>NC_133532.1:42926205-43568504 GCF_048544455.1 Silene latifolia | reverse complement strand
ATGCATTGCTAATTCTCTTGCTAGGATATTAGGGGATCCGTAATTATGTTAGATTAGTAATCGATCTATTATGATAATGCTCATATGATCCATGTTGTTTTCGTTACAATTAATTGTTATAGGACGCAATTAGATTATAAATCGTAGTAAACCTCGACCTAGATCGAAAGATTGGAAAGGGTGAGACTCGTAGCGATACATTAGGGTGTGGTAGTGAGGGCGAAAGCTAAGCTATTTGTGCTTTAGGGCGAATTAAGGACCGAAAGGTGACGTTCGTTACCCCTTAGATCTATTTGTTTGACCTTAAACTTAGATTACTAGACTAATTAATCGCGGTGAACCGATTGTCCTAGCTAACCCTTTCCCTTGCTTTTCTCTCATCTCTTACCTTGCTGTAGTTTAGACTTTAAAATCGAATCAACCCAATTTGTGACATTAATAAACGAACTGTTAAAACAGATATCTTGCCTCCCTGCGGATCGGCCCTTATTACTACCTTTTAGTAATTTGGTTTTATAAATATTATTTTTGATACTAAAACGACGGTATCATCTGACCACTGGCGAAAATATTTCATTGTAGTATACTCCCTCTTTCTGACTGAATCCACGAGCTACCAATCGAGCTTTATACCTTATACCCTCAGCAACAGTCTCTCCCTCTTTCTTCTTGAAGACCCATTTACAAGTAACAATCTTTCTCCCTTGAGGCTTCTTGGATAATTCCCAGGTCTGATTCTTTTGAAGGGACTCCATCTCATCTCCCATGGCAGCAAGCCATTGGGCAGATTCATAACATGTAGCTCCTTCTTTGAAAGTGGATGGCTCATGTAAGTCAGGATCCACCTCCTCAGCAACCTGAAGTGCATAACCCACCATATCTTCAAAATCAAGTCTATTCGGAGGCTTCCCAAAATTAGGCCTGATTGACCGCTCACGGGCCAAACTCTGCTGATTCGGAACTGGTAATGAAGAATCTGATGGAACAGATTCGGATTGACCGTAGTGGTTGATCTTCTTCTGTGGTACACTCTCATCAAGAGTGTCGTGCTGCTCCACCTGTTTATCAACACTACTACTACTACTATCTGACAACATATAAGACTTCACAGTAGGATTAACCATAGAATTTTCATCAAAGACAACATTTCTACTCAAAATAACCCTGCCCTCAGATGGAGACCAGATACGATATCCCTTGACACCATCCCTATAGCCCATGAATACCCCCTTTTTAGCTCGTGGCTCAAGCTTACCTTCACTAACATGATAATAAGCAGTACTACCAAAAGCTCTTAAAATAGAATAGTCAGCAGACTTACCAGACCACATCTCAAATGGAGTTTTGAGATTCAGACTCGTGTGAGGTCCCCGATTTATCAGATAGCATGCTGTACTAACTGCTTCTGCCCAAAATCTTCTTATTAGTCCAGCATTAGAGAGCATGCACCTTGCCCTCTCCAGAAGTGTCTGGTTCATTCGCTCTGTTACACCATTTTGTTGAGGTGTATCTCGGACTGTACGATGTCTAGCAATCCCTTCATTCTTACAGAACTCGTCGAACTCAGAACAACAAAACTCTAGGCTGTTATCAGTTCGCAGCCTCTTGACCTTCTTCCCAGTTTGATTCTCCATTAATACCTTCCACTGCTTAAAGTGAGTAAAGGCTTCGTTTTTGTGCTTCATCAAATAAATCCAAGTTTCCTGGAATAATCATCAATAATAGACACAAAATACTTGTGACCTCCCAAAAACTCCACCTTAGAAGGACCCCAACAATCAGAATGGATGTAATCAAGTGTGCCCTTGGTCCTATGCACTGCTTTAAGAAACTGCTGCGATGTAGCTTCCCAAATACACAATGCTCACAGAAATCCAGATTCTTGACCTTGTGACCACACAGAAGATCTTCTTTTGACAGAGTCTGCATCCCCCTTTCACTCATATGACCAAGCCTCATATGCCACAACTTAGTCAAATATTCTTTATCAACATCTGAGGATGCAACAACAACAGAACCTGACAGAGTAGATCCCTGAAGATAATATAGAGTACCATGATTGATACCCCACAGAACCACATTCGAACCTTTGCAGACGTTCAGAACTCCACCTACACCTTGAAAGCTGAAACCCTTGCTGTCTAACGTGCTTAAGGAGATCAGATTCTTTGTCATTATTGGAACATGTCTAACTTCGTTCAATGTACAGAATTTACCATCATGTGTCCTTACCCTGACTGAGCCGATTCCAACTATCCTGCAAACAACACTGTTGGCCATAGAAATAGTGCCTCAATCTACCTGTTCATAAGTTGTAAACCACTCCCTGCGCGGACATATATGGTAAGATGCTCCGGAATCTAGAATCCACGCATCAGTGTGATGTGTGACCCTATCCGTAACTAGAGCATAATCATCTTCCTCGGAACCTGCATTTGCTACACCAGCAGTAACAGTACCAGACTTGTTCTGTTTATCTTTCTTGGGACAATCGAATTTCCAATGCCCCTTCCCTTTACAGTAGTTACAGACATCAGTAGGTTTAGGACCTTTAGAAACATAAGAACCAGAATTACCAGAAGTACCAGCAGAATTAGAAGAACCCGAATAAGAAGGCTTTTTATACTTTTTCTTCCTCGAATTTCCCTGTCCATAACCCCCACTGGCTGCTAACCCTGCAGCCTGATTGTCTGTACCTGTACCAGCCGCCTTATGGCGCAGTTCTCTAGTATGAAGAGACAACCTAACATCTTCTAGAGTAACAGTATCTTTACCCACAATAAAAGACTGTACAAAATTCTCATACGATAACGGTAAAGAGACTAACAGAATTAATGCGGCATCCTCATCTTCTACCTTAACATCAATATTACGTAATTCTAGTAAAATTGTGTTTAACTGATCTAAATGATCTCGAAGAGGCATACCTTCCTGCATTCTCAGACTAAACAGACGTTGCTTCAGAAGCAATTTATTGGTCAAAGACTTGGCCATATAAAGACTCTCAAGCTTTTTCCACAGACCGGTTGCGGTAGTTTCCTCCGCGACTTCAGTGATGATATCATCAGCAAGACACAACATAATCGTTGAATGTGCCTTCTTCTCCAGACTGGCCATCTCAGCGGTAGCAGCGGCAGTAGCAGCAGTTGTGCTTTCCGTCTTCTTATCTGAAAGTGGCGCCCACAACCCTTGTTGCTTTAACAGAGCCCGCATCTTGATCTGCCACAGACTAAAACTATTCCTCCCTGTAAAAGGATCGATCTTTATGTTCATCGCCGACATCTTTCTCGCTGGTCAGGAACCCGAAGGCTCTGATACCAGTTTGTTATAACAGAAGTAAGAAAGAACTGATAAAAGAACAATAAAGAGACAAACGCACAGATTTACGTGGTTCACTAACGGTGTGTTAGCTACGTCCACAGGGCAGAAGGGAGAGAGTTTTATTGATATGTGAGGAGTTTTCAGATTACAGATTCAGACGGTATGACTGCTAGGTAGAGGCTTAGAGAGTTTATATAATACTCTCTAAACCTAATACAGAATGACCTAATAAAGGCCCAAGACAGACCTAGCCCAATAACAAATACGGATACCATATAACAGAATCAAGGCACAAACCCAACATCGGAAATTAAAAGTTGAAGAGTTCGCTAAGCGTTTCTTGATTTCTGTCATATGTGTAACTTCTGTTTGGTAAGACACTCTCAAATATCCGGCAATATTTTTCTTAAAAACTTCAAAATTCAAATTACGAAAGTCTAGGGGTACTGCCAATGTTTTCAAGATCGGGATTCTATTTGGATCGATGGACTAGGTAGAATCGAATCGGTAGAATCAGATCGTAGGATCTTAAGATTCTACTAACTAACTAAAAATATTTTTTTTGTTTGGTAAAACCATAAAATTATAGATCAAAATACATATTTATTAATATTTATCCATAAACTATTGATGATTAATCATTTTGTGTCATTGGTTAGAACATGTTTCTACAATTGTACAAGATACGGATTTTACGATGTCATTATATAAAATATATATATTTATTCTTTTATTATAAAACCGGATCATAGGATCGTATTATGATCCTACCTTTAGAAATTTTCAAACAAATAGATCGTAAGATTGTACAACCATAATATATAGAATCGTAAGACATGAGATCGCTCCAACATTTTTGGATCATAAAATCGTAGAATCGTAAGAGGGAATTGGAATTCTGACAACAACGTATACTACTATCTACTCGAAACGATTATGAGCGATTGTCTTGTATGATTAATTAGTTAAGACTTTTGTCTTATCCTCTTAGGTAGAAGCAATTGTTTAAAAGTTGGTTTACCTAGGTTGTAACTTGTACCGTTGTACTTAGTTAATTAAAACATAAGAGCATACACATTGAAGAGTATCTCCTCTTCCTTTTATTTCCTCTCTTTCCTTCTATTTTTTTGACACCTCAGTTCCCATTATCTTCATCCTCCTCTTAACATTTTTTCTATTTTTCAAACATCAAAGAGGATCCTCTTATTCATCCTCTCTCAAATTTTTTATGACCAAAAAATAAAAAAATAAAAACAAATTACATGATACATGATAGATGGGGGATGACTAGTAGGCACAAGGACCAAAGTTGTACTTCCTCTAAAAATAGAGGAAGACTTCCTCTTCCTCTTCAAAGAGGATGCTAAGAGTATATACCCACATTGAAGAGGATATCCTCTTAGATGAGAGAGAGTGCTAAGAGGATAATCCATCCTCTTCAATGTAGATGCTCTAAAAGACTTTTTTGGTACTAACTCATTCATTGAGGTTGGTGTTCTCAAGATTCAAGAGGGAGATCAATAATGCAAAGCAGAAATGAAAGGTACATGGGAGCAGCGTGATGACGTCTTTCAACCATACGACACCACGATTATCGATATGACTCTTTTAAGTGTTAATATTATTACATTATCTTTTTACTAACTTTTATTATTTCTTTATTATTCATATTCATCTCATACTTTATACATTATGGGTCAGATTTACCTTAGACTTACCTTAGAATTTACTTTTCTACTTTTTCATTTCATTTTTTTTTACAAAAGAAATGACACATGAGATTCATTCATTGAATAATTTCCTTTCATAGTAGAGTTCAGACTTACCCAAAGTCTTTTGTTAAGTTTTTTTTTTAAACAAATATCAATTCATTAATAAAACATCAAACAGCACCTACAAAAGATATGTAAAATCGAAAACAATTCTAAAAGAAACCAAAGCAAAAATTCCTCTTTTAAATCTAGGAATCTCAAAACATGATATGATAATTCGGCTCGTCTTTGTATCGCTCTCTTCATGTAGCTTTTAAGGGGATCATTCGTTTGATTCTTTGATGGAGAAAATTTACCTTTTATTGGCATCAACGATTGCTGACGAATAACTTGTATCCATTGTACGTAGAGAACTAGAGACGTACGACAGATCATTAACAAATCACTCTTGTGAATATTACTGATAAAACTAAATCCTAGAATTTAAAGGATAGAAAATACTCCGAAAATAGAGATCGAAGGACAAACGAATCTCACCAAAATGGAGAATTTTATTGTTTAATTCGTAACTTTTCATATTAGTAATTGACAAACAAAGCTATTTTAGGGCTTATACTATCGATTAATTATCGATAAAAGCCCCACATTGATTGATGGAGGCTAGGGTTTTAGAGAGGAAAAGAAGAGGAGAGGAGTTATGTCAAAGTTTTAAGTTGAGTCTTCCAAGACTCAACTTAAGACTTTGTCAAAACTAGGGTAGATTATTGTTAATCTTGAGTAAGTTTTGTCTTAGGACTTACAAAAGTCTTATACCAACACTACTAATAATCTTACCCTTAGACAACATATATATTCATAAATATGAGAAATTGAGAAGTAGATAAGAGCTAATGGCATATTTGGCTTCACAAATTCTTATTTGTGACGGCACTACCCGTCACAAATAAGAGACGGGTCGAATACATACCAAATAATAAGAAAATGGGGCGGGTCACTAGTGCATGTAGGCTGAGTAGAGGATTGAGTAGTCTGATCTTGTGTCCCCTAAAGTGACATTGAAAAATAAAAAATTAATATTTATTTGTTGTTTCAAGGAGGCAAAGACATTTCATTCAGACTCTTTTTTTTTTTTTGAAGTCTTTCATTCAGACTCTTTTCATTTACCATGTTCTCAAATTTTCTTTTCTAGTCACAAAAGTTTAATAAAAAAACCTCTCTATTTCCATTTTCATCAAAAATCTAGAAAATACATCATATCAAAATCCAAAAAAAAAAATCAAAAATACATATCATCTTCATAACCGAATGATGCAAAATGAAATGAGCAGACAAACGAGATTAAAGGTAAATATTGAGTTTTTCTTTTTATTATCCTTGAATGTTTAGTTAATTAGATCTAATATGTTGAAATTTGAAGGTAAACATTGTGTTTGCTTAACTTTTGATTTTAGTTTATGTGTTGTTTTTTGGAGCCATTTTAGGGTTTGTTGTTCATTTTTTGTTGATTATAGTTGAAATTTTGCTTGAATGTGCATAGGAGTCATAATAGGATTTGTTGTTAATTTTTGTTAATATTTTGGTTTTTTCATTTTTACGGATTTTTTGTTGTTTTAATTTTGGTTTGTCCATATCATATTACATTTCAACTTTGTTTAATATGGTTTATATATTATGTTTATAAACTTGGACACTTTGTTACTACTTGTAGATATAACTTAGTTTAACCGATCATTATTAATAAACATATAACTGAGAATGGTAACATATAGAATTAAACTATCAACAGGGTGACTGACTTAGGAAAGTTTTTGAGTACTATAAAATGTAACTAATTATCAATTGACTGTGACTGTTTTTGACTTATGCATATATGGTAACATATTGTATAGATATGGTAACAATTTATACTTGTAAAGTATATTTGTGAAGTATATTTTGTGACCAATTTCTTTGAAAATGTCGTTAAACTGAGATTATTCCATATTTTGTTACAAAAGGTACATTTGTTACTACTTGTGGATATAGTTTTGTTTTATTGATTATTTATTAATGAACATATTATTGAGGATGGTATAGATGTTAAACTGTCAACATGGTAAACTGTTTAGTAAAGTTGTGGAGTACTATAAAATGTAACCAATTATCAATTGTCTGTGACCATTTCTTTCAGTTGTATTATGGTAACATTGTTCTCTTCAGGTGGTGACATAATGTATATTTCGATATTTTCTGTGCAAATTAGTCCACAGCTGAACCTGAACCTGCCACTGAGGATCTCAAGTACAGCCAACACTACACACGCATTAAAATCAAAAGAGGTTAAAAGGTTGTGGGTGATGCTGCAAAAGGTGGAGGTCGTGCCAAGAAACAGTAGTTTGGTGTTTTGGGGAACTTATTTTAAAAATGTTACCATTTAAATCAGTATAGTACCTATGACACTGTATATGTTATCATTTTTGCACAAAGTGTTACCATATTGAAATTGATATCATAATGGATAAATATATAAACAAGTTGTTATTCTTTGTGTATTACTTATGTCAGTGCATTTTACAAATTATGTTTATATCTTTTATCAATATGTTACCATTAAAAAAAGGAATTAGATATGTCATTGTATATGTTCTAAAGTGTATAATTTGTTATCACAGGCTGTGAGTTTCAGCATTAGGAAAACAACATCTCGCACAATATATTAATGAATATTTTCATTTTTGCACAATATGTTATTATATTAAATTTGGTAACACAATACTAAATATGTAAATAATTGACCTTCTTGGTGTATTTCATATGGGAGTGTAATTTACAACTAAGGTTCACATTCTTGCACAATATGTCAGCATATAAAATTTGGTACCATAATAGATAAATATGTAAACAATTGACATTCTTAGTGTTTTTCTTATGGCACTGTAATTTACAAGTATTGTTTTCATTCTTGCAAAATATGTTGTCATATACAGTTTGGTAACATATTGGGTAAATATGTGAACATTTGACATTCTTTATATATCTCTTATGACAATGTATTTTATAAGTAATGTTACCATTCTTAAGCAAACTGTTACCATAGTGAAGCTGGTAACATTATGTCTAAACATGTAAACACCTATAGCATTCTATATGTTAAGTAATGTTCAAATTCTTTTTCGGTATGTTACCATATACAAGTTGGTAACGTAATTAATAAATATGTGGACAATTGACATTCTTGGTGTATCTCTTATGACAAGTGTATTTTACAAGTAATATTATCATTCTTGTACAAACTGTTATATATTGAAATTGATAACATTATGTCGAAATATGTAAACACCTATGTCATTCTATATGTGACCATTTTAGAAGGTGACTCGTCTATGGCATTGTATATGTTAAGCAATGTACTCGTTATCGCACAATATATTACCATATAAATGTTAGCAACATAAGAGTTAAACATGTAAACAAATTGGCATTCCTGTTGTATTTTCTTTCGGTATGTATATGCCCATTATGTTCACATTCTTGTGGAATATGTCACCATTCCGAAGCAGTTTACAAATTGGCAAATTAGATATTACACATTAGATATTACATTCATATAGTCAAGTGTAGCATCATGCTCAATTATTAAACATACACCAAACTGCAAATAAATCCAGGAAACCAACAAGGCAACTATAACTGATTAATAGTTCGTTTTCCTTTCAAGGTCATTTAAACCACCCGAAACTCACTTGGGTGCAAACATATGACTAAAAAATGATGACAATCTAGCAACAAAGAATACCAAAAAAACAGTCACCAAAAATGGATGAATAAACCATTAACACAATTTAATTCACCATTTAAACCATGAACACCAAAAAGATATCAAAAATCCTAAATCAGGCCCCAAATCAAAAAAAATTCAACCATCATTAAAAAAAATATGTGAATGAAAAAAAATTAATATAGTAGAAACAAAGTTCATCAAATTTTCAAATTGATACGAAGTTTAACAAAAAACAACAACAAACATAAGAAAAAAACGATCTAAAAAACGATAACAATCGAACTAAAAATGGTAACAATTTTCAACAAAATCAACAGTAACAATGAAAAGTGAATGAATCGAAATTAAAAATGGAAAATAAACTAAAATTGGTAACATCAAACATAATAAAGCAACTTACCAAGGAAAATGAACTAAAAATTTGATAAAAAAAAAATAAACAAAACATAATAACATAGCAAGATCTTCATCGTACCATAAAAAATTAATTTCAAACATTAAATCTAAAAACTAAACAATCACCATAAAAAAAGTAACAATAAACAACTAAAATGACATCTTAGGTTAAAAGTTTATATGAGAAAATCAACAATAAACAACATAGCAAGATCTTCATCGTAACATAAAAATTAAATTTGTTAACTGGTTCTCGTTTTGCTGCTTATTTCTTTGTCATCTTACCAATATTTATGATAATGTTTGAGATTTTGGTTGATTTGTAGGAAAAGTTTGATATGTGAGAGAAAGAGAGAATTTGAAAGGAAATATTTTTTTTGTTGAAAATGAATGTGTGACTGTAGGTTTGAGAGGATTAAGCTAAAAGTGAATTGAAAATGTGGTAAATAACTCGCATTGGGAAGGCAAGAGTTTTTTTAATGACAAAAGAGTCATTGTTGTCATTTCCAATAAAGAAATGCACAGTACACACCCATCAACTCTCAACCCGTTTGCACTAAAAACGCTACTATTCGCCCCGTCTCTTGCTTGTGACGGATAACCCGTCACAAGCAAGACTTATTGATTTGGCTTAACATTAAAAACGTTTTTTTAGGGCAGGGTTTATGAAATATTATCACAAAGTCAATCGGAATGGCATATTTGGCCCAACTCGACCTGTTTAACCCATTTATCTTTAAGCACGTCATTTTTAACCCGTTTATCTTTTAGCAGGTCATTTTTAACCCACTTAACCCGTTTAACCCAATAAACTAATAAAATAAACTAAGTTTTATAGCGCTATTATCCTAAAAATGATGAATGAAAATGCTTATATTTAAGTTATTTGGCTGGGTTATTGATTCAACCCAAATATATTATGACACTTTTAAATAAATGGGTTAGTCGTGTCGTCTGTGTCAAAAGAGCTCAACCCGAACCCGATCCATTTAAGTTTCGTGTCGTGTCCGTGTCAACCCAATTACTTAAATGGGTCAGAACGTCTTAACCCTAACCCGTTAACTTCGTGTCGGGTTCGTGTCGTGTTTTCGGGTCGTGTCAATGATTGCCACCTCTAGGTTTAATGAGGAGTAGATAAGAGCTAAACGGTATATTTGGATAACATTGAAAACGAGTCAAATACGGAGTAATACATGCTTGTAAAGATTATACAAATATCTTGTTAATTTTTAGGCATTTTATTTTGGTAATGAGGGAACAGTCAACCGTCACCAAATGTGCATATTTTTAACATATTTGGCCCGTTTTAAGTTTAAACAAGAGTACTTCCTTCTTAAGATGTGCCTCCTTAGTAGACCTGACAAAACTGACTAGACCGAACCCGACACGCCCTTATTAAGATCCCGAATTGACCTGAACCTATTCAACCGGACCCGAATATTTACTGTCGCATTTTGATCGTTATTCTTAAATAGCTTCATAACAACCAACCCGAAAATGACCCCGATCCGAAATAACCTGACCCAACTCGACGTGTATTTTTGCAAACCTGAACAATTTGAACCCAAATTGACACGACCTGAACCCGGCTCAATTTCCCATGTTTATCTTATTTACTCCTTAGACCTTACTTTTAAAGTTGATTTCATCATTAAAAAATGTAATGTAAATGGGAGTAGTTGTTAGTTATTAGTTGTTATGCTTGTTTCAGGTGCATATCAGATATATATATATATATATATATACTAAATAAATAGACATCCTCACAAATTTCCCTCCTCAAAAAGCATATTTTTAAATAAGGTAGCCAATAACAATTATGTATACATTAAATAAGTAAGGTAACTAATAATTATAATACTTTATTTCATTAACTTATTATCTTTCATTAAAATTAATCTTTTTATCAAATTATATTTTTTTACTAAACTCTAATCTATAATCTTTTAATTAAAATATTTTAATAAAAAAATTGTATCAAACTATGATTTACTAAATATTTTACTGATTATATTATTTGAGAATGACTTGACTCATACTATGTATAAAACAAAATTATAAACCGTTTTAATTACTTTCGAGACAAAAAAATTGAGAAAATTTATAAATTGGAATCATTAGTTTTGCGGTATAAAAAATATTATTTACTAAAATAGATTTCAATATGCTACACAATTCTTTTAATTAATTTTCAGTTTCAACTTTTTATTTTTTAAAGCAAAATGCAATGATGAGAAAAATGAACAAATAATGAGATACCACTATTATATATCTAATTTAGTAGAAATAATAATAAAAAAAACTTTATAAACCGTGCATTTAATGCACTGGGTCTAACCTAGTTATTACTTCCTCTCATCCAAACCAAAGGTAACACTTGCTTTTTGGCACTATTCATGGTCGTAAGGAATTTTTGATATTATTCTTAATTTATAAGACAAAATATAGTCATATGAGATCTTGTTTGATTTATCGTCATGAATGCTATAAGAATATCAAATTTTTACATATACTCCCTCATATTCTCCATATTGTTCCCTTTTGCTAAGGGCACAAGGATTGAGGAAGATAATAAACAAAGAATAAAGGACTATGGTGGGGTTTGTGAATTGGAGAGAGGATTGAATAAATATGTGTTAAATATGATAAAGCAAAGTACTAATTGTTCCCTAAAAAAATTAACACACATTTTTTGACAACCTTAAGTATGGGATTAAACCGTCCAAATTATTTGAGCTAATTAGCTTACAAAATCAGATTTTCTCATCCAAATTAGATAATTATACAAACCAAGGTTGTTTAACAACCATTACATATGAAGACATGCCTCCATTTACCAATAATTAACTGGATAATAAATAAACTTACAGAAGATTAGTGTTTTCTTAATAAAATACTTCTACTTAGGCTATATTAAACCCAAAAAAAAAAATGGCTGATAAATCTAGATTAGAGGACTTCAGATTTTATGATGGATATCTCCTTTCTTTTCAGCCAATTTGGTTGTCCTTGAACCAAAACCAAAATGTCAACATCAGAAGTCCTTCAAAGCAAGTTGTATCAATTGAAAATTTGGCACCAAATTTCAAAAAAGGAGCCAAATTTCTCAAACATTTCATTTTTGCGCCCAAATTATTTAAACAATAATGTGCAAAGTTCATTAATCATATAAATAGAAAGCCTCACATCATTCTGATTCATTTATTTGCATAGAGCTAAAGAACAAATTCACTACCATTTCAGAAACCCAAAAAAAAAAAATATTCTCAATAAATGAAGACAAAAAATCTGGATAACTTGGAAAGAAAAAGAATCTGTCAACTTTTTCTAGAAAAAACAGTTGATGAAAATCTACATTAGCCAACTTACATATATGAAAGAAAATGAAAGAAAAACTGATAATGGAACGAGAGAAGCTTTCTCCCTCAAGTAAACCCTAAAAATCACGATTTCTTCATCGTTTTTCTTTAATTTTAGCTTGAATTCATGGCAAAAACACTCGCACGTAATAAACAACACTTAGTAGATGATAATCTAGTGACTGGAGAATCAATTGTTGAAGACCAAATCAATATTGAGGCGAATTTAGGGGAAATGGTTGAGGATTCATCTGCTGCTACTTCAGGTATGATTCATACTGAAACAGTGGGTCAATTACTTAATCTTACTGGCCTATTGGATAAACCTGTCACTGATACTCCTGTAATTGAATTGGTTAATGAAACTGCTGTACCTTCAAGCTCGGGGACAACACCCCCTGCTACAGACCTTGGAATAGGAATTTCAAAACCTTGGGCTACGGTACTTAACCCTAAATCGGGGATGAGTCTTCACTATTGTGATAAGAGTGCTGAATCTAGAACAGTTGAGATTGTAGAGGAGGATGTGGAGGATGGGATAAAATTCTGGCAGAATACTCTCATGGGAAACTTTCTGGGTGCTAAGACAAAACTCAAACAGGTTGATGAATTTGTCCTAAAGTATTGGAAAAACATTGATAGGCCAATAGTTCAGTATTATAAGAAAGGATGGTATAGTTTTAGTTTCCTCTCTAAGCATGATATGAATGAAATATTGAAAGGAGGGTCGTGGAACATGGGTCCAAGTACTCTTGTTCTTAAACAGTGGACACCTGCTTTCTCTAAGGAGATGGATTCCATCTCCATTGTTCCAGCTTGAATTTTTTTTCCTAACCTGGATCCGTTCATGTGGTCTGAGAATGTGTTGAGTAAGATGGCAGGTGTGGTTGGAAAACCACTATTTGTAGACCTCCCTACTACTTTCAAATCCAAGATCTCCTTTGCCAGGGTTTTGCTTAAGGTTGATGTGGCAGGAGAGTTACCTACTACACTGCAAATCACTTCCCCATATCATGGTGAAACACAACAGAGAATCATTTATGAATGGTTGCCACACTATTGCCATTGCTGCAGGAAATTAGGTGTAATACCCGTCCTTTTAGGGACCCGTTGACTGACCTTAGACACTGATCTTGAACTTGAGAAACTTTACGAGTGATGACTTGTGACGTGGTGAGCTTTGGTTGGTGTGGTACTCGATCTAGCTGAGGCTACTCGATCGAGTAGCTTGGGATCTCGATCGAGTAGAGGTCACTCGATCGAGTAAGTTAGTTATTCGATCGAGTAACGAGTTTACAGCGGGGAATTATAAATCGTATGTCGTGAAACCCAAAATTATTTCCGCACCTTCTTCCTAAACCTAGATGCCGTCACCTCCTTTCTCATTCACCATAATACCTTTCCTTGAGGCCTTTGAGGATGCTTAGACCATGGGGATGAGATGCTTGAGTCGAGTACCGGTCTTGACGCTGGATTGCTTTGTATAGGTATGTTACCATCATCATCATCATCGTCGTCGTCGTTGTTTTCAGTTAGGTTTGTAGTGATAGTAATGGATGGTTGTAATATTTGTATAGGTGGTTTGCTTGATTGACTGGTATCTTGTAGTCGGACGCGATATCGCTGCGGTTTGCTAAAGGTAGGTTCGCCTACTCAATACTGTTGATTGTCTAGAGCGTCTGTTAATGTTGTTTGGTCGGTGTAGAGTCGGTATTGCTGATTGGTTGTGGTAGTTGTTAATGTTGTGTTGGCAAAGTAGTCGGTGTTCGTTGTTGTACAGCTGATTGTGATTGATTGTCTGTGATTCTCGAGGTGCGCCCTTGGCTGAGTGGAGTCACTTGCGGGAGTGGCTTCACGCCCGTAGTTCGCCCTCCGTGGAACCCGCCACGGGAGGGGATGTGCACAATAAGGAATATGGGTTTATCGATCGGATTAGATGAGCGGGGCTTAGGTGGGAACGGCTGCGGTCCCCCACTGGCGGTGTGGATTACTGGTTGCGATTGGTAATCTGGCAAGACTGGACCTTCGGGCAGTCAGAGGTGTGTGGTTGGTTGGAGGAGGTGTGGTGTGTGTGTGCTGTTGTACTTGTGTTGTGTCTGCTTTTGTATATCTGTTATCTCAGTCACTGACCTTGTGTGGTTTTGTTGTGTTGTCTGTTTCTGTTGTGTCTGCCGTGATCCACTATGGTGAGCAGTCAGTCTTAGCAGGTTAATGTTCGGATCTTAGCTGTGTGCTTGGAGGGACGAGTCTACCACGAGTCATGGCAGGGATAGCTTCACATAGTTGCAGTAGTCTTGAGTTGTATCTTTGTATCGTTTATTGGTTTGTAAATCACTTGTAATATAATTTAAACGTTCTTTTATCGACATTTTATTATTACTGGCCTCGGGCAACCGAGATGGTAACGCACTTATCTACTAGGGAAGGCCTTGTTAAGGCTCCTTGGTAGATGGGGATGTTACAAAGTGGTATTAGAGCGACGATTTTGGAACCTATAACAAATAAGCCTAATGAACGTAGTGAGTCTAATACAATGAACCTGGTGTATGTATGTTGGGAGCCCCAGCTGATGCATGATTTTGGGTTAGTAGGCGCCCTCATTTCAAAATCACGGCCCCATTATGCTTAAGCCAGTCACCGGTTATGGGGATATCGAGTCGGGAATTATGTGCCTAGTGTGTATGATGGTTAAGTCAGAAATAACTGTGATAGAGTCTCTGTTAATGTTTAGTACGTATAACTGTGATTATGAACTGCGTAGGATTATGGATGAGTAGAAGTATGGGTGGATGTGGTAGAAATGGTGTAGTGTCAACAGTGTATGACAATGTTGGGTGATGTGGTGGTAATAATGTGTTCTAAGTCTTGCTATGCGTATTAGTTTATAAAGGATGGTGAGTCTTGCATGTGGTGATGATAGTAAGTAGTAAGTTTTGAATTAGTTGTAATGTTTGTCAAGTAGTGACTGGAAACTATGATGGATGAATTGTTGAGTATTTTTATAATATGGCATAGTTAAATTGAATAATTTAATTAATAAATTGTTGTGAATTGATTGAACTGTTAAAAAACTCGGACGATAAATGATGGGTTATCGTTAGATGAATGCTTAGAGTAATGTGGGTACAAATCGGATTGCTGAAAGTTGCAAATGTATGATTAGAAGTGAACTAATGTGTTGAATGTATGCATGAATAAGTTAATAGTATGGTAAACCGTGTTGCATAGTAATTGTTATAGAATGGAGTAATATATGTCTTGTGTGGATGAAATTGTTGTGTTACATTTGAGTAGTGATAGTGTGTTGTGTATGAATATAATAATCCGTGACGATTTTCAAATACATATTGGAATCAACACGAGTTGTTGTTTTGCAGACATTTTTAACCAAACTCGTAACTTTTGACCTTGTTCTTAATCTCGCTCGACCGAGTAGGAGTTCTTACTCCATCGAGTAGACCTTATTCGATCTAGTTAGGAAGCTATAACATCGAAAAAGTTGGATCTGTCAACGGAAACTCGATCGAGTAGCTCCAACTCGATCTAGTAGAGGCCACTCGATCGAGTAACCTACTTACTCGACAGTACCCGAGTTTATGCGGGATTCATATCCCTTCTTCTCAATTCTTTCTTCTTATTATACTTCATTCATAAACCCTAACATCCTTTATATCTCTCTATTTGCTCTCAAACCTTGTGATTTGGTGCTTGAATCTTGGTGTTTTCCTTGTTTAATTCATCCTCTTTACTTGCTAATCATTCAGGGTAAGAATATTCATCCCTATCTTTGGTTGTAATTGATTAAAAACATGTAAAATAGTTGGTGTTTGCTGAAAAAATGCGATTTATATGGGTAAAATCTTGCTTATAATTGTTGTAACATGATCTATTTCCTTTAATTTATTGAGTATTGATGCTAGAAGTGGAAAAATCGAATCAATTTGGGGGTTTGTATGTACCGAATTTTCTAGGGTTTGGGGATTCAAATTGATTTTTGATTGTCTTTTGCATGTGAAAGGGGCAAAATTAAGTAATCTATGTTATGGGTATCATGTTTAGTGTTGATTTTGATGAACTTTGCTCAAAATTTTGCCGTAAAACTCCGTCTTAAAAGTGCCCCAAACTGAAATTCGTCTCATATTCTTTGTGAAACATGTTTAATTGTGGAACTATTTTGAAAGTTTAATCCTTAAAATTTGTAGTTGGTTTGTTAAATGATGTTATATTTGCCATAATTTGTTAGCTGTAAAGACCGTCTGATGAGAATTTGAAAGTTGCATACTTGGAATTATTGGATTGTTTGGTGAAAGTGTGTACATAGTAGTTCTTTTCCATAGCTATACATGAAAGATTATATGTTTGCAAGTACATGTTGTTTGTATATCTAAGATATGTGTTGAAAACAGATGCCGAGACCAACTGTTGGAACCCGTCAAAATAAGAGGGGGAGGGCTTCTGAGCCTGAGGTAGGTGAGGGGAGTGGGGGACCTACGATCCCAGCGGTGCCTGAGTACCCTTCTGTTGTCTTTGCTGATTTTCAGCAAAGAGATGCTTTCGTTGCTTTACAGAGACGTCGTCTGAAACCCACCCGTTGCATTGATACTACCATCTTGACCGACCTAGGGATTGAGACTGATGTGAGGCACATCTTCGAGACCTTGGGTATGACCGAGCTGTACCGTCTTAGGAAGCATTCCTATGCTTTTCTGACCTTGGAGTTCATGAGTTCTTTCAAGTATGATGCGGTGGAAAAGACCGTTGAGTTCCATCTTATGAACACCAGCTTCTTTCTGACCATGGACATGTTTGTCACCCACCTCGGCCTTGCTAGACCCGAGAAGGGAGCCCTTAGGGACATTCCGACTGAGTGTGGAGCCAGTAGTCTTATGCCTTGCTTTACCGGCAAGCCACCTCGCACCTCTAGTAACATGCTTATCAATGACGTGCAACACGTCACTTTGAAGATATTTCTTCGTACTTTGACCTGTTTACTTTATGATCAGAAAGATGTGAGTAAGCTTAACTCACAGGAGGTGATGTTGCTTTCGGCATATCTTAACCTCACCCGAGCTCAGAGAGTCTCCTTCAGTGCCCCGGCTATAGTGTGTGCTAGTTTAGCATTGATGGCCTCGTCTGACACCCGTTTCTTGAGTTGTGGTGCCATCGCCACGCGGTTGGCAGAGGGACTGACCATCTTTGAGGCCTCCTCGGCCTATACACCTTTGACCCCAACGGTGCCTACCTTGAATCGGCAGTACTTTCTCGACACGAAGTGGTTGAGGACCTTGGAGGGTGGTGAGTTAGCATGGAGAGTCTGGGGGATGAGTTGGTTGAAGATACCCAACCCTGAGCACCTTCCAGTGACTGAGCCTTTACCGGCGGCAGTGGTGGCAGCGGACTCTGATGATGAGGAGGAGGTCCCTGATAGACAATTTTACCTCATTGACCCGGATATCTTGGAGGTGATGCCTTAGCCGACGAAGGGGGATCAGTCTAGACCCGAGGATATGCAGCCTAGAGTGGGGAAAGGATCACGGCGGGTGAGGGAAAGGATGGCTTAGACCCAGCCAGAGCAGCATGTGCCTTCACAGTACCAGTTTCCCGGCTACCCTTCCTTCTTCAGCCTTGAGATAAGAGTGAGTGAGCTCACAGAGAGGGTGTCTGCTACCTTGACTCTCCGGAAGCTCCATGAGATGGAGAGGTGTTGGGGATGACAGAGGAGTCTTCCATTCCTTTGGCGTGGACATCGGGACCGAGGCAGCGCAGCCGGTGTGGTGGAGAGGTGTTGGGGGTGACAGCGGAGTCTTCCATTCCTTTGGCGTGGAGCGGTCTACTTGAGGAGTTACCCCTACGGTTGCTTGGCCTCATGGTGTGTGGGAGCAGATCCCGGTGTTGGTGGCGTCGCGGGTGAGGGTACAACTAGAGCGGGCATGTCTGGAGGCGGTGGTGGTGATGAGGAGATGGAGGAGCAGGCCATAGAGTGATGTTTTCTTTGTTGGTCTTGTTTTATATATACTTTTTCTCATGGATTTGTCATGTTTAGTACTCGGTTGATTATTTGTTGTTGTTGGCACTTGGTTGGTAGTACTTTATTAGACTTCGGTTTGTATTGTGGCCATAAGGCCGTACTTTGAATGCCTTTCAGACATTTGTGAAGGATTTTGTTGTCGGAAACACGTTTCCGACTTGTGTATTTGTTGCTTTAGACCTTGCAAGTGACGAATTGGGGGAAATATGACCTGTGGCTACTCGATCGAGTAACTGCAGGGATGACATCTGAGGAGTATTCTGATCTCAGCCAACTCGATCGAGTAACTGATGAACTCGATCGAGTAAGTCCAGCTCGATCGAGTACCTTACGAACTCGATCGAGTAACCCTGTAACAACTCTATTTCGTTTCAACAATTGTTGGCATTATCATGACGATGATTGTTGTTATAAAATTTCTTGCTGTGGGTATATCATATCGTAGTATTATCTCAACGGTGGTTATACAGTGTGCATATTGGTAGGATTTATACAATTTTCGATGATATTTATATAAGTTCATATGCTAAATCAAATTGCTTCAGATGATGTAGTGTACAATGATTATAATTTTTGCTGCGTATTTGGTATGGTCGTATAAGATAATAGTTCATGCCATGTTGAATAGTTGATGATGAAATGTTCGGTTGTGTTGTTCACTTTGCTAATAGTTTCATATATATGAGTCATATTTACGTAATGTCAAGGAAGTGTCGTGGTTGACATGAGTCAAAATGTGCATTGTGATTTGTTAAGTAATGTCAATATAGAATGATGTTTTATCGACTTGGCCTTTCGTAAAATTGTTTTGTTGGTGAACTTCAGGGACGAAGTTCCTTTTAAGAGGGGAAGAGTAATGTCGCGTAGAAAATGACGTATTTATAGCAATTTTATAGTATTTAAATGACATTTGGTAGTATTTTAAGTGGTTGCTTGGATAATTTTGTAATGGTTATTGTGTAACTGAGTAGCAGTTTATAATTGTTGAATAGAATAGCATGTTGTTATATCTTATCTTCAATTAATTGTTCATTATGTTGTCATGAGAATTGGATGTTAGTAGCAAATAGTAGAGTCGTTGTTAGTAGAATTGTATTGCGTGGTTGAAGTAATAGAGTGGAATGAATGAAGTGTTGTTGTGCAACAGTAATAGGACTGTCATTTTGAGTGTTTGTATGTGTTAGTTGTTGGCAAGTAATGAATGAAAGAATAGTCTGATAGTTGTGTTGGTTTACATTTGAGTAATATCATGGGATGAGTATAAGTAATAATCAAGTTAGTTGTCTTTGTGGGCAATGTGTAATTGGTGAGGTAATAGGAAGTCAGTGATCGATGGGGAGTTGTGTTGTGTGATTTGTGCCAAGATAGATGATGATGATGGTTGATGAACATGCATAGCGGGATGGTATTCCTAAGCGGTTGGGTTGTCCTGTGTCGGATAAACAGTGATGGTTATCTTGGTTCTTTGACCTTGTGTTGCGGGGGAGGGTGAGTCGAACTTCAGGGACGAAATTCTTTGAAGGGGGGAAGACTGTAATACCCGTCCTTTTAGGGACCCGTTGACCGACGTTGACTGACGTTAGACACTGATCTTGACCTTGGGAAACTTTACAAGTGATGACTTGTGACGTGGTGAGCTGGTTTGTGTGGTACTCGATCTTGCTGAGGCTACTCGATCGAGTAGCTTGGGAGCTCGATCGAGTAGAGGTCACTCGATCGAGTAAGTTAGTTACTCGATCGAGTAACGAGTTTGCAGCGGGGAATTATAATTCGTATGTCGTGAAACCCCAGATCATTTCCGCACCTTCTTCCTAAACCTTGATGTCGTCACCTCCCTTATCCTTCACCATAATCCCTTTCCTTGAGGCCTTTGAGGATGCTTACACCATGGGGATGGGATGCTTGAGTCGTGTAGCGGTCTTGACGCCGGATTGCTTTGTATAGGTATGTCACCATCATCATCATCATCATCATCATCATCATCATCGTCGTCGTCGTCGTTGTTTTCAGTTAGGTTTGTAGTGATAATAATGGATGGTTGTAATATTTGTATAGGTGGTTTGCTTGATTGACTGGTATCTTGTGGTCGGACGCGGTATCGCTGCGGTTTGCTAAAGGCAGGTTCGCCTACTCAGTACTGTTGATTGTCTAGAGCGTCTGTTGATATTGCTTAGTTGGTGTAGAGTCGGTATTGCTGATTGGTTGCGGTAATTGTTAATGTTGTGTTGGCATAGTAGTCGGTGTTGGTTGTTGTACAGCTGATTGTGATTGTTTGTCTGTGATTCTCGAGGTGCGCCCTCGGCTGAGTGGAGTCACTTGCAGGAGTGGCTTCACGCCAGTAGTTCGCCCTCCGTGGAACCCGCCACGGGAAGGGATGTGCACATTAAGGAACATGGGTTTATCGCTCGGATTAGATGAGCGAGGCTTAGGTGGGAACGGCTGCGGTCCCCCACTGGCGGTGTGGATTACTGGTTGCGATTGGTAATCTGGCAGGACTGGACCTTCGGGCAGTCAGAGGTGTGTGGTTGGTTGGAGGAGGTGTGGTGTGTGTGCTGTTGTACTTGTGTTGTGTCTGCTTTTGTATATCTGTTATCTCAATCACTAACCTTGTGTGGTTTTGTTGTGTTGTCTGTTTCTGTTGTGTCTGTCGTGATCCACTATGGTGAGCAGTCAGTCTTAGCAGGTTAATGTTCGGATCTTAGCTGGGTGCTTGGAGGGACGAGTCTACTACAAGTCATGGCAGGGATAGCTTCACATAGTTGCAGTAGTCTTGAGTTGTATTTTTGTATCGTCTGTTGGTTTGTAAATCACTTGTAATATAACTTAAACGTTCTTTTATCGACATTTGATTATTACTGGCCTCCGGCAACCGAGATGGTAACGCCCTTATCTGCTAGGGAAGGCCTTGTTAAGGCTCCTTGGTAGATGGGGGTGTTACAAAGTGGTATCAGAGCGACGATTTTGGAACCTGTAACAAATAAGCCTAATGAACGTAGTGAGTCTAATCAAATGAACCTGGTGTATGTATGTTGGGAGCCCCAGCTGATGCATGATTTTGGGTGAGTAGGCGCCCTCATTTCAAAATGACGGCCCCATTATGCTTAAGCCAGTAACCGGTTATGGGGATATCGAGTCAGGAATTATGTGCCTAGTGTGATGATCACTTGGCCACTGCAGCCCCCGAAGGGGGTGACTTACATGGTCCATGTGGTGGTGCGGGAATGCATGGGCCCGGAGGGGATTCAACCCCCTCGTCATCATAAAAAAAAAAAAAAAAAAAGAATGGTAGTATTGGTTATTGAACCTGCGTACTTGCATTTGGAAGTCTAACTACTGACCATTGAGGCACTCATTTTTCATTGACCCATTTATGCGCTCAATTTATTTATCACCTTTTACTTGGGTTTTTGAGCCTAAAATTTTGGGGCCCTGTGCAGCTGTACGGGCCGCACAGGCCCAAAGACGGCCCTTCACTCTCTCCACATATATTACAGAAATGAGGTGCACACTTTTGTGCGGAGGGAGTATCATTTATGAGCGATTAAAATCTATTAGAAATCGAGAGGGAGAGTTGCATAAGGGAAATCGATGTATTATTGAATTCGTTCGTTTTTTCTATCGATTACATATGAGACTATATATAGTAGACGATATAGCACTAATAATATATCTCAAATCTTCCATATTTGGTAACCGAGATACTATACTATAATACCGATATATTATTCCGACATCGGTATAATACGATATACGGTAATATCTCTATCAAAATCTTTGATATTCCTGTCCATATGTAAGATAAAATATAGTCATGCATTATTTCAATTAATTCGCCTTTGTAAGTACAACAAGAAGAATATTAAACCTTTGTATGTTCTTAAACTTTAAAATTAAAGTTATTTGGTTACAATTTATGCATTGACAAGTGCGTAACAGGAAATGACATGGTGCACGTGGTACATGTTAAATTATGCTCAAAAAGGAAAAGGTAAACTACTGGTTGAACAAGTCAAAAAAAATGTAAACTTTTAGTTGAATTGGAGGAAGAATAAGTTAACTTATAGTTTCTGAACTTTTCTGAACTAAACTTATACGATCTTAACATAATTTATAAGATGTTAACTATTTTAAACTGAATTTATATGATCTTATTTTTTCTGAACTATACTTAAATGCTCTGTATTGATCGAACTTATAGGAGATGAACTTTTATTAACTTTAAGATCCGTGAACTGAACTTATATATAAAATCTTAAATTTTATGAACTGAGCTTTTCTTAACTTAAGAATCTAAATTAAACTGAACCTATAGGATCTGAACTGAACTTAAGAATCTTAAATTTTCTACGGAAAATTCACGTGGTACCCTCGAACTTTGCCATTTTTCACGTGGTACCCTACTTTTTAAGTTTGTGTATATGATATCCTTGAAATTAGATTTTCAAGCGCAACATGCCCTATTTATCGTTTTTAAAATTTTCAATTGAGCATAAATTATAGTTCAGAAATCGAAATTGACTAATTTTTTTTTTCAAATTGATTAACTCTTCGAGATCTATAAATTGATAAAACGAAAATGATCATTCGAAAATTTAAGATCCAAGATATGTTTGATTTGAAATTTTCGTTAAAAAAAACCCTATAAAATGTCAGTCGGCAATTTTTTTTCTCAAAATTGTACATTATGACGAGATAATCATTTAACGAAAAAAAATTAGACGATTCTGACTTTCGATCTAGGAATTATGCGCAATTGAGTTTTTTTAAAGCGACAAAAAGATATGTTGTGCATGAAATTCAAACATTGAAGGTATAATGTACACAAACTTAAAAAGTTGGATACCATGTGCAAAATGACAAAGTTCGAGGGTACCACGTGAATTTTCCGAATTTTCTAAACTGAACTTATACTATCTGAATGTAATTTAAAGGAAGTGACTTTAAGGTCATTCTTTGGACTTAAAGTCATCATTTTTAAATACAGTTCAGATCCTACAATTTCAATTCAGGAAAATTCAAATATTATAAGTTAAGTTAGATTCTATAAGCTTAGTCAGAAAAATTCTGATCCTATGAGTTCAGTTCAGATTCTATTAGTTAATTTCATAAAAATTTAGTTCAATTCATGCATACTTTTCTATAAATTTAAATCTTGTGAATCTAGTTCAGACAAATTTGAACAGATCCTATAAATTCAGTTAAGAAAATTAAAATAATATAAATTTAGTTTCGAAAAATTTAGTAGTGTTACATCCAACAAAACAAACATGGGCTAAGCCCTAAGGGCACCAAATTGCTGCTTCTTTAAGGGCAAAAAGATGGGTTTTTAGTTTTTGAGATTTTTTTTTAACTTTTAAATAATGATGTGTTTTGCCAAAAAGTGTTTTTAAGTCCAAAAACACTTTTAAAACCAGGCCAAACACACACTAAATTTATGAAATTTTCTCATTTGTAACTTTCAATTATTTCAATTTCTTATTTGTATTTTCATTTGTAGTTTTTTTTTTTTTTTTTTTTTTTTTTTTTTTTTTTTTTTTGAGAATTGTTTTTTGAATTATTCATATAAAACTCTTGGCTTCAAGTTCAGAAAACGTTTTATTTTTTTTCCAAATAATCGTCTTTACAATATATTTGGTTTGAAAAAGAAAATTGTTTTTAAACTCGTAGTTGGGGGTTATGGTAAGTCATAGTTTTTTAACGAAATAAACTTTGAATGATCAAAACTCCCAACAAGCTTTGAAAGTGATTCTTTATTTGAAATTCACCATCTTGACGTGATCTTTGGTCTGAAAAAGAAATTTATTATTTTCTGAAGTTATAGGCAAAAATTAATTAGATAGCCAAAGTTTTTGTTTTTTTTTTCCAAAAAAAAACTATAAATGAAAAAATAAAACAATTGAAGGGTACAAATAAGAAATCCCTAAATTATTTTATACTTTATTCGTTCCGGTCATTTGTTTACCTTTGATTTTGGCAAGATGATGAAGAAAAGAGGACCAATTATTATGATGATCACAAGTGGACCAAATAACCGGATTCGTTAATATCGACGACGTTTTAGTAAACGTCGACGACGTTTTTCATAAAAAAGACGACCTTGCCCCTGCTATCTCACTTCACCATTTCTCTCTATTCTCTCTAACTCAAAACTCAACTTCCACCAACATTCAACTTCCACCAACATTCAATCCATTCGTCCACCACCACTACCACACCCCCGCCGCTGCTACCACCACGCCACTGCTACCACCACGGCCCTGCTACCACCACGCCCCTGCCGCCGCTGCTACATTTAAAGGTAAGTGCCGTTTTTTTTTTTGTTAAACTAGTTTAGAAGTTGAATGTAATTGAATTAAACTATGAAATTAAATTGTTTTGTTTCCTTTATTGTTATTGTTAATCGATTAAATTGATTAGATTTTGTTTTAGAATTGAAATTAGGTTATGTGTTAGGTTTTTATTAAAATTAATTGAATTAGTTTAGAAATTGATAGTTTTTCTATTAAAATTCATGTTAATTAGTTGTTATTATGTAAATTTTGGTATTGTTATCTGTTGTTTGCGAAATATAGTTGATTGGGATTGATTTTTGAGTCGAAATTTGTTGTTGTTAATCGGATTGGGAGTGAATTTGCTGCGTTTTGTGGTCGAAACCACGGCCAAACGTTGGAAATGGACGTTTGGGCCGTGGTGAAACGTTGAATTCCAACGTTAAAGGGCAGAGCAACGTGGGAAATGGACGGTTGGCCGTGATCAAACGTTTAATTCTCACGTTTGACCGTGGTCAAACGTTGGAAAAAAATGTTTGGCCGTGGTCAAACATCCATTGTCGTTGTTTGGCCGCGGTAAAAAAAAAAAAAAATGTTTGCCCGCGGTAAAAAAAAAAAAAAATGTTTAGCCACCGTCAACTAAGGGATTTTTTTGTTCAACCGCGGTCAAAGAAGGGGTTTGTTTTGTTAGTCCGCGGTAAATTAATTTTTTTTTTTTTAAAAACCGTGTTTTATGCTATTATTTGCCGATTTTTGTTACTTTATATGATATTTAGTCGATTAACGTGTTTTCTAACAACTTCCAATTTCCTAATGCAGATGGCAGATCGAAATGAGAGAGGAAAGGCAATCATGAATGCTCCGGCTCCGCCTAACATACACGACCGTCTGCATTGGGCGTTATGTTACGGCTCAAGCGTCGTTGCGAGTTAAGCAGGCCCACAAGCAGCCACCCCCACTTCGAGAGACGTCTGGTATGGTTATGATGCCTACTCCCGGTCACGTCGTTAGCGAGTCGGAGGAGGCGAGGTCTCGGGAGGTTGCTGGTAGTTACCAGCATGATAGAGATGATGAGCCGTCGGATGACGGTTCTGGGGAGGAGGAGGAGGACGCTGGAGAGTATGTGGTCCAACCGAACCCGGCACCGCCGAGAGTGTTGAGTCTGAAGTTGGGCCGGGATAGTAGAGGACGTTATTCGAGTGTTAGAGAGTCCTCTAGCACCGATAGGTCGAGGAGGCCGAGTAGGGATAGTTCTTGGATCCTGAGAGAGCCCGTTCCTGGTGGTCCTAGGAACATTAGCACCCTACGGAGTTTTGGTGGTCACGTTGCGTTCAACAGTTGGTCGGACCCTAACCCGGAGAATATGAGGTCGTGGATCAAGCTCTACGAGAGGCCGAAAGCTGTGAGGGAGATTAGGAACATGGTTCTCATTGAGGGTGTTGCAGCTAGGGTACAGGCGAGCGGGCTTGGTGTTTTGAAGGAGTGTTTTACCACCGGTCTAGATGATAACCTCCTTAGTGCTTTTATCGAGAGGTGGCACCCGGATACTAACACTTTCCATATGCCTTTTGGAGAGATTAGTATCATGCTCCATGATGTCCAACATATTCTTGGGATACCTGTTAGTGGTGATCGGGTTATTGTGGCCGGTTCGGTCGAGGATGATGACAGTGGTTTGCGGGGCAAGATTGCGAGGTTTTATGGAGTTCCTGAGTCCGATGTTGCACCACCGCTCTACAAGAATGGCGGTATACTAACATCGGAGTTGAGGCAGGTTGTTTACCTAAGGAACGAGCATGACTCGTTACGGGCTTACCTCTTGATGTTACTGGGTCATACTCTTTTCATGGATAAGAGTGGTGATAGGGTGTCCGCTCAGTTGTTGCCCTTGTTTGATAGTCTTGAGCGGGTTGGTTCATATGCTTGGGGTGCGGCTTGTTTGGCTTACTTGTACCGACAGCTAGGGATGGCATCGCGCCGAGATAGTGCGGGTGTTAGTGGGTGTCTACCGTTACTCCAGGCGTGGATATACGAGTACTTTCCCAGGTTCCGACCCGGTCTTTGGATTCTTTTTGAGGACCGTCCTCTTGTTGAGGCTTGGGCCAACTTGCCTCGGAGTAAGGGCGAGTCTCGTACTTTTCGGTTGTATCGTCATAGTTTGGACGATCTTAGGGCGAGCATGTCCGATGGTTGCCTTACGGGAACCGTCCTCGGGGAGCTTGCGAGTATCGCTTTACTCGGGTTTTATCAGACATCTTGATATAGTAGAGCCGTACCAGCCGGATCGATGCATGCGTCGTTTGGGTACCGTCGGGATGTCCGCCTCGATGCCTATTGCGGTGAAGGAGTCTCGGCCCGCGAACGGGACTTACAGGCTGGATTTCGGGCAAGAGCCCGATAGGACATGGATGTCCGAGATATCCATCATACACCTCCGACACCTGTCAAAGAAGGCATATATGCCTTTCGAGTGTACTAAGGGATACATGTCTTGGTATGTAGAGCATTCACACCCATACTTTTATCCCCCTCACACCGCGTCCATTTTCGGCTGTCGAGTTTCATGAGGAGCCTAAGTCGCCCTAGTGTTAGTCGTAAGTTGAAGAATGTCTTCCAGCAAGATGATGAGGAGACCGAGAGAGAGACTCTAGAGGATTTGTTTGCGGGGATGCGTCCTTACTATGCAGACGTGTATGATGACTAGTTTCTTTTCATTTTCTTATGTTTTTCTATTTCGTTGGATTATGTATGTTTGGATGATGTTTGTATGGTTTTTTTAGTATCTTTGTATCGATAATTTTTATGTTTTATTTTTATTATTGTTTGGAGACGGTATTTAAGTAAATGCAACGATATTTAATTAAATGACTTTAAACATAATTTAATTAAAACATTCATTAATTGAAATACAAGGACATTACATAAAGCACTTAAAATATGATTAAAACATAAACCACTTAAAACATAAATTCAAAACTAACAACAACACACCATTCCCTAAACCCTAAACCCTAAACCCTAAACCCCATACCCTAAACCCTAAACCCCATACCCTAAACCCTAAACCCTAAACCCTAAACCCTAAACCCCAAACCATAAACGATTATTACTTAAAACATAACATAATTAAATAACTATCGAACTTAATTATCTTCCGATGATGAAGACGACGATTCCTTATCTTCTTCATGGTCATGAACCTCAATTTCTTCAGGTTGGGTAGACATATATTCAGTCAACAAATCATTCAAGTAGAGATATAGAATTCCTTGGCCCGGCACTCTACCAGCACATAAGTCTGATAGTCTTGGGTAATCGATCACGGTGAGAATGCGCTCAAAATATGTTAAGATGTCACTTTTTAACCTACGAAACTCCCACATCTTCTCGGTTAATGCTTCATCGAGACAACCTCATCTCAATTGCTGGAGTTAGCACATCTTCTCGGTTTCCTTGTAAAATTATACAAAGGCTACCAATTGGAGGCTCTTCAAGCATGTGCCATACAGTGGCACTGGGAACCACTGATTCAAGACGCTCAATTAGAATTGGTAAATTTTGAACAATTAGGTCGATTCTTATTTGATAAACTCTGGTTTTTTGTGCATTTGTGAGATCCATTTTAGAATTGTTTGTTGTGAATAGAATTGGATGTTGTGATTAGAATTGGATGTTGTGATTGAAATTGAAATAGAATGACCTATTTATAAGCTAGTAATTGTAACGGCTATTTATTAATTGTAACGGCTATTTTTGAATTATAACGGTTATTTTGAATTATAACGGTAACATTTGAATTATAACGGTTATTTTGAATTATAACGGTAACATTTGAATTATAACGGTTATTTTGAATTATAACGGTAACATTTGAATTATAACGGTAACATTTGAATTATAACGGTTATTTTGAATTATAACGGTAACATTTGAATTATAACGGTAACATTTGAATTATAACGGTTATTTTGAATACTCATCTATATTAACATATTTATCTTCTTCCAGTTTTCAATCATCCTCATCTTCTTCTACTTTTGACTTATATTTTCTTCCTTATCTATCCACTAATGTCGACATCATCCACAATGGGGAGAAATCACCCAATTGAAGGCCTTAACTTTAAGAATCAACGTTGCAATATTTGCCGCTAAAACGCTATCATCATGATTTCCGGGTCAATAAGTAATCCAATGAAAGCGTACTTTAAGTGTTTAGTTTGCAATAATTTTGTGTCGTGGTTGACTGAAGATCATTTGACAATAACAAAAAGGTTGGAGATAGCATGTGAAGATGAAGGTGATGACGCATCAAGTGGAAAAGCCATGAAAGAGCAAGTGATATGTTTGAAAGAGGAAATTTCGAGTTTGTCAAAGATGATGAAGTTTTATTTCAAGTGTATCTTGTATTTGTTTGTGTTTCTTATGTTAGCCATTGTTATGAAGTAGTGAGTATTTGCAAAAATTTCCAAATTTGTATTAGTTGTCATGAATTCCAGAAATTTCAGAAATTAGTAATTGTTATGATTTTCATTAATATATTACATTACACAAGTGAACTTAATAGTTTTTTCAATGCGAACAACTACTAACTGAGATAACTGTCGCACTATCAGAGACCTGACTTCTACGACGTCTTTTCGGAGTTTCTAACATGAACGCTTGCCAAATCTCAATGTTATGTTGGTACAAAGTCTCTAGGTGAACGACACTGGGATCTCGGAAGGTCAACCAAGCGGGATCAAGTGGCGGCATAAGGAGACTCTCAAGGGGGCTGCTAGAATGCAACCGCATCCAATGGCTATGATGTAGGACAAACCACAAAATACCACACGGTAGTCGGCCTTCAACTCGGGTCTTCAATGGCATGATAGTTTTGCAACTTCCTTCCCAAACATTCTTCCCGTCTCGCAGTGTATGACCAATCACACATATCGTCCAGTTGAACATCGTTGCAAAAACTAGCAAATCGTCGCTACACATCCAATGGTCCTGCCCACAACCAATCTGCTGAAAAAACTCAACTCGTCGAACTGCTAAATCTAACCCTGACATACCGCTGAGTGGTGATAGAAAACCTCCATATAACTCTGCGTAGATAGAGTCGGACTTCATCTCCCTCGAACACCATTCCCGCATAACTATATAATCTGTCTCTCGGCCTCGCTGGGCGTGTGATATTACCTGGAATCCACAATGACCGTCATCTCCAACATCCACCCAACCATCGAAGTGGCCCCACAAAACCTCAGGTATACCCCACCGTTTGACCCATGTTGATATAAAGCCAATGGTAAAGTTCATTCCCAAAGGAGCACCGGGAGTTCCTGATTCGAAATCACCATTTCTTTGTTGAACCTCTGCATTTGTTGAACAGTGAGTACTTGGTGTCCCGAACTTCCTTTCTGCGTGCTCAAAACCCGACTTGTTTCTAGTGGTTGAACCTCTTGGACGACCTTTCGGGTGCTCATTAATAGGGGGTGGCAAAATCTCTTGGTCCTCCGGTCTTTGGAAATCACGCAACAAGTCTATGGCCGCCCTTAGTTTAACCGGTCACTTTGTGCCTCATATCATTCGCTAATTCATCCCATAAATCACCGTCATTTTTCGGCATTTGTTGAGGAATATCATACACCAATGTCTTCCAAAAGACATGAATATCCTCGAGATGGACCCTCCTACCTTTTCCGTGCAAAGATACCAAATTGCATGCACAAGGTAATCCATGAGTCGTTCGCATCACGTGTCGGCATCGATCATTCAATCCGATACCCAAACCAAGGCCTCTAGTAAGTTCTTTCTCCATTAACTCTATGGCCTTAGTAGACACGTTTCCTTGCAATAAGGAGAAAGTACGAGATGTTCTCCTAGGTTTACTCATTTCATCTTCGAGTTCTTTCTTAATCTTCGAGTGTTGACTTTCAAGCATGCCGTGGATACGGGACCACATGGAGTCAAGTGTGAGATGCTTTGACTTCAACCAAGCCTTCAATAGAGAATGTGTTGACTCAACACGGGAAGTTGCCGTGTTACCAAAATGTAAGACCTCGTTTGTATAGCATAAAACGAACTTCCCTGCGTGTGGACCCCAAGTTGTCCGTACATAATCCACCATTTTTGGCCACTTACGTTGGAAACACCGCCACGCACGCTGAAACGATTCCTCGAATCGAATTGATCACCTTAAACCAACCATCTTCATCATTTGAGATGACAAATTTCCTCATACTTTCAGTTTGGTATGTTGTCAAGGCTTTTGCATTGACGACTTTGTTCACATGCCATCTACACAACAAATGCTCACCCAGGAAATACTTGCTCAAGAGCGCCGATCAAACCCAATTCCCGGTCGGTGACAAATACAAATAGGGACGCAACTCCGGTGGCATCTAAAATCGCAGCTAAATTTCTCAACACCACGGTAATTCACGTCAGACTCGGTAGGAATCATCGCACATGCAATTAAGAAGGACGATCCCATGGGTGTCACACCAACCATCTCAATGAGTGGATTCTGGTAAATGTTGGTTTTATAAGTCGAATCCATGAGGACCACATAAGGATAAGCCCTAACAACTTAATCGCTTGAGGATGAGCCATGAAAATGTGAGTCAACTCTTTTGACTCCTCGGAAGAAATCTCGTAGAAGTGGACGTATTTCGCTGCCACCGCTAGAGCCAACATTTGCTGAGCGGTGTTTCTTTCACCCATTTCTTCTTTCTTAATTTTCCTTGTTTCATTATACAGTTGGGTGCTTGACGGTTGAGGTTTATCAGGGGATCTCAAATGAAGACCATTTTTAATATCCCTCGGTTGAACCCCGGCCAATGTTTGTTGCCTAACATATGCCTTCTCTTCCGCGTCCAATCCCGCAAAGTGCCGATCCCCATCCTTATAAACGGCTACGTTGTGGTTGTGTAGTCCACCACCCTCGGAGGTTACAATGTTCCACACCACCGTCCCTTTATCATTTTTAGACACGAAATTTTGAACGGCACGAATACGAAACTTGCATGAACACTTCTGCGACCTCCTTGGCTTTTCAAGATCGTCCGTTTCTTTTGGTTTACCATGTCTTTTACATCGAAAATAACTTGCCAACAACCCGTTCTTTTTCCTATTTTTAGCTCCATTATTAGCTTTAACCAAAGCAAACCCATTCTCGAATGCGATTTTCTGAGCCCAATTGAAAGCTTCGTCACGCGTTTCGAAATCTATAGTAGTCTCGAACAACGGGTTGTAATCAATTGGATTATCGCCAAAATCCTCCCACGATTCCTGTTACAAGCAATAACGACTATAGTAAGACAATAAAAAGGAATCATATACTACATAAATTGCGTAAAACGAAAGAAAAACATGTAAAAACGACTTATTCATGCCTAAAACACGAGACCCAACAAACGACCGCGGCCAAACATTACTTTCCATCGATCAACCGCGGACGAACAACGAAAACCAACTTCAATCCACGGCCAAACAATGAAAATCAACATTTGACCACGGCCAAACAACGAAATCCAACGTTTGACCACGGCTGAACATTGAATTCCAACGTTTGACCACGGCCAAACATCGAAATCCTACGTTTGACCATGGCCAAACGTTGAAATCAAACGTTGGACCATGGCCAAACGTCGGAAATCAATGTTTGGTCCGTGGCAAACGTTGGTTTCCAACGTTTGGACCGTGGTCTGAACGTTGGTTTCCAACTTTGGCCATGGTTCATCTTTCGGGGGACATTTTTCAGTTTACGCAACAAATTCAAACATTCGCTACTACTAAGTTAATACGTCAATTAATTCAACTATCGAATAGAATGAACGATGCGCAAAAAAAATTGATAAATTAAGCAAATGATTAAGTTGTTTACATACCGTTGAATCGAGGTCCGACATATTGTTAATTGTTGTTGTTGTTGTTGTTTGTTTTGAATTTAGTTGAGTTTGAGAGAATTTTTTTTTAGAGAGATAAAGTCATAAGGGCAGTCATCGTCTTTTTAATGAAAAACGTCGTCGATATTTACTAAAACGTCGTCGATATAAATCAGCCCCCCCAAATAATTATGGAGGATCAATTTGTTCAACAAAAGGTAAATAAATAGATTTGTATCCAATTGAGTTTGACATATGTTGTAGATGTCGTATGACTTTTTATTAATGATAATGATCTTTTCTCAAAAAAAAAATTGTTCAACAAAAATACTCTCAAAATAGAAAGGTAAATAAATGACTGAGTTACCCTAAAATAAAAAAGGTAGACAAATGACCGGTAGAGAGGAAATAATAGAAAAAATGTGGGTGAGTTGCGACTTGTCCATAGTGTAGGTGTATATATAAGTCATCAAAGAGAAGATGCATGAAACACAAAGGAAGAAGATGGAACAGAAAGCTCATGTTATTGATCTTCCCGTAATTGACTTAACTGCCCCTGACCAGCTTTCCACCGCTGCTTTGATCCGCCAGGTTTTATTCTACCCTTTTGGGTACATTCTTTTTCTTCATTCTTTCTTATTGTTACTCCATTTGTGTTTTCTTCATTCTCGTCAACTTTTCTGTATCCTAATTCCTAATTAATGGCTAAGTTAGGATTTGAAATTATGAAATAAATGTGAGGTAAAAGTTTTATGGATGTCGTAATAATAAAATATTTAACTTTTAAGAACTTTTTAAATTTAGTCTTTTGATTTTAATAGTATGCTAGAAGAGAAAAAAAAATAGATCATTGACTAGACAGAAAAATTCCTACAACCGATTATATTTACCACCAGATAGATTATACAGTAAATATTATTGAGCTGATTTATCAAGTTACTAAGTAATCTGAATAGTTGAGTTCAATTAACTTTTAGGGTCCGTTTGGATTGAAAGAATTGGAGGAAGGGGAGGGGAGGGAAAGGAAGGGATTCAATTTCTTTCGTTTGGTTACAAAATATGGAAGTAGGAAAATGGAGGGGGAGGGAAATGAGAGGGAGGGAAATGAGAGGATCTATTTTCTCCCCTATAGAACAAATAGTCATCTTTCCATCGGTGGCAAGATTTGGAAAGAAAATCCCATTTAATTAGAAAAAGACAATTTTACCCTTACTAAAAATCTAATACACTCACACACATCACACACATGACATATCAGACGACATAATATCTCTCATTATTCATCATATACTATTAGCATCCTCCATCCATTCTCCTTCCTCCCTTTCCATTTCCCTCTCACCAATTTTGTTATCCAAACAACCTCAATTCATTTACCCTTCCCTTCCCTCCTCTCACTCCCCCTCCCCTCACTCCCCTTCCCCTCTCCTTCCCTCCTAAAATGGTATCCAAACACACCCTTGAGGGATTTAAAGGGAAAGGGAAAGGGAGGGGAGGGAATTAGAGGGGAATGAAAATTGATCCCTCCATTTCCCTCCTACAAGGCAAATTATTTCTCAACCAATATAGACAAGATTTGGAAGGAAAATCATCTCCTTCATTCTCTCTCCCCTCCCCTTCCCTTCCTTTCTCTTCCATCCTTCCCCCTGCCCTTCTTTTCCCTTCCTTTCTCTTCCATCCTTCCCCCTGCCCTTCTTTTCCCTTCCTTTTTTCCTATCCAAACAAGGTCTTATACTCCGTAGAAAGAATGAAATTCCTTTATAAAATAAGCCAACTTCAATAACTCTAGAAATGAGTCTAACAAAAATATTTTAATTATACATACAACTTGTTATAAGATCTATTAACTTTACTAACAGGGTTTGATCTTAATGTTAAAGAGTCCAACTTTTAATATGTAAATACCAATATAAGTTCTCAAAGAGGCCGGTGCTCTAGACTGGATAAGGCCTATCCTTAAACTTGAATTTTTTGACAATGACACAAAAAAAGTCTATAATACTCATTTCATCTCAAACGAATCTTTATGATTATTCATCCCATAATAGCATGAAAAACAAATTAAGAAGACAAAAGATTGGTAAGGGGTAAAGACTAATATTTAAATTAAATGACAAATTGACAAGAGCAATTTTCACTTAAAACCATTGCACTCGAGCACATATTCCGGTAATCGTATAGGCAGACAATAAATAAGTACTTTTTTCATTTCACTCAATATTTATTTATGTTTGAATTTATCCTCACGAGAAAAGACAATAAAATAACTAATCCGTATAAGTATAGAAAAAGCACACAAGATTGTATGTACTCTTGAGTCTTGTCCCACAAGCCACTAGGGGTGGTCAAACGGGGCGAGCCTGGCTGCATGCGAGTCGGGCAAAAATTGATCGGAGGGGTGAGCTTATGATGGGTCCGTGTTGGGGCCGGGCCGGGTTTAATATTCGGGACTCGAGACCGGCCCGGGAAAAGAGATGGACCTGTACGGGCTGCATGCAGGCCGGGTTGGTCTGGCCAAAAGTGGCCAAAGGGATGGGTCGGGTCAGCCCTTATGTTTGACCAGCCTACAGGCCACTATGTCTACTAGCTAGTCCGTATCTCTGATCGTAGATGTACTCCGTAGAATTGAAGAATTTAAGGCCTTAAAAGCTTAAAATGATAATAAAACTGGACAATGAAGATATATATAAGAAAAAATGGAAAATCAAATTGAATATTTAAAACAAACAATTAGACTTGTAATTTTTTTTTTGTTTTATAAAAAAACAGATGAAAATAGTGTGTTTTACATACTTCTTGTATTAGTATGACTCATTGAGCCATATAACATTGATTTATAAAAATATATAATTCAAGAATTATGATATACTGTAATATATAGTAGCAATTTGTCGATATCTCGATGTATGATCTAATAAGTAACAACGGTTCACTTTGTTTGTTAAATGTGTATTGTAGGCATGTGTTGAAACAGGGTTCTTCTACATTGTTAACCATGGCATTGACAAAGATCTACTCAATAAACTATTTGATGGAGCTCGAAAATTCTATTCGCTTCCGCTGGAAGACAAGATGAAATTGGCGAGGAAAGGAAATCGAGGATATACTGCACTTTATGCTGAAAAACTTGACCCTTCTCCCACAGCTAAAGGTTTACTTGCCTTACTCTTTTCATTACTTATTTCCATTGTTTAATACTGTCCTAACAAACATGATCCATGTCGGGTTGTTTCGGGACGGGTCAGAACACATGGAATTATGACTTTTTATCTTCTGGACTGGCCGGGATGGTTCAATTGTAATGGTCTAGTATTTGATTGTAATTATGTGACGTTAAAGAAAGTTGTATAAATATTGGCAGGTGATCCGAAGGAGTCTTTCTACATCGGTCCACTTGATTCTGAAGCAGGCAAGCTGAACCAATGGCCTTCCGAAGGTACTTATTAACCCTGAACCGTCCCAGAGGAGGAGCGCGCTGGACCCTTTTATACGCTTGCTAGTTATTGATGGTTATTACTTCATGTGCGAGTTGAAAACTTAATTTTTTGTTTTATGTTAAATTAGAGCTACTTCCAAATTGGAGGTCTACCATGGAAACATATCATAGAACAGCTTTGTAAGTTTCAGACTATATATCTTAAATCTCGGAGTCGTCTTAAATCTTAATCATATACAACTTTGTAATCCGAAATGTTTTTGTCTTTAAATTTCAAGGAGGGCGGCAAGAAGTTTGTTGTCGTTGGTTGCTCTGGCCTTGGACCAGGATGAAGTGTTTCTCAAGGAAAACGGATTTATGGACTCACCAATGGGATTCCTTCGCCTTCTTCGTTACCCAGGTCTCCTCTACGGTCTAGGGACACTCCTAGAAATATATTTTTCTTCAACGGTCAATTATATTACTCCGTATAAGTTTATAACATTAGCATAACGCTGATTCAGGTGACTTGGGTGGGTCGAATGACCAAGACATATTAGGTGCTTCAGCGCATTCAGATTACGGGATGATGGCTCTCCTTGCAACTGATGGTGTTCCTGGATTACAGGCATGTTCTCGTTAATGTCCTAAACAAATGAATGAAACGGAAGGAGCATTAGGTATTCCTCATTCAAAGGTCTTAATTTCGTTAATATTTCAGGTTTGCCGGGAAAGAGATCGAGAACCACGTATATGGGAGGATGTTCCTCATATTGAGGGGTGAGTGCAAGTCTTAATTTACCATTATTAGTGCTACTTAACTCTCACGTATTGACATGAAATTGAAATTCCAGAGCCTTAATCGTCAACATTGGGGACATGATGGAGAGGTGGACTAATGGCATTTTCAGGTAAATTAAAGAGCTCTCTTTTATATGTTATTTTTTTTTGATGACGAGGGTTGAATCCCCCCGGACCCATGCATTCCCGCACCACCACATGGACCATGTAAGCCATCCCTTTGGGGGCTGCAGTGGCCAAGTGATCATCGCCCCAGTTGGTAGTCGAACCCGGGACCTCTCAACTCCTGCATTTCTGCAAGTTTTAAGGTTTAACCTGGCTACCACTGGACTAACACCACTTGGTTCTCTCTTTTATATGTTACTTGTCCCTTTTACATGTCTCGACTTGCCCAATAAGGTATAACTCACTAAAAATAAAAATAGATAATAAGTGGCTAATATACCCAAAATGAAAATAGATAATAATTGACCGAGAGAGGGAGTATAATTATATAGATACATTATATATTCTAATTTATCATGGATGTTAAACTTTTGGCAGATCAACATTGCATAGAGTGAAACCAAACGGAAAAGAACGATACTCGGTAATACTCCCTTGTTTCTATTTGTCTCTTCTTTTTTCATATTTAGTTTTAGAAAAATTGACACTTTTAATTATTTTTGTCACATAGGCACCTTTCTTCATAGATCCTCCCGAAGAGTTTGTGGTTCAGTGCCTAGAAACTTGTTGCAGCGACTCAAATCCCCCAAGGTAAGTGTATAACACTAGACAGTCTCACAATAATTTACGGGTCACTTAAGTACCTGAAAAGAAAAATTATAAATACAGCCCTTAAGGTCGTATTTAAGGTACCAAAAAAGGAAAAAAAAAAAATTATTATATTTCATCATTTCCTACAACAGTGTCAACACAAGACTTGCTCAAAATTTTAAGTCATGAAATTAGTTCAATCTCTTCTATATGTGATTGCAGGTTTCCTCCAATTCGAGCTATTGACTATCTCGAAGAGCGTTTCAGAGTTACACATACTACCGCTACTTGATTTATGTTTCGCAATGATATAATAATTTAATAAAACGTCTTTGGATGATCTCAATTTAAATATCATCTCTTTGTACTTGGATTTATATCATTTTATGTATCAAATATAATTGTCTTAAAATAACAAAATGGTAACCATCGTGCCTTTTAAGAAAAATTATGATCTCAAAGTTCTCAAATTTCACATTCTCATTGTGACGGATAAAATCCTTCACAAGCTTGTAACATGAGATAAAGGGACAAGTTTGTCATTTTTTTATTGTTCTCGTTAATAAATCTTTCCTATAATTATCGTAGTTGCTCATTCATATACGCGTTTTACTTATTCTTGAATTTTTTTTCATTATTTTTCCATAGTATGCCCTTTCTTTAGAAACCCAAAAAAAAACTCTCCCTAATTCTCTCCCTAACAAAAGTACTCAAATCTACAAAATTATTCAACTCGTCAAATTACACACAAGTATGGATGCTAATTTTCGTATCAATCAATTAATAATTCTAATTCTTAATTTTATTAATTATATTATATCAAATTAATAAATTAATTTACACTAATCAAATTACAAATTAGGGTTTGCTTAAACCGTCGCCGGCGTTGGGTGAGGGACGGCGGCCGACGTTGTAATGATGCTCGATTTGTGGCCCGCCGGCAGTGGACTAGTCGACCAAAATTATTCAATTATTCGATGATATTCAAACTGGAGATAGAAGATCATGAAATTCGAGATATAGCTGCAATTAGTGCAAAAAATGATTATGCAATATGAATTGTGATTGTTGTCGTGATGAAAAAAGTGGGTAGGAAGGTATAGTTAGAACTTAGAATAGACAAGGGAACAAGTACATTGGGATTTGGGAAGAGCCACGACTAGATTTTTCAATGAATATCAAATCAGTTAACCTTTGTTTAATGAATCTTTATCATAATCCATTTGATAGTTTCTTTGCTCGTTTGATTTTTCATTTTTCGTTTTTTTTTTTTTTAACTTTTGTACTTTTCTTTGTTAAATTTACACAAGATCGTCCGGTGGCGGAAGGGAAGTGGCGGTAAGGGTGGTGGATGGTGGCTGTTTGGTAGTGGTGGTTGGATGGTGGTAGTTAGAGTGAAAAGATTAAATGAAGAAAGAGAAAGCGAATGAAAGAAGGGTATTAAAATGAAAATCATAAAAATAAAAGGGGTATTATAGTCATTTATGTCCATAAAAGAGTAAAATCCGTCCATAAATGAACACCACCCATAATTATTACTCGCTCCCATTTTTTTCCTCCAGTTTCCATTTGCGCAAAATTTTAGGCAACTAATAAATAATAAGAATAAAAGAAGGATCCAAGTGTAATGGTAATCTAATCTAAGTGGGACATTAACAATTAGGGTGATGCTCATTCATAAACGGGTTTTACTCTTTTATGGACGAAAATGATCATTTTACCTTTTTTTTAGAGTTTTTTTGCTTTTTACCACCTATTGAGTCCATAAGTTTACAATTTACCACCTACTGCTCCACACCACACCAATATTAACATGGTAAAAAAAATGGGTATTTAAGAAAAGAGGGTAAAAGTAGGGGCAAAGATGGTAAGTAAAGTGAATATAAGGGATTAAATTATTTTTTGGGGAAATGTAAGTGTTATATTATAAGCCCAACCAAACAATTTGTCACTAGAGATATATATCTCTAGTCTTTTACATACTTTGTTCTAGCCGGGTTACCCAGGCAAGAACCCTCCAATCCCTATGCTCTAGTCTACAACTTTGCAATTGCAGACGAAAAGCCCCCTTCACCGCTTTATAATACCAAAGAGGAGGGGTAACACATTCTCAAGGCGACATTTGTTTCTAGCAAACCAAATGCCATACATAAGACTTGCAATACCAGCTGCAATACACTGCTTCATGAATAATGATCTACATCTATAGCCTATCCACCACTGAATGATCCCCTGCTCAGGAATGAAACAGTCAAGCCAAGTTGCCAGTAGCTTTTTGCATTCTTGACTATAAGGACAATCAAAAATAAATGATCAATGGACTCCTCAAAGATTACCACACAAGAAACAAAGAGCTTAACCCGTATGATCTTCATCCCGATGAGCCTATCTTGAGTAAGTAACTGCTTACGAGCAACCAACCACACATGAAAAGAATGTTTTGGAAGCAACATTCTATTCTGAATCCATGGGAACCAAGGAACATCATCAACCTCATCCACCAACCAAGAATATCCCAACTGGGCAGTATATTCCTGATCACGGTCTCTCCAATTAGTATCAAAAAATTGATTTTTGAGTCTATTCTTTACCTGACAAATACGCTTCCAAGCCCAATGAACACTAGATGGTTCATAATCCTTCCAAATGCGGTCCTTGATATAGATGGCATGTACCCACCTAACCCACATATGGTCAGCCTTCTTTTCCACCCACCATACATATTTAGCAATGAGAGCAATGTTCCAGGCGTGCAAATTCTTAAAACCAAGCCCCCCTTTTCTTCTGGGTTGACAGATGTGATTCCATGCCACCAGATGAGGTCTCTCACAGCTATCATTACCATACCACAAGAAAGTCCGACAAATTGAATCAATCTTCTTCATTACAGTCTTTGGAATAATAAACACCCTTGCCCAATAGCTATGTAAAGTACTGAGGACAGAAGAAATAAGGACTACTCTCCCAGCATAGGAGAGTTTCTTAGCCCCTAATCTTTGTATCCTCTCCGTTATCCTATCCACCAAACACTGGCAATCCAAAACTCCCAACCTCTTGTGCATAATTTTCACCCCCAAATACTTAAAAGGAATGGTTGCCTTTCTCATACCTGAGGCATTTTCAATAGCCTGCACCACACTATCAGTAACCCCATTACAATACAGACTGGACTTTTCCTTGTTCATTTGTAGACCAGAAGCAAGAGAAAAAGTGCTGAATGCACGCATCATTAGAGTAACAGACTCCAGGTCCCCTCTGCTAAACATTAGCAGGTCGTCAGCAAAGCATAAGTGGTCGTCAGCAAAGCATAAGGGATTAAATTATTAGGTTGGTTAGTGGGTCACAAGTGGTCATTGTGTAAATATAAGGAGAATATAAGGGTATTATTGTAAAAAAAACAGCCCATTTATAGTATGTTACCATTTGTGTGGTACGTCCGTATTAGGGAAGTGTAACCATTGGTCTTGTACGGATGGAGTATTAAGTCCATTTTTACCAATAACCACCTAATTTTGAAGAAAATCTTCACAATCCACACCTATTTTGCATTATATTGACGGTTTTTGTTATTTATCGTCTAGGTTACGTAGTATCAACTCTCGGCTATTTACAATGACCAAACTACCCCTAATTATCATACATACAAGTAAATTATATACTTCGTAGAACCCAAACTCCGTCTCGTCACTTTGCTCATTGCACTTATGTATCTAGATTCTTCATTTCTGGGCAGCATCATCAGGTATTTGTTCTAATTTGTTCTCAATTTTCAAATCCCCCTCCTCCCTCCTTTTCGAATCCCTTTATATTTATTTTCAATTGTTTAATTTGTTTTATCTTTCTTCTCAATAAATACAATTTTTCTTAGGGTTATCCTTCTTCTCATTTTTTTAGGGTTTATCCAACTTAATTTCAATTGAAATCCAGAAGACCCAATTTGAAAAGATGAAAACTTTATAATTTTCAAAGATTCAAGAAAATACACAAGTAAAAAAATAAAAAAAAATCATGCTTGTTTTAATTGATCAGATTTCTGGGTTGTACATACAAGCTTATCGATTAATGGAGATGAATGATGATTTTCGTCTACTAGCTAGGAAGTTCTAATGTGATAAACAATTGCCCGGATTTCTAATGGAGATGATGACTGTTGTCGATTGATGCAGATGAACATAAAAGAAAGAGTCTTTTACCCAGTTGAAGTTAATTGAGTTGAAAACAAGTGATTTGAGTTGAATGTGTGAGGATGAACATAATAATGACCGAGTCACTTAGATGCACTAGTACAGAAATGGCATACGGCCACGGTTAAAAAAGGCATATGGCTACGGTTGTGCAACCGTAGCAAATCAGGGGGTAGCCGTAAGTGGTGGAGAAAAGGCTACGGTTCACAACCGTAGCCATAAGTCCATCTAAGGCTACGGTTATTAGTTATTAACCGTAGCCAAAAGTAAACATAGCGCTACGGTTCTTAACCATTAACCGTAGCCAAAAGTTAACATGAGGCCACGGTTAATAGTTGTACAACCGTAGCCAAATGCCCATGTTTTTTTTACAAGAAATGCCCATTTGTATACGCTACTATTCAGCTACTATTCTGCAAACCTATAGTCGCAAATACAATTTACATTTCGTAACAAATTGAGGCAAAATATTTTGTCTATTTTATAAGATAAACCAACATACTTAGTGTACATACGTATTTCCAAATATAATACAAGTTCTAGTTTTGAATAACATAAACTAATATTTCATAGTCACAAAATACATCATAACCAATTACCCCTAAAAAATGCTAACAAGTTTGTGTTGATAGATCACCCGTCATTTCTCTTCCTGCTTCTCTTGAAAATTTGATGACTTCACGCGTCTTATTATTTTCCACCTACGTTAATAAGAGAATATGAAAAAGATTGATAAGAAAAATGGAGGAGGGAGTAACAGGCGGTTGCAATATGACTAGGATGTAAACAAGCTACAACTATTTGAGATCTTGGCTTCGTCCCAATTCCATCAACACCACCAGAAAAAACTCGAACCATCACCATTTAAAGCTAAAAGCCAATTATAACTATTCCAACATAAGTTTAGCAAGAAGATAACATATTAGAGATTCGAGCTAAAATTCACAAGATATAAACAACAAGAACTGTACCCAAAAAGTTGCTAAAAATTATACCAAATGGCAATGTCCATATACTATGTATACCAAACACGCCTATTGCAAAGTTTTTAAAATGTTGCCATGGTTCTTGGTGGCTTAGTGCTTACCACAAATAAGCACAAAATTGGAGCAGCCGCATAATAACTCGGAAAAGATGCATAAAATACACTGTATTTGTAGTTTTTAGAGCTAAATCAGAACACTTAACACAACAATAAACGACAATATGAAGCCATACAAGTTACCTGCATCATAAGAAGAATCTTAAAGGCCTTCCCTATTTGTGTTAACATTTCCAAGAAGTAGTAATTAGAGTATGAACCTGAAATATTTTGAATAACTGAGTTACAATCTAATAGTCAGCATGTTAATCAAACTTACAACAAATACTTGTGTAAACCCGTCTTAATATAATGAGTATGACATAATTACCTACAACTAGAGATGGTTCGTCATCAAATAAGTAGCCCATAGTTCTCGAACCTCGTTGACTTCTTCAACCGTATAAGCCTTTTGTGATCCAAACCACTATCAATAAATCAAAAAGAACATATGTATAATTAAACGTGACAATAAAAAAATTATCGTTAGTATGTTCAGTAATTATGTCAAAACTTATCATTTAAATATTAAATACCTTCTGTAGATACCCGTATCCGTCGATATTGGAATTTATAGAGAACCCGACAAACACCCGATGATGATAGGACACATGTATTCTTTAGTTGTCATTGTCATTATTTGGGTTCGTTTTACGATGTAGAATGAGCGTTGTCGACGGAGTATTTTAATTTAAATGATATTTAAATTATGGTTTTTTTAGGTGAATTCAATTTATTTTATTTTGAATTTATTTTCCCAAGTTTATTTTATTGAAAATAAAATAAATATTTGATTTGAAAAATCATTTTATGAGTATATTTGGTTTGAAAAATCATTTATTTTAATGTGTTAATTAATTTGAAAAATCGATTTGAAAATCGAAAAGAACTCGTTTTGAACATGTGTTTTTGAGCTCGATTTTAGCTCGGTTTTTGAGCCCGTTTTCTTTACGAATTGGCACGAATCTCGAGTACACTAACCAACCTAGGCCTCTACCCATCCACCCCAGTTCGAACCCCCATAACCACGGCCCAAATCATGCCCCAAATCACCCCCAACAGCCCGCGAAAAACACCAAGCAGCCCCCCTGTTTTGCAGCTCAAACCCGAGTCCAAAACCCGCTCCAAACACCACCAAAACCCATACCCATTAACCCTAACCCATACCCTAGTATCCTACCCATATTACCCTAGCTTAATCACCAAGAAAACCCCTCTCAAACCCTCACAAAAGCTGCTGGACAGCAGCTATGCGTGAGCAGGCCCGACTGCCTCTCCCTCTCTTTTACCCTACTTTAACTCCTTATAAATACTACCCCTTCACCATACATTCATTCCTATAAGTTCTTCCCACATCCTACCATCACGCACAAGCTTTAAACCTCAGAAACAAACCCTAATTGCCTCTCAAAAACCCTCCACAAAACCGACATACAAACTGAAACTGTTTGTGTGTCCTCCTCAAAAAACAATTCGTTCCTCCCTCAAACCTCCATCAAAACTCGAGTTTCTTGTTCCTAATTAACCATATAACATCCATCTACACATTAGACAAAGATTTACGAGCCAAATTGCCCTTGAGAGTACAAGAAATCCCTCGAAAAACAGAGTGTTATACACTCTGTTTTCGCGATTTGTTCTGTCTGTCCGATTCTGTTTGTGCTCGTTTTTCGTGCCTAATAACTCAAAACGAGCGGGGGTTGCTTTAAGATCTCTGTTCTCCTCTCTTTCTAGTTTTCAAAACATCTTTTAAATCGAATTTTGCATCGTGAAACGAGGGAGAAATCATTGTTTGAAAGTTGCTGTCCAGATTTGCCAAAAACGCGTGTTTGCTTTGTTTCTTCGTCGACGACGGCCTCTCGAGATAAAATCTACCATCGATTACGACCCAAGACGGTGTCAACGATACATGTAGGTTGAGGGTGCATCAAATCCTCCTCTTTCTCCTTTTTTATTTCGTTTTTATGTTTGTTTTTCTTATAGTTTGTTTTTGTTTGTTTATCGCTTTTATTTATCGTTTAAATTAACTATGAAACTAGTTTAGTCCGAGTATGAGTTAAAGTACCACCATGAACACCCGCGTTGACTTGAGATGGGAAAAGAAACCGCTACATCAGTCGGTCGTACACCCCCGTCTCATTTACATATCCTCGTGTTCAAGGTAGGGCATAAATAAAACGAATTTCTAACTTCCGTTCCTCGCTTTTGACCCTTTGTTGTCTCGGCCAATTCGACCCACCTTAGGACCCGTTGCATGTTAGTATGACTTCTGATTGTTAACATATAACCTATTTAGATGACATTAGATCAATTTAATAACCTAATTAGACACGATAGGTGGCTTCGACATAAGCTTTAAAATCAACTAACAATTCTATAATTCAATCGAATGCATCTCTCTTTCACCTAATTTCTCGCTAGTATAAGAGTGCGTGATTAGCACCTTCTTATTAACACTCGATGAGTTAAATTAATTAGCGAACTTGACCTAATTTGACCCCTTTTGAGCCGTGTAGAATACACAATTGCAAGACCTCTTTTCAATCGATCAACGTCGTTTCTAACTTGTTTTCTAATTCGTTCCGAGCTCGTTTCGCAATCAATTGATCCAACTAATGAACCTGACCTAGGACTTAGGATAGCCTTGTTTGGGTTTGGCCGTGATTTGGCCGTGGCCTTTGGCCTTTCCTGGTTCGTTTGTTTTCGCATCGCTCGTTCTTTATTTATTTTGTCACTTGTAATTTATCGTTCGTTAGTTTGGTTGTAATTTTCAAGTTAGTTTTCTTTTATCGAGTCAAAACCTCTTTTAAAAAACCTTAGTCTTGTTTGGTTAGATGGTTGTGCCCCAATGCTTGTAAGAGCGTAGTAAATCGCATGTTGTTTAAAGCAACATGGCCCGATTTATGCTAATGCATGCTTTGGTGTGCGGCCCTATGTCTAATTCGATGAGATTGAGCGAAAGCACACATCACGAGGAGTGACCCAAGGCCGTGAGTCATGTAAGCCGTGGGCCACCCCTCTTGTGCACGCTTTTCTAGGCCGATTGGCCGTGTGTGTTGTCGGGTATAGTGTTGTATGTAGCAATTGTATTTAGATCGAGTTGTATCTTTAATTTATTGTTGTGTCGGCATGAAATGCCTGGTTTGTAATAGGTAGATCCCAACGGCTCCCCCATTCCTCCTTAAGCCTTGTTTGCTTTGTTTTGTATGTTGTTAGATTAATCAACCCACATGCTAAATTACAACTTTGACAAAGTTAGTTTAGTTGCATCTAAAACGACATAGAAATTGTTGTCACATGTTAGGGTTTAAAACGATGTTTGCATATCATATATCGTAGTAGCTATGACCTTGTTTGAAATCCATACTTGACTTAGTAGAGGCCGTTATTGACGGGCGGGGTTGGGTGTCCTTATGGGCTTCCCAACACGTACCCTCACCCCTTACTCAAGATCTATGGTTTGTGGATCCGTCTAAATACCATTGGATTACGAGAGTCATTCAAATCGAGTGATATAGGGTACAAATCTTTATCTTTAATCACTCGTAGTCGATTGGCTTTATGCTTTTCGATGAAAGGTGTAAAGTTGACTTGAACGGTTCCAAGTTCCCAAAAAACTTGGTGGCGACTCTAATATGTCTTAATTCGATTCGAAAGAACCTCGAGTCGATTATGCCTAGTGTGGATCCCGCGGACGCAGTTCCCGAGGGCCTTGTCCACACCTTCTTATAATCAGCTATATTTGGATTGTAATGCCTCACAATATCTAACATGTACCGCATGACATAATAACCACACTCGGTACTTCCAGGTTGTTGGTGACACTAAAAAAACCAATAACAAAAGGTTACTCATCCACTTTAAACATAATAGAGCTATAAAACAAAAATGACTAAGAAACTTACTTCTAAGTTGCTCCATTTTAATGACATCCCTGATTTCAAAGTATAACCTGCACGAGCCTTAAAACCTCGAAACGCACTATAAAAAAAATATAATTATTGATGGTCAAATTGACACAGTTTTTAAAAATGCGTATGTGTAGTGTTGGTAATAAATGCAAATATGGAGTTGTGTGTATGATAATTAGGGGTAATTTGGTCATTGCAAATAACCAAGAGTCGATGATACAAAATCGAGATGATAAATAACAAAAACCATCAATATAATGTAAAATAGGTGTGGATTGTGAAGATTTTCTTCAAAATTAGGTGGTAATTGGTAAAAATGTACTTAATAGGTTGTAAATTGTAAACTTATGGACTCAATATGTGGTAAAAAGTAAAAAAACTCGTTTTTTTTTATTTCAACTTCCCAATTTTTAATTTTCTCTCTCTCTATATTCAGTTCTCTCCTTAATTTCCACCCTCCCTTTCCCTGTGTTAGTCTTAGATCCAACCAGACCTCTGTTCAATTTAATATTTTCTGGTATATGATCAATTTTTTTCTGTATTTGCCCGACATTGCCAGTTTTGTGTGTTTGAAAGTCAACATTTGATGCTGCTGTGGAATTTCCGCCGTTTTTGGTTTTGGCTGTCCTCCACTTTTCTAATTGCCACATTACTTACAATCTTACATTGTTTAAGTAAAGTACCTTTGGATTATTAAAAGAGTCTCCATGAGTTACTTGTAGTGGCCGAAAAGAGTTGGCATGAGTTACTCGTCAGCGACTGCAAACCAAAAAGGGACACCCCTCTTTACCCACTACCCTGCCACCACCAACGTCACCGCTAAACAACCGACGGATGTCGTGCCTGTGCCCAACGTCGGCGACGGCCGCCATCCCTCATTCTGAACGCCATCGACGGTTTTAACAAACCCTAATTTAATTAGTGTAAATCAATTCCTTAATTTTATATAACATAATTAATAAAATTAAGAATCAGAATTATTACTTGATTGATACGAGAATTACCATTAATAATTGTGTAATTTGAGGTTTTGATTAAATTTGTGGATTTGATTAATTTTGTGAGGGAGAGAATTAGGCAAAGGGCTAACTATGGAAAAATAAAGAAAAAATGTCCATGAAAGAGTAAAACCGTCCATAAATGAGAAACTACGTATAATTATGTAAACTTACCATTACATAGTCGGTTTTGCGGCTTTTCGGTTCTGCCGCTGGTATGTGTTGTTGCGTGGGACTTGAATTTTTTGAAGTATATCCTTGATTGAAAAGATCTATCATGTCATCTTTCAGTTGTGGGCAATTTTTCATTTATATGCCCATCGTGCTTGTGTTATTCGCAATACTTGGACTTATCGCCGCCTAAGTTCATCTTCGGCGATCTCTTCCATTTTGGGTCATCCTTAGTCATGGCGCAGATTTTGGCTCGGGCTATGGTGAGTGCGCGTATGACTCGCGTGGGGGTAACCACGCTTTCGTTTATCTCAGCGAGCCCAGCTGTTCGAGTGTACTTAGGCTTTTTTTTCTATTGTCGTTCTTTCTTTCATGTCCTTCATCATCGTCAGCACGACTTTGGAGGGCGATTCTCCATACATCTTGGTGTAATCCTCTTCTTGGATGTAGTCGTTTGAAATATGGTTCTTTCTTCGAGCATGGTCTTTGGTCGCTTTCGCATCATCTCGCTCTTCACCGGTACGGGCTATAGACCGTGGGAGAAGGTGAAGACCGCCATGGAATTGTCAAGCTCTTAATATATTGCGTTTTGAGGTCGAATCGCCTGACATAGTCACGTAGGGATTCTTCATCGCGTTGCTTGACTTGAAGCAGCTTTATTGTTTCTTTCCCTTTCTGCTTGTTACCGGCATAGTGAGATAGAAATATCTCTCGAAGTGTGTGGTAGTAGTCCACTGACCCTTGTGGAGGGTTGCGAAACTAGTGCTGAGCCAACCCTATCTGTATCGTTGGGAGGACTCTGCACCACACAGCGTGTGACGCTTGATGCGTACTCTTATGGCACTTGAATGAGGCGAGGTGGTCATTCGGGTTAGAGGATCCATTGAATGTGATGCCCATAATGTTGAATTTGGCTATAGAGGATCCCACAATCTTCTTCGTGAAGGGGTTTACAATGGGCATACGGACACGTATGGGTTGGCCAGGTCCCTTGGCCAACTTAATACCTGTAATATCTCGTATTCTATAATTATATATTTTATATTGTTTTACGAATTATGTGTGAGACAGAATAATAAATTAATACCCCACCTACCACACTACTCCATCCTATCTCATTTCATTTTCCACCACACAAACTTAAGAGAGAAAAGAGAGAAATTAGAAGAAAGGAGATTTTGTCCCTCCGCCTCGAGATCGTAAGGTAAGACCGTCTTATACTAGCTTATATATTAATTAAATTATACCGTTGACCCGCCTTGACCTCGAATCATCTTTGACCATCATTGACCACCCTCGGGACCGCCGTTGACCGCCAAAATAAAGTTTGACCGACCTAGATCTAGGGCTTTGTTGTTGTTTTGAAACCGTCTTAAGATGGGTTTTTAACCCCCAAACCGTGACTGACCATGGTTGGGCTTTATGTGGTCGTGTCATAGGTTGGGAGGGGGTTATGGTGGTGGTAATGGGTGGTGGAATGGGTGGCGTTAGGTGGTCAGAAATGGGTGTTTATGGAGGGTGTACGGGTTAGTGGTGTCGTGATTAGTTGTTGTTGTTGTATATTGTATATTGTATATTGTATATTGTCGTTGGTGTTATTGTTGTTGCTAGTGGCTACCGCCGGCATGGTGGCTGGCTACTGGGTCCACCGTAGTAGTGGCCGCTGGCCGACGCCAGCGAGGGGTGGCTGTGTTGGTGGAGTTTGGTGATGTTTAGTGTGGGTGTGTGTCATGTAGGTTGGTGTGTTGTGCTGGTGGTTGCGAGTTATGGGGGATGCTGGCCGTGGTCCACTACGGCTGGTGGTGGTGGTCCACGGTGGCAGCGGAGGTGTTGGTTGTCGTGGTTAAGGAGGGAGGACGAGTGTGAGTGAGTCGGGATTTAATTATTAAATAATGGATTCGAGTCGGGATTTTGAATTTAATTATATTAAATTATATAATTATATTAGTAATAAGATTAGTTAGTAATTAAATATATTTTAATTATTTTATTTATGTGACGATTTTGTGGAGTATGCTAAAAGGTAGGTTTATCCTACTCAGTTTCAATAATGTATATGTTTGTTAGTGGGTCATTTGTCATTACTTGCATTGTATGAGACGTATTGCATATCGTATTTGGGAATGTGTATCATGATGAATCACTAATTGGCATGTTGTGTGGTACCTTACATTTATGCTGTTTGTCACGTATATTGGAGGATATGACGGTTTGTGTTGGTTACTTGTTGTTGAGGAGACGTGAGGCGGTTGGGAGAGCGTCTCACGCTCTGGTCGGCTCTTGGAGCTTCCCACTCCAAGAGGGATGTGCACATTAAATACTTGAGTACGGAGAAACTCGTGTAGTTGAGACACGACGTCTGGCAGGGGACTCGGTTGGCTTCAGGTGCCCGGTACGTCTCGGCTTGTCCCAGTACCTGTTTGTGTGGTGTGGTGTCGTGGGCGTTTCCCTGGCACCAGTGGTTTTGGGTACCTTTGGGCGTGTCCCGCTACCGGCGTGGTGGTTGTTTGATAGCGTCTCATTCATATCATAGTCATGTTGCATACTCACACACTTTGTGTCGTGTCTCACTTTATTTATTGAAACTAACGTGTTGTGTGTCTGTGTAATTGTCACATATTTGCAGGGTGCCCTGTGTTGATCCATATGATATTTTCGATCATATGGGGAGCTGGTTGAGTACACGTGTTGCTTGTTTACATGATCAAGATTCAAGCCGCGCTACGGAGTTTGGAGTCAAGTACATAGCCACTAGGTGGATGATATAGTCATAGACGAGTTGTATTTCATTTATTCATTTGTTTACGTTTATGTAATCACTAAACTTGTTGTTTACATAAAGAGTTTCTTAATTGTAATTCCGATTTTACTGCCTCAGAAAACCGAGACGGTAACATTCCCTAATTACCTTGGCCGAGTAAGAAGGGGGTGTTACAAATTGGTATCAGAGCAACGATTTTGGAACCTAAACCAATGAACTATAATGAATCTAGGAGTGTCTAATAAATTAACCCGACATGAGTACAATAGGAGGTCGGTTTTGGGTGAGTAGGATCCCCTATTTCAAAACTATATCCTATTGTTTCGGTTGGTCACTACGTAGGTGGTTTTGAGTCGGGAAACGTGAAGTGAAATGTTGAATGATTATATGTGTGTTATGGTTTTGTTGAACATCTTGCATGATTTACTCACTCAAATAAAATGTAACCATGTATGGAAGATGGATGAAATAATCGATGAGCGTAACATGTTTTGGAGCGGTTGTTATGTGTCGATGTGTGAAGACTAGGTGAAATGTGGTGTGATTTATTCCATAACAAGTTTATAGGCTTCTTACATACATGATGTAGTTATTCATTTAGTACATGTTTATATGTAAAAAGTGGATGAAAAAGAGTAATGTGTGTAACATGTTTTGGAAGTGGTTATTACGTGTTGGTTTGTGAGGGGCCCTAGTGTAATACTACGGTTTTATGAGTCTCTGGGTACTCTATCGAGTAGGCCTTACTCTGTCGAGTAAGGGTGTGTTGCGTTATAAAATAGTTTCTGACCTGTTGGGTACTCGATCGAGTAGCTGGGGTACTCGATCGAGTAAGGGGGTACTCGATCGAGTACCTTGGGTACTCGATCGAGTGTCCGGTTTTACGGGGAGTTTTCTCGGGTTTTGTTAATTATGCGATTAAGGTATTTAAACATAGTCGTCATTGTTTTAAATCACTTTTACAAAACCTAAAACCCTGTTTAAGAGAGAAAGCAACCAGTTCATCTTCCTAATCGCATTCTTAGCAATTCCCGGAGTTCAGACGGTCGGTTCTTGTCGTTATTCGTGTCGTTGAGTTTCTTGCGTCAAGGGTAAGCTTTTAATATAATTTTTTATAATGTTTTGTTAAGTTTGGTTAAACCCTAATTTAGAGATTGGGGGTTTTGTGTGTAGTATGTGATGTGTAGCCTCTATGTGTTATATGATAGGAGGAGGGTTCGTAGAAGAGGCTTTTTGACTCACCGTTGATACCGTCTCGACTTTGTTGTGCTTTCCAGGTAGGATTTCCTACTCAGTATTAGTCCCATAATGGGATATCGGTGATGTGCTGTATTTGGTTGTTTGATATGATGATTATACTGTGTTTGTGGTTGTGATTGTTGTTGATGGTTCTCGAGATGCGTTCTCGGCTGAGTGGGGTCACTTGCGGAAGTGACTTCACGCCCTAGTTTCGCCCTTCGTGGAACCCGCCACGGAAGGGGATGTGCACATTAATGGGACAGGGTTATCGCTCGGTATGATGAGCGGGGCTTAGGTGGGAACGGCTGCGGTCCCGCATCGTGTGGCGGTCCAGTCCCGGTGGACGATCGGTGACGGAGATTGATTGGAGTGGGTGTGATTGTGTGTGTGATTGTTTGAGCTATGTTGTTTGTTGTGTTGTTGGATCATATAAATTATGTGATTAGTCGACCCCGTTTAAATGTTTTAAAACTCGTGGTGATCCATTCGGGGTGGTGAGCGGTTATTGAGCGGTATGAGACGATGCGTATGGGATAGCTGGGATGAGTCACCACGTTGCAGTTTAGAAGTCTTCCGCTGTGTCTGACGCTTGATAGTATTTTGATAGTAGATAGTTTTGAGAACTTGTAGTTCCTTTTATCAGTTTTGGTTTTGAACATGTAATCACTTAAACTGTAATTACTTTTAAAGTACGTTTCTTTATTGTCTTATGATATTCATTGCCTCGGGCAACCGAGATGGTAGTATCCTTATACCTGAGTGGTCCTGGTAAGGCACTTGGAGTATGGGGGTGTTACAAATGGTATCAGAGCGACGATCCTGAAACCTGTAACCAATGAATCTAATGAACCTAGGGAGTCTAATTAAAATGAACCCGGGGTAAAGGTTGTAGGAGCTAATGCAAAGGCTTCGGAGACGTCCTAAAGTCGCGAACTCGCCCTACAATTTTGAACCGGTCACCATGGGATATGTGTCGGGATCGTTATGTGCTTATTGTGTGCTTTGTGTATCTATGTAGTAGTATGTTGTATGAATTGATGGATGCATGCATGTGGAGGATGGGGGATCTGAGTTGAAAGATCATGATGACGTGAATTGTATGATGGTTGATTGTAAAGCATGAAAGTATAATGATTGATACATGTAATTTGGCATGTTATAATTATGTAAGGAAAAGTGTTATGTTTATATATATAAAGCGATGCGTAAGTATACATGTTGTTGTTGTCGTTTTGAGTAAGAGTACAGAAAGTTGGGAGTGTGAATTGAACATGTGTTGGGTGAATATGTTGAACGAATGTGGTGGATAAATATGTGGCATGATGGATGAATTAGTGGAAAAATATGAATAATCGTTGTATGATAATATGATTTATGATTAAGCATGTTATATAATGAAAGTTATTTTATAATGTTGTTATGCTAGTAACATGTGAATAGGGGACTTGATGTCATGTATTTGTGATTTTGTTTACGAAAAGTGATAGAATAAAAGCACGTGGGAAGCCATGATTGGCAAGTTAAATGAATTATGTGCATGATAAATGTTATTGTTTGGCTTTTGGTAGGTCGTAACATGTGGTTAGGGATAGTGGTTTTACAAGTATTGAGTCGCTTTTATTCGCTTTGTTGATGTTTAAGTTGTTTGAAAGAGAAAATCGAATAGTTATGTCGTCTGATTACAGCAAAGTTGTCTTTAAACTGTTATAACTTGAGATGCATAAATGAATTTAACGTGATTCCAATTGGAGGTGATAGCTTGTTCTTTTACGATTCTAACGATATGTCACACGCCCAAAACGACCAAGTAATGAGTGAGTTATGACTGTTTACGAAAAACTGGACAAATCTTTGAGAAATGCGTAGGTACTCGATCGAGTAGCCTTGGTACTCGATCGAGTAGGGGGGTACTCGATTGAGTACGGCAGTTACTCGATCGAGTGTCCCTGGTAATTTGTTTTACGTGCTTCTGATCTTCACCACTCGATCGAGTAAGTCCTTTACTCGATCGAGTGGCCTGAACTCGATCTAGTGACCCCTGTTTTGGGTCATATGCTTATCTTTTGAATTCATTGCATATTATGTTTAATTCAAAGGTATTATTTTGCTTCTTTATGCGTTGTTTTACGTGTGTGTCGGTCTTGATGCGTAAGTTACCCAACCTTATGATGTAAGGAGTAGCATCTGTGGTGAGTATGAGTTCGGTGGGGAGGACATGAATATGTGTGGTGTTGTGATAGATAGTGGGAAGAGGGAAAGGAAGATCGTTATGGCTTAAGTGAGACATAAAGCATGTTTGTGAGATGAGATGAGTGATATGTTTGTGTGTTGAGTAATGTAAAAGTAAGTGAATACGGGCAAGGGGTGATGTGAGTCTAAGGAACGTGAGAATTAAAGGATTGAGAGTAAGGATGTAGATAGTGGCAACTTGAGATGTGTGAAGAATTATGGAGGGAGATGGTTAGGAGTCGCGTGGGTTAGAATATACATAGTGAAAGTTCGTTTTAAAAGGGTTGAGAAGAGTAGTATATAGTGAACATTGTGGAGACATGTCGCGAGGTGGATTTGTAGACAGTGAGTGAGTTTGGGAGATTTGGTTTATTAAGAGGTGAAACTACTGTGGGATTTCCTTGGGCAATTAACGGTATTAAAGGAATTTTGATTTCTAGAGATGTACAAAGGAGATGCAATTGTTGAACAGTGAACGTTGACTTTATGGACAGATTAGAGGCAAGTGTGGGTGATAGCATAATAAGAGAAGATCCATGGTAAGAAAGAGTGAGATGATATCGATAAGAAATAATGAGATTTGAGTTTTGGAGCGGTAAAAAGGTAATTGGAGCACTGAAGAGTTAGGTAGAAGGGATAAAGAGTTGAATGGTTAATGGATTTTGTCAAGTGTAAAAGAAAAGAATGAGGGGAGTAAAACTAGGAAAATGTTGACCGGAGTTATGTGACATAAAAGTAAGGAATCGTCGAGATGTATGATACTATCGGGGAGTAAGTAAGTTAAGGCTTATACGAAGTTTCAGGACAACATGATTAATCATGAGTTTCGGGGAATTAAGGGAGTAAGAAGTTGGTAGAATATCTGCATGATATGAGATTTTGAGTAGAGAGTTAGATAATGACACAATTAAGGATAGTATTGGGAAGAATGTTGAGGTAGTGTTGTTGATGGATTTGATGTTCGTTATTTGGGATGCTAACCACATATAGGAAAGAAATCGTGATGTTTAGAGATGAGTGTAAGAGGTTTGATGCCCGGACAGTGGTAGGGTTATGGTTTGTGACTAGTGATTAAGGGTGACGGTATATTAGAAAAGCAGCAATTCTAAAGAGATTGATTTTGTAGGGACAAGATTGATAAGTATGGTTATGAAAGAGTATAAGATGTGGTTATATGAGGCGGTTGTTAGTAGTTGAGTATTAATGGTGTGGCTACATTTGGCAGAGGGTGATGGATATGCGAAGGGGAGACTATGTTATGAGGTGTATACGAGTTAAGCTCGGGTGAGAGGTAACTTTTAACAGGTGGTAACTTACGTGATCAGGATTGACTGGTTGGATGTGATTATTGGTCTATGTCATATATATAAATGTGTTCCGGGTATGAATTCCGAAGCAGGTTTGTTTACCACGCTAGCTTTGTCGAATAATGCCTCTTCTAGCCTTGACTGCTCTCCTCGGCCTCTCCTGCGACAATGAGCAAACTGAGGGCTTGGCTTTGTGCCAAGCGTACTCACTCCGACGCTCAAGTCAGTAAACTTATTGTGATTAAGTGGAATGTTGCTTGATGACGTGTATTGTAGAGAGATGAGAGAGATAATACCAATTTAAGGGGTTCTTAGGTTAGATTCTGGATCCCTTCCTCAATGAGGTTTGAGGAGTATTTATAGACTTTCACCTTTTGTCACGTAGTGGCCAAGTGGGCCAAGTGGCATAGCAGGTGGAAAGACTGATCTACCCTCGGCCGAGGAACCTATGGCAGGCCGGCGAGCCTGGTTGACTCCATGCCGAGGGTTCTTGGATATGAGTACGCGGGTATGTGCCCCGGCTGGTAGGTTGCCATGCCGAGACCCATGCTGGCAGGCCGAAAGGCTGCATCGGCTGGGATGTCTAAGTCATTGGCTTGCTGTGGATATCTTTGACCTCGTTCAATATGTTGACTTGGTCAGCGGGCACAGAATATGCCCCATCAATTTGCCCCCAGCGTAGTCATCCGTGGTATGGGCTCCGATGTATCTTTGAGTGTATATTCGTGTAAGTATTTTTGCAAAATTTACGGTATCGGCTTCTTCTCAAGCATCGGCGTGTTCTTGTTAGGCCGTACCGTATCCCCCCTCCACATGGATGTGTAATGGACATCAAAATGTGGAAGAGAAGGTCTTGCTAGCCGGCGGACCCAAGGTTGAGAGTCTTGGTGTATTTTTGATTGCCCCCGGCCGGTGCTACCTAGCTTGGTTGGTCGTGTTGCCGGCGGAGGATAGATACTTTAGGAGTTTTGCTGAGGAAGATGAATAGGCAAAGGGATATGAAGGGGCGTGTTGAAGACGCTTGGTTACTGTTGCTTTGATTTGACATTCAACTGTTGCGTCGATTGACATTCCGTGTACGCATGCCTGACATGTGTCTCTTCGTTGATTGGCTGACGCTTCATGGGCTGCGTTTTGATTGGTCCTCCTTTATGGGCCTTTGCCTATAAATACTAGATCTTTGAAGTGAAATTGGTTAACAATTTCATTCATTCTAAAAATTTTCTTCTTTCCAAAATTCCAAGTCTTTCCCTCTCTTCCGATCTTCAGAATTTTCACGTCGGCGTAGCACTTTTCTTCAAGGTAAACCAATAAACCTTTTCAACTTTTTGTTTTGTTTAAGTAATTGTTGTGAACCATGTCTTCTACTGACGCCGGTCCCAGTACTCGTGCGCCGGGGGGTTCCCCGTCGCGTTTTGATGAGGAGGAGGCGGTAGCCGCAATTCCGTTAAGGTCGAGGGGCCCTAGGTCTCCTTCCCCGAAGTTGACCCCGAGTTCGGAGGAGTGGGAGGATGATGACGATGTGGATGATGAGGAAAGGAATCCTTCCGTGCGGAGAGGGCGGCAGTCTTGCATCATTACGAGTGCACGTACCATCGGCCCCAATCGTGCTTGGACCGATGGGCTCGCCACGCGCTCGGCTCTCTGAATTTTTCGAAGAGCACTTCTTTTTTGGCAAGGGGTACAACATTGTCATCCCTAGAGAGGATCGATCCGTCTGTTGCCCTCCCCGGTCACATCGGCGTATATATGAGACACCCGAGTATGGTCTCCGGTTTCCTCTCAATATTTACGTCTCTACCATAATACAGGCGATGAACGTTGCAGTGGCGCAGCTTCACCCGTTTGCCGTTAGGACTATAGTCGGCTTTGTGTGGTCGTGTCGCTTTAGGGGTGATCCCAATCAAATTTATTCCGCCGGATGCATTTCCTTCGAATGAATGTTCAAGGCGGCCGGGGGTGGTATAGCGTCCCGGACGAGCCGGGCTATCTCACCGTGTCTAAGCTCTCCTCCTGCAAGGGCTGGAAAGAACGGTGGGTGTATGTCGAGGTCCCAGATGATTATCCGTTGCCTCGGTCCTTTGAGCATCGCGTCAACTTGCGGTGCGAGAGCAAAGGGGAGCGTGAGAAGATGATCCCCAAGGGCAAGAATAAAATGGAAGCCGCGAATGTCTATCTTAATGAGGACGAGAAGCAGGCACTGAAGCTTTTCGAGGTCGATGATGATGGGGTGCCGAAGGTTTGGTTGCCCCCGACGCAAATCATCTTGATGGACGAGCCGCTTTGCTATGTCGGCCTCATACCGGCCCTAGCACAGGGTGAGTGGGGTCGGTGTGAGGCCCATTTCTGCTTTAATGTTTTTCGTTGTTTGTATCTTGACATGTCCCTTTGTCTAAGTTTTACTTTGTTTCTTTTACAGAGCACTTTGGTCCCGAATTGTCTGAGCAACTCCTCGAGAAGATGGGGCTGGACAAAGATGGAAACGTTACGGAGAAGAATCCGAAGGTCGATGTGAATGACCGCCGTCCGTCGCCTACTGACCTCCTGAAGGGCTTGGACGAGACGGCGGCCCAGGCCAAGGTAGCTGCTGCCTTGCCTCGCCGGGTCCGAAAAGCCAAGTCTAAGGCGGCGCCGGTGTCAACCTCAGTTCCGCCTCCACCAGAGGTGGAGGTCGTTAACATTGTCGATGGAGAGGATTCCGATGCTGAGGGATCTCCGCTTAGGCTTAAGAGGAAAAGATCTACCCATGCCACCGATGCTTCTGCTTCCGTCGCTCATGTTAATGCCGCCGAGAAACGGGTCAACCGGTCAAGAAGAGCAAGCCCTCCGTGCAGATCTAACTTGCGGCTCGAGATTTAGCGGCTCATTAGATATACCGATGGCCAAGCTCTCTGGTATGTCCATGAACGTTGACGTGGACTCTTTGGTTGAATTTTTTGTAGATCAACCGCGCGATCATCCCAATTACTGAGCAGCGAGTTGAGAAGAGGCCTATGCAGACGGCGGGAAAAAATGTCGACTCCGTACTCGCGTCGATATCCAACGACCGGCTCATAGCGGAGGGTTCAAAGCTGAGCAAGAAGGTTGGGATTTGGTCCGATCTGGCCGGCTCTCGTATTAGGGAGCAGGAAAAGGCCTTGGCCGAGACGGGACCGTTGATAGAGCAGCTGCGGCTCGATGTTGTTGCCGCAAAGGGGGTAGCCGGGAAGGCTAAGCTTGACCTCCTTGCCGCACAAGCGCGGGTCGAGGCAATTGAGAAGCTGCTGTTGGCCGAGAAGGCCAAAGTAGAGGCTGCCGATTCTGCCGCCGCCAAGCTGAAGGAGGAACGGGACAGGTACAAGGGCGGCTACGACGTTGTTGTCGCCCAAAGGGAGGAGTCGAAAAGGGCGTATCGGCTCCAAGCAGAGTCGCACAGGGAGACTAGTGCTATCCTTGCCCAAAGGGAGAAGGATATTGAGACACTTCAAAGCACTATTCTTCCTCGTATGTGTGCTCGATATAGGGACCTGACCAAGAAGCTTTCGGGAGGTGATAGATGAGGTCTATCCGGATGGCTCCTTTTTGTGGACAAAATTTGATGAGCTGTTCGACGATAGGCTCGAGGCTAAAGAGAAGGCTGCGGCGGACAAGGCTGCCGAGGATGCGAGGGCCAAGAAGGAGGAGGAGGAGACTGCTGCAAAGGCGGCCCTGGCAGAGAGGGCAGCTGAGGATGCTAAGGCAACTAAGAAAGCTGCGGCGGATAAGGCAGCTGAGAATGCTAAGGTTGCCAAGGAAGCTGAGGATGCTAAGGCTGCCAAGGAAGCTGAGGATGCTAAGGCTGCCAAGGAAGCTGAGGATGCTAAGGCTGCCCAGATTGCATCTAAGTCGCTCACCGAGGGCAACGCTGCTGATGGCGGTAAGGGCAAGCGAAAGAACGAGGCATAGGGAGACGGGCGGTCGTCACCGAGCTCACCCGGCGTCTCGGATAGCTTCAGGCTATTCGGGGCCAACTATTAAGCCTTTTCTCCCCGCCATCCTTTTGGCGCTTCAAAGAACCAGTCCGTAACCTTTTGCTTACTTTTCCTTGTATTTCGTAAGACCTTGGTAGGTAGAGTCTTGGCTTATCCCAAAGGGGACGGCCGTCGTCTGTATTTCTCCTTCTTGTAACCTCGTTATCTTTTCCTTAATGAGATTTTGCTTGCTTTGCCTCTGGCTTGGCCGAGGCCTTTTGATTTATTCCTTCACTTGTCTTCTTGCGTTAATTAATTGAGCGCTTTTCGTTTTTACCTTTGGCTTTAGCCGAGGCAGTTAGAATGCGTATCTCAACTGTGTTTAACGTCTTTATACTCGGTCTTAATTTGCCGAGGGCAGTTGCGTTTATTAATTGAGCGCTTTTTCGTTTTTTTCTTTCGGCTTGGCCGAGGCAGTTAGAATGCGTAGCTCAACTGTGTTTAACGTCTTTAAACTCGGTCTTAATTTGCCGAGGGCAGTCGCGTTTCACTCGTCTCTTCCCGGTCAGTTACCGGGGCAACGGAGTTTACGTTTTGACCGCCGTTGAACATATGTTAGCATATCGGCTCGTCCCCCCGTCACTCCCGTTAAAGGCCGGGATGATCGAGGTTTTGGCCCTGTCTGCTGTGTACATATGTTAGGATGCCTTCTGATTGGGGGTAGATTAACACTTTGATGAAAAACCTGGATGACTTCTCATTAGATATGAATATGCATCGGGGTGCCCACAATTGTTTTGGGCAGCTCCGCTGTTATACAAAGTATTTTCTGAGATTGTCGGTGTTCCAATGGCTCATCAAAGGTACATCTCCCATGTCCGTCAGCCGGTATGTACCCGGCCTCATTTCTTCAACTACCTTGTAGGGACCCTCCCGATTGGCCGTCAACTTGCCATGGATGTTTCCTTTGTTGGTGGCAAATGACTTCCTTAGGACCAGATCTCCTACTTTTAAGTCCCTTTTGTGGACTCTTCGGTTGTAGGCCCTTTTCATTCGGCTACGATATCTTTGCTAAGTTAAGGCGTGCTGTATCTCGGCTTTCTTCGACCAGGTCCAGGGAGGTTCTTAGGCCTTCCTCGTTTTCATCCGGGTTAAAAGTGGCCGTTCGAATGTTGGCACCGTTGCTTCAATCGGCGGGATCGCGGACCCGTAGACTAGGTGAAAAGGACTGTACCCCGTTGCTTCTTTCTCCGTGGTCCGGAGGGACCATAGAACGCCGGGTAGCTCATCGGCCCATCTTCCCTTGAGGTCTTCAACTGTCTTCTTCAAGCCGTTGAGGATCGTTTTATTGGTCGCCTCCGCTTTCCGTTGCTGCGGGGTGGCGACGGAGGAGTATGCAAATTTGATGCCGAGTTCTTCCAACCAGCTCATTATTGTGTCACTCCAAAATTCTCGGCCATGGTCGAATACCATGACTTGGGTAACCCAAAACGAGTTATGACATTTTCCCGCATCACCTTTCTTACGGCCGCCGCAGTTTTCGCAGGCACTGCCACGGCTTCAACCCATTTGGTGAAGTAGTCGACGGCGACGATTAGGAACTTTCTTCCTCCGGATGCCGTTGGAAATGGCCCTAGTAGATCCATTCCCCACTGTGCAAAGGGAAGGGGATTAAGCACTGGTTGCAAGTCTCGGGAAGGTGCGTGTATCACCGGAGCGTGCATCTGACAGTTGTTGCATTTTCTGGTTTTGTTTCTGGAATCCTCAAGCATGGTGGGCCAGAAGTAGCCGGCTCGGAGAGCTTTGTGGGCTAGTGTTCTTGCCCCCATGTGATGACCGCAGATGCCTTCGTGTATCTCTGTCAGTATTAGCTCTGCATCGGCTGGACCGACACATTTTAGGAGTGGCCTTGTCGCGGACCTCCTATATAACTCTCCTTCAAACACCAAGTACCTTGCTGCGATCCTCTTTATCTTTTGTGAGAGGTTGCGGTCCCCTGGTAATTCGTTTGACAGTTTATACCTCTTTATCGGAGTCATCCATGTCGTCTCGGCTTCCACGTCGCACACCATGCCGATGGTTTCGTCAATGCTTTTAGCGTTCCTGATGTCCACCAGCACGGTTCGGCTGATATTCTTTATGGTTGAACGGCGGCTTTGAGAGTGCGTCGGCCGGTTGTTCTCGGACACAGGGATGTGTCGCATTTTGAATGACTTCAATTTTGAGGTCTCGGCTTTTACCTTTTCCAGGTACCTTACCATCCCATCGTCCCGAGCTTCGTACTCTCCTTCGTATTGGTTAGTCACCAAGAGAGAGTCATTTTCAAAATGATGTGTTACGCCGGCGGCTCTGGCTAACTCAACTCCGGTTATCACTGCCTCATATTCGGATTCGTTGTTTGAGGTCGAGAAGGTATACTTCAAAGCGTACTCGAACTCGTCCCCGTTTGGGCTGATGATAAGGATGCCGGCTCCTGAGCCGTTCGTGTGGAGGATCCATCAGTATATACCTCCCACATGCCGGGACACGATTCTTCTTGATACGTGCACTCGGCCAAGAAGTCTGCTAGCGCCTGCCCCTTTATCGAAGGCCTCGGTTTGTATTGAATGCCGAAGCCAGATAACTCCACTGCCCATTTGATGAGTCTGCCTGACTGTTCGAATTTTTCCAATGCTTTTTCCAACGGCTGGTCGGTTAAGACCGTCATGGGATGTGCGTCGAAGTAGGGTTTCAATTTCCTTGCGGCAACAACCACGGCAAAGGCGCTTTTTCAATCGGCGGGTAGTTTCTCTCGGCGAACAAATGTATGGTGATAAAGTAAATTGGGTCTTCTTTGCTTGTTTTCCTCTCTGACGATTACGATCGACCGTGGCCGAGGTTACCGCTAAATATAGATATAGCGTTTCCCCCGGGCGTCGGTGCGGACGGGGTCGGGAGAGTTTGCGAATGGGCCTTCGATTGTTTGAAAGCGGTGCTCTGTTCCTCCCCCAGCTGAAGTCTTTATTCCCCTTCAACACTTTGAAGAAAGGGGTGCTCTTGTCGGTGACCGAGAGATAAAACGGCAAGGGCCGCCATCCTTCCGGTCGATATCATAACCTCTTTGCGGTTCCTCGGCTCCGGCAGTCGAGAATTGCTTGGACTTTCTCTCGGATTGGCATCAATTCCCCAGCGGCGCCGACAAGCACGCCGAGGAATTTGCTTGGCCCGGTTCACCGAAGTTGCACTTTGTCGGGTTAAGCTTCATCTTGTATTTCCTTAGTGAACAAAATGTCTCGTGTAAATCGGCTAGGTGCTCGCCGTCGGACTTGCTCTTGACAATAGCATCGTCGACGTAAGCCTCAATGTTTCGCCCTTTTTGATTTTGGAACACTTTATCCACCAGTCTTGTGTAAGTCGCGCCGGCGTTCTTCAAACCAAACGGCATCATCTTGTACATGTAGGTGCCGTGTATGGTGATGAATGCGCATTTAGGCATGTCTTCCTCTGCCATGAATACCTGATGGTATCCTGAAAAGCGTCGAGCGAGCTCGGCATTGTGTAGCCTGCTGTTGCGTCTATTAAACTATCTATCCGAGGCAAGGGGTAGCAATCTTTCGGGCATGCTTTATTAAGTTGCGTAAAATCAACACACATCCTCCACCCCCCTGATGACTTTTTAACCATTACAACATTAGCTAGCCATTCAGGGTATGTACAAGGGACGATAAAGCCTGCTTCTAACAACTTATCAACCTCGGCCTTGATGGCATCTTCCTTTTCGGCCGAGGAGTTTCTCATCCTCTGCTTCACAGGGCGTGCGGCTGGGAGTACGTTCGGCTTGTGAACGATGACTTCTCGGCTTACACTGGCATCTCGGCGGTGAGTACGCAAAGACGTCTTTGTTCCTTCTCAGCAGGTCTAGGAGATCGGCCCTGAATTTTGGTTCCATGCCGACACCGACAGTCACGGTGCGTCCTGGATCAATCTCTATCTGCTCGGTCTCAACCCCTTCGACCATGGCGACGTGGTTGGTGCTCATCGGTTCGTCCTCCTGTCTTAAGGATGGGTTCTTCCCTTTTTCCTCTTTCTTTGCCACTTTGAAGGACTGCATGTTGCATCCTCTGGCCGATATTTGGACGTTGACCACCTCGTCTTTTTCGTTCTTTGAGACGAGTTTATGAACCTCCCCGCGGTCCGAGATATACATCAGTGTCAGGGCCCGGATGGACATTACAGCATCGACCTCACTCAGGGTGGCGCGACCGATGAGAACGTTGTATGCGGATGAGCCGTCGATGACCACGAACTCGGACATCACATTCTTGGCCGCGTCGGACTGGCCGAACATCACTGGTAACTTGATAGACCCCAGGGGGACCAAGCCTGCTCCGGAGAAGCTGTACAATGGGTTGGTGCATGGGCTAAGGTCCGCAATTTTCAGGCCGAGCCCCAGAAAGCACTCCCTGAACATGATGTTTGTATAAGCACCCGTGTCAATCAGGCATCTCATGACCAGGTGGTTAGCTATGTCTAAGTGGACTACGAGTGGGTCGCTATGTGGGGCGATGACTCCTTCGTAGTCTTTCTTCCCAATAGTTATGTTCGGGATGTTGGAAGCGCGGGCGCCGTAGTGGGCACGAAGTTGACGGCCCGATCGATTCGTTCGGTGCCGCTTGTACCGTGAGCGGATCCGCCGTTCTCGTTTCCCACGATGACAACATGAATCGTCCCTATCCGTTCAAAGACGGATTTTTTGTCTGAGCCGCCGGTGTTAGTCTTTTGACCTCCGGCAACATATTTGCCGAGGCTTCCCTTCCGGATCAGCTCTTCAATGGCATTCTTCAAATGCCGGCAGTCGTTGGTTAAGTGACCGGTGTGGCGTGGTACTCGCAGATGCGAGCTCGTGTCACCGTCCCCCTAGGTTTGGGGGCCTTTCCCATTTCGCCCCTCGTTTATGCTCAGGGAGAAGACCTCGGCGGCCGATACGACCAGGGGGGTGTGATCTTTGTACTTCTTATGGTAGTACTGACCTGAACCCCCCCCGGCGTCCGCTGGGTTCTGTTTCCTGGCGGGCTTGTCAAGCCGCGACCTATTATTGTCGCGGCGTCCTTCATCCGGTTTATCCTCCCGGTGACTCTTTCTTTCTGAGTGTCCGGCCTCGCCGTGGCCTATCCATATTTTGTGATAGTCTTCGACCTTAATGGCTTGGTCGGCCAATTTCTGGCGGACTCAAGGCTCGAGCCACCGCACTTGATGAGCTCGTTTTCAAGTCCCCTCTGGGAGGCCCTTCATCGGTGCGAAGGCCGCTAGTTCGCTGTTCGGCTCCCTAATCTGGCCGAACCCCGGCATCGAACCTCTTAACATAACCCGGAGTGACTCGCCTCCCTCTGCTGATGGTCGGGAGATCCGATGTCTCGACGGCTCTCCTTTTATTGGTAGAGTCTTGGGCCAAAAACGCGTCTCTTAGGTCGGAATAGGAGTATACCGACCCATCGGGTAGCCCCTTGTACCAGCTTTGCGCCATTCCAACCAATGTCGTTGGGAAAATTCGGCACCAGACCTCGTCAGGTTGCTCCCACACCGACATGTGAGACTCGAAAGCCTCGGCATGATCGGTTGGGTCGCCCTCTCCTTTGTATGATATAGATGGTAGCTTTAGCTTTGGCGGCACTGGGTTTCTAGGACGTAGGCACCGAGGGGCTGTCGACCACGTGTCTAATGACACGCGGCGATCGCTCCTCGCACCCCTTGTCCCAGGCCCCCTCCCCGTGGCGGGAAGGGCTTCTTCTCCGACTACGGTGAGTCGGACTCCTTCTTCGACTCGGTGAGTCGGACTCCTTCTTCGACTACGGTGAGTCGGACTCCTTCTCCGACTGGGTGAGTAGGACTCCTCTCGCTCCTCCGGGCATGCCTCGTGGGCGTCGCGGCGACATCGTCCTTCCGCGAGTGCGGGAAGGGCTTAGTTCTACCACCGACACTCTGGGCTCCCCGCGTCTTGGTAGTTTCGGCCTCTCTTAGTGCTTCATTCGGGTTTCTCGAGTCACCTTTTGGGCCCTAGCTTCCTGGACGGGTCCCGCCGCTCTTGTCGGTGTGACGGTGTGAGCCGTGCGGCCGACAATCGAGTCCGGGAGCGCCCGGCTTTGCTTTGCATCAACCACACGCCCATGACGGTGACCTGGTCGGCGGGCAACGCGGATATCCGGAATTATTGGCATCCCGAACTCCGGTTGAATTATCCGAATGGTGGAGGGCCGCACAACTCAGAATTGTGGACGGTATCATCCGGGTGGAGGGGCTCTTCGGTTACGAACACCTCTTGTTCTTTTGACATCTTCCTAGCTTTTTGGGTGGGTTTTTTTTTTTTTTTTTTTATGTTTGGGAATGACTAGCTTCTAGTATCTGTTTTTTCCCCACAGACGGCGCCAATTGTTCCGGTATGAATTCGAAGCGGGTTTGTTTACCACGCTAGCTTTGTCGAATAATGCCTCTTCTAGCCTTGACTCTCCTCGGCCTCTCCTGCGACAATGAGCAACCGAGGGCTTGGCTTTGTGCCAAGCGTACTCACTCCGACGCTCAAGTCAGTAAACTTATTGTGATTAAGTGGAATGTTGCTTGATGACGTGTATTGTAGAGAGATGAGAGAGATAATACCAATTTAAGGGGTTCTTAGGTTAGATTCTGGATCCCTTCCTCAATGAGGTTTGAGGAGTATTTATAGACTTTCACCTTTTGTCACGTAGTGGCCAAGTGGGCCAAGTGGCATAGCAGGTGGAAAGACTGATCTACCCTCGGCCGAGGAACCTATGGCAGGCCGGCGAGCCTGGTTGACTCCATGCCGAGGGTTCTTGGATATGAGTACGCGGGTATGTGCCCCTACCGGTAGGTTGCCATGCCGAGACCCATCTTTGGCGGGCCGAAAGGCTGCATCGGCTGGGATGTCTAAGTCATTGGCTTGCTGTGGATATCTTTGACCTCGTTCAATATGTTGACTTGGTCAGCGGGCACAGAATATGCCCCATCAAAATGTTTGTGTGAGGTTCTGACCTCACAAGAAATGGTATGGTGTGATAATTATAAGTTGTTATCTGAATTTTCTGTAATACATGTTGGATACGAGAACGTAAGGGAAAGATGTTTAAAAAGGTAATAATTTGACTGTTTTGGCATGACTAGTTATGCCTGTCTGTATTCATGGTACATGTCAATCTGTGATATGGTAAGGGGATGATATTCACTAGGTTATTATCTGTTTAATTCATAAAACATGTTGCATTGTGATTTAGTAAAGTGGATTTGAGTAAGTTTTTCTTGTCCGAGAAGTTATGTTGGGTCAGTGTTTATGGGATTGTGTCTGTTGTGATGTCTATCGGTGTAGTTGTGGTGCCTCGGGTGATGATCCGGGCACGGTACCTAGTGTTGTGATACGGGTATTTTCGCACTGCGGTGTGTGATCTGGTGGTGGTGTTGCGATGTCGTCACCGGTTGTGGTGGAGTAGGCGGAATGATTATGATTCGAGTTTCGAAAGTACATACCAGTTACACATAAATTGTTGTTTTGTTTTATGTTGCTTCCTGTGAGTTTCAGTTTGTACAGATAGACAGTTGTTTTGTTTATTGATGTTTCTTACCGCTAAGTTTTGGTATGAGGGTAGAGTATGATATGAAAGAGAGTTGTATATGTTTTCGTTGTTGTCATGGTATAGTGACATTCGTTGATGGGACACGATTGTCGAAGTTGTTCTGATTTTTTGATCTTGTTTTAAGATGAGGCTTTAGACATAGTCATGATAAGTGATTGGTGGAACATGTGTTGTATTGATCCGGACGCTGCGGTGGTTCATAATCGATTTTGGAACAAAGTGAGTGTAGGGTGTTGGGAATTAGTGTCATGTTAAGTTTTGTATGAGTTTTGCGGTAATAAAGAAAAGAACTTGAGGATCTAGTGTGAGTGTACGTAACGAGTGTAGATCGTGAGTTATGCTTTTGGGAGATAGGTGCCTTACATAGAGAGGTATGTTGTTTTGCAGTAAGAATGGAGAGTTAGTATGGTGATTTTGCTACGAGTTTTATGGTATAGGTTAGGTGGTGTGCCGCATGAGTTGAGGTATGAAAAATGTTTAAGTAAGAAAGCCTTGGATATGTGCATGGCGAGTGTTTAGGTTATAGGTGGTTATCTTTGACATGCGGTGGTGATGAGGATAATGAAAAGATATATCTAGGATTTAGTATTAGTGAGTTACGAGGACGTAACATTTATCTTAAGAGGAGTAGGATGCGATAACAGAGATTTTGATGGTTGTTCATATGGTAGTATATTTGGAAGTAGAGTGTTGGTGTAGCATAAGATATGGATTTGTATATGTTGTGGTTGATAGTATTAAAAGGTCATGGACGTGCTTGTAGTAGTTCGATGTTAGGAATGCGAGAATACTTCGATAGTGTTGATAGTTGGGTGATGAGGTTATGAGTGTGAGTAAACTTCGAGGACGAAGTTCCTTTTAAGGGTGGTAGAATGTAACATTCCGTTTGATGTTTATGTAGTTGGTTATGTATGGAGTTAGTGTCGGGAGAGTTTATGATGTAGTTGATACGACATCGTGAGCGAGGTGTGAAGGTAGGAATAGTTGGTAGATTTGGTGTTAAGAGTTCATGGTTTCATGTTTTGTAAGTTGGGGTTTTGTTTTGAGTTCTTAGTAGCTTTGTTGCGTCTTGACCGAGTTAGTAGGTTGTTTTTATGTATGGGTTGAACTTCGGGGACCAAGTTCTTTTTAAGGAGGGAAGACTGTAATACTACGGTTTTATGAGTCTCTGGGTACTTTATCGAGTAGGCCTTACTCTGTCGAGTAAGGGTGTGTTGCGTTATAAAATAGTTTCTGACCTGTTGGGTACTCGATCGAGTAAGGGGGTACTCGATCGAGTACCTTGGGTACTCGATCGAGTGTCCGGTTTTACGGGGAGTTTTCTCGGGTTTTGTTAATTATGCGATTAAGGTATTTAAACATAGTCGTCATTGTTTTAAATCACTTTTACAAAACCTAAAACCCTGTTTAAGAGAGAAAGCAACCAGTTCATCTTCCTAATCGCATTCTTAGCAATTCCGGAGTTCGACGGTCGGTTCTTGTCGTTATTCGCGTCGTTGAGTTCCTTGCGTCGAGGGTAAGCTTTTAATATAATTTTTATAATGTTTTGTTAAGTTTGGTTAAACCCTAATTTAGAGATTGGGGGTTTTGTGTGTAGTATGTGATGTGTAGCCTCTATGTGTTATATGATAGGAGGAGGGTTCGTAGAAGAGGCTTTTTGACTCAAATTGTTGATACCGTCCTGATTGTTGTGCTTTCCAGGTAGGATTTCCTACTCGGTATTAGTCCCATAATGGGATATCGGTGATGTCTTTGTATTTGGTTGTTTGATATGATGATTATACTGTGTTTGTGGTTGTGATTGTTGTTGATGGTTCTCGAGATGCGTTCTCGGCTGAGTGGGGTCACTTGCGGGAGTGACTTCACGCCCTAGTTTCGCCCTTCGTGGAACCTGCCACGGAAGGGGATGTGCACATTAATGGGACATGGTTATCGCTCGGTATGATGAGCGGGGCTTAGGTGGGAACGGCTGCGGTCCCCCATCGCTGGCGGTCAGTCCAGTGGACAGTCGGTGACGGAGATTGATTGGAGTGGGTGTGATTGTGTGTGTGACTGTTTGAGCTATGTTGTTTGTTGTGTTGTTGGATCATATAAATTATGTGATTAGTACTGACCCCGTTTAAATGTTTTAAAAACTGTGGTGATCCATTCGGGGGTGGTGAGCAGTTATTGAGAAGGTATGAGACGATGCGTATGGGATAGCTGGGATGAGTCACCACGTTGCAGTTTAGAAGTCTTCCGCTGTGTCTGACGCTTGATAGTATTTTGATAGTAGATAGTTTTGAGAACTTGTAGTTCCTTTTATCAGTTTTGGTTTTGAACATGTAATCACTTAAACTGTAATTACTTTTAAAGTACGTTTCTTTATTGTCTTATGATATTCATTGCCTCGGGCAACCGAGATGGTAGTATCCTTATACCTGAGTGGTCCTGGTAAGGCACTTGGAGTATGGGGGTGTTACACCTAGCCCCGTCCTTCAGCATTTCAATACCGCATATATTTTTGGATTTCACTAGTGCCATAGTAGGGTGTGATTAGTAATAGTTGTTAGTAAAGTAGTAGTATAAGAATAGTAATTCTTAGTCGGAAATTGCAAACCATAGAGAGGCACCCAACCTAGTGCGAGTACCAGTCACTCGACCGAGTGAACCCTAGTCACTCGACCGAGTGAACCCTAGTCACTCGACCGAGTGGACCATTTTCCAGAAACTTGAAAATTTCTGGAAGTGGGTCACTCGACCGAGTGGAGAGGGAACTCGACCGAGTGGACGGGCACTCGACCGAGTGCCACTTTCTTGGTTTTGAATTTCGCGAGATTTGCATTATTACCTTATTTATTGCATTTCTTCATCATTTCTCATAACAAAAATACCAAAATGTCTTTAAATTGTTTTCCAAAACTCCATTGTTGAGGTTTGTTGCTTGGACTTAAGCTTTCTACTTCATTTTATTCTCTTAATTCTTGCTAATCAAACAATGTGGGTGGTTTTCTCTTTGTTCTTGTTTTCGCCAATTTGGTTTTGTTTAAATCTACGCTAATTCCGCCAAATTTTATAAGTTAATTGCATGTTTTGTTTGATTCATGACATTAATCACCTTTTTACAACGTTTATGATGTCAAGTATCAAATTTTATGTTGAATTTCACCTCAATTTTTTTTTATATGAAATCGAAAATATGTGTTTTCTTAAGTCAACAATTTGAATTTTGTGTTTATTGCTTGGTTTAATCGTACTTGTCTTACAATTGATGTTTTACCTTAGAGTGTTGCTCCACCCCAAAGCTTCGAAATTTTAGTATTCATACCAAAATTTAATTGTTTCATTTAGAACATGGTTTAGTTGCTTTATCGATCATTGATACGCTATCACACCCCTAACAAAGATAAATACCCTAGTAAAAACGAATGTAGTAGTAGAAGTCGAACACAAGGAGACGGGAGTTGCTAAGCAAGTTGTCATGGAGCGAATTTTATCAAGGTCCATTAACGATTGGGTGTTGGTTTGTGATACTGTCGTTTTGTACCAAAAATAAATACCTAAGTTACTACTAACAGAAGTCAGCGGTAAGTAGGGTCGATCTCCACAGGGAGGCTAAGTTGCTATCTATCTGTTTAATCGGTCCGTCGGGTGTCACAGAATGGGGTTGAACTGATTGTGAACTAACTAAACTACTGAAACTAGAGGCAAGAGAAGGGAATAAAGGAAATTAAAAATAAGAGAAAGGAAGTATGCTAGGAGTCGGTCTACCGTGGCAGCTATCAGATCTTATACTATCGGGAATACTAAGGCGATTAGACTATTGATAAGAAGAGCTATGGTCGTCACCTTTCGGTCCTTAAACCGCCCTAGAGCGTAAACAGCTTAACTTTCGCCCTCACTGCAATACCCTATTGTAATTAAGCAAGCCTTCCCTTCCAATCTTTCGATCTAGGTCGGGGTTAACTAAATTTATGGTCTCCTGCATGCATTCATTCGACCGGATAACAATTAAATTACCTAATACAATTCCTATCGCAAGACTAATCTATATAAGTCAATTAAAACATCGCTACCACGGCTTCCCTAATCTTAACATACTAGGGGAATTAGCTACGCATAATTAAAGGGAAACAAGAGTAATAGAAATAAGAACAATAAATAAACATTAAAAAGAAAGAGAAAAGGGAGAGAAACAATTACTGAATTTTGATCCGGAAAAGAAAGAGCAAAACAACAGTGTAAAAGTGACAGAGTATTAAGAGTAATTAGAGAGGTGAAGAAGGAGAGAACAAAATGTCGTCCTAACTTTCCTATTTATAAGAAAATAGAATTTATTAACCTAATTGCGGAAAATAAAGCTTAAAAGCCCAGCCCGTCAAGGATTGTTGCTCGATCGAGCACTTAAGGCTCTCGATCGAGTGATATTCCTTAGCATTTCTCTCGATCGAGAACAATTCCTCTCGATCGAGGACTTCTTTCCCTTTAATCACTCGATCGAGAAGAGGTAGCTCTCGATCGAGCAAATGGGCTCTCGATCGAATAGAAATAGTTCTCGATCGAGCACTTCTCAAATACGTAATTCGCTTCGCGCACTAAACTTCAAACGGCTGCCATACCTTCGTTACTTGGACAAATAGGGCGTGGTTGGTGGAGTTGGAAAGCTAAGAGGATAAGCTTTCACCTCCAACTGGAATCACCTTAAAATATGTTGTAGAACTCGTGATATGGCTCTTACAAGCAGGAACTAGCAAATTGAAGCACTCTCTTGGCTCGCCTAACTTCCTTACTCCAATGCGCATCTCAAAATAGCACTTCCCAAGCTCCGACTCAACTCATCTCCTAAATGCATGCGTAGGGACATGTTTTAGGCTTGATTCCGCATCTCTAAGCTTATTCCTGCAATTAATACAAGAACTTCCAAAGTATGCAATTCGGGGAATATTCGTAGCAAATAACTACTAAAATAGCATAAAGATGCGTGCAAGAATATACTAAAAAGACTATATAAAATGCACGTATCAAATCTCCCCAAACCAAACCTTTACTCGTCCTCGAGTAAACTAAAATGCAACTTAATGGAACGGAAAAGATAACTCAGAGCTAGCTACAAATGCCCACTTAAGCCAATTTAATGCAAGCAAACTAACAATTATAGCAAACAGTCAAATGCAAACGAGTTGTAAGATGTTTATAATAAAGCTGAACCGTCGACCTTGCAAGACCTTTAACAATGGACTCTCACGGGTCACTCTTCTCTCATGAATCAAAGGGTGAACATATATATAAGAGAGAAAGAAAAATAGTCGCTCACCTAAACTACGACCCACATAAACATGCATGCAACTAATATGATAGACAATTCTAACTACCGAACATACATTTCAACCAAACAAGGTCCTGTCACAGCCGAGGGCTTACAAAAATATGGTAAAGTGAGGCAATGGGTAAGAAAAGGCAAAACATTTATGGGAATGTGGAGGTATAGGTGATCAAGCTAGTACCTAAACAAAACCATATGAGACACATTCATTTCCAACTCAATTATGAATTAAGCACACGCCCTTCATTTGGCACAAAACTCACCAAACCGAACTAGAAACACTCCTCAAATGATATAAATAAAACATAGGAGCAGAAACCGTCAACAACCAAACAACATCTTTTTTCAAATTTTTCCTTTCTTTTTCTTTTTCTTTTCGGTTTTTTTCCTGATTTCTTTTTTTTCGTTTTTTTTTCAACTTCTTTTTTTTTTCTATCAACCTCCTTTTCTTCATAAATTACCAACTCCGAATCAACAGAATACGAGCCAAACTCGGCACAATAAAATTTATACCGCAAAAACACATACTAAACTAGCTTGACAAGGCAGGCTAAATTTGGGATGTAGCTAAGGGTCAACTGGCAGGTTTCGCTAATGTGGAGTTTATGGGTAAAAATGAAAGAAAAGGGAAATTGTAAGCACCTCCCTGCATGTGACACCAACCACTAACCCGAATGTATGACGGCAAAAAGCAATTGAATTTCATATATGTGCAAATTGATGAACATGCTATGCAAGGAGTAACTACTCACAATCCTACATGAAACTGGTCATAAATGACACCAGTTTATACGGCTCTAATTCCTTAGAATTTATAAGTAGGTTGCCAAAATCTCAGGTCAAGTCTATATGTTCAGCTAAATTAAACATTAACTCGTAGATATGCAATAAGACAAAGCTAAAAGATAACAGTCTAATGCAAGGCTTAAGCAAAAAGACAAACATAGTGCAATTTCATCATGGAAATCGACCGTTCCGACTCAACCTATATGCAAAAATAAACGTGAAATTTTTTTGAATTTTTGAAAAATTTTCAATTTTTATGGAATTTTTTGAATTTTTAACAAAAATAAACAACAATGCAAACATAAATTAAACGTGATAACAGAAATGCAATGAAAACAAAATGCAGACACAGATATGGATGCATAACCTCCCCAGACCAAACCGTACAATGCCCCCATTGTACCAAAACATGGAAAGGAAATGCAAACTGAAGGAGAAAGAGAGTAAAGGCGGAAAAACTCACAAAATGCGCGAATAAGGGGACCTCCCCAAACCGACCATGAACATGGGAGGTTGCTAAAGGCCCGGAAAACCGTCTCAGTAAGCTAATCCAAGTCAAAAACACTCGATGGCAGTTGAACAGTAGTCGATCGAGTGAAATGGGCATTCAAAACTACTTGATAGAATGGTGTTGTGGTCGATCGAGCAGTTCTCCCTTTGTAGGTAGTCGATCGAGTAAACATTTCACTCGATCGAGTGAATTCATCAGCAAAAGGGCTCGATCGAGTAGAAAAACTACTCGATCGAGTACTTCTCAGCGTGTTACCTGCAAAACGCAATAAAAACAGCCCGTAAACTAACTAGACAAGCAAACTGATAAAGTCTATGGTATAAAAACCATTTATTACAACTGAAATTAAAGAAAAAGCAAAATAAAATCTCCGGGTTGCCTCCCGGGTAGCGCTAGCTTCAGACAGGTCCCAACTCGACCTTCTTTTCTTCGAGCTCTCTAATTAATCACAATCAAAACAGCTCAAAGCGCGCAGCATTAAATCATAAACCTGCGCATATGCTACACAACAGCATAAGTAGCACCAAAGTGGAATACAGAAATAGGAAATAAAAATATGTAAACATTTAAGTCTAACAAATTTCCTATGAGCGCTCCTAAATTTATCCACAAAATAAAGGAGCGCGGGAGCAATTGTCAATATATTAGGGTCCCGATTCAGATTAGCAATTTTGACATGACAAGTACGGTGAAAGGCAGTTAAGTTATACGTCCACATGGGAGGGGGTATAGCATTAAAAGAATTAGCACGAGTCAAATGAGGTAGCTTACTTTGAAAATCAACAATAATAAAATTACCGCTAATTACCTCAGGTAGGTTGCTCTCAATGAAGTCATCGACAAAAGAGTGTAATACCTCATCCGTGCGAGGAGCAAATACCGACTCAGCTGTCTCTTTGTCACCGTCCTCAGTGGAATTCGTCCCGTAAATCTCAGCCTCAAGTGCATCCAGCTCGACTTTGAATAGGGGAGACTCACCGTATCCATTGTCATCGTCAAAATCGTCATCTAAATCAAACCCATATGACGAATCATAGCTCCCAATGGCCAACTCGGTCGATCGAGCAAAATAGTCACTCGATCGACCAAATTCCTCCTGAATTCCACTCGATCGAGCAGTTTCTCCTGGCAAATCACTCGATCGACTAATATAAGTCACTTGATCGAGTGATAATTCCTAGGTGGGGCTGAAATCTTCCCGTAAACTCTGGAAATACGATAGAAACTCGTCGTCGGAGTCATAGAGGTCATCTTCAGCATTGGGCAACACGGTTTCCTCAGGGGAAAAACCGCTCTCAGCAAGTTATACCTCTTCTTCTTGCATCTCAGCTGCTAACTGAGCAACTACAGACTTGAGCTCATCAACTCGCGAGTAGAATTGTCTATCATAATCTTGCTGAGCTTGCATCTGAGATGCAATTGTCTCCAATAAAGATTTCAGCTCCGCAATTTCTTCTTCTTGTATATCGGGAGGATCTTGTGGCGGCACAACTACAGTTGCTTGACTAACTTGACTACGCTGCCTGAATGCGTAAACTTCGTCATTCTCTGCCAAACAAATAACTGCATTATGCCCAGCAGCACCACATCTCCCGCAGTAAATCACCGGCTGTTCCATATAATAGGACATTGGTGATGGGTCAAAGGTACTCAAGCCTTCCCTTTGACGGTCTTTCACCTAGAACTGTCTAGGTAGTACCTGTAAGGCCTATCAAAACAGCACTAAACAAAAGATTAAAACGGCCTCAAGGGAAAAATCCCCTGAGGCTACAAACAGATAAAATTAAACAAATAAATAAATAGATTGCCTCCTCGGCAACGGCGCCAAAATTTGATAATGTCGTTTTGTACCAAAAATAAATACCTAAGTTACTACTAACAGAAGTCAGCGGTAAGTAGGGTCGATCTCTATAGGGAGGCTAAGTTGCTATCTATCTGTTTAATTCGGTCTGTCAGGGTGTCACAGGAATGGGGGTTGAACTGATTGTGAACTAACTAAACTACTGAAACTAGAGGCAAGAGAAGGGAATAAAGGAAATTAAAAATAAGAGAAAGGAAGTATGCTAGGAGTCGGTCTACCGTGGCAGCTATCAGATCTTATACTATCGGGAATACTAAGGCGATTAGACTATTGATAAGAAGAGCTATGGTCGTCACCTTTCGGTCCTTAAACCGCCCTAGAGCGTAAAACAAATTAACTTTCGCCCTCACCGCAATACCCTATTGTAATTAAGCAAGCCTTCCCTTCCAATCTTTCGATCTAGGTCGGGGTTAACTAAATTTATGGTCTCCTGCATGCATTCATTCGAATTGATAACAATTAAATTACCTAATACAATTCCTATCGCAAGACTAATCTATATAAGTCAATTAAAACATCGCTACCACGGCTTCCCTAATCCTAACATACTAGGGGAATTAGCTACGCATAATTAAAGGGAAACAAGAGTAATAGAAATAAGAACAATAAATAAACATTAAAAAGAAAGAGAAAAGGGAGAGAAACAATTACTGAATTTTGATCCGGAAAAGAAAGAGCAAAACAACAGTGTAAAAGTGACAGAGTATTAAGAGTAATTAGAGAGGTGAAGAGGGAGAGAACAAAATGTCGTCCTAACTTTCCTATTTATAAGAAAATAGAATTTATTAACCTAATTGCGGAAAATAAAGCTTAAAAGCCCAGCCCGTCAAGGATTGTTGCTCGATCGAGCACTTAAGGCTCTCGATCGAGTGATATTCCTTAGCATTCCTCTCGATCGAGAACAATTCCTCTCGATCGAGGACTTCTTTCCCTTTAATCACTCGATCGAGAAGAGGTAGCTCTCGATCGAGCAAATGGGCTCTCGATCGAATAGAAATAGTTCTCGATCGAGCACTTCTCAGCGCGTAATTCCTGCTTCGCGCACTAAACTTCAAACGGCTGCCATTCCTTCGTTACTTGGACAAATAGGGCGTGGTTGGTGGCGTTGGAAAGCTAAGAGGATAAGGTTTCACGTCCAACTGGAATCACCTTAAAATCTGTTGTATAACTCGAGATATGGCTCTTACAAGAAGGAACTAGCAAATTGAAGCACTCTCTTGGCTCGCCTAACTTCCTTACTCCAATGCGCATCTCAAAATAGCACTTCCCAAGCTCCGACTCAACTCATCTCCTAAATGCATGCGTAGGGACATGTTTTAGGCTTGATTCCGCATCTCTAAGCTCATTCCTACAATTAATACAAGAACTTCCAAAGTATGCAATTCGGGGCATATTCGTAGCAAATAACTACTAAAATAGCATAAAGATGCGTGCAAGAATATACTAAAAAGACTATATAAAATGCACGTATCAGTTTGATTGGTAAAACTTGTGATAAAATAATGAAAGAAAACAATAATAAAGAAGAGTCTAGGGGAGTCGGATCACACATGCAAATATGTAAATGCTCATGTCAAATAGGAATTGATAATAACGATAATTATTTAGGTCTAATGACAACCACCTCTCGGCCTTATTGTCAACCATAGAACGGGTTCTAGCGAGCATTCGTTGTTACTAGATCGGTCTACTAAAATATGCTTAGTCTAATTCAATTCCGTGCCTCCACTACTACAGATACAGGCTATAACAACGGTAAAAAACCGTTGTTATATAAAAAAGCGGACGTTGTTAAAGCGTCCGTTGTAAAAGGTTTTAACAACGGTTGGTTTTCTTAAGGAAACCGTTGTGAAAAATATTAACAACGGTTTTAAGTATAAAAACCCGTTGTGGAAAGTGTGACTCAATTTTGGGGGGAAAGTTATAACAACGGGTTTGAATATACAAACCCGTTGTTATATATAACGACAACGGGTTGTTTGTAAATAACCGTTGTTGTTTGTTCTTAAAAAATAAAAATAAAAATTAAATATTACTAGATGCATGTATAATTATGGCCCGTTAGAATTCCGATGCATGCAGAATATCCCTTAAATTAATTACCGACGGTTTTGAAAAAACTTATAAATGTGACTAGCTATAAATATTAAAGCATCCTTTACTAACATTCATTAATTGAAATAACATGGCAATGAACCCTAATTTTATCAACAACGAAGAATGGCTTACACAAACGATTGAAGATGATGGGAAGGTTCTCGCCGGGCTTCCCGCCGATCAACACCCATTAATCAAAGCATCCCTTGAACATCAACGGAATTATTGGATTAAGAGGCGTGAAGCGATCGGCTTGTCAACAAAGCCTCATCATCATCATCATCTTCATACCCTCGTCGGCCGATACTCAAGAACTTGGTCAAAGCCAGAGATATGTTGAGTTGTACTCTTCCAACCTTATCTCCACATGCAAGTCGTGTCCTTGCATATATTCAATCTGTTATTGCAAAATATGAAGCCAATGACCCGGAAGTTAGGGTATACCAGAATGGCGTGATTGGTGGCAGGTTGAGAAGCGCTTTTTACGCTTAACCGGGGTTGTTCCGGCTTATTATACATCTTTTGATTTCTGATAATTGTTGTAATGTATTTGGTTTAAAATTAAATGAAATGATCATTTTGAAAGTGTTGAGTTATGCTTGTTTGATTTGCTTCCATTTTTTCAACTCCATAGATCTATCACCATCATCAAGATCCGATTATTATCGCCATCATCATCAAATAAGATTTGAAGCAGCATTGAGAGATATGATGATGCTGATTATGGCACAACTTCCTAACATATATATTAATTAAAAAACAACTCAACCCACACATTGCTTAGTATAAATACATTGCATTATCTCAACTAACATGCATTTCCATTATCTCAATATATTCTCCAAACCCTAACTGCTAAACAAACTCCAAATAAATTAACCCTCTCCTTAATCTTTCAAAACAAACTCCAAACTCCAACAAAATGAATGATATCATCCTTAAGACTCTTACTATGCTCGATCCGTACTGAAGGACGCCAAAGAAGATGGAAATGAAATAATTAGAAACACATACATGGAAATGAAATAATTAGCAGATGCTGAACGGAACCTAATGGTCGATAAAAACACATACATGGAAATGAAATAATTAGAAAAATAAAATAATGACGATGAAACAAACCTGATAATTACAGAACGTACGTAAAGATACGACGAGAAGATAAAGCGACGATGAGAACGAGAGAAAGAGACGATGAGAAAGTGTGTGTTTTGTGTTTGTGTTTGGCTGCTGCTGGGTTTGTGTTTTGTGGCTGCAGCAGACTTGTGTTTGTGTGGTTTATAGTATGGAAGATATTGACAACGGTTATTAAACAACAACCGTTGTGAAATATATTTTAACAACGGTTGTAAAAAACACCCGTTGTTAAATAAGTTTTAACAACGGGTTTCAAAAATAACCGTTGTGATTACTTTTCACTAACTTTGCGCCAATTTTGCGCCAAATTATTAACAACGGTTGTGCATGTGTGACCCGTTGTTAAAACGAATAACAACGGTTTTTATAACCATACCCGTTGTAATTGATTTTAGTAAAATTCGCGTCATACATTCTACAACGTCTATTGTGATTTTCGTGAATAATCGTTGTTAAAGGGGCGTTGTAGTTGCCTGGATTTGTAGTAGTGCTCTCGACTTTTAGAAAGAATTAACAAATTTAATCTAAGATTGTGGCCAATAATCAAAGACTAACAATTCAATACAAGCATGTGATAAAAACTATTAGTCGATATTAGAGCAGCCTATTGCAACAATTACAAATACTATTTACGCATGGCTCCCCTAATCCCTAGACAAAATGAACTACTCACACATATTGAAAACTAAATTAATAACATATGATATAATAAACATGATGAAATGTATATATGAAAATGCTATGAATAAACTTATGATAACAATAAGTTAACAATGAAATGTAATAGACTAATAGCGATATGGAAATGCTAATGATAATGAAAATAATATAACAATGAAATGATGAATGAATTAACGAAGTAATGATAGAAATGAAATTACCGTAACAAGGAAAATAGAACTTGAATAAGAAGAACACAAATGGGAAAACCAAATAACTTGAATGGAAAGCTTGAATTAATAACTTGAAATACTTAAAGGAAATTAGTTATAACAATAAGGAAATGCTTAAAGGAAAATCTAAACTATTCTAAAAACTGAAATAAAGTTTATGAAGGTGTGTAAAAGTGGTGTGAAAAGATATCCCCTAATGACGAATTAAGCCCCTTTATATAGGAATAAAGGGTGAAACGTAAAATTCATAGAGGAGGGTCACCTCGATCGGGGACGCAGTAATCCCGGTTTAATGCCTTTAATCCTAGCAAATGGTATCCAAAGTTTCGTGTTAATGCTCCTTAATTCCTACGACTTATTGCATGATTAGGAATCCTAAGCTTGCACTACACTTGATGTTTTGGACTATTACTGGGTTTCTTTTTATTTCTTTACTTGTGCATCAACCCAAGTTAGTTTCTTCATGCTCGGGATTTCTTTGCTCGGAATTTCCCAAAACGCCCCTCCATGGTCAAGTCTTGTTTCTTTTAGCCTCGTGAACTTTAGTGCTTGCTAATTTGACGGGAAAAAGCTACCGAATGCTTCACTTCCTATAAAATACAATGAATACAAGCAAAGACACCTAGAACACGGAATTAGCTCACAAATACACTCATAAAAGTGCAATAATCAAATGAAACCGAGCTAAAATAGGGAGTGAAATTATATATAAAATAGACTTATCAATCATGTTTCAAACCACGTTGGTAATGTCATGTATGGTCTTAAAGCTCGGAATGTGTTTTTCAATTTTCCCAATATTTTCAAAAATGGGCAGAATACATACCCAAGCCTTGATTCCCATGTGTATTTTTTGTCCTAATTGTGTCACAAGACTTTAATTTCTATTAGTAATGCTATGTATTGTCTTAAGTTAGGAATTCGTCTTAAAATCTTGCCCAAATTTTGGATTTCCAATGTGTGAAAACTTGGTTTGATTGTTCTATGAGAACACTTTCTTTGTTAGTAAAGCTATGCAACATCTTCAAACGAAAATTTCGTCTTGAAAATTTGACTCAATTTTTTTCGAAATCCACTATGACCATGACCAAATTTTGATTCCTTCTTTTATCTTAAACTTGGCTTAACTGTATTTTAAGGTAATAATCCTTATGACTATCACTGTAATAACATGGTGTAAATCGAAATTTCCGTTACAAAAGTGGACCAAATTCTTTTAAGATTTCATGTGTATTGATACATGTATTTTATATAGTCTTTTTAAGCCTTTTATGCACGTATTTCTATGCGATCCTCGTAGTTTTATATTACGGAATGCCACGAATAGTCTACTTTGGTTTGTTTGGCTTTGATTGCAGCAATGGACCCGAAAGTAGCGGAATCGAGCCTTTTACTATTCCGTTAGCATGCATTTAGGAGATGGAAGAATTGGAGCGGAGATATCACCACCTCGACATGCGTGAAGTTGTCTCAGAAGATAAATCACACGTTCCTTGGTTTATTTCAGTGGTAATTCGTTCGATCGAGTACTTTGGTTAGGTAATGTGCTCGATCGAGTGCTTGTGGATGGTGAGCAGTGTTCGATCGAGACCCTGCTGAGCTCGATCGAGAAGTGGGATTTTGAGGTTCCTCGATCGAGTATGTTAAGTACTCGATCGAGAGTTTTTGTGGAGGATTTGCTCGATCGAGAGGTTTTCTATCAGTACGCGAGATTTTATCGCGAGAACTTATTTATTTTATTAAGTGCGTGTTTAATAAATATCTTTCTTATATAAAGGAAAGACGTCATTAGGTTTAGGTTATATTTTAATCACATACTTTACTCTCAATTATTCAGTAGTGTAGATACCTCATTTCTACACCTCCCGCCAAACACCCAGTGATGATTGGGCCGCATGTTTAGCATATGTTGAGATTTTATGACGTTTTGTAAATAGGTTAATAAAAGGTAACTTTAACACTTGTGTCTACCCCATGGTTGTCATCTAGGTGCCATTACGGTCGTTTTGGTAGTAATTAGAGTATATTTGGAGTCCGGGCCAAAAACTGTCTTCATTTCCGAAAACCGTCAAAATCCCAAGTCAAAAGCAATGTGCTTGTCTACCTAAGGTTAGGATGTCATAAAATGTTAGGAGTATATCTCATTTTGAGTCCCATGTCACTTCTTTGGGCTAAACTTAAGTTTATATTACAAATGTAATACTACGGTTTTCTATGTCTATGGGTACTCTATCGAGTAGGACTTACTCTGTCGAGTAAGTAGCTTTTTACGCAAAACAGTAGTCTGCCTGTTGGGTACTCAATCGAGTAAGTTGGGGACTCGATCGAGTAAGGGTCACTCGATCGAGTAAGTGTGTCTTACGGATTACTTTAGCCGGGTTTTATAATAACGCGAGATTAATATATAAGGGCTTCCGTCACTATTCTTAATCACTTTTAACCTTTCTAATACCTTTCAAAGCAAAATAGGAGTTACGTAATTCGTGGTCTTCGCGTTGTTAACAAATCCTAAGGCTAGGATCGTCGGATTATCTTGGTCTTTATACCGTTGTGATCGTCGTGTCAAGGGTAAGCTTCTTGTATAATTTTTATATCGTTTCATTGATTTTAGTTGAAACCCTAATTGGGTAAATTGGGGGTTTTGGAAGTATTGTTGATGTTAGATTGTGATTGTATGATTGTGTGTTTATAGGAGGTGATTTCGTTGAAGAACGATTATGATTAGCTGATTGTGACGATCTTGGTGATTGCCTTTCCAGGTAGGGTTTCCCTACTCAGTATTGATTATATGGCTGTGTTGGTGATTAACTGTTGTTGTTGTATACGGTATTGGCATTGGATTCTGAATTGGTGATTGTTGGTAGTGTAATGTGATTATTGTATAACTGTCTGTGATCTTCGGGGTGTGTCCCTGGCTGAGTGGAGTCACTTGCGGGAGTGGCTTCATGCCCTTGATTCGCCTTCTGTGGAACCCGCCACATAAGGGATGTGCACATTAATCAACATGGGTTTATCGCTCGGATTAGATGAGCGGGGCTTAGGTGGGAACGGCTGCGGACCCCCACTGACGGCGAGGATTACCTGTTGCGATGGGTAATCTGGCAGGACTACATAGTCAGGTGTGCGGTGATGTGATGGAGTTTAAGTTGATTTAATTGGTTGTGGTATTGTATTATTGCAGTTGTTTGTTTTGTGTAATCAGTACTGACCCCGTTTAAATGTTTTAAAAATTGTGGTGATCCATTCGGGGGTGGTGAGTAATTGTCTAGCAGGTATACTATGGATGTGCGCGGGATTAGCTGGGGATGGAGTTGCCACGAGTCTGATAGTAGTCTTCCACTGTGTTGTCTTTATACTTTTGTACTTCAGTTGTAGTTTGGTTTTAGAACAGTTGTACTTTACTTTACAGTTGGTTTTGTTATGTAATCACTTAAACTTTATTATTAAAGTACGTTTCATTATTGTCTATTTGATTATCATTGCCTCGGGTAACCGAGATGGTAGCACTCCCATGCCTTAAGTGGTCCTGGTAAGGCACTTGGAGTATGGGGGTGTTACAACAAAATGTGCATTTCGTTTAGCTAAAATGACAACCCGACCTTTACGTTTTACGAGGTGATAACGACTTTTTTGGGTCTGGCCTATTTCAAAGAAAGTTCTAGATCTTTCTCTTAGCTTTGCAACGCCACCAAAATCACCTTAATCCGTGTCTTGTAGAGAAATTTATGCCTAAAATACGATAGGCTGTCTAACGCGTTTTCTTGCGCAGAAGAATACTACCCGAGAAAGGACGCAGTAAGTGCTGCGCCTCTTCTACAGTTAATGTATTATACAACCGGTTGTATATACAACTAATTCAGTGTTGTGTAGCTTTGTTATAAAGTTGTCGAGTTCTATTAACAAAATTATCGAGTTATGATACAAAGTTGTTGAGCTTAACAGAATAATTATTAAGCTCAATAACTTCTTAAAATAGCTCAATAACTTGTAAAATAACTCAACAACTTTGTGTGAGAGCTCGATAACTTTGACGCGGATGTACATAGCTCTTATAAACCAGTTGTAGGATAATATTTGTGCCTCTTCTAAGGGTCGCAGCACCTGCTGCGCCTTTTCTCAAGGCTTTCTTTTTTTCCAAGTTTCCGTGTTTCAACCTAAGTCGGTTGTTTCCGGATCTTTCCTTCCGTATCCTATTCTTACCATAATTCCTTCATATGTTTAGTATAAATTGAGGCTTTCACCTCACATATTTTTCACGCGAGTGTCCGCCCTTCTCTTCTCCCTTTGCATTCTAAGACCACGCTATTGCTTTTCGACGCCTGCGTGCTTGATGAATCGACCACGTAAACTCAGATCATTCTGAGTATCAGTCACGTTTGCATGACCGACCAATTTGACCACTACACAATCAATTAATCAATCTTTTAATTCCTTTTTCAAGGGCACTTTCATATTTGCATAGATCGAGTCGAGTTACCACTAAAACCGATTTAGTTAAATCTCGCGACGCTAACATGTAAGTCTGAGGGTGTAAAATCCCAATTTTATTTAATGTATTTTATTGTAATTAATGTACGAGTTTATATCATAAGTACGCCTAAAACCGTCTTCAAAAACATATTTTAAAACCCTTTTGACGAATCAGCAGAGAGACACTGTCGATAAGAGACGCAACAGTTTTTACGCCTTTTGGAACGGTCGCAGCACTTGCTGCGCCTCTTCCAGAGGCTGCTTAGCCACTGTTTGTTTTTTTCATCTTCCTCATGTTTCTTCGTTGTTTTGTTCGAAGTCTTTTCTTGTTTTTTTCTTATATTTTCCAGTTTAAATTTTGTTTTCAAATAAACCTTTTAATAATTCCGACTTGAATCCCTTATAATTCGATATTTGCGGGTTTTCATCATCTTATTCAAACCCGGATTTAGGAGGCTCGATTCGTTCATATAAAGTCCCTTGAATTCGTCTTTGATATATGTTTTAATCCTGTTTTCCTCTTCAATTCTTAATCTTTAATTTCCGCCTCAAACTTCAAGTTTGTATATAAACCCGTTTTCGACATCGTAAATAATATCTAACCTGTAATAGTTCGTTTCAATCCGTTTTTATCATTTTATGACGGTTCCTAATGCATATAATCTGACTAAATCACTTCAATTCGAGTCTAATATCAATAATCTATCCTAATCAAACAACCAACGATAACAATTAACGAGTATGACTTTCACAGTCAGAAACCAACACAAGAACAGTCGCATGAACTAATGCGCCTCTTCTAAGGGACGCAGCAGATGTTGCGCCTGTTCTGCGGTGGTTTTTGACTTTGAACTCGTCTTGTTTTGACGTTAGCATTCTAATTAGGTTTTAATCGACTATTATCCTTATTATCACTACTAATTCGACATATTTTCATATTTAAATTCTTTCAATTCTTTAAGTTCTTTTATTTCTTTTATTTTATTTTCAAATCCCTTTTTTACGCGTACTTGTGACGTAAATTCAATTATCCAGTGTAATTCAATTGTAATTTATTATAGTTTATTTATTATCGCACTTGTATGATTCGTTCATCTGGCTTATTCACATGTAATGAATCTAACATCCAACTTCGACCAAATTGTTTGCTAAATTGTTTATTCACCGACTTAGTTTAATCTCACATGCTAGGATTAATCTATTGTTTGTTTCATTGGATGCATTACATCGACGACATATCAAATATGAATAATTTCTCTAATCATTAGTAGAGGCCGCTATCGACGCGGGCGGGATTAGGTGTTCGACTTAAAGAGCTTTCTAATACGTACTCTCACCTCTTACTCAGTTATCTCTGGACATCTGTGTCCATTGGCATCTTCGAGAGTCATTCTAGACATAGAATGCTAAGGTAACGAGTTCTTAGTGTTCATGTCATTACTTTGGATCTTGACATGACGCGAAGTATTCGAACAGTTTCCAATTTTTCCACAATAAATTGGTGGCGACTCCCCAAATGCTGCCTTATTCAACCTGTCACCGGTTTTAATGTCTCACCAAATAGGTAACGTCCCATGACGTGCTTTGGCAAACCAAGGTTCCGTGGGATAAGTGCCGCCGCTCTGAAACCAACGCACGGGTGTGCGCGGCGCGGGTGGCCCATGTCCATAAGTAGACACACTGCTTCTCTTGTTCGACGTTACTTTGATCTTTTGCCGGATCTTAAACTTTTGTAATCCTTCTTACTCTCTTTATTCAATTTAGTTCTCATTTGCACACTTTAGTCCTTGCCATTAATTTCTGTTTTAATTAGTATTGTTATTGGGTTACGTTATTTCTTCTTAATCATCTCTTTATAATGTTTTCTATTGCTCTATTAATCTTTGTTAGATTTATTATTGCCATGAGTAGTTAAATCCCTTATTGGTAGGATTAGGGGAGCCATGATAGTAAAGAAATAATGTTATAATTAGATTAGACGGTTTTGATTGTGAGAATTGATTCATAGCAATTTAATTGTAATTGTTTAGTTGAGTGCACGCTTCTAAATTAATTAACCCGGTTAAGTTCAGACCTAGATCGGAAGATTGGTATGAATAGACCTGTTATGAACAATAGACTACACTAATGAGGGCCGAAGCTAAGTTAGTAGTATTTTAGGGCGGATAGCGAACCAGAAGGACCTTTCCTTACCCTTCTCACATCAGACCGATTGACCTACCCTTAACAGAATTGTGTGATATCATTGTAAACCGACATCCTAGCATTTCTCTCTTTATCTGATCACATCCTTTCATCTTTATTAATTTTATTGTTGTCTTTCTCTTTGCCTTTTATTTCAGTTATTAGTTTAGTAAAATAATTCAAACACCCCCCAAGTTGTTACCGTGACGGACTAGAATAACAAGTAGATATAATAGCCCTCCTGTGGAGTACGATACCCGACTTACCTCTGCTATATTAGTTAGAGCCAGTTGGTTTATTTATGATAGGGTTGTGACAGCCGTGTCAAATTTTGGCGCCGTTGCCGGGGAGGCAATTAGCCTATTTGCTTATTTATTTTAGTTTGTTTTAGTTTCAAGGGATTTTTAATTCCTTGACGCAGTTCTTATTCTTTTTCTTTCTTAGTTTTGTGTATGCCCAGGTCCAACAGGTCAGAATTAGTACCAGCTGATCCTCAACCGGAGCGGACTTTTCGCCGTAGACAGAACTTATTGAGAAAGATTCGCCAAGAGGAAGTCTTGAGTACTGTTGAACCTATTCTTGAAAACTTTACATTTGCATAAGATCAGCCTTTAGAGGAAGACACTTCTATTTCTACAACCAAATCCGCGAAGATGCCTAATATTGCGAGCCATTCCGAGCCAACAGCTGAGTAATTCCTAGGGGTTTCAAGCTTTCTACTGATGATGAGAGGAATACCTTTGATATTCGGCCCTCTTATATTAATCTGGTGGAGAGAAACCTATACAGAGGAGTAGCTGGTGAGGATCCGAGGAAGCATATGGAGGTCTTCACGGATTATTGTTCCACCATTCCCGCTTCTAAGGGAGTGACACAAGACAAGATAAAAGAAGTCGTGTTTCCTTTTTCTCTTACTGATGGAGCCCGAGAGTGGTTAACTGACTCGGATAGGACTGCAGCTGGGATTAATGATTGGGAGACGTTAGCTCTTGCTTTCTATAAAAGATACTTACCTCCACAGAGAACTAACGCAGTTAGAGGGCAGATTACAAGTTTCAAGCAATCTCCGACTGAGAATTTGTATGAAGCATGGGGTCGATTTAAAAAGTTGGTTCGGTCTGTCCCACATCACGGGTTTAACCAGTGGTTCTTATGCAACCAGTTCTACAATGTGTTGTATGATGACCACCGGGTTATTTTAGATGTTGCAGCCAACGGTAGATTTCAGAAGAACATTGATGATGATAAGGGCTGGGGTATTATAGAAGAGATGGCCACCCATTGTGCTGAATATGGGAATCCTAGAAGTGGTACTAGAATGGTCCCTATAGATAATAATGCACTTGTGGCTCAAATGGAAGCCATGAATGCAAGATTTGATAAATTTGAGTTGCAGGCCGCGGGAAATCAACAAATGGTTCACTTGTTGACTAAACAAGAGGCCGTCTCATATGAGAGATGTGGCGAAAATGGTCATACTGCAGTGGAGTGCTTAGCTGAGAAGGAGCAAGTCTATGGCTTTCAACAATATAGGCAAGGAGGCTCCTATTACAACAATCAAGCCGGAGTTCATCCTAATTTAAGACGGACTAGTCAAAATGTCTTGAATCCTACACCTCCACCGCAACAACAAGCTTATGTACCGCCTCATAAAAATCAACAACAAGGCTTTTAAAAGCCTCCTTCTAGTAGCATAAGTGATATAGCCAAGTTGAAGTCGATGGTGCAATAATTGACTATTCAATTGCAGAAAAGTGACCAAGCGAAAGATGCTTCTTTTAAGTCACTTGAATCCCAGATGGCTCAACTAGCTGCTAATCAAGCTTCAAGATAACCGGGTCATTTACCGTCACAACATGACAAGAAACCACATGAGACGGTAAATCTGATCAGTTTAAGGAGTGGTCTTTCGTATGAGGGACCCAAAATTACAAAGAAGAATGCTGAACTTTCTAATTCGGAACCTGAAGCTACTTCTCAAGAACAGACGTCTTATGACGAGAATGCTACTGTATTCCGTGAAGTACTCGATCGAGGGGTTGTTGATGTTCGATCGAGTATAAATGATGAAAAAGTTCTCGATTGAGGGAATGAAAGTGCTCGATCGAGCACTGAGGAAAACATTGTTCTTGATCGAGTGAATCAGAGTGCTCGATCGAGCACTAATGCTGGGAAAAGTTCTCGATCGAGGGATACTGTTGCTCGATCGAGTGATTATGATGCTGAATGTGACAATTCGTTGTCGAAGAAAAATGAAGGCCTAGCTATTCCATTACGGTCCCATTTCCGAGAAGATTGCAGAGCAAAGAAGATTGAGAAACAATTCGGTAAGTTTGCCGAAATTTTAAAAAGTCTTCATGTTAATGTACCATTTGCTGAGTTACTAACCCAAGTACCCTCCTATATGAAATTTATGAAAGACATTTTAGCGCGTAGGAGGCATATTAATGACCATGAGACGGTGGCTTTAACTGAAGCGGGCATTGCCCTTATTCAAAATAAGACCCTACCTAAGTTGTCTGACCCAGATAGTTTCTCTATACCATGTCACATTGGGACCCATTTAATTGATAATGCTTTATGCGACTTGGGAGCTAGCGTGAGTGTTTTACCATTGTCTCTTGCTAAGAGGCTTGGTTTAAACTAATTTCATTGTACCAATATGACCGTACAAATGGCCGACCGTACTGTATCATGGCCTTTAGGTGTCTTAGAGGACATACCTGTCAAGATCAGGAAGTTCTTTATTCCCGTCGACTTCGTAGTCTTAGATATCCCCGAAGACTCATATACTCCTATTATTTTAGGACGACCATTTCTATATACCGCTCGTGCAGTAATAGATGTCGGGGGGCAGAATTTGACTTTTCAGGTAGGTGATGAGGAATTGACCTTTTACCAGTCTAGTGTTTGTAGGCCCCCTATGTTGATCAAGCCCTGTAATTCAATTCCCTCTACAGACCCTGATACGGAATCTCCAATTGACAATGGTGAATCATGTGCTGTTGTATTAACACCTCCGCCCTAGATTGGGAGCAATATGGAGGACCATTCTGTCATTTCTGTTGTCACAGGTCTAGGCAGATTAGACATTGGAGATCCCGGTGATAAGAGTACAATGGAATTTGAGCTCGTTGCTAAAGACGGTGTCAAAGGCGCGAAAGGCGCGAAAGAAGAAGAGAAGGACAAGCCCGACAAAGAAAAGAAGAGATTAAAGGCATATGTAGATGCGGACTACTCTCCTTCGGTCAATTCAAGTACATGGAGGCCTAAAGGGACGGTCCGCGATGCTGAAGGGACCTCCTCCAGCTAGAAGCCCTCTTTCGGGTTGTTCAAATGTTTCGGAAGATGAGTCATAGTGCTATTCGGCTTGTAAAAACAATTTGTATTTTGGATTTGTTAGACTTCTTTATTGCGTTTAGGCAATAGTAATAGCTTAGTTAGTTTTAGTTAGCTTAAAATAGAATATAGATTGTGCACTGTGGATTTGGTATTTTTGCGGGAAGCATTTTTGCGTTTTATGCAGGTTTTGTGAGAATTGTGATCATTGGAAAGCGTGCCCAGAAGAAAGTTCTCGATCGAGGAGGGAGTCCTCGATCGAGTGATTCACTGTTCTTGATTGAAAGGTCAAATTTCAGGGGTTCTCGATCGACTTGTCATGTACTCGATCGAGCATAATTGAAGAGGAAAGGTTCTTGACCGAGTAGTTTAAAGCTCTCGATCGAGCAAAGGCTCAAGCAAGAGGAAGAGTTCTCGATCGAGTATGTCACAACCACTCGAATGGGCAAAATGAGGAACAAAGCTCTCGATCGAGTAACTTAAAACTGCTCGATCAAGCAGTTTTCTGCGCATAACACACGAGGGAGTACTTTCTTCCTAATTCTATTTTCATAATTTTCCCTTTGCTCTTCCCTAACCTTTCGACACCTCCCTATTTCCCTAACCAAAATAACTATTTTCTTCCCCAAATTACCAAATAAATTACCAAATACTTCTCCTTTCATCAATTAAATCAATTGCCCTTATTTGCTTAATCTATTTTCGACATATTTGGGGTTGTTTGCGAAAATTAGGGTTTGCGAAAAATCGATTTATTTCGATTAATTTGGGTTCTTGTTGATTTTAATCGATAATTTTGTTGGGTAATCAATTCAAGTAAGTTCCATTCCCTTCTATTTAATGTTTAATTGTGATTTTACCTTGATTTTGTTCGAATTAGGGTTTTAGAAATCGATTTGGGAAAAATTCGAATTAGTTGATTGTATCTTGATTTGGAACTTACTTTTGATTATAGGATGTATAGTGGTATGTCGACTTCCGCCTCTACTTCTGCTACTACACCGTCCGTTTCTCAGGTGGTGGTCCCTGCTGCTACCAACGCCACTGTTACCACCACTGCTGTTACCCATGCTGCCAGTGGGTCTATGGTGTCTATCCCTGCTGCGTCGACACCTGCCCCTGTCACTACTACTGCTGCCGCTCTTGCAACTATTGTTGTTATTGCTGCATCCTCTTCTGGTTCACGTGCGGGAAAGGATCTGAGGTTTCGAACTGCTGCTTTACGTGCCTCTACTAGGCACGCTGCTGACACTTCCACGGAGACTTTACCTGAGTTTTCACAGGTACGTTTTATATCCCCGTCCCATCGCACTTGATTTTTAAATTTAATGGAATGTGACATGACATCGACCCATTTCTTGTGTCGACCATCCTTAGAGAAATTAGGGATTTTAGAGCCCGTTGTTGAGCTGCTCAACGGGACGGGAATGTCGGGTTTGGCCACCTTGAAAGAGCTTACCTATCGACAATCGACCTTAGAATTCTTCAGCTCTTTTGCTTTTTGCCCTGCGGCCTATGCGACTAACCACGGGTGCAAGTGCATTACTTTCAGACTGTTTAACACCACTTTCACCTGGACTTTAGCTGAGTTTGGAGGCGGTTGGGTTTAGTTAATGACGGTCTTCTGGAGCCTCCTAAGAAGCTCCTGGCTCTGCTTTGGCCTACACTTGCACACACTCTCTTCAGTTAGCGACGTGTTGCTCATGTCCACTTACCCCCAGCCCGTTACTTTCTCCGTCTGCTAGGATAGACCATTTTTGGTCGTCACGAGCCCAACAATGTTAACAATGTCGAGCTGTCTATTTTAGCGGGTTACCTGAACATCGATAGCAGTGGCACATTTGTTTTTAACATAGCTTACTTGATTGCTCAACATTTTAACACTGTCGGGCTGAAAGTGACGGGCACGATTGCTTGTGGTGGGTTAGTGAGTCGCATCGCCCGCGGCCATTTCCCCGACTTTTCCCATGGTCTTCATTTTTTAGATAAGGATTGTGTCTTCGACATTCTCGTCATACTTTCTATGCACTGGTTAGCAGCTGACCAGAGGACGTGGAAGATAGGCACTCCCACGTCCGTGACTTTACCTTCGCCCTCGCTACCCTGTCTTTTACCTTTGACTACTATGACGGGTAGACTTCCACCACCTCCACCTTCTTACCTCCTTGACTCCACTCCCGCTTCCAGGAAACGGAAGAGGACTTCCCCTGCTATTAAGGAAGTCGGTGAGGGGTCTAGACAGACACAGGCTGGGGACACACCCACGCCCGCGTCCACGTCCACACCCACGCCTACACCTACTCCCTCTGTTCCTCAGCCGTCTTTACCGGCTAATTTTGTTGCACCTCCTACTTTTGAGGCGCCTGAGGTCATGGACCAAAGGAATCGTGATGGTTTGTTATTGGATATGTGCAGAAGAGTGGCTCGTATGGAGCGGGATCAGGCTCTTGCCTTATTCCCTCTTTACGAGTACCTCATGATGAGAGGACGTCCTGTCCCCGTTGACTGGCCAGACCCTTCCTTCTACCGGTACCCGACGGAGGGGTACCCACAGCCTGCGAGCGAGGAGGACACTGTTGAGAGGGAGGAGAGGTTTCGAGCTGAGCTTGCTACTGGGGGTCAGAGGAGGAGAGGAGAGGAGGAGGAGGACCCCACCTACCAGTTGGTTAACGAGGAGGAGGCTGACGAGTAGCTGCTGAACTACTCACTTCCCCAGTTTTTTGACTGGTTTGGGGAAGTTCGTCTTGTAAGTATTTTTGCTCTTTATTTCTTTTCATCTCCTTTTAGTTTATTTCATTTAGTTTTGCATTTGGCTGTATTTTTCCCTTTCCCCTATTATTCTGCTGGTGTATGTTCGAGGACAATGAGGGCATTGTCCGTTTTGGTCTGGGGAGGGTAATGCATCCTTTGAGTCTGCATTTGCATTTGTTTTGCATTCACGTTTACTGCATTTTCCGTTTGCATTGTCTTTTATTTTCAAAAAAAAAATGAAAAATCCAAAAAAATTGAAAATTCAAAAAATCCAAAAAAATATTCACGTTTATTTTTGCATATAGGTTGAGTCGGAATGGTAGATTTTAATGATGAAATTGCATTACTTTTAGTCTGTTTGCTTAAGCCTTGAGAAAAAACTGATATCTTTTTAGCTTTGTCTTTTTGCATATCTACGAGTTAATGTTAAAACTAAGCTGAACAAATAGACTTGACCTGAAATTTTGGCAACCTACTCATTATAGCATCCTATTGCAACAATTACAAATACTAATTACGCATGGCCTCCCTAATCCCTAGATAAAATGACCTACTTACACATATTGAAAACTAAATTAATAACATATGATATAAAACATGATGAAATGTATATATGAAAATGCTATGAATAAACGTATGATAACAATAACTTAACAATGAAATGTAATAGGCTAATAGCAATACGGAAATGCTAATGCTAATGAAAACAATATAACAATGAAAATGATGAATGAATTAACGAAGTAATGCTAGAAATGAAATTACCGTAACAAGAGAAATAGAACTTGAAGAAGAAGAACACAAATGAGAAACCCAAATAACTTGAATGGAAAGCTTGAATTAATAACTTGAAATGCTCACTACTACAAATCCAGGCAACTACAACGCCCCATTAACAACGATTATTCACGAAAATCACAATAGACGTTGTAGAATGTATGGCGCGAATTTTACTAAAATGAATTACAACGGGTATGGTTATAAAAACCGTTGTTATTAGTTTTAACAATGGGTAACACATGCGGAACCGTTGTTAATAATTTGGCGCAAAATTGGCGCAAAGTTAGTGAAAAGTAATCACAACGGTTACTTTTGAAACCCATTGTTAAAACATATTTGACAACGGGTGTTTTTTACAACCGTTGTTAAAACTTATTTGACAACGGTTGTTTTTTACAACCGTTGTTAAAACATATTTGACAACGGTTGTTGTTTAATAACCGTTGTCAATACCTTCCATACTATAAACCACACAAACACAAGTCTGCTGCAGCCACAAAACACAAACCTTAATACACAAACACAAACACAGCAGACAAACACAAACACAAAACACACACTTTCTCATCGTCTTTTTCTCTCTTTCTCTCTTTCTCATCGTCGCTTTATCTTCTCGCCGTCACTGTTGATCTCATCGTCTCTTACGTTCTGTAACTATCAGGTAAATCTCGCCGTCACTGTTAGTTTCATCGTCATTATTTTCTTTTTCTAATTATTTCATTTGCATGTATGTGTTTTTATCGACCATTATGTTATTTCTTTAAGTATTGTTCGCATAATTAGCTAGTAAAACAAAGAAGAAGCAAGATGAAGAAGCTAGATAAACATAATTAATATATATATATATATATATATATATATATATATATATATATATATATATATATATATATATATATATATATATATATATGTATATATATATATGTATATATATATATGTATATATATATATATGTATATATATATATATATATATATATTTATAAATACATAAATTTAAAAAAAAAATTACATTAATAAAAATGCAATTCTTATATTTTCATAGAGGATCTTATTCTCCTCTATCATATCCGTCCTCTCTTCCTTGGCTATTTGGAGGTTCCGTTCAGCAGTTGCTATATCGTCATATAGCTGCAACTGCTGCTGCTCCGTCAAGTCATCTTCTTTGGCGTCCTTCAGTACGAATCGAGCATCCGCAAGGTAGCTCCTGAAACTTTCCTCAATATGGAGCAACCGGCGGATGAAACTGTTGTTGTTCTCGATCATAGTAAGAGTCTTAAGGATGATATCATTCATTTTGTTGGAGTTTGGAGTTTGTTTTGAAAGATTAAGTAGGGTTAATTTATTTGGAGTTTGTTTTAGCAGTTAGGGTTTGGAGATGTATATATTGAGATAATGGAAATGTTAGTTAAGATAATGCATGTATTTATACTAAGCAATGTGTGGGTTGAGTTGTTTTTTAATTAATATATATGTTAGGAAGTTGTGTCATAATCATCATCATATCTCTCAATGCTGCTTCAAATCTTATTAGTAACCCTTCTCATTCCATATTGTCCATTCATATGCACAGTGATGACAGTAATAATGCATGCATCGGAATTATAACGGGCCGTAATTATGCATGCATCTAGTAATATTTAATTTAATTTTTTTTTTATTTTTTAAGAACAAACAACAACGGTTATTTATAAAAAAACCCGTTGTCTTTAGTTATAACAACGGTTTTGTATATTACAACCCGTTGTTATAACTTTCCCCCCAAAATTGAGTCACACTTTCCACAACGGGTTTTTATACTTAAAACCGTTGTTAATATTTTTAACAACGGTTTCCTTAAGAAAACCAACCGTTGTTAAAACCTTTTACAACGGACGCTTTAACAACGTCCACTTTTTTATATAACAACGGTTTTTAACCGTTGTTATAGCCTGTATCTGTAGTAGTGGCTTAAAGGAAATTGTTTATAACAATAAGGAAATGCTTAAAGGAAAATCTAAACTATTCTAAAAACTGAAATAAAGTGTATGAAGGTGTGTAAAAGTGGTGTGAAAAAATATCCCTTAATGACGGATTAAGCACCCTTTATATAGGAATAAAGGGTAAAACGTAAAATTCATAGAGGAGGGTCACCCCGATCGGGGACGCAGTAATCCCGGTTTAATGCCTTTAATCCTAGCAAATGGTATCCAAAGTTTCGTGTTAATGCTCCTTAATTCCTCCTTGCATGATTAGGAATCCTAAGCTTGAACTACACTTGATATTTTTGACTATTACTTGGGTTTCTTTTTCATTTCTTTACTTGTGCATCAACCCAAGTTAGTTTCTTCATGCTCGGGATTTCTTTGCTCGTAATTTCCCAAAACGCCCCTTCATGGTCAAGTCTTGTTTCTTTTAGCCTCGTGAACTTTAGTGCTTGCTAATTTGACTGGAAAAAGCTATCGAATTCTTCATTTCCTACAAAATAAAATGAATACAAGCAAAGACACCTAGAACACGGAATTAGCTCACAAATACACTCATAAAAGTGCAATAATCAAATGAAATCGAGCTAAAATAGGGAGTGAAACTATATATACTATCAATCATGTTTCAAACCGTGTTGGTAATGTTATGTATAGTCTTAAAGCTCGGAATGTGTTTTTCAATTTTCCCAATATTTTCAAAAATGGGTAGGATACATACCCAAGCCTTTATTGCCACGTGGATTTTTTGTCCTAATTGTGTCACAAGATTTTAATTTCTATTAGTAATGCTATGTATTGTCTTAAGTTGGGAATTCGTCTTAAAATCTTGCCCAAATTTTGGATTTCCCATGTGTGAAAACTTGGGTTGATTGTTCTATGAGACCACTTTATTTGTTAGTAAAGCTATGCATGATCTTCAAACGAAAATTTCGTCTTGAAAATTTGACTCAATTTTTTTTCGAAATCCACTATGACCATGACCAAATTTTGATTCCTTCTTTTATCGTAACCTTGGCTTAACGGTGTTTTAAGGCAATAATCCTTATGACTATCACTGTAATAACATGGTTTAAATCGAAATTTCCGTTACAAAAGTGGACCAAATTCTTTTGAGATTTCATGTGTATATCACTAAATTTTGATTTTTATATTTGAAGCATGACTTAATTGTCTCACGATTCCCCAACCTTTGTTAATGGTGATATGTGCGGAAAATTATAGTGTTGAGGCTCAAATTTTGATTTTGTGCTTAATACTTGGTTTTATTGTACCGCAAGCTTACAATTTTTTTAATAATGCAATTTATTGTCCTAAATTGGAAAATTTTACCTTAAATTTTCTTCAAAGATTTTTTTTTTATATACCAAACATTCATGCCAAAGTTTTGATTTCATGTTTCATCATTGTTTAATCATGTCAAATGCCTTGGTGTTCACTAATTTGTTGACTATTGCCTCGAATTAGGATCATCATATTGTGTGATTTCACTTCAGTTCATCTTGCCATGTGCGTCTTGAAGGTCGTGAACATGAGACGTGTTTTAGTAAGGTTAATATGAGCTTAGTCTTTTGTTGTGGATTTGAACTGTGTAAGTAAGTAGGTGTATGGTTCATGTTTGGAAATTAGGAGTAGAAGAAAGTGACTTTAGCTTGCGTAAGGTGTCTTGAATTGAGTAAGGTAATTGTATGAGGTAATTTGTGGATAATGAGGGATGTGTGATCTAAGTTGAATATCCGTTGAGTATTTGAACTTATGGATATGAAGTTTGGGTTGCATATTAAGGAATATTATTGTTGAATATGACTTGGAAACTTTGATGGAACAATGGAAAAGTAATTGAGGTACCTAAGGGTGAAATAAGATGATAACTTTGGTTGTTCATAGTTGTGGGAATATGTAAATTGAATTCAATGATTAATGAGAATTAAAAGATGGTAACAAGAATCTACGAAATAAGAATATAAGAGGGTACTAGATGGGACTTGAAGTGATCAGTGAGATGGGATAGTGAAAGATGCCTAGTAATGTACTTACCTCATTTCTGCACCTCCCGCAAGCCACCCGGTGATGATTGGGCCGCATGTTTGGTATGCGGAACGATTTGTGACAGTTCGTAAGTTTATCATCAAGTGATCGCTCAAACACTTGTGTATACCTCTTAATTGTCATCTGCGTGACGATACGGTCGTTTTGGCAGTAATTAGAGTACATTTGGAGTCCGGGTCAAAAACCGTCTTCATTTTCTAATAACCGAGTCAGAATGTTCTGGAATGTTCCGGATATTTCTATTCCATATTTTCCAATCTTTTAATCTTTGGTAAAATATCTCCCGTAATATTCACACAAAATATTAAGGAAACGAGATTAATCCGCTATTCCATAATAGAAACGCGGAAATCTTTCTTCCGCAGGAGGAAACCACTGAGGAAAGGACGCAGCAAGTGTTGCGCCTCTTCCAAGAGACGCAGTGCCTGCTGCGCCTCTTCCTCAATCCTTTTCTGCGTATTTTCCGTATCTTTTCGAGATTCACTTCCAAAGTTTCTCCGAAAACCCTACTTCCTCCGTGTGATTAGTATAAATAGAGACCTTCGGTCTCACATATTTCTCACACGAGTGTCCGCTCTTCTCTTCTCCCTTTGAATTCTAGACCACGCTCTTGCTTTTTGGCGTCTACGTGCTTGAACTTTCGACCACGTAAGCTCGGATCTTTCTGAGTACCAGCCTCGTTTTGCATGACCGACCAATTTGACCAACTCCACATCAATCAACATTAATCAATCTTGTTCGTTTTCCTCCTAGAGGGCACTTTCGTCTACATTCGAGTCGAGCATCACTAAACGTTAACTTAGTTCATCTCGTTTCGTCAAACATGTAAGTCTGAGGGTGTAAATCCTTCTTTTGTTTATTGTTCTTTATTTTTGTAATCATTATTGTAAGGTTTATGTCGAAAATACTCTTAAAACCGATTTGTAAAACCTTGTTTAAAAAACCCTTTTTACGGATTAGCAGAAGACAACCGTCGAGAAAGGACGCAACAACTATTGTGCCTCTTCGAAGGGACGCAGCACCTGTTGCGCCTCTTCGTGAGGCTGCCGCAGTTCCTGCTTCCTTTCTTCTTCCTTCGTCTTTCGTTAATTCGTTTGTTTTTCTTTTATTTTCATTTGTTCTTTGTTTCTTTAATATAACAATCTGAACATAATAATTTGATCTGTAATTATTCATCATCATTAATATTTATTTCATCATTAAATCCCGACTTAAATCCCTTATAATTCATATTTGCGGGTTTTCGTCATTAAAATCAATTCGGGTTTTAGAGATTCGATTTACTCATATTGAATCTCTGGAATTCGCCTTTGATATACTTTCATCTGTTATTTACCGTCACCATCATTAGTCCATCATTAATAACCTATTTAGTCTAATTAATTTGATTAGTTTGTTAATTAATAATCTTATAAATCTTGTAATTAATTCGTCCTAATCGGTTTCGTCCATGTTTTATTGTTTTCATGACCTCATTCACATGTAAATAATATGTTAATCACTTTCATCAGAGTCAATTATTCATAATCAACCATTAAATTCACCAATGAACATTAACGAGTTGCGGTTCCGGCTTCACAGCCAGAACTCAACCCAGAAACACGACGCAATGATCGCGCGCCTCTTCCAAGGGACGTAGCTCACGCTACTGCTCCTGTTCGATTGATTTCGTCTCAACTCCCGTTTCTGCTTTGACCTAGTTTAATTACGTATTTAATTAACTATTACTCGTATTATCACCTAATTTCTGTTCGTTTATTCATTTATTCTTTCTTTTCTAAAACCATCCGTTTTAGATGTATTTTCGACATAAATCATTAATTCCGATGTAATTATTGTAATTTTCCTTTATTATATTTTTATTGTATTTCTTTTATTATTGTTTGTATGCTTCCACATGCAACCGATCTAAATCGCTACCTCGACATTAATTGTATGCTAAATTACGTGTTAACCGACTTAGTTAATTCTCACATGCTAGGATTAATTTATTGGATGTTGCATTGCATGCATATAATCGACAATATATCGAGTATGAATAATTTCCCTAATCATTAGTAGAGGCCGCTATCGAGGCGGGCGGGATTAGGTGTTCGATCAAAAGAGCTTCCTAATACGTACCCTCACCCCTTACTCCAGATCTCTGTGAACATCCGTGTTCATTGGCATCCACGAGAGTCATTCTAGACATAGAATGGTAAGGGTAACGAGTTCTTGGTGTTCATGTCACTACTTTGTGTCTTGGCATGGCACGAGGTATTCGAACGGTTTCCAATTTTCCACAATAAATTGGTGGCGACTCCACAAATGCAAACAAACCAAAAGAGTGAAAAGCTTGCTTCGCTTTTCGCCCCCGTGGGCCCGCGTCCACAAGTAAAAGTCGTAGTAAGAAATGAATGGCGAAACTATTTGAAAGTTATTGTACACGTGTGATATGGTAATTGATAGTTGTATTATTATACCGACGTGTGTTTTTCGGGGAGTGTCATTTTGGTGAGATAAAAGACGAGGTTATCCATTGAAAATCAGTTTTTCGGGGATGTTATTTTGTGAGATAGAGTTGCGGATGTAGCACTACCAAGTTGGTCTTCATGGCTGTGAATTTGAGAGTGCGATATGTAATGCATGCGGGCCCAATTGTGCGGTTGAAGTATTTTGATTACTTGTGTTATATCGTATGACCGTTTAATTTAACTACGTATGGGTAAGTGTGAACATGGTTATGTGGGACTTTGACCACATAAATGGTAACATAGATGTTGTTTGAAAAGTTGTCTTCTAAATTTCTTTGTGAAACCCCCATGTTAGACATTGTTACTTTGTTGTAGTATTCCGTTGACTCGAGATGTTGTTATTGTCGTAAGTTATATTAGTACGATGACCATGAGAATAGATGAATGCGATGGGTGTTAATGTGATTATTGTGTTTCGCACTAATGTGCGTTTGTTGGTGACGGTAGCATTATACCGTCACCGGGTATAGGGGTAATGCAATGCTTATGAAACGAATTTTGAAATATCATGTTGTATCATGTTTTGTTTTAGATGGGTTGTAATAATGGCCATAAGGCCGTGAGTTTGTTTTAATTTGGTTATTTGATGGTGTATTAGTTACCATCGAAGCTAGCATTTGTGTGATGAAATACGAAAGTTTGGAACCAAGTTGAGAATGAAAACCTTCTGCCCAGGTGAGACTCGACCGAGTGCACGATGCACTCGACCGAGTGGTCGCCTACTCGGCCGAGTGGCCTCCTACACTCGACTGAGTAGCCTGCCTTGACCCTTGTTTTGTTGATATTCGACCAAATATTGAGCGTGTACCCTTATTTCGCGGTTTATATTAGTTGTCTTGTGTTTGGATGAGCATGTTGACCTTACATGGGTGATATTTTCTTAACTATTTACGTTTGATTATATGGTGTGGCATTTTGCAAGTAAATGGAAATCGTTGATTCCAGATGAGTGGATTGCTGACAGAAATGAAGTGATAATCTTGTTTGATGTGTGTTAATCGACGTGATTTTATTTTGTTGTGTAAAAGTAAGATGAATGATCATTTGCACGATTGTGGTTGTGGTCTTCCGTATGAGCTTTTGTGTCGATGATGGATGGGAACAGATATGGAAACACATGTGTGGTCATGTGGTGAATTTGACGCAGTACATGGGTGGCATGGTGTGCGGAAATGGAAGTGTTGTTCATGGTTGAGTCACATTACGAGTAATTTTGGTATTGTTTAATTATTTCCTGGAGTCCGCATATTCATGACTGATGTGCATACATGTGAATGTATGAGATTTGAGGTGATATAGATACGTAATAATAATCGAGTTATACCCCGCGATAGATACGTATACATAACCAACATGAGTTTGGAGTTATTTATGGGATTAGAATTTGGAACCATGGGTTTGACTTGGCGCTTGACCTCCTGGGAGGCTTGTGAGGGGGATTATATCGATTGAATTATAGCTATATGCGATTTGATTACAGATTTGCAATGAGTAAGAGAGAGTGTTGAAACTGAAACACAGTCATTTGTGGAATTTAGTAATTAATGTATGAGAGCACATTATGAGGTTGATAGTTGAACTTCGGGACAAAGTTCTCTTTTAGGGGGAGTGAATGTAACAACGGAGAATTTAAAGTAAGAAAACGAGCTTAATATGCACATGAGTGGCGTATAAGTAAAGAGAGGATATGCGATAAAGGAAAACGGCTGAGCTTGTGTGAGCCTGGTGAGAGAGGTGAGAATCATATTGACGTAATGAGAGTTTAACAAAGAACCTTGGGATAAGTGTGATGTTTATATAAAGGACCGTATACGGTAGATAAGCATGTGAGGCAAAAGAGAGTACATGAGAATCGGTGATGAGACTTGAGGGAATAAGAGAGAGTGGGGCGAACTTCGGGGACGAAGTTCATTTTAAGGGGGGAAGATTGTAATACCTCGTATTTTATAATTATATATTTTATATTGTTTTACGAATTATGTACGAGACGGAATAATAAAATAATATTAATAATAATAATAATAATACGTACTCATATGTATATACTCCCACCTACCATACTAACTACCCTTATATATATCCCACCTACCACACTACTCCATCGTATCTCATTTTATTTTCCACCACACAAACTTCAGAGAGAAAAGAGAGAAATTAGAAGAAAGAAGATTTTGTCCATCCGCCTCGAGATCGTAAGGTAAGACCATGTTATACTAGCTTATATATTAATTAATTTATATGGTAGATCCGCCTTCACCCTGACACACCTTTGACCATCGTTGACCACCCTTGGGACTTCCGTTGACTGCCCAAATGGGGTTTGACCCACCTAGATCTAGGGGTTTGTTATTGTTGTGAAACCGTCTTAAGACGGGTTTTTAACCCCAAACCATGACTGGCCATGGCTGGGCCTTGGGTTGTTGTGTCGTGAGTTGAGTGGGGGTTGTGGTGGTGGTCATGGGTGGCGTTTGGTGGTCGAAAATGGGTGTTTATGGAGGGTGTACGCGTTAGTGGTGTCGTGCTTAGTTGTTGTTGTTGTTGTTGTTGTATATTGTCGTTGATGTTGTTGTTGTTGGTAGTGGCTGCCGCCGGCGTGGTGGCTGGCTACTTGGTCCACCGTAGTGGTGGTCGACACCGACGAGGGGTGGCTGTTTTGGTGCAGTTTGGTGATGCTTTGTGTGGGTGTATGTCGTGTAGGTTGGTGTGTTGTGTCGTAGTGGTTGCGAGTTGTGGGGGTTGCTAGCCGTGGTCTATTACAGCTGTTGCTAGTGGTCCATGGTGGCAGCGGAGGTGGTGGTTATCGTGGTTAAGGAGGGAGTATGGGTGTGAGTGAGTCGGGTTTTAATTATTAAATAATGGGTTCGAGTTGGAATTTGAATTTAATTATATTAAATTATATAATTATATTAGTAATTATATTAGTAATTAGATTAGTTAGTAATTAAATGTATTTTAATTATTTTATTTAGGTGACGGTTTTGTGAAAGATTATTATTATTCAGATTGCTTACGGAGTATGCTAAAAGGTAAGTTTATCCTACTTAGTTTCAATAATGTGTATGTTTGTTAGTGGGTCATTTGTCATTAGTTGCATTGTATGTGACGTATTGCATATCGTATTTGGGAATGTGTATCATGATGAATCAGTAATTGGCATGTTGTGTGGTACCTAACATTTATGGTGTTTGTCATGCATTGTAAAAGGATATGACGGTTTTTTTTGGTTACTTGTTGTTGAGGAGACGTGAGGTGGTTGGGAGACCGTCTTACGCTCCGGTCGCCTCTTGGAGCTTCCCACTCCAAGAGGGATGCGCACATTAATGACTTGACTACGGAGAGACTCGTGTAGTTGAGACACGACGTCTGGCGGGGACCCGGTTGGCTTCTGGGCCCGGTACGTCTGGGCGTGTCCCGGTACCTTTTTGTGTGGTGTGGTCTGGTGTCATGGGCGTGTCCCTGGCACCGGTGGTTGTGGGTACGTCTAGGCGTATCTGTAATACCCGTCATTTTAGGAACCCGTTGACCGACGTTGACTAACCTTAGACACCGATCTTGACCTTGGAAAACTTTACGAGTGATGACTTGTGACGTGGTGAGCTTTGGTTTGTGTGGTACTTGATCTAGCTGAGGCTACTCGATCGAGTAGCTTGGGAGCTCGATCGAGAAGAGGTCACTCAATCGAGTAAGTTAGTTACTCGATCGAGTAACGAGGTTGCAGCGGGGAATTATAAATCGTATATCGTGAAACCCCAAATCATTTCCCCACTTCTTTTTCCTAAACCTAGATGTCGTCACCTCCTTTCTCCTTCACCCAAATCCCTTTCCTTGAGGCCTTGGAGGATGCATACACCATGGGGATGGGATGCTTGAGTCGGGTAGCGGTCTTGACGCCAGATTGCTTTGTATAGGTATGTTACCATCATCATCGTCCTCGTCGTTGTTTTCAGTTTGGTTGGTAGTGGTAGTAATAGACGGTTGTATTGATTGTATAGGTCGTTTTTACGGTTGGTTGATGTCTTGTGATCGGACGCGGAATCGCTACGGTTTGCTAAAGGTAGGTTTGCCTACTCAGTACTGTTGATTATCTAGAGTGTCTATTGGTGTTGTTTGGTTGGTGTAGAGTCAGTATTGCTGATTGGTTGTAGTAGTTGTTAATGTTGTGTTGGTATAGTACTTGGTGTTTGTTGTTGTACAGCTGATTGTGATTGTTCGTCTGTGGTTTTTGAGGTGCGCCCTCGGCTGAATGGAGTCACTTGCGGGAGTGGCTTCACGCCCTTAGTTCGCCCTTCGTGAAACTCGCCACGGGAGGGGATGTGCACATTAAGGAACATGGATTTATCGCTCGGATAGATGAGCGGGGCTTAGGTGGGAACGACTGCGGTCCCCTACTAGCAGGACTGGACCTTCGGGCAGTCAGAGATGTGGTTGGTTGGAGGAGGTGTAGTGTGTGTGTTGTTATACTTATGTTGTGTCTGCTGTTGTGTATTTGTTACCTCAGTTGCTGACCTGGTGTGGTTTTGTTGTGTTGTTGTTTCTGTTGTGTCCGCCGTTATCCACTATGGTGAGCAGTCAGTCTTAGCAGGTTGTTGTTTGGACCATAGCTAGGTGCTTGGAGGGACGAGTCTATCACGAGTCACGACAGAAGTAGTTCATATAGTAGATTGTGGTTTTGAGTTGTATCTTTCATATCGTCGGTTGGTTGTAAATCACTTGTAATATAACTTAAACGTTCTTTTATCGACATTTGATTATTACTGTCCTCGGACAACCGAGATGGTAACACCCTTATATGCTAGGGAAGGTCTTGTTAAGGCTTCTTGGTATATGGGGGTGTTACAAAGTGGTATCAGAGCGACGATTTTGGAACTTGTAACAAATGAGCCTAATGAACGTAGTGAGTCTAATATAATGAACCTGGTGTATGTATGTTGGGAGCCCCAGCTGATGCTTGATTTTGGATGAGTAGGCGCCCTCATTTCAAAATTACGGCCCCATTATGCTTAAGCCAGCCACCGGTTATGGGAATATTGAGTCGGGAATTATGTGCTTAGAGTATGTGATGGTTACTGTAGAAATATCTGTGATAGAGGCTATGTTAATGTTTGGTACGTATAACAGTGATGATGAACTGCGTAGGGTTATGGTTGAATGGAAATGTGAGTGAATGTAATAGAGATGGTGAAGTGTCAATAGTGCATGATAATGTTGAGTGATGTCGTGATAATGATGCGTTTTAAATCTTTATATGCGTGCTAATTTATAAAGGAATTGCGAGTCTTGAATGTATAATAATAAGAGTTGTAAGTCTTGGTATGCGTGTGAGTACATCAAGGAATGGTAAGTTATATGTTGGATGATATACTTGTCAAACGGTAAATGGAATTGCAACGAATGAGTCATTGAATACTTTTGTATTATGGCATAGTTAAGTCGAATAATTTAGTTGATAATTTGTTATGACATGATTGAATTGTTAGCAAATTCGAATGATAAATGATGGTTTATTGTTAGATGAATGCTTAGAGTAGTGTGAGTATAAGTTGGATTGTTGAAGTTTGCACATGCATGATTAGAAGTGAAATAACGTGTTGAGTGTAAGTATGAATAAGTTAATAGTATGGTAAATCGTTTTGTGTAGTGTTTGTTATAGAGTGAAGTAATATGTGTCATGTTTGGATGGAGTAGTTAAGTTACATTTGAGTAGCAATAATGTGTCGTGAATGAATGAAATAATCTGTGACGATTTCCAGATACATTTTGGAATCGACACGAGTTATTTTGTAGGAATTTAACTAAACTCGTAACTTTTGATCTGGTACCTAACCTTGCTCGACCGAGAACGAGTGCCTACTCCATCGATTAGACCTTATTTGATCTAGTTGAGGAGTTATAAGATCGAAATAGCTGAAACTGTCAGCGAAAACTCGATCGAGTAGCTCCAACTCGATCGAGTAGAGGCCACTCGATCGAGTGCCTTACTTACTCGATCGAGTAAGTGAACAGTACTCGGATTTTTGCGGGGTTCATATCCCTTTTTCCAAATTCTTTCTTCTTATTCTACTTCATTCATATACCCTAACTTCTTCTAAACCTCTCTTTTCTCTCAAGAACTTGGTGTTTTGGTGCTGATTCTTTGATTTTCATCTTGCTTAATTCATCCTTTTGCTTACTAATCGTTCAAGATGTCGAGACCAACTATTGGAACCCGTTAGAGTAAGAAGGGGAAGGCCTCTGAGCCTGAGGTAGGTGAGGGGAGTGGAGGACCTACGGTTCTAGCGGTGCCTGAGTACCCTTCTGTTGTCTTTGATGATTTTAAGCAAAGAGATGCTTTCGTTGCTTTACAGAGACGTCGTATGAGACCCACCCGTTGCATTGATACTACCATCTTGACTGACCTAGGGATTGAGACTGATGTGAGACACAACTTTGAGACTTTGGATATGACCGGGTTGTACCGTCTTAGGAAGCACTCCTATACTTTTCTGACCTTAGAGTTTATGAGTTCTTTTCGTTATGATGCGGTGGAAAAGACCGTTGAGTTTCGTCTCATGAAAACTAGCTTCTTTCTGACCATGGACATGTTTGCCACCCACCTCGGCCTTGGTAGACCAGAGAAGAGAGCTCTTAGGGACATCCCTACTGAGAGTGGAGCCAGTAGCCTTATGCCTTGCTTTACCGGCAAGCCACCACCCACCTCTAGTAACATGCTGATCAATGACGTGCAACACGTCACTCTGAAGATCTTTCTTCATGCTATGTCCTGTCTACTTTATGAGCGGAAAGATGTGAGTAAGCTTAACTCACATGAGGTGATGTTGCTTGCGGCTTACCTTAACCCCACTCGATCCCCGAGAGTCTCTTTCAGTGCCCTGGCCATAGTGTGTGCTAGCATAGCTTTGATGGCCTCTTCTGACACCCGTTTCTTGAGTTGTGGTGCCATTGCCACTCGGTTGGCGAAGCGGTTGACTACCTTTGTGGCCTCCTTTGCCTATACCCCTTTGACCCTGACGGTGCCTACCTTGGACCGTGAGTACTTTCTCGACCAGAAATGGTTGAGGACTTTGGCGGATGGTGGGTTAGCGTGGAGAGTTTGGGGGATGAGTTGGATGAGGATACTCGACCCTGAGCACCTTCCTATGACCGAGCCTTTACCAGCGGCAGTGGTGGCAACCGATTCTGATGATGAGGAGGAGATCCCGGATAGGCAGTTATACCTCATTGACGATGACATTTTGGAGGTGATGCCTGAGCCGACGAAGAGGGATCAGGCTAGACCTGAGGGTGTACAGCCTAGAGTGAGGAGGGGACCGCGACGGGTGAGAGAGAGGATGGCTGAGACCCAACCAGAGCAGCCTGTACCTTCACAGCCCCAGTTTTCCAGCTACCCTTCCTTCTACAGCCCCCTGAGATGAGAGTGAGTGAGGTCACAGAGAGGGTGTCTGCTACTTTGACACTCTGGAACCTCCATGAGATGGCATATGTGCAGGGCATCGGGACCGAGGCAACTCAGCCGGTGTGGTGGAGAGGTGTTGGGGATGACAGCGGAGTCTTCTATTCCTTTGGCGTGGAACGGTCTACTTGGGGAGAGCATACGAGCTACCCCTACGGTTGCTTGGCACCGTGGCGAGTGGGAGACGATTCTAGCGCGGGTGAGGTCACAGGTGCAAGTACAGCTGAAGCGGGCACGTGCGGAGGCGGTGGTGGCGATGAGATGATGGATGAGCAGGCTATGGAGTGATGGTACTCCTTTTATTTCTATCTCGTTGCATGGACTTGTAGTTGATAGTACTTGTTTTGGTTGACACTTTTATTAGACTTCGGTGTGTATTTTGGCCATAAGGCCGTATTTCGAATGCTTTTCAGACATTTATGCAGGATATTGATGTCGGGAACACGTTTCCGACTTGTGTATTTCTTGCTTTAGACTTACAAGTGACGAATTGGAAGAATCTTGACCTGTGGCTACTCGATCGAGTGCCCCTCACTCGATCGAGTAACTACAGGGGTGGCATCTAGGGGGTATTCTGATCACTGATGAACTCGATCGAGTAAGTCCAGCTCGATCGAGTACCTAACGAACTCGATCGAGTAACCTTGTAACAGCTCTATTTCATTTTAATACTTGTTGGCATTATCGTGACGATGGTTGTTATTGTAAAATTTCTTGCTGCGGGTATATTATATCGTAGTGTTATCTCAACGGTGGTTGTACAGTATGCATATTGGTAAGATTTATACAATTTTCGATGATATTTATATAAGTTCATATGCTAAATCAAATTGCTTCAGATGACGAAGTGTACAATGATTAAAATTCTTGCTGCGTATTTGGTATTGTCGTATAAGGAAATAATTCATGCCATGTCGAATAGTTGATGATGAAATGTCCGGTTGTGTGGTTCACTTTGCTAATAGTTTCATATATATATATATATATATATATATATAGAGAGAGAGAGAGAGAGAGAGAGAGAGAGAGAGATTGGATTTGGTGATTTTGGTTCTTATGGTGAGTTGTGAGTTGGGGGAATCTCAACCACTAGATTATATTAGAGATGAGTGGCCAAGATCAAATCTTACATGTCATATAAAACCATTGTCATTTACTTATTTTCTCTTTTTTCTAATATTACTTTTTTTTTTACTTTAAATTTTTTTTCTCTTTTTTTTACCTCGTGTTATTATGCTTTTTTTTACCACTTTGATTTTTGTTTTCTCTTATGTTTTTCTTTAATTTACTCATTATGTTACCTTTTTTTCTTTTTCTTTTTGTACCGGATTTTTTTTTACTTGAAATTTTTTTTACTCTTATTTTTTTACCTCGTGTTATTATGCTATTATTGTGCTTCTTTTTACCTAGATTTTTTTTACGACTTTGATTTTTTTCTCTTTTTTTTTTACCACATGTTATTGTGCTGTTATTGTTATTCCACTGTTATTGTGATGTTATTCTGCTGTTACTTTGATTTTTTTAACGACTTTGATTTTTTTTCTCTTTTTTTATTTACCATATGTTATTGTGCTGTTATTGTTATTGTGATGTTATTCTGCTGTTACTGTGATTTTTTTTACGACTTTGATTTTTTATTTCTTTTTTTTTACCACGTGTTATTGTCCTGTTATTCTACTGTTATTCTGTTGTTATTGTGATGTTATTCCGGTGTCACTTTGATTTTTTTACAATTTTGATTTTTTTTACTACTTTGATTTTTTTACTCTTTTTTTTTACCGCATGTTATTGTCTTTGTTATTTCCGTGTTATTGTGATGTTATTCCGGTGCCACTTTGATTTTTTTTACGACTTTGATTTTTTTACTTTTTTTTTCACCCCGTGTTATTGTGCTGTTATTCTACTGTTATTCTGCTGTTATTGTGATGTTATTCCGGTATCACTTTGATTTTTTTTTACTACTATGATTTTTTTTTTTCTCTTTTTTTGACCGCTTGTTATTGTGTTGTTATTCTGGTGTTATTGTAATGTTATTCCTGCCCAATAAATGACAAAGACACCAAGTCAGTGTTTTTTGCGTTTAATTTTGTAGGTATGAGTTCGTGAATGAAAGAAAGATCGTCTAAGCAAGATGGATCGAGGCGAGCCAAGTAAAGCGTGTCTAAGTAAAAAATTGAACAAATTTTGAGGAAATGTACGAGATTCAAAACAAAAGACAGACCAAGGTCATTGACCTGATCCCTTCACCATACCAAATGCTGCCATTTCTTTGTCATTGTCCTATTCATGATATAACCAAAAATAGTGATGAGGGATGCAAGAAAACTAGCTTTGCACCTGATAGATAACTAAATGCAAACGCCGCGACTGTCAATTAAATTAAAACTAGCTTAATAAACCATTATTAATGAGCAAACCAACATAATATGCGCGTATACAACCTGAAAATAGCCAACATTAACGGACCTACCTTAAACTAGCTATAAATAACTAGGTGCAAAGAAAGCCATTTCTGCAAAAGAGCCGAGATTCCTCCGGAATTCCAGCAAAGATGAACGAAGCTGCCCCCGTTATGAACCAGACAGTGAAATTAAGAGGTATCAAACCGCATGAATCAACTAATTTCCTGGGATTGATAATAGTATATACTATCAAGCACAATATGCAGATGATTATGCCACTACCACTGAGGTATTGTCTGGTACTGTATTTTATCTTCTTCGAACAATGACACATTTTCTACGGCAAAAGTAAGGGCTTCACTTCGAGTATTCAGGACTTCATTTTGTTAAACAGAATGTCGCCCATATTTTTTTCTCTAAATCCCTATATTTTATTCTACAGGTAAGCTTAAAATAAGTTATATTCAGATTACATAAATTCCATGTAACTGGATTTGAGAACACCATTAATCAACTAAGCAAATAGTTAGTAAACCTTAAATAATTAACATCACAGTTGTTGGATAGCAAGTCTTGTCATTATATAGCAAATAAGCCTGTAGTGCAACTAATTGTACAAGAAAAGTACATAAAAGCATAAGGAATAAAGCTGCAAACCTCCATCCACCTGTGTAATTGAAAAAAGGAACACACTTGTATGTTTGACATCATTAGCATTCTTAAACCTCAAATTTGAAGGTGGAGTTGTTCAATGTACATATTAATATAATTGTGAGTAGAATAGTTCGTCTTTCTCAGCCTTATCTTATGACCATTTAATAACCCCTTATTATTAAACAAAATCTAAATTAAATGGAACAAACTAAAGAGAAGTGTAGAATACTGAAAATGATGAAAGGTGTAGTTAGAGAACAAACTAAAAATCTTAACAAACGACTCACCCTGCAGCAAGTATTGAGTCGTATATCAATCAGAAGACAGTATCATACAGTTTCAGCCAACCCGCAACGAGCAACTAACAAGGCTAAATTCCGAACCCGACTCCATCAATTGGACTAATAAGCACCAGCAGCTATGACTACCAATCTCTCGATTCAACACAAAATGAGCAGTGATTCGACATACCCGAGTTCAGTCCATCGCATCCAGCTACATCCAGGAGCCATAAACACCACCTACCTCACACATCACCCAAAACCATCATCAAACCCATTATCTACGTCGATTTTGAACCACCACATCACCACCATCACTCCTCTAACTCTATATGTACCATCAAATGATGCAATCCAGCTAGGCAGAAGGAAATTCAAGCCATACCCAAGGCGATAAGACCCGTCTGCTATGAAATGGGTCACACCCGTGGATATTATCACCATACACCGCCGCGCCACTCAACAGCAACGCGACACCAAATTTTCTCACCTCTGATTGCCGAGCTCAGACCACCGCAGCAGTTCACCACAAGTCCTGAGCGACGTCGAGCTTCTGCCACCGTCACTACTCTCCTCCTTTCTTCAAGTTCGAGCACAGATCCGACCACCACCAAATTTGCATCGACTCAGGTCAAATCGGGTTAACCCGATTAAACGCTGGTGTTGGTGATTTCTGAAGAGAACGAGTGAATGAAAGTATAAAACTCGTCTTTGCCCCGCAAATGTCGTAAACCTCCACCGCAAACGCCGCCGTTGACGGAGGCGTTGACGCTGGAATTGCTCAGTTGCTGTGAAGCCTTGAATTTGAGTCGACATCCGCTCAATTTCAGGCACTAAATCGGTGAATTAAGATGATATAAATGTTCGAATTTGAGCATCGAATTTGTGAAAGTGAGATGATATCAATGTTGCACTGTATTTTTGCGAGAATTTCTTGGTTTTAATTGTATTTTTTAAGTGATTTTGGGTTTAGAGGGAGGTTAAAGGGATGATTATAAAGTGTGTTTGGGTTGATATTCAGAGATGGCGTATTGTTCTCATTGTGGTAGCTGTTATTATATGGTTCAATCTCAGCTATATATATATATATATATATATATATATATATATATATAGAGAGAGAGGCGGGATCTCGTGAGTTTGGTTCTTATGGTGAGTTGTGAGTTTGGAAAATCCCAGCCACTAGATCAAAAGAAACCAAGGGTTGAGATGAAATTAAAAGAAAAAACAAAAAAAAAAATAAAGCTACATTAAAAATCGTCCTCTTCTCCCTTCATTAAACAACAATAATTTCACCCAATATTAAACAACATTCAATACAGTGCATGGTTGTTGATGATTGTACGATGTCAATGGAGAGAAAATTTAGTCAGCTTCACTACCGTTGTCATCGTCGATCTTTTCTCCGCCGTTTCCTTCTTGTCTTTCTCAATTATTTACATCAATCAATTGCATTAATTAATTTGAAGTTCAATTTCTAATTGCGATTTATTCGCTTTGAATCTGTTGGAATATGTGTCCTCCGACAATAATGCGATCACAACTGTTGATCATGATGATCACCTGTTTAAGTCTCATTATAAAGAATACAATTGGGAAGTAATATTTCTTCACAACCTGGTCCACACATATCGGTAATGATTGGTGACTAGAGTTTGACATTCTTTGTATTAGATGCGACGGTGGTGATCGATTGATCCCCTAGGTCATACCTAAAGGGCAACACTCTTAATTAATTGATCAATTAATTGATCGTATAACGTTACGAGTCAATTACATTATTTAAAATTGACGGACAATTTTGGAAGTAATATTTACGTGTCTCATTGAAATTTGATTAAATGAGATACGGTCTAAGTAATCGAATTGTTTCATTACTCAGATGAAATTATTGTTTAAGGAAACAATTGAAATTGAATGAATTATTATAAATACAAATTGTTGTGATTTATAATTGGTAAAATATTTTGGTACAAGTAATTATGAATTACTGGGTCGATTTTTGTATATGACGTATTTTTATTAATACGTTGATTTTTAATATGTTAAAAATACATAACAATTTTATATGACATGTGACATGTGACATATTGACAAATTGACAAAAATAAAATGGATTCCATTTTACATATGTGCCGAAATGAAGAGGAGTTTTAGGATTATATTGTCTTGATTATGTTAGTGGTAAACATGATCATTACCTACTAAACTAGCCATGCAAAACCTAGTTGTCATTGTGAAGACAAACTCAAGCATGCATTGGCTCCCCTCTCTTCCCTTACCCGGTTTTTCACAAGAGCAAAACCCAAGGGTTTTGCCTTATAATTTATGATATACACATGATAACATTTTAGTGTATTCATTCATTCAACATCTATCAAAAATATTTTAGAGAGATAAAAATTTTATTCTTCCTTCCTCTCCTTCTCCTAACCGGTTTTAGGAGACCAAAACCAAATATTTTTGGGTCAATTTTTATGCTAAATTAATATTGTTCTAGTATACATAATATTAATTTAATTAAGAGTTTGCTTTGGGTATTATACTTTGGGAGGGATCCTATACTTGGATCCTAGTTCATCCATTGAGGAAAGCACAAGAACAAGAGAGAAGGAGATCTCTCTTGTGCCCAAATAAACCGAAATATATACCAATGTAAGATAGAGATTTCTTCTTTAAATTGTTTATAGTTTGCATGCATAAGATCACCAATTAATTTTATGACTAAATTAACATAAAACATATATGAATATGTTGAGTATATAGATTTACTTTTCCTTCAATCGGTATCAAGAGCCATGGTTGTTTGCATGCAAATCGGTTAAAAGTTTTTCCGAGTTATACGATTAACATATAAAACTTGTTTAATTTGTGTTATTATGATATATCACGAAAATCATTATGCATGTTAAAGTTTCTGGTCCTAAAATGTTTTTAGGATATTTTGGTTAATTTATGGATTTTTATTGTTCATATTATATAATAATGGCATTAAAATATGATTTTTATGAATAAAATGTCATTTTCGGACTAAAATTAGCTAAACTTCGAATTTTCCAGTGATTTTTGGATATGTTACCACATATATTATTTTGAGATGACCTGTAAATTTTCATAATTTTTGGACTTCTTATGCTCGAAAAATGGATTTTTCATTATTAAAATCGGATTTAGATGAAAAATAGGTTAATATGAGATAAATTTCGAATCTGGTCATAGAAATTTAGTATGTTGTCACATACAATTTTACAAGATGTGTTTAAAATAATAGGCTATATTGAAGTCTTTATGCATGATTTATGATTTTTTGAAGAAAAATAGCATAAATAGTGACTTAATTAGTGAAATATTAATAAAACATACTCCATGACTAAGGAAAAACGTCACATGTTGCATTTTATTATCTTTTTCAGATCTAAAATTGAAAAGTTGATGAATATAATTTTTCTCATGTCTTTATGATTATTTTTGTTAAAACCGATAAACCGCAACATTGTTTTTCCGGATAAATTTCGAAATATTTAATCTAAGTTTTTGAACATTATGAGTGTCATGGTATTTTTCCAGAATGTTCATGAGTTTAATTTTCAAATTTTGAATTTATTTGAAATTTTTGTGATTTATTTGAAGTTTATAGCATTTTATTGTATTTTTAAGTCCAAAAATGAACAAATTTTAGAAATATGAATTAATTATGGTCAAATAATTAGTGAAGACTAAATTTTGAGTCCTAACAGGTTAGGGTAATTAAATTATGCATAAATATGAATTTATGTAATTTTTGGTGATTATAAAACGTTGAATCACGCAGATCCATAAAAACCGTGTAATATACGATATTGGCCACTTAAAGGCGATTTAGCATAAAATTGGGCATGTTCATACATATTATAATGCTGCATTTTCTTTATGATTGTCATAATTTTAATTTTATTTTATGTAATTTTTGAATTATGTAATTTTACTTAGTATGGCCTTAGTTTTTAATTGGTATTACCCGAAATGTATGGGAATATCGATTCGGTTGTAATTAATTGTGATCTCGTATCACCGTTTATGCTAAATCGCCTTTAAGTAGCCAATATCGTATATTTTATTAGGAAATTATGTAATTTGTTATGTAATTTTATGTAATTTTATTTTATTTTAGTTACAAATGTATAATAGGAAATTATGTAATTTGTTATGTAATTTTATTTATTTCGGAGTTCCCAAAGACGGATTTCTTCAAGATGGCGATACATAAAGACGGTGTTACCTCGAGATGCGTGCCACAACCGAAGTTCAAGGGACCAATGGAGTTGGTTTCCGAATATGTAATAGTTAAATAGTTTTTCTATTTTTAGGAAGGCCATACTAGGATTTATTTTTATGCTTTGCATTTTATTTATATGTCGCATGCATCGCTAAATCTCCATAACTAAAACATGCATTATCTTCTATCGAGTTTATCGACCGTGTCAATTATAATTATCGTAGTTCACCGCTTTAGTTCACTTAAAATGTGATAGATAATAAATTGACATGACCTCTCGCTAAAATAATTAATTGAGACTTAGCCTTACCAAGTAGTAGAAACCATGAAAACCTATTTCGCGAGGGAGTGCACTCGGCCCTACCGGGGTACAAACCTTGTTACGTAGGGGAAGTGGGTGATGAATGTTTATCCACCGAGTTCATGTTAATGAGGGTTTCATCGGCCATACCGTGCCCAAGTTGATATGGATTTGGATCATGGACACATTTATTCGAAATTTGGATTGAGCTCAACGGAAGTATTCGTGACCGTAGTCGCATGTGTTCCGGGCTATAGATAATTATTAGAGTAATTTTATCGACCAAGAGTTGTAAAAGTAGAATCGATTAAACGTTAATCCACCGAGTTATATTGATAAAGGATGAATCGGCCCTACCGTGCCTAAGTCGATATGAATTTGGGTCTTGGAATCATTTATCTAAGTTGGGTAGAGGTCACTAGATAAATGCAATAAAACTTGTTTAAATTAGTTTTCACGAGTATTATTATTAAAACGACATTTGTTTTACTCCTTCTATTTTGTTTTGTAGTCCACTTCTTTTTCTCATAACAAATGGCTACACCAAACCCAAACGCCACGCCTCTCGCAAATTCATCTTGGCTCCGATCCTTTATGGATCGATGTAAACTTGAAAAGAATGGGTCAAATTTCTCCGATTGGGATGTCCAACTCAAATTAGCCGCCCAAGGTGACGACAAGCTTCGTTACCTAACCGAGGCCTCTCCACCCGAACCTACTACTAGGTCGACCGCCGCCACTAGGAAAGCATATGAGGCTTACCATAAGGAGTCCGCCGCAATGAAAAATGTGTTGATCTTTGCGATGGAGGCGGATCTCCAAAGGAGAGCCTTTAAAATGGGCACCGCTAATGAGATTTAATCCAAGCTTGTGACAATGTTTTCACAAACTCCGCGGATCGTCCAATATGAGGCGGCCGCGGCATTCTTTGATCTCAACTTCAAAGAGGGCCAAAAGGTTAGCCCTCATGTGCTCAAACTTATGGAGCTAGTCGAAACCTTGAAAATTAAAAAGGTTGAAATCCCCAAAGAACTCATTGTAGATAGGATTCTACACTCCTTATCCAAAGTCAAGGCATATGTTCAATTCCGGGTGAATTTTAACATGCAAGACAAGGATGTGTCTCTTAAAGAATTGCACAAGTTACTTGTGCAAGCCGAAAGCGACATGGGGTTAAATGTGAACCCACCTAAGGATGTGCTTAACATTAGCACCAAAAGCAAGGGGAAGTTCAAAAAGAATGGGAGGAAGGGTAAGAAACAAGCTCCCACTTTCACCAAAGCTAAGACTTATGAAGCTAGCACTTCAAAAATCAAGAAGGGTCCTCTTGATAAATGCCATTATTGTAATGGTGTTGGACATTGGAAAAGAAATTGTTCCAAATACCTTGGTGATATTAAGGCTGGAAAGATTACTCCAGTAGGTAAATGACTATCCTTTCTTTTATGTTTCTATTTCAACTATGGTATTGTGATACAAAGTTGTGATAATGTATCTCCCTTTTTATTGTAAATAGGGCCTCCACCAAGCAAAGACAAGAGAAAAGAAAAGCAAGCTTGAGAAACCATCAAGAAGCTAGGAATAGCTTTCATGGAGCTTCGCTTTTTATTGTCTTATTTTAATTATGTTTTGGATTTTAGAATCTTTAAGTTTTCGTGTTCGACATGGAAAGGTATTTTGGATAATTGGTTGTATTTTGGATAATAGTGGCTTGGTTTGCAACCCAAGTCACCCGTTTTATCATTTTATCCTTGTTCTAAAATTCGTATTTACATACTAGCTCTTAGAAACATATGATTATTCACTTAAAGTGATCTAATAGACAACTATAATGATGGGATTAATTATACGTCCACATGCTTAAGGCTTGTGTATGATCATTTATAAAGTGATATTGAGTCTATGAACTCTCTTAAAGGAATGTCAATCACCAAATACACTTCAAAATCTAAAACTATTAGTCAACCTATGAGATAGTTCTCCTTATACTTAAAAATCATTATTTGTGTCTCATATGCTATCTTTGAATCTCTAGTGTATTTATTCTAAAGATAGAGTGGGAGAAAAAAATGAGGACACAACACACACCAAGATAAATATGTGTACTTGTGTATATGAGATTTACGCAAGGAGAATGATTTGAATGATGGTATATCTATTTATATAGTATACCCAATAGATGAGATCTATGGTCTCAAATAGTTCTATATGACTAAAGAGACCAAGTGAAGTAATCAAAGGAATCTTTTCTCAAGATAACTACACGAGGAGACCAAAAGAAAGTTTTGGAAGAAAAATGACTAGTTTATGATAAGTTTTGACCAATAGTTTCAATATTGATATTTACTTAAGAGCCTAAATGAATTAAAGTAACATCCTAGAAAATAAACAAGATTTATGACTAGAGGTTGCAAGGTTTGATATACCGATATCTTCAATAGCCAAGTTTTAACCACGCAGATGTCATTACTTAACCTCATTATGAAAATGAAATGGTTAAACCTCCTTCCGAAAGGGTATTTCGAAGGACGTGTTCTAGATATTATTTATATTTGAATAATGACATTGCTACACATCATTATGACATGTGTGAGTTAGAGATTAAAATCTCTTTTAATAAGGTTAAGATGAGACCACTTCAAAATAGGTATTTTGAATGGATATGATGGGAACATATATGGTTTTATCTTAATAACTTGGCAATGCAATTTATATTTCAATTCTTGAAATGTTTCAATTAAAAAGTAAATTTCAAAACATGTGTAATTGAGTGGGAGTTTGGAAATTATCATGTGAAGACATGGAATTTAGTGGGAGCAATCATCTTGTAAAAGTTTATAACTCATCACTCATTGAAGAATGACGAGCTAATACCTTCCTTCACAAAGGAAGATTTGAGTTTTCAATTCTGGATGAAAATGGACCATGATGAATCCAACTACATCATGAGATGTTGGATAAGTATTGTAAGATACACATCGAATCAACGAGATATGTAGGTTATTCATTTAAATGAAAATGGAATTGCCATTAGCAGTCATGGTCGTTCCTTGAACCTAAATATAGTTGATAACATGATTAAAAAGTTACTAATGTTTCCGCCATTAGAATAATCATGCACATGTCCAATTATGAATCATATGCATAAGAGCATGATGAATCATTGGTAAGCCATAGTAGAAACGTCATGAATTCTCGAGAAGAATTCGATGAGCGATTTCGATGTTTGACAGAATACTCTGTTATGTGTCAAGAGGTTGCACATATTATAGAAAATCCGAACACACGTAAAGATTTATGAAAATCCTAAACTTTTCAAGCCAAAAGGAGAAATAGGAAGTTTGGAAAGATACTTAGTTGAATAAGAAGTTGCTCAAAACTAATCTTTCCTAATGTGCTAGGACTTGTGAGAAGTGCTAGGATAATCATCTTGACAAATTGTTGCAAGACTCTACAAAACATATACCTAGTGCATTGTATGTGGATGGAGTACTTGATCAGTACAAGTTATATCATTCACCACAAATTCGTTCGTTATGTGATAATCGACAAGGAAGTTCTTTCAAGATAAAGAACCGAAACCAAAGTCGGGAACCTTGATGTGTACTTGGTAAGGTTCATGCTATGAGTGATAACATGAATGTAAAGGATAATACGATTAAGAAGTTTGAACACATGGACACGTAACATGTTAAACTTCTATTGCAATCAACAAGTGTTTACACACTTACGATATGCATCACAAGGTTGTAATATGGTATTGACTACCGAGTGTGATGTCGACATTTGTCGTTTGAGTTTTTATTAACTCACCTTATACTTTGTTACATCCAACGGGTTGTAGAGACAATTGAACCCCGTTTAAGTGAACACGGATTATCATTGTATTTGCCCATAGTTACTTACATGAGGTGACGTCTCGAAGTGACTAGAGTGTGATGCGATTGATGGCAAGTTCAAGTGCCATAAAGTCATATGAGAATGACTAGTCGATCACATAGGCGGACTGTTAGGAACATTTTGTCGGGCCTTATGACCGCTTATAGAGTTCTGGCAAATTTATATAGCCTGGTCGTGGCGAGAGCTGCTATAGTATTCAAATGAGTCGATTCTTTTGACTAAAGACTGTTCGCCTAAGATGACACAGTTTCAGATTAACTTTGATTTGTGTTACTACGACCTTCGTAAATGGGGTCAAATGGGCATATTTTGGGTTATGATGGTTGTGGCTAGTCGAAGGGAATGAGTGCGATAGGAATTGTCCACCCCTAGTCAGGGTTATAACAATATCTCAGGGTCACTCGAGGAGTAATGAACTGGAAATGCGTGGCCACGCCAGAATGTATCCGTGGTGGATAAATCCGGTCAATCAGTTATTCTCCAGATCGAGGAAACCACTCTCGATATGATCACTTGCAAGTACGACCTGAAAGACACCTTGCATTGAGTGGGAGATAGTAATAGGACAAGAGAATTGGTGACGCACACTTGTCGAGGACAAGTGGGAGATTGTTGGAACATGTGTCCTCCGACAATAATGCGATCACAACTGTTGATCATGATGATCACATCTTTAAGTCTCATTATAAAGAATACAATTGGGAAGTAATATTTTACTGTCAACTGGTCCACACATATCGGTAATGATTGGCTGACTAGAGTTTGACATTACTGTCGTGCGACGGTGGTGATCAGTTGATCCCCTAGGTCATACCTAAAGGGCAACACTCTTAATTAATTGATCAATTAATTGATCGTATAACGTTACGAGTCAATTAAATTATTTAAAATTGACGGACGATTTTGGAAGTAATATTTACGTGTCTCATTGAAATTTGATTAAATGAGATACGGTCTAAGTAATCGAATTGTTTCATTACTCAGATGAAATTATTGTTTAAGGAAACAATTTAAATTGAATGAATTATTATAAATACAAATTGTTGTGATTTATAATTGGTAAAATATTTTGGTACAAGTAATTATGAATTACTAGGTCGATTTTTGTATATGACGTATTTTTATTAATACGTTGATTTTTAATATGTTAAAAATACATAACAATTTTATATGACATGTGACATGTGACATATTGACAAATTGACAAAAATAAAATGGATTCCATTTTACATATGTGCCGAAATGAAGAGGAGTTTTAGGATTATATTGTCTTGATTATGTTAGTGGTAAACATGATCATTACCTACTAAACTAGCCATGCAAAACCTAGTTGTCATTGTGAAGACAAACTCAAGCATGCATTGGCTCCCCTCTCTTCCCTTACCCGGTTTTTCACAAGAGCAAAACCCAAGGGTTTTGCCTTATAATTTATGATATACACATGATAACATTTTAGTGTATTCATTCATTCAACATCTATCAAAAATATTTTAGAGAGATAAAAAATTTTTTCTTCCTTCCTCTCCTTCTCCTAACCGGTTTTAGGAGACCAAAACCAAATATTTTTGGGTCAATTTTTATGCTAAATTAATATTGTTCTAGTATACATAATATTAATTTAATTAAGAGTTTGCTTTGGGTATTATACTTTGGGAGGGATCCTATACTTGGATCCTAGTTCATCCATTGAGGAAAGCACAAGAACAAGAGAGAAGGAGATCTCTCTTGTGCCCAAATAAACCGAAATACCAATGTAAGATAGAGATTTCTTCTTTAAATTGTTTATAGTTTGCATGCATAAGATCACCAATTAATTTTATGATTAAATTAACATAAAACATATATGAATATGTTGAGTATATAGATCTACTTTTCCTTCAGAATCAAAGGTAGTTCGGAAGAGAATCAGCTTGTATTAATGGTAGATGGAGTGTGACAAGTTCGAATTGGGTTGATGGTGATTTATGTGAATTGATGGTGGTGGCTGACGAAATGAAGGTGGGTGATGGAGTTTGTAGATGGTTGGTTGGTTGAGGTGTTCGGTTTCGCTGGTGGCTGCACATGAAGGAACACCAGACGGGGTCGAGTTGCACCAGAACTGACCTGGATACGCCGGATGGATACACCGGATAACTTCAGGACTCGCATGGAGGCCGGGCTCCATGGTGGGCCTTCGACGGTGTTGCTCGAATTGGGAACGGGACTAAGATACTCGAAGGTGGGATGCTGCCTTGCTCGGGTTCGGTACGGCGTCTAGACGAATCTAGCTTTGAAATTGTAGCCAGGCGTGGTGCCATGGTGCTTCGAACAGTGGCTTGCTCGTGGTGATAAATTGATTGGCTCGTACTCGGTTGCGGCGGGCTGCTGAGACGAGGTGGAGCACGAAGGAGCAGCAGGTGGTGTTCAATTGATGTGGTTGCTTATTTATTGACATGGTCAGCTGATATTTTTGTTAAATGATGCTCGATGAAAGCGTTCATGTCACTACTGATAGCAAGGTATGTACACTCTTCTTTACATACACCTTTCATAGAATGCTTAAACTAGGGGTTAAGTTGGAGGTGCTATGCTTTGTCGTACATTGCCCTTTGCTTCATTATGATCCCAAAAGAATTTTAGTGACCAAAAAAAAGAATTTTAATTAAATGCCACACTTTTTGACATTCTCATAGGTGACCGATGAAGTTTTACCCAACTGGTAGTGTACTTTGTTGGACATTATTTTAGATTGCCTCTTCGCTTCAGTAATGACCCAAAAAAAAGAGAATTGCTGACAATGTTCGACATTCGTGAGAAATTGGCAAGTGACAAACTGACAATTGTGTGTTTTTTTGCACAGAGCACGGTAATGGTGAAACCATGCATGTGGAATGGATTGAGGCGGCCACGTTTTCTATTTGCTCGGAAATTTTATCCCGATTCTTTAGAAAGGTTGACCAATTTATTCACCAATTATACAGTGGTAGAGTGGACAACATTCTTTAGTCGATTCAAATAATCGACCTCGTATTTTTGGTACATAATCATTTGGACTGCAGTTAGCTCCTAGAATCATTGGCATTAATTGATGACGAACGACAAAGGGCAAGGATCCTGTTCTCTTCCAAGCGTATCCTGCTTAACACCCAGGCCGTGAAATTAATCAGTCATTTTTGTTGGTATCATCTGAATTCTTAAAAAATTTAAGCGACACCATAATAACATCACCATAACACCAGAATAACAACACAATAACATATGGTAAAAAAAGAGAAAAAAAATCAAAGTAGTTAAAAAAATCTAAGTGACACCGAAATAACATCACAATAACACCGGAATAACAATAACAGTAGAATAACAGCACAATAACATGTGGTAAAAAAGAGTAAAAAAATCTAAGTAGTAAAAAAATCTAAGTGACACCGGAATAACATCACAATAACACCAGAATAAAATCACAATAACACCAGAATAACAGCACAATAACATGCGGTAAAAAAAAAGTAAAAAAAATCAAAGTAGTAAAAAAATCAAAGCGACACCGGAATAATATCACAATAACAGCAGAATAACAGTAGAATAACAACACAATAACACGTGGTAAAAAAAAGAAAAAAAATCAAAGACATAAAAAAAATCAAAGTAACAGCAGAATAACATCACAATAACAGCGGAATAACAATAATAGCACAATAAATGTGGTAAAAAAAAGAGTAAAAAAATCTAAGTAGTAAAAAAATCTAAGTGACACCGGAATAACATCACAATAACACCAGAATAACAGCACAATAACATGCGGTAAAAAAAAGTAAAAAAATCAAAGTAGTAAAAAAAATCAAAGTAGTAAAAAAATCAAAGTGACACCGGAATAATATCACAATAACAGCAGAATAACAGTAGAATAACAACACAATAACACGTGGTAAAAAAAACGAAAAAAAATCAAAGTCGTAAAAAAAATCAAAGTAACAGTAGAATAACATCACAATAACAGTGGAATAACAATAACAGCACAATAAATGTGGTAAAAAAAAAAGAGAAAAAAATCAAAGTGGTAAAAAAAATCAAAGTAAAAAAAAGAGTAGCACTAGAAAAAATATAAAATAAGTAAATGACAGTGATTTTATATGACATGTAAGATTAGATCTTGGCCATTCATCTCTAATATAATCTAATAGCTGAGATTTCCAAGCACAAAACTCACAACTCACCATAAGAAACAAAACTCACAAGAACCTAACTCACCGTAAAAAAAAAAAAAAAAAAAAAAGAGAGAAAAAAATCAAAGTCGTAAAAAAAATCCAGGTAAAAAAAAGCACAATAATAGCATAATAACACGAGGTAAAAAAAATAAGAGTAAAAAAAATTTCAAGTAAAAAAAATCCGGTACAAAAAGAAAAAAAAAAGGTAACATAATGAGTAAATTAAAGAAAAACATAAGAGAAAACAAAAATCAAAGTGGTAAAAAAAAAAAGCATAATAACACGAGGTAAAAAAAAAGAGAAAAAAATTAAAGTAAAAAAAAAAAGTAACATTAGAAAAAAGCGAAAATAAGTAAATGACAATGGTTTTATATAACATGTAAGATTTGATCTTGGCCACTCATCTCTAATATAATCTAGTGGCTCACAACTCACCATAAGAACCAAAATCACCAAATCCAATCTCTCTCTCTCTCTCTCTCTCTCTCTCTCTCTCTCTCTCTCTCTCTCTATATATATATATATATATATATATATATATATATATATATATATATATATATATATATATATATATATATATGATATGAGTCATGTTTACGTAATGTCAAGAAAGTATCGTGGATATCCTGAGACAAATGTGCATATATTTTGTTGGTAATGTCAATGTGGGGGTGATAATATATCGGCTTGTGTAACAGTAAAATTGTGTTGTTGGTGAACTTCGGGGACGAAGTTCTTTTTAATAGGGGAAGAGTAATGTCGCGAGGAAAATGACATAATTATGGCAATTTTATGGTACTTTTATGACAAGTTCGTAGCGAGTTTAAAATGGTTGTTGGTTAATTTCGTAGTAGTTACTGTGCAATTGTATAGTAATTTGTAATTGTGGAATAAATAGCATGTTGTTATATCTTATTTTCAATTAATTGTTCATTATGTTGTCATGAGAATTGGATGTAGTAGCAATTAGTAGAGTCGTTGTTAGTAGAACTATTGTATTGTGTGGTTGAAGTAATAGAGTGGAATGAATGAAGTGTTGTTGTGCATCAGTAATAGGACTGTCATTTTGAGTGTTTGTATCTGTTAGTTGTGGGCAAGTAATGGATGAAAGAATAGTCTGATAGTTGTGTTGGTTTACGTTTGACTAATATCATGAGATGAGTACAAGTAATAATCAAGTTAGTTGTCTTTGTGTGCAATGTGTAATTGGTGATGCAATAGGAAGTTAGTGATCGATGGGGAGTCGTGTTGTGTGATTTGTGCCAAGATAGATGATGATAATGGTTGATGAACACGCATAGCGGAATGGTATACCTAAGTGGTTGGGTTGTCCTGTGTCGGATAAACAGTGATGGTTATTTTGGTTCCTTGACCTTGTATTGCGGGGGAGGATGAGTCGAACTTCGGGGACGAAGTTCTTTTAAGGGAGGAAGATTGTAATACCCGTCCTTTTAGGGACCCGTTGACCGACGTGGTGAGCTTTGGTTTATGTGGTACTCGATCTAGCTGAGGCTACTCGATCGAGTAGCTTGGGAGCTCGATCGAGTAGAGGTCACTCGATCGTGTAAGTTAGTTACTTGATCGAGTAACGAGGTTGCAGCGGGGAATTATAAGTCGTATATCGTGAAACCCCAAATCATTTCCCCACTTCTTTTTCCTAAACCTAGATGTCGTCACCTCCTTTCTCCTTCACCATAATCCCTTTCCTTGAGGCCTTGGAGGATGCTTACACCATGGGGATGGGATGCTTGAGTCGGGTAGCGGTCTTGACGCCAGATTTCTTTGTATAGGTATGTTACCATCATCATCGTCGTCGTCGTTGTTTTCTGTTTGGTTGGTAGTGGTAGTAATAGACGGTTGTATTGATTGTATAAGTGGTTTTCATGGTTGGTTGATGTCTTGTGATCGGACGCGGAATCGCTGCGGTTTGCTAAAGGTAGGTTCGCCTACTCAGTACTGTTGATTGTCTAGAGTGTCTATTGGTGTTGTTTGGTTGGTGTAGAGTCAGTATTTCTGATTGGTTGTGGTGGTTGTTAATGTTGTGTTGGTATAGTACTTGGTGTTTGTTGTTGTACAGCCGATTGTGATTGTTTGTCTGTGGTTCTTGAGGTGCACCATCGGCTGAGTGGAGTCACTTGCAGGAGTGGCTTCACACCCTTAGTTCGCCCTCCGTGGAACCCGCCACGGGAGGGGATGTGCACATTAAGGAACATGGGCGGATAGATGAGCGGGGCTTAGGTCGGTGGGAACGGCTGCGGTCCTCCACTGACAGGACTGGACCTTCGGGCAGTCAGAGATGTGGTTGGTTGGAGGAGGTGTGGTGTGTGTTGTTGTACTTATGTTGTGTCTGCTGTTGTATATTTGTTACCTCAGTTGTTGACCTGGTGTGGTTATGTTGTGTTGTTGCTTCTGTTGTGTCTGCCGTGATCCACTATGGTGAGCAGTCAGTCTTAGCAGGTTGTTGTTTGGACCATAGCTGGGTGCTTGGAGGGACGAGTCTATCACGAGTCACAACATAAGTAGTTCATATAGTAGATTGTGGTTTTGAGTTGTATACTTCATATCGCCGGTTGGTTGTAAATCACTTGTAATATAACTTAAACGTTCTTTTATCGACATTTGATAATTACTGTCCTCGGTCAACCGAGATGGTAACGCCCTTATATGTTAGGGAAGGTCTTGTTAAGGCTTCTTGGTATATGGGAGTGTTACAATATCCTTGTAACAACCTCTCATACCAAGGTACCTTACCAAGGACTACCCTAGCATGAAAGACTGTTACCATCTCGGTTTCCCGAGGTTAGTATATCAAAGTTACCAATTCCAAACAACCTTTATTAAAGTATAGAGAGTTAGCGAATACATGTTCTCAAAACCAAACCAAAACATAACTGCAAAATAACTATTAATTACAAAGAAAGCAAGCTAAGTCTCTCGACAGCGGAAGCTAGACTCGAGTGATGACTCCCCATAACTGTCCCATAGCTAAGCATCTGTATTACCTGTCACAGTCTGCTCACCATCCCCGAATGGATCACCGCAGGTTTTAGTACCATTCAGTCAATGTAAGACAAACAAACAGTGCAACCGGCTGATCATCCACACTCTCCGGTCTCCCGATCTCACATAGTAACCGACTACACACCGAAGTGTGTAGCCCTGCCAGATTACCCATCGCAACAGGTAATCTACGCCGCCAGTGGGTGACCGCAGCCCATCCCACCAAGTCCAGCTCATCAACGAGCGACTAAAAATCCCTGTCCCTTAATGTGCACATCCCCTCCCATGACGGGTTCCACGAAGGGCGAACTAGGGTGTGAAGCCACTCCCGCAAGTGACTCCACCACAATCACAACACACACAGCATCACAGCTGTCCCAACTCCACAACCGTCACAACACAACTGCCATACTCCGATGATCAGAGGGTAACAACATTTACAACACAAGCACAGTCTTAAATCAATTAACAGAAACCGAGTAGGGAAACCCTACCTTTTCGCAATCCGCTATGCTGCAATCAACCACACAAATGCATAACAAATACCACATCGTCACCTACAACAACAATCACATAATTCCAATCACTAACCGTAAAACCCCATTTCCCCCAATTCATGATTAAAGGCAAACCCTAGAATTAATCATCAACAAACATGGGAATAAAGACTTACCGACGAGAGGATGAAGGATTGAATGCAAAAGCTACGATGATTACACACACAGTAGGAGATTTGGGAGTGATTAGAATATCGTAAAAGTGATTAGGGTTGTGAAAAGGCGTTTAGAAACTGTTTTAACAAATAAATAATCCCTAAACACTCCCGCATCAACCGCTGAATAATTACACGCCAGACCGGATACTCGGTCGAGTATAAAGTATACTCGGCCGAGTATCCTCTACTCGGTCGAGTATTCAACATACTCGGTCGAGTATTCAACATACTCGGCCGAGTATTCCTCGGCAGAACCAAAACAGAAGACACATCTAGCACTACTCGGCCGAATAGGCTCTACTCGGTCGAGTATACAACTTAAGAAAAACCGTAGTATTACAGTCTTCCCTCCTTAAAAAGAACTTCGTCCCCGAAGTTCCAACCCAACCTAAAAAAACATGGACACCTAACACCAACTCCACTAACCACGCTTACTAGATAACATATCCTCTCAATATAAACTCCATAAAATTATCGAACAACCACAATATAATGTTGCCAACCTTGTCTCACTTCCGTAACGCTCACTAGCAACTCAATACCAAGACAAACCACAAAATAAGATCAGCCATCAAAACAGAATGTTACATTCTACCATCCTTAAAACGAATTTCGTCCTCGAAGTTTACTCACATATAAAGATACTCACACAATCCGTTACTCTCACTCATAAACATCATACTACTACGAGCACTGCCATTACCTGTAATAAAATCGGCAATCACACAAATCCATCCCTATTCTGCACCAACACTCAAACTTCCAATTGCAAACTGTATGACCATCAAACTCTCTTGTCGCATCCTACTCCTCTTAAGATGAATGTTACGTCCTCGTAACTCACTAATACTAGGTCCGTTGCTATACCTCCCATAATCCTCATTACTACTGCATGACATCGATAACCCACTATAACCTCAACACCTACAACCATTCCTATATCCAAGACTCTCTTTCTTTAACAGTTCTCGTGCCTCCAATTATTCTGCACTCCCATAACATATATCATAAAATCCCCAATATAGCCACTACTCCATCTCTTCAACATTACCACAACACGACATACTTCTATATACATATACACTCATCTCCACAATCTTATCTCACAATCCTCAAGTGTTACACATACTTACATTAGCTTCTCAAGTTCATCTTCTTTATTACCACTACTCCCTTAACTTTACACGATACTAAGTCCTAAAACTCCGTACTCCCTGTCCCAAGAAAAGGCGATAAACCACTTGTAGTTTCCAGATCATACCACACATGTTCCACAATTCTCTTGCCACAACTATTGTCCACTAATGCCTCATCTAAAACAAGATCAAAAGTACTCCAACCACCCCTCACAACTGTGTCCCATTAACAGAATATAACTTTACCATGACATCAACAGAACCATACCCAACTCTCTTTCATATCCTACTCTATAAAACCAACAGAACCATATCCTTACCGACACTGGTCAGGAACATAGGGAACCAACACAACTGCCTATATACCCCAACCGAGACTGACAAGAAATAACAGTAAACAAACAACGATCTATGACAACACGAAAATACTCCTATCACAACACGAATTACCGCGCACAGTGCATAACAACCACATCGATATTCATCACAGCTTTTACAATCTCATAACACTGACTCAGCACAACTTCCTTGACCACAAGACTTTATTAAAACTGCTCTACCAGATCACGACGCAGCATATTAGACGGGATCCCAAATACCAACCTTATGAATATTATCCATACCATGACTCTTGAGACCGGAATCTCACACCATTACTTACAGATATAATACCTACACATATGAGTATAATATATGACGCAGAACACACATATAACAACTCGTAACTATCACGCAACACTATTACTCGTGAGGCCAGGACCTCGCACAAAGTTTTACATACCTCATGGACCCATAATCTAATTTAAGTAGCCAATTCTGATCACGTAAGTTACCACTTGACAATGAATACCTCTCATCCGGACTTAACTCAGGTGCCCTTCATAACATATCCTCTCATACACACAATTATCACCCCTTCGGCAAATGTAGCCATAACATCAGTACCCAACTTCCAGCGAACACCTCATATATCCACATCTTATACTTCCTCACAACCAAACATACTAACCACCTCCACAAAATCAACCTCATTAGAACAACTAACTTCCCTAAAGTAACATCATCCTTCATGTGACTACTCTCTTACTATCACTTCTTAATATAACAATCTATTTCCTCTCTTTGGTTATCATCCCAAATAACGAACATCCAATCCATCAACAGAACATACCTAAACATTATTCCCAATTCTATCCTTTATCATATCGCTACCTAACTCTCCACCAAAATCTCAGATCTTGCAACACTCCACAAGCTTCTTATTCCCTTAATACCTCGAAACTCACGGCTAATACGTCGTCATGCTCTCCTATATAACCATTAACTCACACCCTCTAGTGGGGATATCGTACATTTCATAATTTCCTACCTTCATGCTCATTAGCTTCGGCCAACGTTCTCTCAACTTACTTCCATCCCTCTTTCTACCTTTTTACTCAATAATACCAGTTAATAATTCTTCTCCTTTCTCTTTCTACCTATCTCTGTAGTAATTTGTTTATTTTCCATAGCTCCACAACTCTAATTCCATTAATTCATAACAATACCTTATCATTCTTCTTATCATTTATCCTGTCTCATCTTGCTTCTCACTCACCCTTGTCACATCAAGTCTACACACTAATGGTTACTCTTCCTGTAGTCGTATCTCCCTTTCGTATCTCTAGGAAACCAAAAATTTACCTCATACCGTGAATTTCCCAAGGAATTACATACTAGGCTCACCTCTTGATATTCCAAATTTCCAAACTCGACCACTATCTACCCATCGCGGCATAACTCGATCTCACTATACACCATTTGTTTTCATCCCTCTATAACGGCCTTTTCTCACATATATCCTTAACCAACACAATCCTAACCGTCTCCCTCCATAAATCCTTACTCATACCACTATGTCACTATTCATATCCCTCACCTCAATCTTTCTTTCTCACGTTTCTTTACACCCACATCACCCTTGCTCAAATATACTTACTTTTATATTACTCAACCCACGACTATATCATATCTCACAAAACATGTTCTTTACCTCGATTAGCTCATCATTCTTCCCTTTTCTTTTTCCACTATCCTTCACAACCACATTAACACATGTCTTCCTTACCCAACACATGTCCCTCATAAGCCGGCATTCTCCACGTCATAACTTCCGGTAACTTACGTATCAAGACCGTCACACATATAAAAGAATGCGTTAAGACTCAAATCATACATGTGTATATGCCCTACGACTCAAAACAATGTAAGAACATAGTTACCGACTCAAAACAAAAGTAAGGACATAGCCACCGACTCGAAGTGGCCGCCCAGTGAGGTACTCGGTCGAGTACATAACATACTAGGTCGAGTACAAGCTACTCGGTCGAGTAGCTATATTACTCGGTCGAGTTTTCGACTCCAGAAGTAAACTCAATTGTCGCAGAAGGATTACTCGGTCGAGTATTGGGAATACTCGGCCGAGTAGACCTTACTCGGTCGATTATTACTTTACTCGGTCGAGTACCAACATAGTTCTCAGCATCGTCCAGTTTTCGTAAAACAGTCATATCTCACTCTTTACTTGGTCATTTTGGGCGTGTGACCTATCGTTAGAATCGTAAGAGGACAACCTATCACCTCAACTTGGAGTCACAGCAATATCATATCCAGAACGCGACTTATGACAGTTTTAAGACAACCCTTCCAAAATCGGTTTGTATACAAATCAAAATTTCTTAACAAAACAACTTAAAAATGCATAAAACAAACAATAACGACCCAATACTTCTAAAAACCAGTACAGAGGTGAAATTTTATCATACCCACATGAAAATTAAACACGACATTCATATGCATAGACGCATGACCTTAATCACATGCTACTACCAACAACCAAACATTAACATTATCATGATTATGTACTCATGTACCACTACTCTTTTGAAATCCACATAATAAACACTTAACATGTCAACATATTTCATACCAAATCCGTTTCAACAAGTTTCACCATGTCTTACACATGTTTCCACATATCTCACTTCCTTTCACATGATTCAACCATTCAAGTTCCACATACCACACACACGCATCGAAAAGACTCACAACAAATTCCCCCTGGTGACCGGATTGAGATTATGAGGGCCATAGTGCGACTTCGGGACGTCTCCCAAGTCTTTGCGGTAGCTCCCAACAACTCTCCCCGGGTTCATTTTATTTAGACTCCCTAAGTTCATTGGGTTCATTAGTTTTAGGTGCCAGAATCTTCGGCTCTGATACCACTTTGTAACACTCCCTCATACCAAGGTACCTTACCAAGGACTACCCTAGCATGAAAGACTGTTACCATCTCGGTTTCCCGAGGTTAATATATCAAAGTTACCAATTCCAAACAACCTTTATTAAAGTATAGAGAGTTAGCGAATACATGTTCTCAAAACCAAACCAAAACATAACTGCAAAATAACTATTAATTACAAAGAAAGCAAGCTAAGTCTCTCGACGGCGGAAGCTAGACTCGAGTGATGACTCCCCATAACTGTCCCATAGCTAAGCATCTGTATTACCTGTCACAGTCTGCTCACCATCCCCGAATGGATCACCGCAGATTTTAGTACCATTCAATCAATGTAAGACAAACAAATAGTGCAACCGGCTGATCATCCACACTCTCCGGTCTCCCGATCTCACATAGTAACCGACTACACACCGAAGTGTGTAGCCCTGCCAGATTACCCATCGCAACAGGTAATCCACGCCGCCAGTGGGTGACCGCAGCCCATCCCACCAAGTCCAGCTCATCAACGAGCGACTAAAAATCCCTGTCCCTTAATGTGCACATCCCCTCCCGTGACGGGTTCCACGGAGGGCGAACTAGGGTGTGAAGCCACTCCCGCAAGTGACTCCACCACAATCACAACACACACAGCATCACAGTTGCCCAACTCCACAACCGTCACAACACAACAGCCATACTCCGATGATCAGCGGGTAACAACATTTACAACACAAGCACAGTCTTAAATCAATTAACAGAAACCGAGTAGGGAAACCCTACATTTTCGCAATCCGCTATGCTGCAATCAACCACACAAATGCATAACAAATACCACATCGTCACCTACAACAACAATCACATAATTCCAATCACTAACTGTAAAACCTCATTTCCCCCAATTCATGATTAAAGACAAACCCTAGAATTAATCATCAACAAACATGGGAATAAAGACTTACCGACGAAAGGATGAAGGATTGAATGCAAAAGCTACGATGATTACACACACAGTAGGAGATTTGGGAGTGATTAGAATATCGTAAAAGTGATTAGGGTTGTGAAATGGCGTTTAGAAACTGTTTTAACAAATAAATAATCCCTAAACACTCCCGCATCAACCGCTGAATAATTACACGCCAGACCGGATACTCGGTCGAGTATAAAGTATACTCGGTCGAGTATTCAACATACTCGGCCGAGTATTCCTCGGCAGAACCAAAACAGAAGACACATCTAGCACTACTCGGCCGAATAGGCTCTACTCGGTCGAGTATACAACTTAAGAAAAACCGTAGTATTACAATCCCAGTACCGGCGTGGTGGTTGTTTGAGAGCGTCTCATTCATATCATAGTCATGTTGCATACTCACACATTTTATTAATTGAAATTGAGGTGTTGTGTGTCTGTGTAATTGTCACCTATTTACGAGGTGGCCGGTGTCAATTCATATGATATTTCCGATCATATGGGGAGCAGGTTGAGTACAGGTGTTGCTTGTTGACATGATCAGGATTCGGGTCACGCTACGGACTTTGGAGTCGAGTACATAGCCACTAGGTGGATGATATAGTCATAGACGAGTTGTATTTAATTTATTCATTTGTTTACGTTTATGTAATCACTAAACTTGCTATTTATATTAAGAGTTTCTTAATTGTAATTCCGATTTCAGTGCCTCGGGAAACCGAGACTGTAACATTCCCTAATTACCTTGGCCGGGTAAGAAGAGGGTGTTACATTACCAGTCCCTCCACTGTCTTTCGTCTCGATTCCCTGCGTGTGGTTTCCACTCGGGTTGCTTTTTCCCTTGGGTTGCTGATAGTGTCGTCATTCTTGGCCTTTTCATGGTGGGGAGGGGGTATTAAACAGGTCCCTCGTAATCGTGATCTTGTACGCTTTAGCCTTATCCTCGGCTAGTATTTTCTTGATGAAGGGCATTGTTCGGGCCTCTTAGTCCGGAGTCATCTCATCAATTTCATCTTCATCCACGTCATTCTTCACAATAATCGTGGTATCTTCTCTTTTAGGACCCTTTCCTGGTCGTTGGCCGATCTCGATGATAAGCGTGTTGTTTTAGCCTACCAAACACATTTATAACTCAACTAGTTCTAGTGGCTTTGTGAGTGGGAGATGAGTTTTCAGGTCTTGGGAAAGTTTTTTATGGGTTTCAAGTGGTGTTAGTTCCTAGTGATAGTGAAGGGAGATGTAATAGAGGACTAGTAGGCCTTCGGTGAGGGCGTCGACAACGATATGTGTGATTGGCATGGGTAATTGTTCAGGGCACGACGTTAGGTGGTGGCAAACATTGGTGGCGGAAAGGCAATTTGGTAGAAGGCGGCGGTAGTAGGAGCTAGGGTGGGAGGCCACGAGATCTAGTTGCCAGAGACTGGGTATGACATGGTGATGCAATGATGGTGAGAGTTAGAGTTATAGTTAGAGTTAGAGTTAGGGTTGGGGTTGGGGTTGGGGTTGGGGTTGGGGTTGGGGCTGGTAGTGGTGAGTGTTGGGTAGTGGCCAAGCTGGTGAAAGTGATGTTCGTAATTAAGGGAAAGAAAATCCCATTTTTCCGAGGGGTAAGGGGTAAGGACGTAGAGGGGTTTAGGGGTAATGAAGGGGCAAAGGAGAGTAATCCCTTATTTACTAAATGAATAGGCGAAACTCCAACTTTTCCCTCCTAAAACATATTTCCTAGAATAGTACTTGGTATTTTTAGCATATACTATAGGTGTGGATATGATAAGTTATAAATGGATATAATCTTTTGTATTTAAATATCAGATTTATAACATTTAATATTTCACATTCTGCACACATTTATCTCCGATCTTTTTAAGATAAGGAAATTCTTTTTTTACAGAAGTTATTGATAAAAATTTATTAACTTTTTATGATAAGAAGTTGCGGCTAAAAAATATGGTATTAATAAATATTTGTCAAAACTCATTGACTTTTTATGATAAAAATTTGCAGCTAAAAAATATGTTATTAGTAAATATTTGTAAATTAACATCATTAATTTTTCGATAAAAAAACAAAAAAACACTCATTTTATTAATTCTTATGATTTAAATTTTTATTTATTTCTCTAATCAGAATACATTAAGGAGAAACATGAAAAATAATTAATGAATTGTTAATTTAAATTCTATAAATAATAGACTAAAAAGTAAAACTCTATAAATACCGTGCATTCATGAAAAATAAGTGAATTACACAGGGTCTATATTAATAATTTTATAAATACCGCGCATTCATTGTGCGGGATCTAAACTAGTTTGCTACCACCAGAATAATTCGGATGAAAAGAAGAAAAATATATAATAATCTCGTATTCTGGTTACACTATACAGAATATACACCATTCGATTGCCACCAAAAAAAAAAAAAAATACACCATACGAATATACGATAAGAGTTAATATCCAAATTGCTTTTCTTTCTACGTAATGCACTTTAATGTAGTAATATCATTCCAGATTCTTCCCATCTTTAATGCATGAATTAATTGGAATATTATCCTAAAATTCATTCATTTCTGTAAATACCAAATTGTATACATTTTATTTGTATAATATTTCAAATAAATTAAAGCACACCAAATAAAAAACCAGTATCCAAAAAATATTTCACCCATAAACTCATAACATTTACTCTTTATTAATGCATATTTCTTGTCAATTAACCAATTAATAACAATAACATAAAACCCAATTTTGTAATTGAAAACCCTAATTCTTCATCAATTTGTGAATAATTTTGATGGGAAGTCCAACGCCTATTAAAAAATTAAGTCAATGGATTCAAAGACGATCTTTGAAAATGAAAATAATTTTGGGTGCAGTTATTGCATTATGTTGCTTGGTTGCATTGAGATATATCGTTAAAGATTATGATCATTTTTTTGTTGCTTCTGAATCTATTCATGCTCTTGGGATTTTTGTATTGATTTTGAAGCTCACTACTGGCTCCAAAAGGTCGTGCTCGGGTACGTCATTTCACATTACTAGTAATGTTTTTCGATTTTTTAACTCTCCATATCTATAATAGATGGATAACACGTATTGATTTATGCCTGTCACTTGGTTGATTCGTCTCAATAAAAATGATTTGATATAATCACTATAAAATCAGTAGATTATATGATATATATATAAGTTTCTTTTTGTCGGAACAAACATTGAGTGACCATATCTCCTTGTCATGAGTTCCAAATCCGAATTTTATTTTTCCAAATCCCGATTTATGGCCTCCTAAAGTTTTCCGTTCGAGAAATTGTGTATTTCGTACGAAATGTCAAACTTCAGGGTACCGTGTGAATTTTCTGTTTATAACTAAAAAAAGGCTTGTAATCAATTGTATAAAAGAAGATTGTATGAGATCGAAAAATCGTGTTAACGTTCTACGATTGCAAAAATTTAATTTACTAACTTAAATGGACCTCAAAGAGCGTCTTAAGACACTAAATCTTAAGGTCGCTCTTGTTATCAAGGTTTTAAAAATTAAATTAAAGAGAAATGCAACCAAAGACTTATGTTTTTGAATGTTATAGGTCTGTCACTAAAAACACAAGAACTGACGGCAATATTCTTAAGCGCAAGACTTGTATGTAGCTTCATGATGGAGAACGACATACATACAGTACTCGACTCCGTCACGTTGTTGTTCACTTTGTGGGTGATTTATATGATCCGGTTTAAGTTGAAGTCTACCTACATCAAAGAACTGGACACCATGCCTTTGTACTATGTGGTATTCTCTTTGTTCTTGTCCTTCATAGTATATTACTACACGAAATATTTCTGACATCTGATAACCGGTTTAAATAATGATAAAAATTAATCAAAACGCAGGTAGTACCATGTGCCGTATTAGCAATGGTAGTTCATCCTCGAGCAATGTCATCTTTTGTTGCGAGAGTATTGTGGTCTTTTTGCTTATGCGTTGAAGCCTTATCGGTCCTCCCTCAGCTTCGATATATGCGAAATGCCAAGGTACTTACTCCATCTTCTACACCTTATTCATCTATCTCCTCTTTAGTCTTAGCTCGTCACAATATTCCATTCTCTATTAACATGTGTATAATGTATTGAATCACACCTATTCGGCATAATTAAAATCATCCACTCTTATTGTACGATATATATATATACTTCGTAGGTATATTGATCTCCACACATTCATTCATATTTCGTTAATGTGGGAACCCTAGTTTATAGGTGAATTTCATGATTAGTAAGTAACTAAAGCTGAGCCGACTCATATGACCCAACTTGTACTCGAATAAAGAACTTGAATATGATTGGTTATTCGATTCGACCTATCGCATAATGATCATCGATAATAATACACTAAAAAATGATACAAACCCGAATGGTCCTAACCTGACTGAATTCTTGCAAACCAGAGATAACCTGATCGCACTGATTTGATTAACTCGTTTGTCAGCTCTACTATCAACTTTTGAATATGATTATAATTTGGATTCTCATAATGATTCAGATGGTTGAGACATTTACTGCCCATTATGTGTTTGCATTGGGAGTTGCAAGGTTCCTTGGTTGCGCGCATTGGATTTTTCAGGTTGGTGATTATCTTGGTTCTTGCTGATTTTTTGGAAATTTAAATAAATTACGAAAGCTTAAGAGAATTGTCAATTAGTTGCTTCCGTTGCGCGTGGGAGATTGGCGTTAATTTCCCAACACTTTGGACTTAATTTTAGTTCAGCTTAGCTTATCTCTTCATAAATTAACTCTTATATCAGTTCAGTTCCATTAAGTACAGTTCGGCTCTTATCAGTCAAAAAGGTACAATCTCTCTTTCTCCTTCAATGTGGAACACTCACATGTGGATTAATATGTGATTCTTCCCAACAAGAACAAGAAGTAAAGAAAGTACTATAATGTTTTGGTTTAGTTTAAATCTAAAGTAATCAGTACGGAGGGTATCAACAACAGGGAATGACCAGGCTAAACCTAACACAAAGAGTGAGATTTTTTTTAACAAATTAGTGACAAATACGTGGCATAACTTTAGTTAATATATTATACAACTGTTTGTATATATAACTCATTCAATGTAGTTGAGCTTTGTTATAAAGTTATCAAGCTCTACTAACAAAATTATCGAGCTATGATACAAAATTGTTTAGCATAACAGAATAACTATTAAGCTCAATAACTTTGTAAAATTGCCCAATAATTTGTAAAATAGCTCAACAACGTTGTGTAAGAGCTCAACAACTGTAAGACGATTGTACAATACTACTATACAACTGATTGTAAGATAGTATTTGTGACATAACCTACCTGCTTTCTCAATAAGTTCAATACTGAGAAATATACAAATCACAACAACTTGTTCACTCAATCCCAACACTTTGTATGTAATTAAAGATGGCAACTTCTCAAACAAATACTCCGTAATAACTTACGATGAATTAGCATACATAAATCACCATAATTATTAACAATCCATGCCAAACATAGGACAGGTCCCAAAACAAGCGTTTTGTCATGAATCACATACTTCCTCCGTCTCGATCATTAATTATCTATTGCTTTTGCCACAAAGTTGAAGGAAACAAGTATGGGTGAATTACCACATAAATCACTTAACCCCACATGCACATGGAAAATGACCCACAAAAAGTTACCAAAAATAAAAATAAATAACACTATTAATTGATACACCCAAAATGGAAATAGATAACTATTGACCGAAACGGAGGGAATATGAATCTCTAGCCAAATTAAATTCTCATATCAAATCCATTTCAATGAGAATAATGAATTGTTACAATATCAATACGAATTTTTTGTGTAAAACTCCTATTATATTCATAATTTTACAAATTTCCACTGATTTGTAATTTATTACCAATAACCACGTTATTTCTAACTTTATTTACAAGACACACACCTAATTATAATTCTGATGATTATTTGTCTTAATTCCGATTTTTTCACGACTTTTTAATTAAACATTGAGTATAACTTACTTGAAGCATCCAGACTACCCTTGTTTTAATCCCGACCTCCAAATTTCCCCAAATCAAACAAAACTACCCTTCGTCAATGTAGTCCGTCTTCTTCCTTGCTCCATTTTTACATTCAGTTTTTATTTCGTTTAGATAAGTAGCTCTATTAAATTGTTTCATTTTATGGGTTTGTTTTGTGAACAAAATGAGGGTTTGTTCGTTTATACAATTTTACCCTAAACATTATTATTAGTCTCAAATTTACGAACATTGTAATATCCCATGGAAAATGAGCAACGGACCCTGATATCCTACATATACATTAAGCTTAATTAAGGTTTTTGATGTGTAACTACGGGAGAAAAGATGAAAAAGTCCACACCAAGAACGGGTCTGGGCCACACCCAATGGATGTGATAGAGTACGCTTCATAAGCCCAAAAATATTTCACTTTAACACCAACTAGTTTTAAACCCGTGCAAAATTGCACGGATATGTATTAGATCGATATGAATATTTTTCTGATGAATATTTAAATTTGTATTTCTATTATAATAATTGGGCAATAGGTGACATTCCATGATGTACATGATTAATGTGTAATAGATAATTTTAACATTAACAATCTGAATTAACAATTATTAACATAAACAATTAGCAATTAACAATTCAATCCCGTAATTAAATGTAATTCCTTCTCGTAATTATGTAATTTTATTATGATTTTTTTTTAAATTATGTAATTCATGTATTTGTATTTAGTTTCATTTATTCCGATTTATAATTCATTCCGCTTATATGCCATTAATTTCATTTATTCGGAATATATAAAATTATTTCATAGTATTTGTTCTAAGACGGAATTTGTCGCATGTTTGTATAGCCGGAATTCTGAAGAAATAAAGACATTGCACACTAACGGGTCCAACCATAACATGAATTTCCAAAAAAAAAGGTTGAATTAATGATGTGGCACACCCTGGATTGAGTATTGTCTTCTGAATTAATAAAGATAAGATTATAAGTGGTAAACTATGTCCTCTTTTATCAATGTGGAACAACACTCACGTATGGACTTATTAAATTTCTTCACACTCCCCTCACATGCGAGTCCACTTTAAATTAGACCAAAGCCATCAACGGATGGACCTTTCTTAGACTATAAACAAGCTCATACTGAGCAAAATAAGAGGTACACAAATATGGACCTTTCTTCAACTTTAAACAAGCTCAGACTACACTACTACAAATACAGGCTATAACAACGGTCAAAAACCGTTGTTATATAAAAAAGCGGACGTTGTTAAAGCGTCCGTTGTAAAAGGTTTTAACAACGGTTGGTTTTCTTAAGGAAACCGTTGTTAAAAATATTAACAACGGTTTTAAGTATAAAAACCCGTTGTGGAAAGTGTGACTCAATTTTGGGGGGAAAGTTATAACAACGGGTTTTAATATACAAAACCGTTGTTATAACTAAAGACAACGGGTTGTTTGTAAATAACCGTTGTTGTTTGTTCTTAAAAAATAAAAATAAAAATTAAATTAAATATTACTAGATGCATGCATAATTACGGCCCGTTAGAATTCCGATGCATGCATTATTACTAACATCACTGTGCATATGAACGGACAATATGGAATGAGAAGGGTTAGTAATAAGATTTGAAGCAGCATTGAGAGAAATGATGATGATTATGGCACAACTTCCTAACATATATATTAATTAAAAAACAACTCAACCCACACATTGCTTAGTATAAATACATTGCATTATCTCAACTAACATTTCCATTATCTCAATATATACATCTCCAAACCCTAACTGCTAAAACAAACTCTACTTAATCTTTCAAAACAAACTCCAAAAAACTCCAACAAAATGAATGATTTCATCCTTAAGACTCTTACCATGATCGAGAACAACAACAGCTTCATCCGCCGGTTCCTCCATATTGAGGAAAGTTTCAGGAGCTACCTTGCGGATGCTCGATCCGCATCAAGCACGCCAAAGAAGATGGCTTGATTTGAGCAAAGAAAGCGATTGCGGCTATATAACGATATAGCAACTGCTGAATGGAACCTCCAAATAGCCAAGGAGGAGAGGACGGATACGATAGAGCAGAATAAGATCCTCTATGAAAATATAAGAATTGCATTTTTATATATGTAATTTTTTTTTTTAATTTATGTATTTATAAATATATATATATTAATTATGTTTATCTTGCTTCTTCATCTTGCTTCTTCATTGTTTTACTAACTAATTATGCGAACAATACTTAAACAAATAACATAATGGTCGATAAAAACACATAAATGCAAAAGAAATAAATAGAAAAAGAAAATAATGACGATGAAACTAACAAAGACGGCGAGATTTACCTGATAAATACGAACGTAAGAGACGATGAAATCAACGAAAGACGGCGAGAAGATAAAGCGACGATGAGAAAGAGAGAAAGAGAAAGTGTGTGTTTTGTGTTTGTTTGTCTGCTGCTGTGTTTGTGTTTGTGTATTAAGGGTTGTGTTTTGTGGGTGCAAAACAGACTTGTTTGTGTGGTTTATAGTATGGAAGGTATTGGCAACGGTTATTAAACAACAACCGTTGTGAAATATGTTTTAACAACGGTTGTAAAAAACACCCGTTGTGAAATATGTTTTAACAACGGGTTAAAAAAGTAACCGTTGTGATTACTTTTCACTAACTTTGCGCCAATTTTGCGCCAAATTATTAACAACGGTTGTGCATGTGTGACCCGTTGTTAAAACTAATAACAACGGTTTTTATAACCATACCCGTTGTAATTGATTTTAGTAAAATTCGCGCCATACATTCTACAACGTCTATTGTGATTTTCGTGAATAATCGTTGTTAAAGGGGCGTTGTAGTTGCCTGGATTTGTAGTAGTGCTAGGTCAAATAAAAGGTACACAAACCCTCACCTAGTTGGCACACAACGACCCAGTTAATCATATACCCAGGTCTTTAGCCTTGCGCTCTGATACCATGCTAAACCATGAAAATGGGTATGGGGCACACCCAAATGGAGGAGAGAGTGTCCGTTTCATAAGTCTAAAGAGATTGTACTTTAAAACCAATTGTCAATAGAAAAAGTAGTTTCTTAGCTTATACAGTGTTAAACTCTCTCCTCTTTTATCAATATTGGAAAACACTCACATGTGAAACAGATGTGCGAGTCATTGTTCACTCTCAAACACATTTATATCCAACTTAGTATAGAAAGTAAGTCGGAGTCGAACCAAAAGACGGGGGTATTCAAATTGTCCAATCTAATGGTAATTGTGCAAAGGGTGTCACGATTAAAAGGAGTGTAATTTAAACTAATAAAAGCAAGTAAATGGCAAGAATTAAATCAACAAGAAGGAAAACACTAGGGAGTCATAATATCATAGGAGTGATCAAATGGTAAATCCAAAGGTATGAGTCTAGGCTTAGTCAAGCTCATGGTAAAGTAGGGCCAGAACTTTTGGTCCTGCGGTCCATAGGTCGAGTCGAGGTAGCTTCTGGCGTACACCTGGTCTTCTTACTAACGTAGTGCATTATCGAACAATCCCCGAGCCTTTCGATCTTACAGGTATCGTTGAATAGGTAGAGAATCATGCGAGATCGTCAATCAAGCATTTCATCAAACATAACATGTGAACTAGGCTAGAACGTACAACAACAATTTAATCAACCAAATGGACTCATTAAATAAGAATCTACCCTCTAATCATTCCTCTAATCCCGCATTAACCCTAGCTAGAGAAGTACTTCCTGCATATCATGGTTGTCATGCTAACAATGGTGTCAAACATCATAACATAAGTAAACATGATGATTAAGCAAGATAATAAACAAATGATTAACTAGAGATAAAGAGAGATTAGAAATAATATCAACCAACAAAGCAATAAAAGAGAATCCTTGAATAAAAATAAAGACTTGTCATCAATCTTCAAGTGTAAATCCAAGAGATTGAAGACTAAACTAGTGAACAAGTACTGAAAGATTAATTATAGAAAGATTAATGTAAATTGAGAAAAGATTAAAGCTAATCTAATATGAGATCTAAAACAAGGAAATGTAAACTAATCTAAGAAGGTTTTTTCCTAATCTACGAGACTTCCTAAACTAATGAAGCATAAACCCTAAAATTATTACAAATGGGGTTTATATAGTAAGTACAAGAGTAGGTTTAAGAAGGGTAAATTAGGAAAAATGCTGAAATGTCGAAGTAAACATTGCCTTGCTCTAGCTAAGATCATAAACTGGAACTAGTCAGGAACCCGGGAGGGTTGGGTGCATCTCGGGCGAGTTACTACATATACTCCTATCTGGAGCGAGATGGATCAATCTGGAACGGGTAGTTCTCCAATTTTTTCTTCTTTGCTCTAAGTTGCATAAAAGAAGTGTGAGGACAACTTGTAGCTTATGGGCTTTCGTATCTTCCTCCCTAATCTCATGCCTAGTGTTAGTATGTGACTCGTATGTCACTTACGGAGTATGTCGGAGTTTGATTACGGGGAGATAAATTAGACTAAGGGAAAAAAAAGGGTTGTGCGACACACTGCGGGTCGCGGCCAATTCTGGTGAAATCAGAATTTTGTATGTGTTATTGTGCTTTTGCCGTTGACTTCATTGTTGGAAAGTTGACGTCATCATGACTTTGATTTCCTAAGTTTAGTTGGACAATATTTTTGTATTAATTAATTATCTTAATTAGAATAATCTTTGTTAGGGTAGTTTAATATATAAACACTACCTTAACCCAGTTATTCTTTTAAGGAGAGATTTGTGAGGCAAATATATTGAGTGTTTTAAGAGGCAGATCTAGAAAAACTCTATGCTCATCTTTTGTAATCTGTAATTCTCCCGACATAGTGAAATATTTTCCCTCGCCCTGGTGGATGTAGCTATCGCATTGATAGTGAACCACGTTAAATCTTTGTGTCTTTTATTTTTTCATCTACTCTGTAGAAAGTATGGCGCGAATTTTACTAAAATGAATTACAATGGGTATGGTTATAAAACCCGTTGTTATAAGTTTTAACAACGGGTTACACATGCACAACCGTTGTTAATAATTTGGCGCAAAATTGACGCAAAGTTAGTGAAAAGTAATCACAACGGTTACTTTTGGAACCCGTTGTTAAAACTTATTTGACAACGGTTGTTGATTTACAACCGTTGTTAAAACTTATTTGACAACGGTTGTTCTTTATAACCGTTGTCAATACATTCCATATTATAAACCACACAAACACAAGTCTGCTACAGTCACACACCACAAACCTTAATACACAAACACAAACCCAGCAGACAAACACAAACACAAACACAAAACACACTTTCTCATCGTCTCTTTCTCTCTTTCTCATCGTCTCTTTCTCTCTTTCTCATCGTCTCTTTATCTTCTTGCCGTCACTGTTGATTTCATCGTCTAATTATCAGGTAAATATCGCCGTCACTGTTGGTTTCATCGTCTTTCATCGTCATTATTTTCTTTTTCTAATTATTTCATTTGCATGTGTATGTGTTAGTTTTTATCGACCATTATGTTATTTCTTTAAGTATTAATCAGTTAATTCGTCTTTCATCGTCATTATTCGCTTAATTAACAAAGATGAAGCAAGATGATAGAGAGGAATGCCGATAAACATAATTAATATATATATATATATAAAATAAATACATAAATTAAAAAAAAATTACATTAATAAAAATGCAATTCTTATATTTTCATAGAGGGTCTTATTCTCCTCTATGATATCCGTCCTCTCCTCCTTGGCTATTTGGAGGTTCCGTTCGCCATTGCTATATCGTCATATAGCTGCAATCTGCTCTTTGCTCCCGTCAAGCCATCTTCTTTGGCGTCCTTCAGAATGGATCGAGCATACGCAAGGTAGCTCTTGAAACTTTCCTCAATGTGGAGCAACCGGCGGATGAAACTGTTGTTGCTCTCGATCATAGTAAGAGTCTTAAGGATGATATCATTCATTTTGTTGGAGTTTGTGGTTTGTTTTGAAAGATTAAGTAGGGTTAATTTATTTGGAGTTTGTTTTAGCAGTTAGGATTTTAAGATGTATATAGTGAGATAATGGAAATGTTAGTTGAGATAATGCATGTATTTATACTAAGCAATGTGTGGGTTGAGTTGTTTTTTAATTAATATATATGTTAGGAAGTTGTGCCATAATCATCATCATATCTCTCAATGCTGCTTCAAATCTTATATTACTAACCCTTCTCATTCCATATTGTCCGTTCATATGCACAGTGATGGCAGTAATAATGCATGCATCGGAATTATAACGGGCCGTAATTATGCATGCATCTAGTAATATTTAATTTAATTTTTTTTATTTTTTAAGAATAAACAACAACGGTTATTTATTAAAAAACCGTTGTCTTTAGTTATAACAACGGTTTTGTATATTACAACCGTTGTTATAACTTTCCCCCCAAAATTGAGTCACACTTTCCACAACGGGTTTTTATACTTAAAACCGTTGTTAATAGTTTTAACAACGGTTTCCTTAATAAAACCAACCGTTGTTAAAAAACTTTTTACAACGGACGCTTTAACAACGTCCGCTTTTTTATATAACAACGGTTTTTAACCGTTGTTATAGCCTGTATCTGTAGTAGTGTAATAACACTAAGAAGGGTGGAGGTCGGAAGAAAAAGGCTAAGGATAAGGCTCCGGACACCAATACTGCTAGTAATTCTGTTATCTGTTACCTATGTAAAGAATCCGGGCATAAAAGACCTAGTTGTCCTAAATTGAAAACTAAGTCTAATGCGGCTGTAGTTCAAAGTAAGAATGCGGAGTACGATTCTGAGGCGGACCATGCTCTTGCGGTTGATTCTGTTCATCCTATAGATCGTTGGATTCTAGATTCTAGGTGTTCTTATCATATGTGTCCACACAAGCATTGGTTTAGTACTTATGAGTCCTTTAATGGGGTCACGTTGTTATTGGCAACAATGCTACTTGTGAGGTAGTGGGTATTGGGTATTGGGTCGATTAAGGTGAAGACTGTTGAGGGTAAGAAGTGTACTTTGACTAATGTGAGGCATGTTCCAGCTTTGGGGAAGAATCTTATGTCACTTGGTTCATTAAGTGATTTAGGATATGAGTTCCAGGGTAAAGGGAAGATTTTGTCTGTCACAAAGGGTTCTCGTTTGATTCTGAAAGGTGTCAAACAAAATACCTTGTATGTATTTCAAGGTGAAACACTGACTAGTTCTGTGGTTTGTGCATCCGTAAATCACGGAGAGATGACTAACCTTTGACATAAGAGGCTTGGTCATATGAGTGAGAGAGGGATGCAGCTGTTGTCCAAGAGGGATCTCCTTAACGGTGTCAATCTGAGGAACCTTGAGTTTTGTGAACATTGTGTGTTTGGTAAGAAACACATATCTAAATTTAGCAAGGGTGTTCATACAACAAAAGAAGTCCTTGATTATATCCATTCGATTCTTTGAGGGGCAGCCTCGAGTTGAAGGTATGGGAGGTTATTATTATTTTGTTACATTTATTGATGACTATTCCAGGTACACATGGCTTAGGTTGCTTTAGCAGAAGAGTGAGGCTTTCAAAGTCTTTGTGCAATGGAAGACTTTGGTGGAAAATCAGAAAGGTAAGAAGATCAAGAAGCTACGAACGGACAATGGTTTGAAATTCTGTTTAGGAGAATTCAATGAGTTCTGTAAGGATGAAGGTATAGAAAGGCATCATACCATCAGGGGTACACCTCAGCAGAACGGTGTAGCAGAACAAATGAACCAGACACTGTTAAAGAGAGTTCGATGCATGCTCTCTAATGCAGGTCTTGCTAGAAGGTACTGGAGTGAAGATGTTCTGACAGCTTGTTACTTAATCAATCGTGGTCCTCATATGGGAATAAACTGCAAGATTCCTTATGAGTTATGGAGCGGCAATGTACCGGATTATTCTACACTTAGAGTTTGTGGATGTGTAGCTTATTATCATGTAAAAGATAGTAAGTTAGATCCAAGGTCAAGGAAGGGGTGCTTTCTAGGATATGGAGATGGAGTTAAGGGGTTCAAGATTTGGTCTCCGTCAGAGGGTCGTGTTATTATTCGCAGGGATGTTACCTTTGATGAAAATTCCATGTTTATTTCTAAAGGGGTGTCCAAGGATGTTGAAAAGAATGATAGTGACAAGGAAGAGGTGGAGTTTGAGGTGGCTCCTGCCACTTTATCTATGTTACCATAGGTTGTGATCGAGGAGGATGCCGAACCAGTTATTTCTAATCCTGTGACTACTCCTACTCCAGTTAATGAGGAAAGTCAGCATGGTGAATCTTATAATCAACCAACTGATCCTATTGACCTGCCTAAACGTGTAAGCAAGAAGACTAGTAGGCTTATTGAGGAGCTTGAGGGCCGTAAAGTTCGTGGCAATAATTGCTATGTTGAGGAGATGGTTGGTTATGCATTACAGGTAGCTGATGAAATTGAGTCTGAAGAACCATCATCTTATAAAGAAGCAATTGTTAGTAGTGAGTCGGTGTAATGGCTCGCTGTTATGGGTGAAGAGATGGAGTCTCTTCACAAGAATAATACTTGGGAACTTGTGCCACCACCAGAAGGGAGAAAATTGATACGGTGTAAAGGGGTGTTCAAGAAAAAGGAAGGGACTTTAGAGGCTGAGACGGTTAGATACAAGGCTAGACTTGTTGCTAAGGGGTTTAGTCAGATAGAGGGAGTTGATTATGTGGATATTTTTTCTCCTGTTGTGAGACACACTTCTACTCGTGTGTTGCTAGCTATAGTGGCACATTATGATTATGAGCTTGAGCAACTTGATGTCAAGACCGCCTTTCTACGCGGTGAGTTGGAGGAAGATATTCTAATGAAGCAGCCAGAGGGGTTCGAAATTCCAGGGAAAGAGCATTTAGCTTGTCATCTGAAGAAGTCTTTGTATGGGCTTAAGCAATCTTCAAGGCAATGGTACAAGAGATTTGACACTTTTATGGTAGAGCATGGGTAGGAGAGAAACCCATATGATTGTTGTGTTTATCATAACAAGCTAGAAGATGGGTCTTTGATTTATTTACTCTTATATGTTGATGATATGCTTGTTGTGCTAAGAAAAGGTCAAATGTTGATAATTTGAAGAAGCTACTCAGTTCAGAGTTCGATATGAAGGATCTTGGGTCTGCGAAGAAGATATTAGGGATGGAGATTTGCAGGTATCATTCTAAAAGGAAGTTTTTCTTATCTCAGAAAAGCTACAATGAGAAGGTACTAGGCTGTTTTGGTATGGGTAATGCTAGACCTTTAAATACTCCTTATGCTGTCGGTAAGTTAACTATATCTTTTGCGCCTTAAACTGAAGCTGAGAAGTCTTATATGTCAACTGTTCCATATGCTAGTGTAGTTGACAGTTTAATGTATACCATGGTTTGCACTAGGCCAGATATTGCACATGATGTTAGTGTTGTTAGCAGGTTTATGGCTCAACCTGGCAAAGAACATTGGTTAGCGGTAAAGAGAATTTTCCACAACACAAATATGGACCTTTCTTCAACTTTAAACAAGCTCAGACTACACTACTACAAATACAGGCTATAACAACGGTCAAAAACCGTTGTTATATAAAAAAGCGGACGTTGTTAAAGCGTCCGTTGTAAAAGGTTTTAACAACGGTTGGTTTTCTTAAGGAAACCGTTGTTAAAAATATTAACAACGGTTTTAAGTATAAAAACCCGTTGTGGAAAGTGTGACTCAATTTTGGGGGGAAAGTTATAACAACGGGTTTTAATATACAAAACCGTTGTTATAACTAAAGACAACGGGTTGTTTGTAAATAACCGTTGTTGTTTGTTCTTAAAAAATAAAAATAAAAATTAAATTAAATATTACTAGATGCATGCATAATTACGGCCCGTTAGAATTCCGATGCATGCATTATTACTGACATCACTGTGCATATGAACGGACAATATGGAATGAGAAGGGTTAGTAATAAGATTTGAAGCAGCATTGAGAGAAATGATGATGATTATGGCACAACTTCCTAACATATATATTAATTAAAAAACAACTCAACCCACACATTGCTTAGTATAAATACATTGCATTATCTCAACTAACATTTCCATTATCTCAATATATACATCTCCAAACCCTAACTGCTAAAACAAACTCTACTTAATCTTTCAAAACAAACTCCAAAAACTCCAACAAAATGAATGATTTCATCCTTAAGACTCTTACCATGATCGAGAACAACAACAGCTTCATCCGCCGGTTCCTCCATATTGAGGAAAGTTTCAGGAGCTACCTTGCGGATGCTCGATCCGCACTGAAGCACGCCAAAGAAGATGGCTTGACGGAGCGGCAGCGATTGCGGCTATATGACGATATAGCAAGCTGCAATAATGGAACCTCAAATAGCCAAGGAGGAGAGGACGGATACGATAGAGCAGAATAAGATCCTATATGAAAATATAAGATTGCATTTTTATATATGTAATTTTTTTTTTAATTTATGTATTTATAAATATATATATATATTAATTATGTTTATCTTGCTTCTTCATCTTGCTTCTTCATTGTTTTACTAACTAATTATGCGAACAATACTTAAACAAATAACATAATGGTCGATAAAAACACATAAATGCAAAAGAAATAAATAGAAAAAGAAAATAATGACGATGAAACTAACAGTGACGGCGAGATTTACCTGATAAATACAGAACGTAAGAGACGATGAAATCAACAGTGACGGCGAGAAGATAAAGCGACGATGAGAAAGAGAGAAAGAGAAAGTGTGTGTTTTGTGTTTGTTTGTCTGCTGTGTTTGTGTTTGTGTATTAAGGGTTGTGTTTTGTGGGTGCAGCAGACTTCTGTTTGTGTGGTTTATAGTATGGAAGGTATTGGCAACGGTTATTAAACAACAACCGTTGTGAAATATATTTTAACAACGGTTGTAAAAAACACCCGTTGTGAAATATATTTTAACAACGGGTTAAAAAAGTAACCGTTGTGATTACTTTTCACTAACTTTGCGCCAATTTTGCGCCAAATTATTAACAACGGTTGTGCATGTATGACCCGTTGTTAAAACTAATAACAACGGTTTTTATAACCATACTCGTTGTAATTGATTTTAGTAAAATTCGCGCCATACATTCTACAACGTCTATTGTGATTTTCGTGAATAATCGTTGTTAAAGGGGCGTTGTAGTTGCCTGGATTTGTAGTAGTGCTAGGTCAAATAAAAGGTACACAAACCCTCACCTAGTTGGCACACAACGACCCAGTTAATCATATACCCAGGTCTTTAGCCATGCGCTCTGATACCATGCTAAACCATGAAAATGGGTATGGGGCACACCCAAATGGAGGAGAGAGTGTCCGTTTCATAAGCCTAAAGAGATTGTACTTTAAAACCAATTGTCAATAGAAAAAGTAGTTTCTTAGCTTATACAAAAGTTAAACTCTCTCCTCTTTTATCAATATTGGAAAACACTCACATGTGAAACAGATGTGCGAGTCATTGTTCACTCTCAAACACATTTATATCCAACTTAGTATAGAAAGTAAGTCGGAGTCGAACCAAAAGACGGGGGTATTCAAATTGTCCAATCTAATGGTAATTGTGCAAAGGGTGTCACGATTAAAAGGAGTTTGTAATTTAAACTAATAAAAGCAAGTAAATGGCAAGAATTAAATCAACAAGAAGGAAAACACTAGGGAGTCATAATATCATAGGAGTGATCAAATGGTAAATCCAAAGGTATGAGTCTAGGCTTAGTCAAGCTCATGGTAAAGTAGGGCCAGAACTTTTGGTCCTGCGGTCCATAGGTCGAGTCGAGGTAGCTTCTGGCGTACACCTGGTCTTCTTACTAACGTAGTGCATTATCGAACAATCCCCGAGCCTTTCGATCTTACAGGTATCGTTGAATAGGTAGAGAATCATGCGAGATCGTCAATCAAGCATTTCATCAAACATAACATGTGAACTAGGCTAGAACGTACAACAACAATTTAATCAACCAAATGGACTCATTAAATAAGAATCTACCCTCTAATCATTCCTCTAATCCCGCATTAACCCTAGCTAGAGAAGTACTTCCTGCATATCATGGTTGTCATGCTAACAATGGTGTCAAACATCATAACATAAGTAAACATGATGATTAATCAAGATAATAAACAAATGATTAACTAGAGATAAAGAGAGATTAGAAATAATATCAACCAACAAAGCAATAAAAGAGAATCCTTGAATAAAAATAAAGACTTGTCATCAATCTTCAAGTGTAAATCCAAGAGATTGAAGACTAAACTAGTGAACAAGTACTGAAAGATTAATTATAGAAAGATTAATGTAAATTGAGAAAAGATTAAAGCTAATCTAATATGAGATCTAAAACAAGGAAATGTAAACTAATCTAAGAAGGTTTTTTCCTAATCTACGAGACTTCCTAAACTAATGAAGCATAAACCCTAAAATTATTACAAATGGGGTTTATATAGTAAGTACAAGAGTAGGTTTAAGAAGGGTAAATTAGGAAAAATGCTGAAATGTCGAAGTAAACATTGCCTTGCTCTAGCTAAGATCATAAACTGGAACTAGTCAGGAACCCGGGAGGGTTGGGTGCATCTCGGGCGAGTTACTACATATACTCCTATCTGGAGCGAGATGGATCAATCTGGAACGGGTAGTTCTCCAATTTTTTCTTCTTTGCTCTAAGTTGCATAAAAGAAGTGTGAGGACAACTTGTAGCTTATGGGCTTTCGTATCTTCCTCCCTAATCTCATGCCTAGTGTTAGTATGTGACTCGTATGTCACTTACGGAGTATGTCGGAGTTTGATTACGGGGAGATAAATTAGACTAAGGGAAAAAAAGGGTTGTGCGACGCACTGCGGGTCGCAGCCAATTCTGGTGAAATCAGAATTTTGTATGTGTTATTGTGCTTTTGCCGTTGACTTCATTGTTAGAAATTTGACGTCATCATGGCTTTGATTCCCTAAGTTTAGTTGGACAATATTTTTGTATTAATTAATTATCTTAATTAGAATAATCTTTGTTAGGGTAGTTTAATATATAAACACTACCTTAACCCAGTTATTCTTTTAAGGAGAGATTTGTGAGGCAAATATATTGAGTGTTTTAAGAGGCAGATCTAAAAAAATTCTATGCTCATCTTTTGTAATCTGTAATTCTCCCGACATAGTGAAATATTTTCCCTCGCCCTGGTGGATGTAGCTATCACATTGATAGTGAACCACGTTAAATCTTTGTGTCTTTTATTTTTGCATCTACTCCGTATCGCTTTCGCACAACACCTAGGGTCCTTGGGTCGTCATTCTCGCCTCCTCTTCATGCTTATCCTCTAATATCGTCAAATATCTACCAAATGTGCACAAAAGACGGGAATTCCGCTCCTTTTAGCTTCTTTCCTAAAAAACGCATAGAAATGCACTAGGAAGCAATTGACTAGGAAATTGATTATAAAAGACCATAAACGATGCAAAATGAGGTTAGCTAAGGGGTTAAAAGTACGCTAAATAAACCACACCAGAAACTTATTGGGTTTTTTCACATTACTCATTCTCACAAGTCAAAAGTGATTGAATAATAAACAAATATTTGAGGTTAAGTATTCAAATAATCGTGGTCTTTGGGATTGTTGTACTATAAATAATGAATATCTAATGTCAATAAAGTACATGATTTACTCTTGAAATTGTGTGTGATTATCATGACATTTTCTTCTACTTAATATCTATTACTTAATTATTAGATATACGAATCAAGAGGAGCCTATCTATTTATGGCGGGAAGAGGACATTTTTGGATATTATTGATGCTGGTAGCAGAGGCCGTTCAAACTTTTATATTGGTCGATTTTTGTTATTATTATGTCAAGAGGTACATTTATAATTTAATCCTATTATTTTCAATTTACAATATTATGAATATTAAGTTTTCAAGATTTTTGCAGTGTTAATGTACATAACCTTTATAAATTATCATACACCTATTTTTTGGAGCAGTTAATCTAACCATTTTTTATTTTTTTTACAGTGTCATGGCGGGTAAACTCATCATTAGATTGCCTTCACCAGTTTAAGAAGTTGGTCTGTTTTTATGAGCCAGATTAAATAGTGAACAACTGTAATCATTATTGGATCAATAGATGTTTTGTACTTCATACTTTCCCTCATGTAGAAGACTGAGATTATGGAGGGAGATTCACATCGGGCCGAAAACTATATCACTTGTTTTCCTCCATTTACAATGGGAAACATATACGTGCTTGTTTATCGATTTTTATCAGTTTTTGAAAACTATCATGGTAATATGAAATAATATTGTAAAACCCCTTTTTATCCAGCTAAAGCAATCGGGAGATGTCATCATCTCGATTTCCCGAGACAGTGAATCGGAACTTCAATTAAGTAACATTTTAAATAAATATATGTTTAGTGAATTACGAATGAATAAAAGAAATACAAGTGGTGATCTATACTTGGTTAATACTACATCTGTGCTATCTATAACACGACCAAGAAACTCTACCCTAACTTCGTGTCTCGGCCCATGATCCCGCGCATTACCAAATGCAAACCTGCATACAAAATGCTCCCTATATGATCGAAAATATTAAATGGATCAACACAGGCCACCCCAAAAATAGGTGGCAAATTAAAAACATCCAACATGTTGGGGACATGAGATGGTAGAGCATATTAAGCTGATCAGAAAGAGGATGAGAGAGGCCCATGATCGACATAAGAGTTATGTCGATCTACATCGACGGGATATAGAGTTTCAGGTTGGGGACAAGGTTCTTTTAAAAGTGTCGCCTGTGCGTGGGGTCATGAGATTTGGTAAGAAATGGAAGTTGAGTCAGAAGTTCATAAGACCATATGAGATCTTAGACCGTGTTGGAGAGGTTTCTTATCGGTTGGCTTTGCCGTCTGCTTTAGATAGGGTACATAATGTGTTTCATGTGTCTCAGCTGCGGAAGTATGTTAGTGATCTGTCACATGTGTTAGAGGTAGAGAACATAGAGCTGGATGAGTCCTTGTCTTATCTTGAGGTGCCTAAACAGATCCTTGACCGGAAGGTTAGAAAAACTAGACATGGTGAGACAGTGTTGCTTAAGGTTATTTGGTCTAATCATGAGGTGGAAGAGGCTACATGGGAGGCGGAAGAGGCCATGAGAGAGCGCTGCCCGTCTCTTTTTAATCAGGTATTTATGGTTACGGGGGCGTAACCTTGTTTCTTTTAAGAGGGAGGGGGGGAGGGGGGGAGGGGGGTAGGATATGGTTGCGAAGAGTTTTTACATCTTTTTATGTTGATTTTGATATAGTTAGTAGTTGCTTGAGTCGGGTTGAGTTTGGTTGGTAAGTATGTGTTGGAGTTTTTATGTTGAGTTTTGTTTTTGTTGTTGTGTCGGGAGAGTGTTAGTGTGTTTTTGTTTTGTTGTGGTTTGAACTTCGGGGACGAAGTTCTTTTTAAGGAGGGAAGACTGTAATACTACGGTTTTATGAGTCTGTGGGTACTCTATCGAGTTGGGCTTACTCTGTCGAGTAAGTATGTTTGGTATACGAAACAGTAGTCTGCCTGTAAGGTACTCGATCGAGTAGCCTTGGCACTCGATCGAGTACATGTCTTACTCGATCGAGTAAGTCGGTATCGGGTGTTATTTGACGGGTTTTATTAATACGGCGGATTAATATATAATAACTTTCGTCATCTTCTTTAAACACTTTTACAAAACCTAATTCACTGGTTAAGAGAGATTTCAAGTTACGTTGCTTTGTTCTTCCGCTTTATGGACAAATCCCGGAGCTAGAGGAGTCGGTTGCCTTTGTTCTTTATATCATTGTGATCCTTGCGTCAAGGGTAAGTTCTACGTACCGTTTTTATAGCATTTGATTGATGTTGGTTAAACCCTAATTTGGGGATTTGACGGTTTTATGTTTTATATGGTTAAGGTAGTAATTGTATGAATATATGTATATGAGGAGGATTCGTAGAGGAGAGATTTTGAGACACCTGCTAGATCGTCTGATTTGTGATTGCATTCCAGGTAGGGTTTCCCTACTCAGTATTAATTACATGATGTGATTGGTGGTTTCGTTGTGATTGTTGTTAAAGTATATTGTTGGTGGTTGTGACGGTTGTTGTTTATTATCGTTGCCATTGTTGTTCTTGTATCTGTCTGTGATCTTCGCGGTGCGTCCCTGGCTGAGTGGAGTCACTTGCGGGAGTGGCTTCATGCCCTTGATTCGCCTTCTGTGGAACCCGCCACAGAAGGGATGTGCACATTAATAAACATGGGTTTATCGCTCGATGGAGACGAGCGGGGCTTAGGTAGGAACGGCTGCGGTCCCCCACTGCCGGTGTGGAGTATCTGTTGCGATGGGTACTCTGGCAGGAATACACACTTTAGTGTGTAGTCAGTTATGTGGAGATTGATTATGGAGTTTGGGACTTGATGTGACGGTTGAGTTGTTTGGCATTTATTTTATTGTGATTTGTATCGTGTAATTAGTACTGATCCCGTTGTTTGTTTTGTAAAACCGTGGTGACCCATATTCCATTCGGGAATGGTGAACAGTTGTTGAGCAGGTTTGATTCAATGCATTTGGGCTAGCTAGGATGAGTTATCACTTGGAATTAGAAGAGTCTTCCGCTGTGTCAGACGATGTCCTTAGTATTCAGTTTGGCTAGTAGACATTTGGTTTTAGAATTGTATTGGATTTATCGTTTTTGGTTTTGAACATGTAATCGCTTAAATTATATTTACTTTTAAAGTACGTTTCATTATTGTCTTATGATATTCATTGCCTCGGGTAACCGAGATGGTGACGTTCCTATACCTGAGTGGTCCTGGTAAGGCACTTGGAGTATGGGGGTGTCACAAAGTGGTATGAGAGCGACGATCCTGAAACTTATAACCAATGAATCTAACGAACATAGGGAGTCAAATTAAAATGAACCCGGGGTAGAAGTTGTCGGAGCTAATGCAAAGGCTTGGGAGACGTCCTAAAGTTGCGAACTCGCCCTGCAATTTTGAACCGGTCACATGGGGTACGTGTCGGGATCGTATGTGTTGTCTTCTGGTTTGTGTATCTATATAGTAGCATGTGGTGTGAATTTATGGATGTTGAATGTGGAGGAATGGAGATATGGAATAGAAGTTGAAAGATATGTTATTTGTATGTTGAATTGGATGAAAAGCATGTTGTTTATTTATAATGTGGCATATTAGTGATATGAAGTAAATTGTTTTGTTGAGTATATAAAGAGTTGCGTATATATGCATGCATAGTTGTTGTTGTTATGTTAAAAGTATAGAAATTGTATATAATGTTGGGGAAAGTAAGATGAGCATGCGGGTAGTTATACAAGTCTGCATGACTCGATCGAGTGGGGGGGCATTCGATCGAGTAGGTGAGGTGCTCGATCGAGTGATCTGACTCGATCGAGTAGGGAGTTTAGTGTTTTTCTGGGCAAAAACGTGTTTTTGGGTACTCGATCGAGTACATAGGGGCACTCGATCGAGTGACTTGTCAGCTCGATCGAGTGTATTTTTTAGCAGAGGTCTGATCAGGTTCTGGACTCGAGGCACTCGATCGAGTAGGTTGGGCACTCGATCAAGTGGCCTCAACTCGATCGAGTGGGTTTTGGTACTCGATCGAGTGGGTTCTGTACAGGTCGTATGCATGTTTTGAGTTATAGTATGCGTGTTTATGTCTACCTTTTCTTATATAGTTACAAGATGCCGCCAAAAAAAACCGCCTTGTATGCTAGAGCTGAGAGCATGAACATTGATGATATAGTAAAGATGTTGGGGCACCAAGATGCTCTTACGGAAGTGTTGAAGAGAGTGGGAAAGGATAAGGAGGTTGATCACCCCAAGATCAGCATCCATATAGCGAGGTTAAACCCGAAAGAGTATAAGGAAAGTGGGGAGCCAATTCTTCTGGATAATTGGCACAGGGAGATGGAGAATATCCTGGAGTTGGTGCACTGCCCGGATGAGTTGAAAGTGGAACAAGTTGCATTCTACTTGAGGGAAGCGGCAGGTGAGTGGTGGGATAAGGTCAAGGTGAGTGCTAGGGAGATGTATATGAAGCAGGGACTACCTGTAATACCTTGGGAGGAGTTCAGGAGAGCCATGAGACACGAGTTTGTACCGGAACATGTGAGGAGTAAGCTGAGGGAGGAGTTCGATGAGTTTAAGATGGCATCTGATATGACGGTGGCTGAGTACTACCGTAAGTTTATGAGAAGTCCAGATACGCTGAGGATATGGAGCTGAGTGAGGAGAACCTAGCTTTGAGGTTTGAGAAGGGGTTGACCCCAAGATTATGGAGAAGCTACCGGTGGGAGTCTTTACAGATGTTAAGGAAGTCTTTGAGAGAGCTAGGATGGCTGAGAGGTTGGTGGAGATGGAGAGGGGTACTGAGAAGAGGAAGGCTGAGAGCGAGGGTGGTGGTCAATCCAACTATAAGAAGGGTAACCACACTCAGGCGAGAGCATATTCATCTAGCTCGGGGTTTAGTGCTAGGGTTTCATATGGGCGTGGCCGTGGGAGTGGTAGCAGTAGCTGGGGAATGACCTGTTTTAACTGTGGCGGTGTAGGCCACAAGAGACATGAGTAAACCAGTGTGGTGAGTGGGGGTTTCTAGAGGCCGTTACAGGGGAGCTTTTCACAGGGTCCTGCACAGAGTTATGCAAGCAACAGACCGGCTGGGTCATGGAACAACAGGGGAGGTCAGAACAACAACGGTGGGGGTAACCGCAATGGCGGTAATTCTTATCAGAAACCAGCTACGAACACCAACCACAACCAGGGGTCGGGTGCTAAGCCGACTACCTCAAATAATCTTGTCCGGTGAGGTGGACGGAAGACCGATGGCAAGTCGTTTATGATGGAGAAGAAAGCAGCTGAGGACGACGCTTATGTTATCACTGGTACTTTTCTTGTTAATGGTGTTTATACCTTTGTTTTGTTTGATTCGGGGGCGTCATAGTCGTTTGTATCTTCGAGTCATGTTAAAAGGTTGGGTTAAGAGAGTATGCGTCTGTAAGAGAGAAAGTTTTTATACCTTTAGGGGAGTCTGTATCGTGTGGGAGGTTGCAGAGAGGTGTATCCTTGATAGTTGGGCAAGTTGATCAACCTGTAGACTTGCTAGAGTTTTCTTTAGACGGTTTTGAGATGATAGTCGGGATGGATTGGTTGGGAAAGTACAAAGCTAAGATAGATTGTCATCAAAAGAAAGTTTTCCTGAGAGGTCCTAAGGGGATTAGTGTGTCTTATCGTGGGTTTGTTTTCAAACCCAAAGTTAAGTTGATTGCAGCTGTGACCTTGAAGTCCTATCTGAGGAAGGGGTGCCCGTTGATCTTGTGCCATGTGAGGGGTCACAGAGTGGAGAGTCCGACATTTGAGTAGATACCAGTTGTGGGGGAGTTTCCATATGTTTTTCCCGAGGAGATTCCGGGGTTGCCACCAAAGAAGGAGATAGAATTCAGTGTTGAGTTGAAATCGGGGACGGGGCCAATCTCTAAGGCACCGTACCGTATAGGTCCTAGGGATTTAGTGGAGCTAAGGAAACAGTTGGATGATCTGATTGGGAGGGGATACATTAGACCTAGTGTATCACCGTGGGAAGCACCAGTTCTGTTTGTGAAAAAGAAAGATGGGAGCCTGAGGTTGTGCATAGATTACAGGGAGATGAACAGAGTGACGGTCTAGAACAAGTATCATTTGCCAAGGATAGATGATTTGTTTGATCACAGTAGTGGTGCAGCAGTCTTTTCTAAGATTGATTTGAGGTCGGGGTACCTTCAGGTCAAGATTAGAGAGGAGGACATACCAAAGACGACTTTCACGTCGAGGTATGGCCATTATGAGTATGTGGTGATGTCGTTTGGGTTATCTAATGCACCAGCTATGTTTATGGATTTGATGAACCGAGTCTTCAGTCAGTTCTTGGACAAGTTTGTGGTGGTTTTCATAGATGACATCTTAGTCTTTTCTAAGACTAAGGAGGAGCATGAGGAGCATCTGAGGATTATGTTGCAGGCCTTGAGAGAATATGAGTTGTATGCCAAGTTGTCCAAGTGTGAGTTCTGGTTGGAGAAAGTTGTTTTTCTGGGGGATGTGATTTCAAAGGAAGGGGTAGATGTGGATCCTGCAAAGATTGAGGCAGTTACCAAGTGGAAAGCACCAAAGAATGTAGCTGAGATCAGGAGTTTCTTGGGCTCAGCAGGGTATTATCGACGGTTCGTGAAAGATTTCTCCAAGATTGCTAGACCTATGACAGCTTTGATGAGGAAAGAAAACAGGTTTCGTTGGGATGAGAGTTGTGAGACGGCGTTCCAAACAGTAAGAAGCGTTTGACCACAAATCCAATCTTAGCATTGCATATAGGGAGTGAGAACTTTGAAGTGTATACAGATGCTTCAAAGAATGGGTTGGGTTGTGTGTTGATGCAGAATGGGAAAGTGTGGACAACGCCCGCGGGAACTGCGTCCGCGGGATCCACAGGGGCACAATCGACTCGAGGTTCTTTCGAATCGAATTAAGACAAATTAGAGTCGCCACCAAGTTTTATGGGAACTTGGAACCGTTCTAGTCAACTTTACACCTTTCATCGAAAAGCATAAAGTCAATCGACTACGAGTGATTAAAGATAAAGACGTGTACCCTATATCACTCGATTTGAATGACTCTCGTAATCCAATGGTATTTAGACAGATCCACAAACCATAGATCTTGAGTAAGGGGTGAGGGTACGTGTTAGGAAGCCCATAAGGACACCTAACCCCGCCCGTCAATAATGGCCTCTACTAAGTCAAGTATCGGATTTCAAACAAGGTCGTAGCTCCTACGGTATATGATATGCAAACATCGTTTTAAAACCCTGACATGTGAGGTTTCTATGTCGATTTAGATGCAACTAAACTAACTTTGTCAAAGTTGTAATTTAGCATGTGGGTTGATTGATCTAACAACATACAAACGAAACAAACAAGGCTTGATGGGAATGGGGGAGCCGTTGGGATCTACCCTATTACAACCCAGGCATTTCATGCCGACACAACAAGAAATTAAAGATGCAACTCGATCTAAATACAATTGATATATACGACACCGTACATGACACCCTACATGGCCAATCCGGCCTAGGAAAACGTGCACAAGGGGTGGCCCACGGTTTACATAACTCACGGCCTTGGGTCACTCCTCGTAATGCGTGCTTTCGCTTAATCTCATCGAATTAGACATTAAGTCACACACCAAAACCTGCATTAGCATAAATCAGGCCATGTTGCTTTAAACAACATGCGATTTACTACGCTCTTACATGAATTGGAGCACAACCATCTAACCAGACGAGACTAAGGTTTTTATAAATCATTTGACTCGATAACGGCAAACTAATTACAAACAAATTACAAAACACGACTCGATAAACAAAAGTAATTACAAGATACGAAATAACGAGATAAAGATAAAAAGAGCGAGAAAAGGACTACAAAATACACGGCCAAACACGACCTACATATCCTACCCTACCCTAATCCTTGGGTTAGATTCATTAGGTTAGATAGATTTGCATAGCGATACGGGATATACATTAGAAATCGATGATAAGAGAGGTCAGAAGGCTTCGCCTAAACCGAGTGTTCTACACGGCCTAAAGGGTCGAATTAGGTCAATTTCGCTAGTTAAATTAACTCGTCGAGTGTTAATAAGAAGGTGCTAATCACGCACTCTTATACTAGCGAGAAATCATGTGAAAAGAGAGATGTATTCAATTAGGTTACAGAATTGTTAACCGATTTTAATGCTTGTGTCGAAGCACCCTAACATGTCTAATTAGGTTATTAAATCAATCTAATATCGTCTAAATGATTCATATATTAACAATCAGAGGTTTAACTAACATGCAACGGGTCCTAGGGCAGGCCGAATTGAGCGAGACAAGCGAGGGGTCAAAAGCGAGGAACAAAGTTAGAATTCGTTTTATTAATGCCCTACCTTGAACACGAGGATATGTAAATGAGAAGGGGATATGACCGACCGATCTGGCGGATTTCTTTCCCAACTCAAGTCAAGGCGGGTGTTCATGGTGGTACTTTAACTCATACTCAGACTAAACTAGTTTTACAGTTAACGATATCAAACGATGCAAAACGATAAACAATGTAAAAACGAACAATAAAAAACAAACATAAAAAAGAACGAAATAAAAGGGAGAAGAGGAGGATTTGATGCACCCTCAACCTACATGTATCGTTGACACCGTCTTGGGTCATAGTCGATCGTAGATTTTATCTCGAGAGGCCGTCGTCAACGAAGGAACAAAGCAACAACATGTTTTTTGTAAATCTGGACAGCGACTTTCAAACTGCAATTTCTCACTCGTTTCACAGTGAAAATTAGATTTAAAAGATGTTTTGAAAACTAGAAAGAGAGGAGAACAAAGATATTAAAACAAACCACGCTCTTTCTGAGTTATTTGGCACGAAAAATGAGCACAAACAGAACTGGACAGACAGGAAAAGCCGCGAAAACAGAGTGTATGACACTCTGTTTTTCGAGGGGATTCGTGTACTCTCAAGGTCAATTTGGCTCGTAAATCTTTGTCTAAGATGTAGATTGATGTTATATGGTTAATTAGGAATAAGAAACACGAATTTTAATGGAGATTTGAAGGGGAAACGAATGGTATTTCGAGAGAGACACAAACTGTTTCTCAGTTTGGATGTCTCGGTTTTGTCGAGGGTTTTGAGAGGCAACTAGGGTTTGTTTCTGGAGATTAGTGTTGGTTAGTGATGGTAGTATGTATGGAGAACTTAGAGGAATGAAAGTATGGCAGGGGGGAGGTATTTATAGGGAGTTAAAGTAGGGTTTGATAGGGTTAAGAGACCTTGGACTCGGTTTGCATAGCTGCTGTCCATCAGCTATTTCATGGGGTTTTTAGGGTTTTTATGAGGGGTTTGCTTGGTGGTTAAGCTAAGGTAATATGGGTAGGATACTAGGGTATGGTTTAGGGTTAATGGGCATGGGTTTAAGTGGTGTTTGGAGCGGGTTTGGGGCTTGGCGAAGCTGAACACGGGTAAGGGAAAGGGTTGGTTGTGCGGGCTGTTTGGGACGGGTTATTAGCTGGATTGGAGGGAGTTTTGACGTGGGCTTGCATGGGGTTAGGGCCTGGTTATGAGGATGAGTGATGGGTTGGGTTATGGGTCAGGAGTTGGTTCGAGTTTGCTTCGAAAATCGTGCCCAAATCAAGTTGAAAACGAGCTCAAAATCGCGTATAAAACCATCGTAAAAAAAATCGAGTTCTTCAAATACGGTTTATAAAACGATTTAAATTGATTTTTCAAATCAAATAACTAAAGAATGATTTTTCAAATCAAATATCTATTTTATTTTCAATAAAATAAGTTTAAGAAAATAAATTCAAATTAAAACAATAAAATAAATTCACTTTAAAAAACATTAATTTAAATATCATTTAAATTGATAAAATATTTCATCGACGACGCTCATTCTGTAACACCCCCTCATACCAAGGTACCTTACCAGGACTACCCCAGGATGAAAGGTTGTTACCATCTCGGTTGCCCGAGGTTAGTATATATCAAAAGCAACAGTCCAAACACATTTATTAAAGTACAGAAATTATAAAAGTTACATAGTCTCCAAAATCTAATAAACGAATTATCCAAATGGCAACAACTAACAAAACAATAACTAAGGCTCGTGATGGTGTCATCTAATCCAGCGTGGTGACTCTCCCATGACTGCCCCCAAGCTCAATTAATGTATCACTGTCCTGTCGCTCACCATCCCCGAATGGATCACCGCAGTTTTACAAAACAACAACACGGGTCGAGACTACTCAATCAATATAAGACAACAAACATTACCACCACCGATCATCGATCCCACGCACAGTAACCGACTACACACCGAAGTGTGTAGCCCTGCCAGATTACCCATCGCAACAGGTAATCCTCGCCGCCAGTGGGTGACCGCAGCCCATCCCCACCTAGTCCAGCTCATCAACGAGCGACTAACAATCCCTGTCCCTTAATGTGCACATCCCCTCCCGTGACGGGTTCCACGGAGGGCGAACTAGGGTGTGAAGCCACTCCCGCAAGTGACTCCACCACAATCACACACACACAAAGATCACACCTGTCACAACACCACAACCGTCACAACACAACCACACCAACACACGTCTCCACAACACCTATCCTCCGATGATCGTGAGATAACAACAATTATGAACATATGCAATCTCAATCAATTAACAAAGATCTTGAGTAGGAGAAACCCTACCTTTTCGCAATCCGCTATGCTGCAATCAACCATACAAATGCATAACAATATCACATCGTCACCTACAACAATAATCACATAATACAATTACACATTGCACAATCCCATTTTCCCCAATTCATATATACAGTAACCCCAAAAGAATACAAATGACAAGGGAATGAAACTTACCAACAGTAGAATAAGAGACTACACGCAAGGATCACGACGATTTGCACACACAACGAGATATGAGGATGATTACGGAGTGATTAGGGAGAGATCGTAGAATGATTAGGGTTGGAATGATGTTTAGAAACTGATGCGGAAATGTAAAATACCCTAAACATTCCCTAATCAAACCGTCGAAATAACACTCCGCCAAACCGGACACTCGGTCGAGTAAGTGTATACTCGGCCGAGTGTCCCATACTCGGTGGAGTGTTCACTTTACTCGGCCGAGTGTTCCTCGGCAGAACCAAAACAACACACAACCTCAGCACTACTCGGCCGAGTAGGTTCTACTCGGTCGAGTAGTCACCAAGGAAAATCCGTAGTGTTACACATTCTACATCATAAAATGAACCCAAATAATGACAATGCCAACTAGCAAATACATGTCGTCCTATCATCATCGGGTGTTTGTCGGGTTCTCTATAAATTCCAATATCGACGGATACGGGTATCTACAGAGCCCCCACTTTGACTGAGGCTTGGACAAGGCGAAAGTCAAAGTATACCCCAAGTCCCTCTCGACCTGAGGATTCCGCGGGTCGTTTATAGTCCATTAGACTTGCGTATATAAGCTACTTGACCATAAGAAGAGATCATACCTGAAACTTCGTCGGGGATTAACTCTTGCTTCTGTTGCGTCAAATTGTCATCATTGGTCGTCGACCCATAAAGTTGCATATGTGATGGGTTGAGCCTTATCCATAGGCGCCTACGTATCCGTTTCTGACGGAATCAAACCCGCGTCGTAGTTCGGCCACTGCTGACACATGCCCAAAGTTTATCACCTGCTGGCATTTGTCCGAAATTCATATCTGCTGACACTTGCCCAAAGTTTATCATTTGCTGGCACTTGTCCGAAATGGGACGGGACTCTCCGAGGAGGTTGTCGCCGCTTTCATCATTTGCTTTCAGCTACGGAATTCTTCCATTTCATTCATACTCTTGTATTGAATTGAATTCTTGGTGGATGTCATCCTTTACATCTTGATAATGGTCTCTGAAGCCAACGGCTTTAGAGCCCCCAGTTTGTGATGGCTCTAAAGTCGAAGACTTTAGAGCCCCCAGTTGAAGCATATCCTGCTATATTTGAAACATAGAAAATGGACGAACAATTATCATCACATAAGCACATTTGGATCATCGATCTTAAAATTGGATCATTTGAAAGATTGGGTCATCGACCCGAAAATTGAATTTGAAAATTTTGAATAATTGGGTCATCGACCCGCATTTCGAATGTGTCACCACTTAGAATATTGGACCATCGGCCCTTTGAAAAATTGAATTTTGAATTTTGAATTTCGAAAGATTGGGTCATCGACCCACAAAGATTCCACTACTTGGATCATCTATCCACAATTCGCAAAAAGTTTTTTGAATTTTGAAATTTTGAAATTTTTTGAAATCGAACCTTGATGGGTGAGCATAAAATACGACTCAGACACTCTGTATGACTCGTAAACCACGTGGGCGTAGCCCGCTACCGTAAAACAAAAAAGGAAAATAAAACCGTAAGTGTGCCCGGGTTTTAATTCGATTATTGACTTGTTGGGGGTAGAAACGTAAATTGGCCGTTCCAGCGCCAAAAGATGGCAAATGGGAATCACAAGGTCGTCGGACTTGGTACGGAGATATCGTATGTCATGGGCGTGCTCCCGAGGGCACATGGGAATCAAGATCACTTGGCATTGACAAGGAGGATTAAACTCACAGAGCAACAACGTTGGCTTCGCCCAGACACTAAACACAGACTGACTTTACGAGAATACTTAGACATCACACATCACTCTTGTTGGGAACATTCTGTCACTCTTCTCCTCGTCTCCTTTCTTTTCAGCGAGTTTTTTATCATTTCTTGCCACCGCCTTCTTTCTTTTCAGCGGGCTTTTACTAATTTTTTTCCACGCCTCCTTTCTTTTCAGCGGGTTTTTCATATTTTCTGTTCCTAACACAAACCCACACCTATCTGACTGAGTATCCTTGTCTACACCGTTAGATAAAGCTCATTCCGAGATTAGACACTACTCATCTGAATCTATATCCTTATCCTAGCCTACATCGAGTGCTAAGACTGACTCAAACAAAGGTGGCTTCATTTGGACTTGGTTAAGACCCGTAAGAAACCAACAAGATGACAACTTGGTTGATGAGTGGATTGAATCCCTTATTCTGAAGGACTGCCTACGTATTCGCGTAGAGCGAAATCAAATCCGACGTAGTTCGATGAAGGTGCATTAAATTGGCATTTTGATTGTGTGTACACACTCGAAGGTTTCACCTAAGGTATCATGTCATATCCCATTCTAGCCTGTAAGGTACTGTTAAATCCCGTGTCTAGGGTTGGTACAAAAAGTTGTGGTTCTTTGGGATGTGGAGCTTGGTAAAAATAGGTTTGCGAGGTAAACAATCATTCTGAAGGTTCGTTTTGTGGTGCTAAGGCCAAGGGCTATGGCTTATAACGTGGTTGGAAATGGTGTCTCAGGTTTGATGAACCTAAGTGCAAATGGGTCGGGAAACGACGTGGGTTCAAGTTTCCATGTCTGGACCCTAAAGGCTTGGCTTTACTAACACAAGCTAACTGATTCTCAGAATCCCTAACTATTCCCTTATAAATGCCTCGGGAAGGACTTAGGGGCATGGATGACTACTGATGGCACTACCTGACCATTTTGGCTTCGCCTTGAACTCTGATTAACATTTCAACATTTCTTTTCTTCTTTTCTTTTCTCTTTTTCTTCTTTCTTTTTTTTCGTCTCTTTTTCCTTTTTTCTTCTTGTTTTTTTCTTTGTCGTTTTTTTTTTCATCTTTTCCTTTTTTCTCTTTTTTTTTGAAAATGGTCTTCAACTCCTTCTCCTAGTCACCAATGGATACACCTTGAAAACTTGGCTTCGCCAACTAATTTGGGTCAGAGCTAACAATTCCTTGTTAGAACGGGTTGGTTTCCTTTCTCTTCGAGATGTGGAATGATTTTGTGGGTAATGGGCTTGCCTTATGTCATCGATATGGGAAGCAGGGAGCTAGTCTAGCTTTGTCATAGAATCATCTAAGAGCTTGTCATAAGCACTGGTTTTGATGGAGGTTCTCTACCGCCAGACATGGAATAGGTAAAGGGCACAGACACGAGATCCTAGTGTACCTTCCATTTTGAAACGGGACATATTTCTACCCCAAGTATACCTTTGAGTGGTTTGTGCATTTTATCATGTTTCGGAATGATTGAGGATTGGAAACAAGATATATTTGGAAACGAAACTGCAACTTTTATTGGAATGACAAATGCTTAACGGACTCGAAGGAACGATTCCTAGGACACACCCTAGGTCATCGCGGAACAAACGACTCAACTTCAGGAAAAGAAAGTCCTAGACTCGACTCGACTAAGATAAGAAAACAGATCCCGACTCATAATTTCAAATCTGGTCATGGGCTTTCCCTTGTTCAGCTGTCAACTTAGATGCTCGGCTCTTGTCCTTGATCCCTTCGATGGTCTGCCTCCATCCCGAGGTAGTCCTCTGAGGATCTACGCCAATGATGAAGGTTGGTGAATCGAATTGTCTTTTATTAACTTCGTTAACGAGAAGAGTACATTCTAAAGCAAGACTCCCGACTTGAATTTCATTCTTCGGGTTTGGCAAGAATTCAAAGCAATCCACAAATATTTTCCCGATAAACACCCCTTTCAAGTGACATGGGCGGATAAGATGGGAATAATCGACACCGTCTTCGACAGAAACAAAGTTAGTGTGATCGCCAAATGGATTGGTGATGTTATTGGGTTTAACAGTTGGGATCGGGAGTGTTCCATTCTCAATCATGTCTTGGATTTCGTGCTTCAGTCGATAGCACCTTTAAGTATCATGGCCTTTCCCTTGATGAAAGGCACAGTAGGCATTTGGTTTATACCATTTACCTTGTTGATCAGCGGGGGGTCCGGAGTTGGACCAATAGGCTTCAGGCTTTCCTTGGGCTATGAGCCTTTGGAGAGCGTATGTATAAGTGCATCCGATATCGGTGAATGCCCTAGGTGTTTGGCGCTGCGACTTCTTCGATTGCCCTTCTAAGAGATTGATGGCTTCATCAATATGGGTCGTTGTTGGGGCCTTGGCCTTAGACGATGAGGCCCCTTGGTACCCTTTCGGCTTTTCAGCCTCTGCCCTTATGACATCATTTTCTACCTTTATCCCGATTCTTATCAATTCTTTGAAAGAGCCAAAATTCTGGTATTTCAGAGCATTGCGGTAAATAGGTCGTAGATTCTTTACGAACTTATCTACCATTTCAACTTCGTCAGGCTTCTTGGCTAATTTCACGCTTTCAGCGCGCCATCTTGGAAGGAATTCAGTAAAGCCTTCTTTGTCTTTTTGTGTCATCACCTCCAATGTTCTTATGTTGGTTTGAATCTCGACATTATCAGCATAGTGCTTGCAGAACTCCACCGTAATATCTTCGAAAGTGGGGAAGTTCTTAAGGTCAAGATTGTAGAACCACGCCTTCGGGTGTTCATCCAGATATTGAGTGAAAATTTCAGAGAGCATGTCAGCAGGTACTCCCTTCAGGGCTAAGTACCCCTTATAGGCCTTAACATGGTGGACTGGATCTTCTGTGCCTTTAAACTTTGGGATATCAGTGAGTACCATGTTTGTGGGCAACTTATCCTGAACTGGGGCATAGGCCCTAGCATTTTCGTAGTGGATGTTCATCCCCTGGGAGAGTTTCAGACGGTCTTCAATGAATTTGAACCGTTTCTTCAGATGAGTCAGAGGTGGGGTGGAGGAATATTCACCCAGCTTGGATTCGATCACATCCATTCTGGCCCTCATGAGGTTCACGACCTCAGTGAGTTTGTTAACAGCGTCTTCCATTGCTTGAAGTCGGGTTTTTGGCGGCCTTTCTACAAGAAAACCCCGAACTGAGTCAATATTCAAATGTAAGATCCCCTGCACACTTAAGGACACGACACCAACTTGACTCAAACAAAGACTCGACTTATGACTGACTAACCAAAAGGTTCGACTCACGGTTGGATTTAGACCTCGATTCATTTTGGACTCGACAAAACGACACGACCCAAACCATCATAACTCGATTCTAAACTGGACTCGGTGTGACTAAACCCGTGATTGGACCAACATAGCCCATAGGTTTAAGTGAAACGCCCTAAATGGCCTAGCTTGGACGTTTCTGTGGACTATCCTAGACCAATTGGTCGACCCACATGACTCGAAGCCCAAGAGGTGAGCTTGGGTGATCCAACAAGGTCGTGTTCTAGATACCTAGGACGAAACACGCCTAGCCAAACACGGCTAGGACCCGGACACGACTCGACGCATTTCATGCTTGGTTAAGTTTCGAGAGGCATTTTGGATTAAATTTGAAAAAAAATGAATAATCGATTTGAAAATGAGATTTAAAATGGGCAGCATGCCGGCTATAAAAGCTCATTTTGGGCCGAAAGAACTAGTCCTACTTGGGCAGCATTACGCGTTTTTAAAACCATGCTATTTTGAAAGTAAGTTGTTCAAAAGTTCGGTTTTGAAATTGACATGGAAAATTTGAAAAAAGACTCGGGAGATCACCTTGCACATTGTCATTCTCATGTTATAAGGATGTATGCTCCTAGACATTTCTAAGTCTCGGCAAGTCTTCTATAAGAAGGTCTATACCCTCAATCCTTTCGGGTCTAATAGAACAAGGGCCTTTAGGTAGAGTACCTAGAAGAGCATCCTCACCCTCAAGAACCACGACGAGGCGGAGCGGAAGAAAGCAATGTGCAAGCACCTGGCATAGTGAGACGTCGCCCCCCACGCGTCACAAAGAAGCGCTGGGGCGGCCCGGGAAAGTCCTTAAGGGTTTATGCATGAATCGTAGCACTACGAGTAATGTTTTACTTTCCAATACTTTCTTTTCAAGTTACACCTCGGAGGAAAAGACCCTAGAAACAAAGTGTAACTAGTCCTCTTTTCCCCAGCAGAGTCGCCAAACTGTGGACAATGCCCGCGGGAACTGCGTCCGCGGGATCCACAGGGGCACAATCGACTCAAGGTTCTTTCGAATCGAATTAAGATAAATTAGAGTCGCCACCAAGTTTTATGGGAACTTGGAACCGTTCAAGTCAACTTTACACCTTTCATCGAAAAGCATAAAGCCAATCGACTACGAGTGATTAAAGATAAAGACTTGTACCCTATATCACTCGATTTGAATTACTCTCATAATCCAATGGTATTTAGACAGATCCACAAACCATAGATCTTGAGTAAGGGGTGAGGGTACGTGTTAGGAAGCCCATAAGGACACCTAACCCCGCCCGTCAATAACGGCCTCTACTAAGTCAAGTATCGGATTTCAAACAAGGTCGTAGCTACTATGGTATATGATATGCAAACATCGTTTTAAAACCCTAACATGTGAGGTTTCTATATCGATTTAGATGCAACTAAACTAACTTTGTCAAAGTTGTAATTTAGCATGTGGGTTGATTGATCTAACAACATATAAACGAAACAAACAAGGCTTGATGGGAATGGGGGAGCCGTTGGGATCTACCCTATTACAATCCAGGCATTTCATGCCGACACAACAAGAAATTAAAGATGCAACTCGATCTAAATACAATTGATATATACGACACAGTACACGACACCCTACATGCCAATCCGGCCTAGGAAAACGTGCACAAGGGGTGGCCCACGGTTTACATAACTCACGGCCTTGGGTCACTCCTCGTAATGCGTGCTTTCGCTTAATCTCATCGAATTAGACATTAAGTCACACACCAAAACCTGCATTAGCATACATCAAGCCATGTTGCTTTAAACAACATGCGATTTACTACGCTCTTACATGAATTGGAGCACAACCATCTAACCAGACGAGACTAAGGTTTTTATAAATCATTTGACTCGATAACGGCAAACTAATTACAAACAAATTACAAAACACGACTCAATAAACAAAAGTAATTACAAGATACGAAATAACGAGATAAAGATAAAAAGAGCGAGAAAAGGACTACAAAATACACGGCCAAACACGACCTACATATCCTAGCCTACCCTAATCCTTGGGTTAGATTCATTAGGTTAGATAGATTTGCAAAGCGATACGGGATATACATTAGAAATCGATGATAAGAGAGGTCAGAAGGCTTCGCCTAAACCGAGTGCTCTACACGGCATAAAGGGTCGAATTAGGTCAAGTTCGCTAGTTAAATTAACTCGTCGAGTGTTAATAAGAAGGTGATAATCACGCACTCTTATACTAGCGAGAAATCATGTGAAAAGAGAGATGTATTCAATTAGGTTACAGAATTGTTAACCGATTTTAATGCTTGTGTCGAAGCACCCTAACATGTCTAATTAGGTTATTAAATCGATCTAATATCGTCTAAATGATTCATATGTTAACAATCAGAGGTTGAACTAACATGCAACGGGTCCTAGGGCAGGCCGAATTGAGCGAGACAAGCGAGGGGTCAAAAGCGAGGAACAAAGTTACAATTCGTTTTATTAATGCCCTACCTTGAACACGAGGATATGTAAATGAGAAGGGGATACGACCGACCGATCTGGTAGATTTCTTTCCCAAATAAAGTCAACGCGGGTGTTCATGGTGGTACTTTAACTCATACTCAGACTAAACTAGTTTCACAGTTAACGATATCAAACGATGCAAAACGATAAACAATGTAAAAACGAACAATAAAAAACAAACATAAAAAAGAACGAAATAAAAGGGAGAAGAGGAGGATTTGATGCACCCTCAACCTAAATGTATCGTTGACACCGTCTTGGGTCGTAATACATCGTAGATTTTATCTCGAGAGGCCGTCGTCGACGAAGGAACAAAGTAATAACACGTTTTTTGTAAATCTGGACAGCGACTTTCAAACTGCAATTTCTCACTCGTTTCACGGTGAAAATTAGATTTAAAAGATGTTTTGAAAACTAGAAAGAGAGGAGAACAAAGATATTAAAACAAACCACGCTCGTTCTGAGTTATTGGGCACGAAAAACGAGCACAAAAAGAACTGGACAGACAGGAAAAGCCGCGAAAACAGAGTGTATGACACTCTGTTTTTCGAGGGGATTCGTGTACTCTCAAGGTCAATTTGGCTTGTGAATCTTTGTCTAAGATGTAGATGGATGTTATATGGTTAATTAGGAATAAGAAACTCGAATTTTAATGGAGATTTGAAGGGGAAACGAATGGTATTTCGAGAGAGACACAAACTGTTTCTCAGTTTGGATGTCTCGGTTTTGTCGAGGGTTTTGAGAGGCAACTAGGGTTTGTTTGTGGAGATTAGTGTTGGTTAGTGACGGTAGTATGTATGGAGAACTTAGAGGAATTAAAGTATGGCAGAGGGGAGGTATTTCTAGGGAGTTAAAGTAGGGTTTGATAGGGTTAAGAGACCTTGGACTCGGTTTGCATAGCTGTTGTCCATCAGCTATTTCGTGGGGTTTTTAGGGTTTGTATGAGGGGTTTGCTTGGTGTTTAAGCTAAGGTAATATTGGTAGGATACTAGGGTATGGTTTAGGGTTAATGGGCACGGGTTTAAGTGGTGTTTGGAGCGGGTTTGGGGCTTGGCGAAGCTGAACACGGGTAAGGGAAAGGGTTGGTTGTGCGGGCTGTTTGGGACGGGTTATTAGCTGGATTGGAGGGAGTTTGGACGTGGGCTTGCATGGGGTTAGGGCCTGGTTATGAGGATGAGTGATGGGTTGGGTTATGGGTCAGGAGTTGGTTCGAGTTTGCTTCAAAAATCGTGCCCAAATCAAGTTGAAAACGAGCTCAAAATCGCGTATAAAACCATCGTAAAAAAAATCGAGTTCTTCAAATACGGTTTATAAAACGATTTAAATTGATTTTTCAAATCAAGTAACTAAAGAATGATTTTTCAAATCAAATATCTATTTTATTTTCAATAAAATAAGTTTAAGAAAATAAATTCAAATTAAAACAATAAAATGAATTCACTTTAAAAAACATTAATTTAAATATCATTTAAATTGATAAAATATTTCATCGACGACGCTAATTCTACATCGTAAAACGAACCCAAATAATGACAATGCCAACTAGCAAATACATGTCGTCCTATCATCATCGGGTGTTTGTCGGGTTCTCTATAAATTCCAATATCGACGGATACGGGTATCTACAGAAAGTGATTGCATATGCTAGGCAATTGAACCCTTATGAGGAGAATTATCCTACACATGATCTGGAGTTGCGTGCAGTTGTATTTGCTCTTAAGATTTGGAGACATTACCTATATGGGGCGACCTTTAAGGTATTTTCATATCACAAGAGTCTCAAGTACATCTTCACTCAAAAGGAGTTGAACATGGGACAGTGGAGGTGGATGGAGTTGATTGGCGATTATAACATGGATATTATCTACCATGAAGGGAAAGCCGATGTGGTTGCAGATGCTTTGAGCAGGAAGAGTGTGCATTCTTTGTGCACATCCATATCTTTGATGAGATTGAGAGATGAGGTTGGGAAGTTTGGGATACATATGATCCAGAAAAGGGATGTCATGGGAGATTTGACAGTGCAGCCTGATCTTTATGATGATATTCGTGGTAAACAGGTGTTGGATCCCAAGATTGTGGAGTGGAGAGGTGGAGTAGAGAAAGGGACAGTGTCTAGATTCTCTATTCATACAGATGGTAGTCTGAGGTTTGATGGGAGGTGGTTTGTCCCTAATGATGAGGAGCTGAAAAAGATGATCATGATAGAGGCTCATTGCACACCATACTCGGTACATCCAGGTGGTGACAAGCTATACAAGGATTTGAAGAAGACTTTCTGGTAGCCTGGGATGAAGAAAGAAACAGCTGAGTTTGTGACCCGTTGTTTGACATGTCAGAGAGTAAAAGGGGAGCAGCGATGACCATAAGGTAAGATTCAGTCTCTTGAGGTACCTGAGTGGAAGTGGGAGTCCATTTTTATGGATTTTATCGTGGGTTTACCGAAGAGTCAACAGGGTAACAACATGATATGGGTTATCGTGGGTTTACCGAAGAGTCCATTTCTATGGATTTTATCGTGGGTTTACCGAAGAGTCAACAGGGTAACAACAGGTTGGGGACATGAGATGGTAGAGCAGATTAAGCTGATCAGAAAGAGGATGAGAGCGGCCCAGGATCGACAGAAGAGTTATGCTGATCTACATCGACGGGATATAGAGTTTCAGGTTGGGGACAAGGTTCTTTTGAAAGTGTCTCCTATGCGTGGAGTCATGAGATTTGGTAAGAAATGGAAGTTGAGTCAGAAGTTCATAGGACCATATGAGATCTTAGACCGTGTTGGAGAGGTTTCTTATCCGTTGGCTTTACCGTCTGCTTTGGATAGGGTACATAATGTGTTTCATGTGTCTCAGCTGCAGAAGTATGTTAGTGATCCGTCACATGTGATACATGCATTTTATATAGTCTTTTTAGGTCTTTTTATGCACGTATTTCTATGCTATTATCGTAGTTTATGCTACGAAATGCCCCGAATATGCTACTTTGGTTTGTTTTGTCTTATTTGCAGGAATGAAACAGAAAGTAGTGAAATCAAGCCTTTTACCGTCCGTTTAGCATGCATTCTGAGGAAGAGTGAATTTGGAGCATGAATGTAGCTATTTTGAGATGCGCAAAGAAGAAAGATAGCTAGGCGAGCAAAGGAAGAACTTCAAATTGCTAGTGCCTAGTTTGGAGAGCCATATATCGAGTTCTACAATAGATATTCAGGTGATTCCAATTGAAGATAAAATCTTGTCCTCTTAGCTTTCCAACGCCACCAGAATCGCCCTGTTTTCCCAAGTAACGAAGAAATGGCAGCCGTTTGAAGTTCAGTGCGCAAAGCAGGAAATTGTTGCTGGAAAGTACTCGATCGAGTACAATTTTACTCGATCGAGTCCTTTTTCTACTCGATCAAGTAGTTGCATTTTAGGATTTACTCGATCGAGTAGATTTTCTACTCGATCGAGTGGTTTAAGCTTTAGTTTACTCGATCGAGTGGTTTTAAATCACTCGATCGAGTAGATGATTTACTCGATCGAGTAGATTTTCTACTCGATCGAGTGGTTTAAGCTTTAGTTTACTCGATCGAGAGGTTTTAAATTACTCGATCGAGTAGATTCTCTTATGGGCTTGGGTCCGTGACGTATTAGGTTTAATTACGCATAGGTTTTTTTATAAATAAGGAGATTAGTCTTGCTAATCAGACATCTCTATATCATATCATACATCTCTTAGTTTACATCTCAACACTTTGCTACGATTTTTGGGGATTCGGATTTGGCTTGCTACGATTTCCGATCTACAACTTTGTAACCGTAATCTTTCCCTTTTAATTCATTCTTGTTTCTTTATTGCTTTTATTATTCCTCTATTTAGTTATCATGTCTTATGTTATTAGATTAGCAATTGTTAGTGTAGTATCCCGAGCCATGCGTAGCTAATTCCTTTAATATGTTAGGACTAGGGAAACCGTGGTAGCAATATGTTAGGATCGACATAATTAGATTAGTTTTGCGACAAGAATTGTATTAAGTAATATAATTGTGATTAGGTTGAATGAATGCATGCAGGAGACCGATTAATTAGTTACCCCCGACCTAGATCGAAAGATTGGAAGGGAAGGCTTGCTTGATTACAATAGGTGATACCTAACTAGGGCGAAAGCTAAATTAGGGAGACCCTAGGGCGATTAGAGACCGAAAGGGTATAATCGTAGGTTTAAGGACCGAAAGGTGACGACCTCGCTCTTCTTATCAATAATTTAATCGACTCAGTTGACCCGATAGTGTAGTTGCCACGGTAGACCGATTCCTAGCATATTTTCTCTCTTATTACTCTGCTCTTATTTTCTCGTACTCTTTCTCTCTTTGCTTTAGATTAATTTTAGATTAATTACAATCAATCAACCCCCGTTACTCATAGACAAAAATTAGACAGATAAATCTCATTTTGCCTCCCTGTGGAGATCGACCCTACTTACCGCTAGCTTCCGTTAGTTGTACTTAGGTTTATTTTTGATACTGCGACGACCGGTATCAAATTTTGGCGCCGTTGCCGGGGACGCGACCAAAATATAACTAACAGAAGCTAGCGATAAGTAGGGTCGATCTCCACAGGGAGGCAAAAATAAGATTTATCTGTTTTAAATTAGTCTAAGAGTAACGGAGGTTTGAATATGATTTCTAAACTAAGAGAGGTGGCAAGAGAAATTGAGAGATAAAAATAAAGGGATACGGGCCAAACTGCAGACGGAAAATCATATCACAAAAGACATACTAAACTAGCTTGACTAGGCAGGCTCAGTTTTGGATGTAGCTAATGGGTCAAAAAGGCAAGTTTTGCCTTAAGTGGAGCTAAATGGGTGAAAAATATAAGGAAAAGGGAAATTTGCAAGCACCTCCCTGCATGTGACACCGACCACAAACCCGAATATATGCATTTGACAAGAAATCGAATTTCATAAATGTGCAAAAGTAATAAACATGTTATGCAAGGAGTACTACTCTCAATTCCTATGTAAACCGGTCATGAATGTCCCCAGTTATAAGGCTCTAAAACTCAGAATTTATAGAGTAGGTTGCCAATTTATCAGGTCAAGTCTAAACAGTCAGCTATATTTGAACAGGAACTCGTAGACTATGCGTATGACAAAGCTAATAACTATCAACAGAAGTGCAAGGCTCAAAGAAAATGACAAGTTATAGTGCATTATCATCACGGAAATCTACCGTTCCGACTCAACCTATATGCAAAAATAAACGTGAATATTTTTTTGAATTTTTGAAATTTTTCAATTTTTATGAGATTTTTGATTTTTATGAAAATAAACAACAATGCATACTGAAATTAAACATGATAACAGAAATGCAATAAAAACAAGATGCAGACACAGATATGGATGCATAACCTCCCCAAACCAACCCGTACAATGCCCTCATTGTACCAAAACATGGAAAGGAAATGCAAACTAAAAGAGAAAGAGAATAAATACGGAAAGCTCACAAGATTGCGCGAATAAGGGACCTCCCCAAACCAGCCAGCAACGTGGGAGGTCACTAATAGCTCCGAAACATCGTCACAAGAAGCTAATCCAAGCAATGGGCGTCCAAAACAGCTCGATCGAGAGGAATAGTGGTCGTTCGAGTAAATTTTTTCTTTTTTTTTTCTTTTTTTTTCTTTTTTTTTTGCAGGTACTCGATCGAGTAGAATAAGTACTCGATCGAGTGATCCTTAGTATATTCCTGCAAAAGACGCAATAAAAACAGCCCGCAAAACTAACAAAGCAAGCATACTTATATAGTTTATGGTACGAAGACCAATTATTACACACAACTGAAATAAAATGCAATGTTTGAAAAACAACTAAAAATAAATCTCCGGGTTGCCTCCCGGGTAGCGCTAGTTTCAGACAAGTCCCAGCTCGACCTTCTTTTTCATCCAGCTGCTCTAATTAGCCTGGTCAAAACAGCTCAAAGCGCGCAAAGAATCGATCAAACAAATGCGCGCATGTGCTACACAAAAATGTAAGTAGCACTATAAAATAGCAATAGCATAGGAAATTAAAATGAAATAGCATTTAAGTCTAACAAATTTCCTATGACAGCTCCTAAAAACATCCACAAAATTATTCCTCCCTCCAGCTAAGGGCGGAATATAGAAGCTTAAATTAACCGCGAGTGGAAAATAAGAGAGCTCATGAGCATTTGACTCAAAAATAATGCGAGTATAATCCAGATGCACTGACGGGTTTATATTGTGAGGTAGAGGAATCTAGTCTTCTAAAGGAGAAGGTGGGTATTCATCCCAAATGCAAGGGACAGTAAAGTCAATTGGGTCAATTGGGTCCTCAACAATAAGTTCATCCATAATATCGTCATAACTATCCCATTTAACCTCAAAACTGTCAAAAATTTTCTCCTCACTCTCCTTAGGGTCGGACTCGTCAGTAGGGAAGTTCTCAAAGAGACCTTCCCAGTCGTCCTCACTATCTGTGCAAGAATCATAGAGGGGTTCTAAATTATCCTTATATAAGGGGTTATTAACCACGCCAATGGTCTCCTCTATTTTTTCGTCAGTATTTTCTAGAACGGTTTCTAAGGTCTCACCCACCCCCTCATCTGAGTCAACATGAAGAGAGAAATTGGGTTTAAGAGTTTCAGTAGCAAACCATTCAAAAAATTCTAATACCTCTTTTACGGGGATTCCTTCGAAATCCCACTTACCATTAGCCTCGAGGTATGCTCGCGTAGGGGCATTAATTCCCTGGATGATAGACTGGCATATTTGGTGTCCCGAAAGAATTCCTCGTCTTGGTTCGAGCCACTCCTCCCACCTGTCTATATAAGAACCAAAACTTTCGTTCTCTCTCTGCGGCAAGTCAAGAACGAAAGACATGAGAATGGTCTCAAGGAACTGAGGTTCCTTGAGACAAGAAATAGACTAAATAAAAACAGATAAAACTACGCTGCCTCCCCGGCAACGGCGCCAAAATTTGATACGGTCGTTTTTGTGCCAAAAATAAACCTAAATACAACTAACAGAAGCTAGCAGCAAGTAGGGTCGATCTCCACAGGGAGGCAAAAATGAGATTTATCTGTTTTAAATAAGTCTAAGAGTAACGGGGGTTTGAATATGATTTCTAAACTAAGAGAGGTGGCAAGAGAAATTGAGAGATAAAAATAAAGGGATTAACAATAAAGAGAGAGAACTAGGATTCCGGGTCATCAATGAACGTCAGTCAATCGCAGTTAAGGTCACAGATCAGTCGATGTGTCGGTCTAAGGGGCAATGAATATCTCCTTTCGGTCTCAATTCGCCCTAAAATGCTATTAGCTTAACTTTCGCCCTCACTAAAGCATCATATTGTTCACTGCAGGTCTCGCCCTTTCCAACCTTTCGGTCTAGGTCAAGGCTTACCTAAATTAAAAGGCTAATTGTGTCGACTCAACTAGCAGGATACAATTATAGCAGTGATTAACAACATAGACTAAAACAACAACGTCAACCTATAAACCTAATTAGCAATTAACATTAGTCCATTGAATCACCTAAATCCTAGAAAGGGAATTAGCAAGACATGAATAATAAAAGATCAAAAATAAGGGAAAGAAGAATAATAAACATTAAATAAGAAGAATAAAAAGGAAGAGAAAGTTACAGAGTAAGGATTCGGAAAAGGGAAGAAAAGCAATGTCCAACAGTAACAGAAGGAAAAAGTAACGTATGATAGTCTGAAGTCTGATAAGAGATCCCCCTTAACCTAATTATGAAAGCTTAAATAGGAAAACAAAAGTCTATCCCAAAATTAAGCCCAACACGGGTTAATTAATCCCGCGTAACATCAAAACCACTCGATCGAGTAACTTTAAATCACTCGATCGAGTAAAATTAAGCTTAAACCACTCGATCGAGTAGAAAATCAACTCGATCGAGTAAACCTTAAATTGAATCTACTCGATCGAGTAGAAAAAGGACTCGATCGAACATAAATCTACTCGATCGAGTACTTTCCAACACACAATTCCTGCTTCGCGCACTGAACTTCAAACGGCTTCCATGTCTTCATTACTTGGGCAAACAGGGCGATTCCGGTGGCGTTGGAAAGCTAAGAAGACAAACTTTCATCTCAAATTGGAATAACCTGAAAATCTGTTGTAGAACTCGAGATATGGCTCTTCAAAGTAGGCACTAGCAATTTGAAGTTCTTCCTTTGCTCGCCTAGCTATCTTTCTTCTTTGCGCATCTCAAAATAGCTACATTCCCGCTCCAAATTCACTCTTCCTCTAAATGCATGCTAAACGGACGGTAAAAGGCTTGATTTCACTACTTTCTGGTTCATTCCTGCAAATAAGACAAAACAAACCAAAGTAGCATATTCGGGGCATTTCATAGCATAAAATTACGATAATAGCATAGAAATACGTGCATAAAAGGCCTAAAAGGACAATATAAAATGCACGTATCAACATGTGTTAGAGGTAGAGAACATAGAGCTGGATAAGTCCTTGTCTTATCTTGAGGTGCCTAAACAGATCCTTGACCGGAAGTTTAGGAAAACTAGACATGGTGAGACAGTGTTGCTTAAGGTTCTTCGGTCTAATCAGGAGGTTGAAGAGGCTACATGGGAGGCAGAAGAGGCCATGAGAGAGCGCTGCCCGTCTCTTTTTGATTAGGTATGTATGATTACGGGGACGTAACCTTGTTTCTTTTATGGGGGTAGGAGATGGTCGCGAAGAGTTTTTACATCTTTTTATGTTGATTTTGATATAGTTAGTAGTTTTTTGAGTCGGGTTGAGTTTGGTTGGTAAGTATGTGTTGGAGTTTTTATGTTGAGTTTTGTTTTTGTTGTTGTGTCGGGAGAGTGTTAGTGTGTTTTTGTTTTGTTGTGGTTTGAACTTCGGGGACGAAGTTCTTTTTAAGGAGAGAAGACGGTAACACTACGGTTTTATGAGTCTGTGGGTACTCTATCGAGTGGGGCTTACTCTGTCGAGTAAGTATGTTTGGTATACGAAACAGTAGTCTTCCTGTAGGGTACTCGATCGAGTAGCCTTGGCACTAGATCGAGTAAGTGGCACTCGATCGAGTACGTGTCTTACTCGATTGAGTAAGTCGGTATCGGGTGTTATTTGACGGGTTTTGTTAATAAGGCGGATTAATATATAATAACTTTCGTCATCTTCTTTAAACACTTTTACAAAACCTAATTCACTGATTAAGAGAGATTTCAAGTTACGTTGCTTTGTTCTTCCGCTTTATTGACAAATCCCGGAGCTAAAGGAGTCGGTTGCCTTTGTTCTTTATATCATTGTGATCCTTGCGTCAAGGGTAAGTTCTACGTACCGTTTTTATACCATTTGATTGATGTTGGTTAAACCCTAATTTGGGGATTTGGGGGTTTTATGTTTTATGTTTTATATGGTTAAGGTAGTAATTGTATGAATATATGTATATGAGGAGGATTCGTAGAGGAGAGATTTTGAGACAGCTGCTAGATCGTCTGATTTGTGATTGCATTCCAGGTAGGGTTTCCCTACTCAGTATTAATTACATGATGTGATTGGTGGTTTCGTTGTGATTGTTGTTAAAGTATATTGTTGGTGGTTGTGACGGTTGTTGTTTATTATCGTTGTGATTGTTGTTCTTGTATCTGTCTGTGATCTTCGGGGTGCGTCCCTGGCTGAGTGGAGTCAATTGCGGGAGTGGCTTCACGCCCTTGATTCGCCTTCTGTGGAACCCGCCACAGAAGGGATGTGCACATTAATGAACATGGGTTTATCGCTCGATGGAGATGAGCGGGGCTTAGGTAGAAACGGATGTGGTCCCCCACTGCCGGTGTGGAGTATCTGTTGCGATGGGTACTCTGGCAGGAATACACACTTTAGTGTGTAGTAAGTTATGTGGAGATTGATTATGGAGTTTGGGACTTGATGTGACGGTTGAGCTGTTTGGCATTTATTTTATTGTGATTTGTATCGTGTAATTAGTACTGAGCCCGTTGTTTGTTTTGTAAAACCGTGGTGATCCATTCGGGGATGGTAAGCAGTTGTTGAGAAGGTTTGATTCAATGTATTTGGGCTAGCTGGGATGTGTCATCACTTGGAATTAGAAGAGTCTTCCGCTGTGTCAGACGATGTCCTTAGTATTCAGTTTGGCTAGTAGACATTTGGTTTTGGAATTGTATTGGATTTATCAGTTTTTGTTTTGAACATGTAATCACTTAAATTATATTTACTTTTAAAGTACATTTCGTTATTGTCTTATGATATTTATTTTCTCGGGTAACCGAGATTATGACGTTTCTATACCTGAGTGGTCCTGGTAAGGCACTTGGAGTATGGGGGTATCACAAAATATGAGGGCCATAAGTTAATAGAAAGGATAGTGGCTAGAATCAGGTCCTTAGGTGCTAGACAGCTTTCTTATGCTGGAAGATTGGTCTTAGTGAACTCTGTGCTAGCTACTATGCAATCATACCGGGCTTCCATTTTCCTCATTCCTTCTGGAATAATGAACAAAGTTGAGGCAATATGTAGGAACTTTCTTTGGGGGGGGGGGGGGGTTAAGGATGCTTACCTTAGAGCTCTTAATGTAGCCTGGGATAAATGTTGCATACCAAAAGAGGAAGGGGGTTTGGGGATTAAGAATGCTAAACTCTGGAACAAATCTTAACTTAGTAAGTATACAATGTGGGTAGATATCCGTATAATACCCTTTAAATTTAGAACTATAACGTAAATTTAACATGCGAATATCGTCATAAAACATAAATGCAATAGAGAAACGATAAGGAATAAGAATCAACCTCGGGTCCTTTGATGCACGGCGTAAAGAACAGAAATCAACAGAGATTTCCTCCTAATTGTTGCACCCAAGACCGTCTGAGAAATGCCCTTGTGCTAGAAGGTGTTCTCTGATTGCCTTGCAATATTGAGAGAACTTGTTGTGAGGTTTTCGAGATGTGAGATCTAGGTTTCAGAGAGAAAATGTCTCCAAAACCCTAATTATTTTTCACTAATGATGATTAGGTCAGAAGGGAGGAGAAGCTCTCCCTTTTGTTCTCCTAATCTCGGCCAAACCGAGTCCATGGGGAGGAAATGGGCTTTTCCATTTCCTCTTCATTTTAACTCGTAGTCCGTACCCAAATGACTAAATGTATATGACGCGGTTTTTATAAATCGTCATCGGTTATCGGCTATTAAAACATCAACTAATAACACGGGTTAGTTGAAGTATTAATACATGTCCGACAAAGACGATATTGTATAATTATATTCAATATACATTAATTAAATATAAATCGCTTATATTTAATTTTACGAATTAACTGGTTAATTCGCCTTAGCCCATATAATTTAATCCGTATTAAATATAATATCTCAACATCACATTTTGACTAATTAATAGTCAAAAACTCGGACTAACTGGTTAGTCAATTTTTGGCATCTACATGACAGTATTTTCATACCGTCACATCTCTCAAACGTATCCTATAGGTGTGACTTTTAGGGACCAGTTGATCACCGCCATCTGTATGACAATAACGTCAAACTTATCTAGCAAGCCAACCGTTATTGATAAACGCGGATCAACTGATAATAATACCAAAAGTATGCCCTTTGATCCTTTTAGAGATTTATAAGTCCTTGCACTAACTGTTAAGGACACCAACCCCAACAAGCTCCCACTTGTCCGTACAAGTGTATGTGCAATGACGTTATCCGCACTAACTGGAGGACACAAGCTCCAACAAACTCCCACTTGTCCGTACAAGTGTATGTGCGATAACCGATTCTCATATTCATTTAAAATTTCTCCCACTCAATGTAAAACAATTTGCAGATCTGGATCCACAAAGGTCGTATTTTACAATCGATCTGTATCTAGAGTGGTTTCCCCGACTAGAGAGTAACTTAACTGATAAAACGAATCCGTATTCGAGCATGGCCATGCATTTCGATTCTGACTCCTCGAGTGGCCCTGAGAAATATCGAGTACCCGATAAAGGCTGAATATTTCCTTCAACTCGAACTCCTTCCGATCTAAGCACGACATGAAATGACCCGAGAAAAAATCTACTTGGCCCCCTGTTACGGATGACCGTGAGAAAGAAACCAAAGTCACCCAAAATCTGCCTTAGTCTCAAGAGACAGACGATAGTCAAAAGAATCGACTCTTAGGATCACCATGGAAGTCCTATCCACGACCGGGCAACGAATGTTATAAAACATTTAGGACTCCACGTCGATGTCACAATTATGTCCTACGAAATATCCGTATAAATCGCCTCTGTGATTGGTCAGTCAACCTGTTGACTTATGGCTAGTTGAACCCACCATCAACCAACGTCACAGAATAATTGCCAGAGTTATCAGCTCATGTTGGCAATTAAGGACTATAAAAATATTATGTTCGTTCAGTTCACTTTGTGGTGTTCAAAATTGTCGTACAATTCCACATGAAAAACAAAATATATAAATATCAAAACGATGATGTCGTATAGAGTACAAACGAGAATGAATCTAATCCATAAAAAGTACTACAACTCAGGAACACGTTTGATTCCCATGGAATTAACGTGCCCTTCATGCTTATCTTGTCGTAATGCTTTAGTGAGAGGATCTGCTATGTTATCATCTGTAGCAATCTTTTCTATCACTACTTCCTTTTGCTCCACGTAATCTCGGATTAGATGAGCTTTCCGTTGTACATGTCTAGACTTGTTGCTAGACTTTGGCTCCTTAGCTTGGAAGATGGCACCACTATTGTCGCAATAGATGGTGATCGGGTCATTCGAACTAGGCACTACAGATAGTCCATGTAAGAATTGACGCATCCATATCGCTTCCTTTGTAGCTTCAGACGCGGCATAGTACTCGGACTCGGTCGTAGAATCTCTTTGTAATGTGTTTGTTTCGAACTCTTCCAAATGATCGCTAGCGCCATTTAGAGTAAAAACGAATCCAGACTGAGATTTCGAGTCATCTCGATCCGTTTGGAAGCTAGCATCTGCGTAACCGGTTGCGCATAGCTTTTGAGGGCCTCCATAAGTCAATGCCCAATCTTTAGTCCTCCGTAGGTACTTAAGAATGTTCTTGACACCAGCCAATGTGATTCACCTGGTCTTTGTTGGAATCGACTTGTCATACTCAATGCATATGCCACGTCCGGACGTGTGCATATCATGGCATACATGATTGATCCTATAGCCGAGGCATAAGGAATCCGTGTCATGCGCTCTTTCTCTTCCGGAGTCTCTGGTGCCTGAGACTTGCTCAAATGCACCCCTGGAGCCATAGGAAGAAACCCCTTCTTGGAGTTAGTCATGCTGAATCTCTCTAGGACTTTGTCTATGTAAGACTCTGATCGAGAGATAGCATCCGTCGTGATCTATCTCGATAGATACGGATGCCTAGAATTCTTTGTGCCTCTCCCAGATCTTTCATCCGGAAATGGTTTTTCAACCATACTTTCACCGAAGTTAAGAGAGGTATGTCATTCCCAATCCGGAGTATGTCGTCAACATACAATATTAGGAAGACAATCTTGCTCCCACTCGACTTGATATATAGACATGGTTCCTCGACCGATCGAGTAAATCCATTTTCTTTATCACTTGGTCGAAGCGATGATTCCAACTCCTTGATGCTTGCTTAAGTCCATAAATGGAACGCTTAAGCTTGCACACTTTCTTAGGATGTTTTGGATCGATGAAACCTTCGGGTTGTACCATGTACAACTCTTCCTCCAAAAAGCCGTTTAAGAAGGCGGTTTTCACGTCCATTTGCCAAATTTCATAGTCATGAAAGGCGGCAATCGCTAAGATAATCCGAATGGAACGCAAAGATAACTACGGGTGCAAAAATCTCATCGTAGTGCAAGCCTGGCACTTGGGTGAAACCTTTAGCAACTAGTCGTGCTTTGTAGGTATCTTGCGACCTTCCACAGAATGCTTTATCTTGTAAAGCCATTTGCATTGAAGGGGACGAACCTTAGCGAGTAAGTCAACAAGATCCCACACGTTGTTCTCATACATGGAGTCCATCTCGGATTGCATGGCCTCAAGCCATAGCTTTGAGTCGAAACTAGTCATGGAACCTTTATAGGTTGCGGGTTCACTACTCGTTAAGAGTAGAATGTCATCTATGTCATGTTCCTCGACTATACCAATGTATCATCTGTCCGGAGGAATAGAGACTCTTCCCGACCTCCTAGGTTCCTCGGAATGTTTACATGCGATCGGGATTGAAGGAATAGATTCCTCCAATGATTGCTCGGTACTTGGTTCCGAATCTCCGACGATTCGAAGGTTCTGTCACTCTTTGCATTCTCGAGAAATTCCTTCTCTAAGAATGTCGCACTAGCCGCAACAAAAACACGTTGTTCGGTTGGCGAAAAAGAGTAATGACCAAGCGTTCCTTTAGGATAACCTATAAAGTATGTCTTGACCGATCGCGGGCCGAGCTTATCCTCGTGTCTCCACTTGACATAAGCCTCGCAGCCCCAAACCCATATAAAGGACAAGTTAGGGACCGTTCCCTTCCATAGTTCATATGGAGTCTTGTCAACAGCTTTAGACGGACTTCGGTTAAGTATTAGAGCGGCTGACAAAAGAGCATAACCCCATAATGAGTCAGGTAAAACCGTGTGACTCATCATGGATCGAACCATATCAAGTAAAGTTCGATTTCTCCGTTCGGACACACCATTCAATTGAGGTGTTCCAGGTGGAGTTAACTGTAGGGCAATCCCACAGTCCTTTAGGTGTTGATCAAACTCGTGAGAAAGATACTCGCCACCACGATCTGAACGTAGTGTTTTAATCTTTCTACCCAATAGGTTCTGCACCCTATTCTGGTATTCCTTGAATTTCTCAAAGGATTCACTTTTGTGCTTCATTAAGTAGACATAACCATATCTGCTTAAATCGTCCGTGAAAGTGATGAAATACCTATAGCCTTCTCGTGCGGTGATTGACATAGGACCACATACATCCGTGTGTATGAGTCCTAATAGGTCAGCAGCGCGCATTCCAACACCTTTGAAGGAAATCCGAGTCATCTTACCGATGAGACATGATTCACACGTGCCAAATGATTGAAAATCAAAGGCCGGGATAGCTCCATTTTTGATGAGCTGTTTTACGCGTTTCTCATTAATGTGTCCCATACGGCAGTGCCATAGATACGTTTGATCTTTGTCACCAACCTTTAACTTTTTATTCATTACGTGTAATATTTCGGTGGTCTGATCTAAAACATAAATTCCGTTCATGGAGACTGCCTTGCCGTAAATCATATCGTGTAATGAGAAAATGCAAGTATTATTTTCTATTACAAATGAAAAACCAAGTTTATCAAGTGCAGAAACTGAAATAATGTTTTTCGAAAGACAAGGTACATAATAGCAGTCATATAATGACAACTCAAATCCGCTGGGAAGCAGGATCACATATGTCCCCTTTGAGATTGCAGCCACTCTTGCTCCATTCCCAACACGCAGGTCCACCTCACCCTTTACGAGGGGTTCGATGTTTCGGAGCCCCTGCACATGATTACACAGATGAGAACCACAACCAGTATCAAGTACCCAAGTTCCGTAACTTGCGTGGTTAATCTCAATCATATGAATAAAAGTAGAAGAAGAAGAAGACATACCAACAGGTTTAACACGACATGCCTTTAAGTCCTCATGATAAACAGGACATGTGCGTCTCCAATGCCCAGTCTTGTGGCAATGATGGCATTCCATGTTTTCATTCTTGCTCTTTGTCGCGCCTGATGAGTTGCTCGACTCACCAGGACCACTCTTTCCTGAACCAGACTTCTTAAACTTCGCCTTTCCTACTGCTAGGTTTGCCTGAGCTTTGCCCTTACCTTTCCCTTTGTTTGACACAACGAGAACATCCTGTTTCAAACTCCCACTGAACTTCATGTCCTTCTCGGTGCATGCGAGAAGGGAGTGCAATTCATGTGGGGTTTTCTTCAAATCATTCATATAGTAATTCGCTCTAAATTGCGAAAAACCATCGTGGAGTGAATGAAGCATGCGGTCGATAACAATGTTCTCGCTGATGTTACAATTAAAGGTCTCTAGCTTCTCGACATTCTCAATCATGCTGAGAATGTGTGGGCTAACCGGTTGGCCCTTCTGGAGTCTCGCATCAAAGAAGCGAGTGGTATGCTCATAGGTCACGATTCTCGGTGCTTTCGAGAATTCCTTGGTGAGCGTGGTGAAAATCTTGTTTGCACCATGGGCTATGAAGCGTTTCTGCAAATTGGGTTCCATTGCAAAAATGAGTACGTTTTTAATCGCACCCGCTTCCATACAGAAATCATTAAACTTGGTGATTTCAGCAGCTCTAGCCGTGGGACCTGGGTTTGCCGGGATGGGCTCTAATAGATATTTGAGCTTCCCGTCGCGGCGGCAAAGATTCCGTAATGTCGCCTCCCAGTCCGCGAAGTTTGATCCATCATTCTTCAGTCGAGTAGACTGATTCATCTGATTCATGAAGATCCGAAGCCAGGACTCACGGTCCAATGTGGCACTTGGCATTGGGTTATCAGTAGAACCAGCCATTTGTTATTTAGCAGTTTAAAAGTCGTGATCTACACTGAAAAAGAAAGAAAAACAAAACGAAATAAGCAACTCATCGAGGTGATTTAAGTCTATTTAAAAAGTATTTTTTTTTAACATGTAGACTCTCGCACTTGCATAATTGATCTCCCTCAAGAATGATACAAGTGATCCCAAGACTCAATTTCCGTAAATTGATAAGCTAACTGTTTAGCTAATTCTTCCGTAAGAACTCTTGGTCGATAGATTTCCGTAAATCCTATCTATAGTCCACCATAGTCACAGGATCGTACGAGTGACCATAGTGTTGAGATAAAATAGGTCAATCGGTTCCAACTTACCCGACGTAGAAGGGGTCATATTATGCCTACCGACGAAGAAGGGACTCATTGGAGTTTGACCTATAAAGACCGTTCTCAATTTTGGTTTATACGAGGAAGATCCCATCAACTAAGTTTTAATTCATTTTAAGTGAACGAATAACTAGCGTCTGCGTGAATGAATCAATTTAGGTGATGGCTTAGCATGATCGTGTGACATGAGAATGTCAAAAGAAAACTAACTCGTGACCTCTATATGTGTCAGTTTTCATGCAATAAATAGGTGGTTTGGTTTTTAGGCGGAATATGATGCATATTATCGTTGCGAAAAATAAATAAAAGAATGCAATACGTAAATAAAAAGGTCCTAGTGTGGCCTATCCTAGTATAAGAACATAATACAACTTTGGAATCCACCGTTGGACCCGAAAAGCTTGTCTTGATGTTCCATCTTGATCCAAGTAGCGGGAGTGAGCATCCGGTCTCCATCTTTGGTCTTCTCAAAAATTACAATTTAAAATTACAAATATAAACCTATTTACATTCTAATTAAAAACTGTAATTAAAAGAAATAAAATGGAGATACGAGATCTCAAAATACAACCAAGACCGTGTTCCATCATTACGGTAACACGTTCTACTAAGGCCACACTAAGTTACAACCGTTTGCAAAAATAAATAAATACGTAATAAAAGGCATTCAAGGCATTCAACAAAACGATAATTAAATGCATCAACTAAAAACAAATTCATTCGTGACATAATTCTGTAATTATGTTAAATTTATCCAAACCACCTTTTAATGATTAAAATTCATGTGATAAAACTGCTTCTATCAATTTAATTTTAATCTAATACAGTCCGTTACTTTAAATACGCTTTAAAATAACTTAATGGTACGTGTGTGAACCGTTTCACAATCATAGCGAGTGTACAATATCCGTATAATGTACATTTTGTAGCCAAAAGAAAATTTAAAGCAAAAGGAATAAATTTTCAAAGCTGTCAAAACATAAATCCCTCGATCCAGGGACACAGGTGCTCGATCGAGAACGAAAAACTCGATCGATGAATCGCTAGTCGATCGAGAGGTGTGCTAATCAGAAGTACTCGATCGACAAAACCGGTGGTCGATCGAGGACTTATATCAAGAAATCTTGCTCGATCGAGTACGAGGACTTCTCGATCGAGCAGTGGGGTTTTAAAAGTGGTCGATCGAGTACAGCAAGGACTCGATCGAGTAAAATCATGTCAGAAAAACCATTCGATCGACTAAAAACATGCTCGATCGAGGGACAAAGTTTCTGGAAAACATAAAACCCTCGTGAAAACAGTTTGACAAAACAAAACCTCTTTTGCAATTTTGATCAAAACCGCATCAAAACAAATTTACAATTTGACAAAACATGACATATTGTTATAATTTCCGTATAAAACAACAATATGCACAAAAACAAAACGTAAAAAGTGAATCAACCGTGTAAAACATGTCACGGTTTCAACAAAAACGCAACATCCGTGTATACAAGGCACGGATTTCGAGACAAACACAACCGTTTCAAAATCGTTTTATGAAAAACACATAGAAAAATTTACGTGGCCTCGCTCTGATACCACTTGTGGGTAGATATCCGTATAATACCCTTTAAATTTAGGACTATAACATAAATTTAACATGCGAATATCGTCATAAAACATAAATGCAATAGAGAAACGATAAGGAATAAGAATCAACCTCGGGTCCTTTGATGCACGGCGTAAAAAGAACAAATCAACAGAGATTCCCTCCTAATTGTTGCACCCAAGACCGTCCGAGAAAATGCCCTTGTGCTAGAAGGTGTTCTCTGATTGCCTTGCAATATTGAGAGAACTTGTTGTGAGGTTTTCGAGATGTGAGATCTAGGTTTCAGAGAGAAAATGTCTCCAAAACCCTAATTATTTTTCACTAATGATGATTAGGTCAGAAGGGAGGAGAAGCTCTCCCTTTTGTTCTCCTAATCTCGGCCAAACCGAGTCCATGGGGAGGAAATGGGCTTTTCCATTTCCTCTTCATTTTAACTCGTAGTCCGTACCCAAATGACTAAATGTATATGACGCGGTTTTTATAAATCGTCATCGGTTATCGGCTATTAAAACATCAACTAATAACACGGGTTAGTTGAAGTATTAATACATGTCCGACAAAGACGATATTGTATAATTATATTCAATATACATTAATTAAATATAAATCGCTTATATTTAATTTTACGAATTAACTGGTTAATTCGCCATAGCCCATATAATTTAATCCGTATTAAATATAATATCTCAACATCACATTTTGACTAATTAATAGTCAAAAACTCGGACTAACTGGTTAGTCAATTTTTGGCATCTACATGACAGTATTTTCATACCGTCACATCTCTCAAACGTATCCTATAGGTGTGACTTTTAGGAACCAGTTGATCACCGCCATCTGTATGACAATAACGTCAAACTTATCTAGCAAGCCAACCGTTATTGATAAACGTGGATCAACTGATAATAATACCAAAAGTATGCCCTTTGATCCTTTTAGAGATTTATAAGTCCTTGCACTAACTGTTAAGGACACCAACCCCAACATACAAGTTGGTTGGCAACTAAGAAAGATCATCTATGGGTAAAATGGGTCAACCATATATATATGAAAGGCACTGATTGGACAGACTATCAAGGTCCTAAGGATTGCAGTTGGTCTTGGAAGAAAATTGTTCAGGTTAAAGATCAGTTCAAGACAGGATACCTGAATAATATTTGGCTTGGCTCAGCATCTAATTACACCATTGCATCAGGTTACCATTGGCTTAGGAATTCATCTCCCAAGGTTCCATGGAGATTCATATGCTGGAATACCTTAAATGTTCCTAGGACTTCTTTTATCTACTGGACTTTTTTGCATAAAAGACTACTTACTCGTGACATGGTGATTAAAATGGAAATTTGTCAAGATATTGCATGCTATCTCTGTGAAGCTGCTCCAGAAAATCATGAACATCTTTTTCAAACGTGTGAATTCAGCAGGAAATGTATCACTTTACTGCAACAAAAGATTCAGATACAGTTTCCTCCTAATGACATGATTAGATGGTATTCTTCTGGGAGGTGCAAGAGTGTTCTACAGAAATTAATTGATCGATGGTGCCTGTTATGTACGCCTCCTGTATGCTATTTGGACGGCAAGAAATCGAGCTAGGATTTATCATCAAGTTATTCATCCAAATGTTCTAGTTCAGCAAGTATGGAAGGAGGTAATAGAAAGGTGGAAAAAGCGGAATAGAACTCCTCTGAGAGTTGTTGATGCACAATGGTTGGCCTCCATTTCTTAGCTTGTAATTTGATGTAGCTTTGAGTTTGGCATATGTATAATCAGAACATTGTATATTTCTATTTTTTTTATTAATATATACTTACTCTTCACCCAAAAAAAAAAAAAAACATATATGCATAACGTGAAATATTAACTATTGAATAATTGAATGAAACTGCTGAAATTTAAAGGATCGGTGAAGGGGTATTCTGTGGCAACAACAGACATAACATGAGCCGGAGATGCGTATATGGGCTCCTTCCTTTATTCTCTTGCCAACAATCCCTCACTCTTGGAGGTATTAATACTTCCTTTTTTTAATTAAAATAAATAAAAAATTTAACATTTATTTTTGTTTATACTTAAATTTCGATATTATTTTTTATGTAATATTGTGATAATTTATTTATTAAAATTTGAATATATAGGATGAAAGCAAGCTAGTAGAGGCACTGAAATTGGCAAATGCATGTGGAGCACTAGCAACAATTCAAAAGGGTGTGATCCCTGCTCTTCCAAGTATGGCTGAGGCACTTGAATTGGTCAACAAAAACTGAATTTCACTAAGCTATAGAAGTTTTACATTTTTTTTTTGAATGCAAGTTTTACATTTTAGTTAATAAATAATGTGTTTTTAATTTGGTTAAGTTAGGGATTTAATCAAGTTTTTAGTGTGATTTGTGGTGAAGGTTCACCTAATGTTGTTAGAATATTACAATTTGGCATATGTACATTTTTTTCACAAAATTTTAATATTCAATTGCTATTTGACGTTATTTTAAAGAATATATATATTCTTGACCCAACTGGTCAACTCGCTGTTTACAGGTCAAAACGGGTTGGGTTAAGGTCGGTTTTTTGATCGGGTTGTTTTAACAGGTCTACTTATAACATGTCTTTAGTTTAATAGAAATAACCACCGGTTTTATTTTGTGAGTCATGATACACGAGATGAGGCAAAAAAATGGAATGGAGAGAATCTCACTGTTCTACCATTAGCGTTTTGTCAATTTTTGAAACCATGCATTGTATATTTGCATGCATTCGAGTATTATGCATACCAAGATTCCTTATTAAAAGACTGGGCCATGTGGAAAGGACTTACCTTATTTAAAGTGGACGAAAACTAATTTGAACCAAAAACTTAATTTGTATGATGTGAAATACAACTCAATAAAACTTAACAATTTAGTGAACTAAAATTGACCTAACGTAACCCAAAGGTTAAACTAATAAAGACTTGTGATGACTCATGACCCGAAACTCACTCGACGCTATGGATAAATAGATAACGAATCAATTAATACCGGCTGTTTTAACTTAAAACTAAATTAATACACCTTCTAGTAATGTTACGATGGGCCCAAATTAAATGCATAAGATAAAATTGAGGGTATGCTGACATTTGATCCAATAATGATTCATGATTCTAGTAATGATTCATATCCGAACAAGGTAATAACCCGGCAAAAATTCGGAGCTGAAATAACTCAATCCGATTTAACCGATCTCGTAACCAACCCAAGTTGCATAATTACCACATATGGCCTTACCCGCCGTGCAGGACAAAGAAATAATTTTTTTCTTTAGTTGTTAATAACTAGACATAGCAAACGGGTCATTTGATATAGTTTGGATCGGGTTAAATCAATTAGGTAATCAGTTAGGTTTAAATCTGGTTGACCTTAGTTTTCGTTTCATTTCAATTTTGATCGGGTTCATTTTGGTTAGCCACTGTAATCGGTTCGTATTATTTCGAGTCAAATGCGGTTCAAATCAGGTAATATCAACTCAGTTTAATTCCAGATCACAATATTCTTGAGCTAAAGCTAAAAAAAACTAGCTTAAATGTATCTTATACAATTCAATTTGAATAAATAATACATAATACCATTAATAACATAAAATAAAAAATAATGAAAAAACACCTAAAATAAGTGGTTTTTTAGAAAAGTATTTATAATCCGGGTCTATCAGTTTAGTTCTTATCGGTTCGGATATATTCAAGTTCGGGCATCATACGGTTATTATTGAATTCGGTTCAGTTTCGGTTCGATTCGAATTGAGTCGGGTTTCGGGTCCTATTCAGGTTACTGATATCGAGTATTCTATTGGTTATCAATTTAGATATTTTCGATCCCTTTTTGGGTTCAGGTTTATTTTGTCAGATCTATAATAATAATAACAATAATAATAATGGGAGTACTAATGAATATCATATCAATAATTTTATTTTATTAATATATCAAATCAATATTAATTTTAAAATATGATTATATTCTTCTCTTAGATAAATGGAGAAAGTTCATGTAACTAATGAGTTTGATCGAAGTTGGATATGAATACTTGGTCATAAATTATGCTAATTTTTTTTTTTTTTTTTTTGAAGGAATAAATTATGCTAATTTGTTTCCTAACTAACTTCTAATCACATGGTGTTTTCGTTTATTATCGTTGTTATCCTTTAGCAATTGTGGATAAAATTATGTGGATCATCTAATTATCTAAATAAAATAAAATTTTGTATACTAAATCAGAACTCTCTTATCCTGTTAAGACTTGGGAATTAGGTAACCCAAGATATCAAGAGCTCTAATGTCGTTTAGTTATTGTTTGTATTTAGGATAATATTTTTTAAATCCTAACATTAATTTGATTGGCTAATGAAAGTATATTTTTATAAACAAAATAGATAGATATAGATATAGATATACGAAGTATATTATATCAAGGAATTATCTTCTAATCCGATACGATTTAGATAACAATAATAACCGAAAATCAAAAAAATAATTCGGACTAGGAGTTTTATAACAAATCAACAACAAAGTACGATGTTAACATTATAAATACGCGTCTCAATACCTATCCAATCTCACCTTATTAGTAATCTCTCGTTTTCTCAATATTATTAGTTTCCCGTAATTCAATATCAATCTATTCAAAAGAAATAATGGAGTCTTCAGCTATTGTGTCATTCGGAGAGATGTTGATCGATTTCGTTCCCGATGAAGCCGGTGTTTCATTGGGTGAATCGCGTGGGTTTGTCAAGGCTCCTGGTGGTGCTCCCGCTAACGTGGCTTGTGCTGTTACAAAACTCGGTGGTTCATCTGCCTTCATGGGCAAGGTAACATACTATTCTCGATTTTACGTTAAATAAATAGTTTCGTGCATAAATAGTACTCCATTATTATGGAAAATTTTGTTTCGAATGAATGCTTTATTATTTGTTATTTATTTAGCCGCATGTTTACGGTGAACTTTATTGTTCTCATCACAATTTACATTTAATTTATTTAAATACGAAAGCTTTGTGTAAGCTCTATTTGTGAACGCTCTATTTGTGAACGCTCTATTTGTAAACACTAAGCAATACCCGGGGAAAAAATTAATCTTACTATAAATTTGATAAATAAAGGAAAATTAGTTTTTTTGCTTATTAATAATAAACTATTATACGAGTATTAATTATTACTCCGTAACTGTTGCTAGCTATATGAATGTGTATTCTGATTTATTTTTGAGAAAAGTATTATTTTGTTACTCAATTTTAGTTTTATTTGGTTCACCCCGTCCTAAATTCTTCGTTATTTTTAATTATCAATCTCGATACTTTTTTTGTGTTTTTTTCATATACATATAACAAACCCGTATTATCAATCTCGGTAATTTTTAAATGTTTTTCACGTATAACAAAACCATTAACCCAAATATAGGTGGGCGAAGATGAATTTGGATTGTGTAAGATCTATTTGTGAACACTAAGCAATACCCGGGGGGGGGGGGGGGGGAATTAATCTTACTATAAATTTGATAAATGAAGGAAAATACATTTTTTGCTTATTAATAATAACTATTATACGAGTATTAATTATTACTCTGTAACTGTTGCTAGCTATATGGATGTGTATTCTGATTTATTTTTGAGAAAAGTATTATTTTGTTACTCAATTTTAGTTTTATTTGGTTCACCCCGTCCTAAATTCTTCGTTATTTTAATTATCAATCTCGATACTTTTTTTGTGTTTTTTTCATATACATATAACAAACCCGTATTATCAATCTCGATAATTTTTAAATGTTTTTCACGTATAACAAAACCATTAACCCTAATATAGGTGGGCGAAGATGAATTTGGAAAGATGCTAGTAGACATACTAGACAAAAATGGAGTGAACACAAAAGGGGTGTGTTTCGACAAGGAAGCAAGAACTGCCCTAGCATTTGTAACTCTAAAGAAAAATGGTGAGAGGGAGTTCATGTTCTATCGAAACCCTAGTGCCGATATGCTTCTAAACGAATCTGAGCTTAATGTCGAACTTATCCAGCAAGCCAAGATCTTTCACTATGGCTCAATTAGTTTAATCACCGAGCCATGCCGGTCGGCTCACTTAGCTGCGATGAAGTTAGCCAAGGAAGCTGGTGCTATTCTCTCTTATGACCCCAATGTTCGACTTCCTTTGTGGGCTTCCGCTCAAGATGCTAGGGATGGTATTAATAGCATTTGGAATCATGCTGATATTGTTAAGGTTTGTGTTCATACTTTTAACACGATTTGAGTCAATTTTCCATGTTTGTAGCTTTTATAAAAAAGGAAGATTTTAAAATAATACTCTATAATGGGTGCTCATAAGATTAATGTAGATTCTAATTTAATTTGTTATATATATATATATATATATATATATATATATATATATATATATTGTTATATGTATAGGTAAGTGATGAAGAAGTGGAGTTTCTAACCCAACAAGACCCTTACAATGAAGAAGTTGTCATGTCTTTATGGCATGATAATCTTAAGCTTCTCATGGTTACTGATGGTGAAAAGGGCTGCAGATATTTCTCTAAGGTTTGTTCGTTCTTCAATCTCCACTTTTATATTAAATATTTTAGCGCATTCCTAAATGGTAAAAAGTTTGATTATTGGAAAACAAATTGAAAAAAATTGCAGAACTTCAAAGGATCGGTAAAAGGGTTCTCAGTGGCAACTGTAGATACAACAGGAGCCGGAGATGCGTATGTTGGGTCCTTCCTTTATTCTCTTGCCAACAATCCCTCACTCTTGGAGGTATCTATACTCTATTTTTTTTTAATTTAACATTTATTTTTTGTTTATAAATAATTTCGATACTATATTTATGCAATATTGTAAGACTTAATAATTTATTAAAATTTAAATATACAGGATGAGAGCAAGCTGGTAGAGGCACTTTTTTTTTAATTTAACATTTATTTTTTGTTTATAAATAATTTCGATACTATATTTATGCAATATTGTAAGACTTAATAATTTATTAAAATTTAAATATACAGGATGAGAGCAAGCTGGTAGAGGCACTGAAGTTGGCAAATGCATGTGGAGCAATAGCAACAACTCAAAAGGGTGCGATTCCTGCTCTTCCAAGTATGGCTGAGGCACTTGAATTGGTCAATAAAAACTGAATTTCCTGGCAAATGGTTTTTTTTAATTATGTTTTAAATTTGGTTTTAAGTTGGGGATTAAATTAAGTTTTTAGTGTGCTTTATGGTGAAACTCGAATAATGCTATAATTTCGTTCCAATAATATATTTATGTTTACTAGCATTTTACTCATGTTTATTTTATCGATCACTACTCTTGTTGTTATATTAACATAGTAATTCAACTTCACAACTACTGAGCTACATACTTAGTTATTCCGTATTTGTTAAGTCATTAATTTGTAAACGCCGATATGGGATCATGGATGAGGGGACTACCTGATTTGTTGAAAAGAGGATTTTCTCGATGATACATAATTACCGGTACAAAACAATGATAAAAGAAGATCATGAACGAAGTCTCTTTTGATAAAGTTACCAAGTACCAACTAAGTCTAACCCCTAACGGGCACTTGTAATTTTCCTTCAATTCAATGGTACTCGTAGTAAATAGTAATGGCATGATAACTTCACCTTTTGTTATGATGCATTTGCCGATTATCAAAGTGGCAAACACTTTGTATGATTAAAATTCCATGGATAGTCAAGAGTGGAGACAATTTGGAACAAAATTAACGATCCACCTTTTGGCTAATAACTTGCACACAATTACTTTCTTTTCTTTTCCATATTCATCATACATCACCAATTATTTCAATAAGTCCTTAAGAGACCATCTTGCACTACATTAATGAGAAACAACTAAAAAAATACACTAAATACTAATTAAAAAAAAGATAAAAATAAAAATACACTACAACCGGTCTTGAATTAACTCACACATAAGGTTGTAAGCCTATAATTGAGCCTATCTGAGCTTAGGCACGACTTGGAATTTAGCTCTTAAGCTGGGGCTTGGCTCGAAGCTCATCGAACCTAAAAATTTGAAACTCCAACTCGTTATGTCATTATATTTCTTTTACTTTCACACCTTTTCAATCTAACTAAATATAAATATCTTATAAAATACAATACGAATATTCAAAAGATAATACATTTATAAATGTAAAAAAAACGACCTTCCGAGCCAAGCTTTGCTGAGCTTGGGATCGGCTCAGATTTAGCCAAGCTCGATTTGACTGGCCGATTTTGAGGACTCGACAATCAGCTCAAATCATTTTCAGCGCTATAGTCACACATACTCTAAGGTATAACCGCATTTTAGTATAAGACCTTAAAAATAATTATGTCATACCTAAAAAATAACTTCAATTTTAAATCCACAAAATCACAATAACATACCTATATAAAATTACAAAGAGACGGTCTTACCATCGTATTACATACAAAGAGTCGATCTTACCATAAACTTACTAACATTATTGCTACTAAAAATCGACATAATAATCATAACAAAAACGTAAAAATTACATTACACATACAAAATAACTCTACAAAAACAACAACAAAAAATAATAATTATTTGTACCCTTTATTCCCCTTCTTTTTAACATGGTTATGCAACCATCCAATACCTTTGAAAGCCTTAGAAAATTTAAGCAAATTAGGTTTACCCATGCTTAAATTCATCTTCCCAGCTGATAATTTCAATGCTTGCAAACAACATATTTTCCCAATTTCATCATACTCTTCACTTTCTTCACTCTCCTCACCCTTTTCAATTTTCATCAAATCTTCTATTTTATTATTTTTATTATTATCTACTTTTGTTCTTCCTTCCTTATTATTACCATAATTCTCTACTTCTTTCAATTTTCCTTGATTTATCTCAATTGTTTCATTAGTTTCCCATAACAAATCCATACCTTCTTCACCATTTTCTTCATTTACACTATTAATCCTACTATTATTACTCCAATTATGCCTTTCTTCAAATAACTTACATGCCAATGTTCTCCTCCATTCTTTCTCCTTCCTCATCGATCCGAAACCCGCTAAATTTTGCTGCACACCAACTGTTTGATGAAATGCCTCACTCAACTTTTCACCATTTTTCACCTTCAAAGAACTCAATTTTACTGTTTTCTTAACCTCATTTACCTCGGATCCAACATTTTCTACTATCACCTCTTGAATCATCTCTTTTTCACCTCCCAATTTCTGGCAATTTGTGTCCCCTGTTTCATGCACCAAAGTCAAACATTCAACCCGGTCAACGATTTTTTCATCGAATTGACACATTTCCTCAACTGGGTTTTCTCCAAACTCGATATCCTCATCTGGGTTTGCTTCAGTTAGCTCAATTATGGGTACATCAAAGACAACCTTGTAAACCTCAAACTCTTCCAATTTCTCGTCATTATCGTCGTCGTTGTCGAAACTCGGCTTAAAGTTCTCTATGAGAGTAGTGTAGGCTGCAAGAAAGAAACTATCTTTGGAGTTTATAATGGAATGTAGAGGAATTAGAGTGGTAACAAGAGATAAAAACAAGAGAAATGTGGTTAAAAATAATGGAGATAAGAAAGAAAGGAGCTTGAATAAGTAAGGAGAGAAGAAGATTAAGTAAGAAAAGTATAATGGATGAGACATAATATAAGAACAAAGCATGCTAAACTCAGATGATTTGTTGTTGTTTTTTGGTAAGCAAAGTTGAGTCATTTTTGTTTGAAAAACAGAAACAAATGTTGAAAATATAGTGAAAATGAAGGGTTTGATAATGGTAGTAATGTTGTTTTTGGTGTAATGGTGATGGAGAAAGGGAGAGATTGATGAGTAAAAGGAGGTGGGAATTGAGAGTGAAAGTGGGCGTGACTAAAGGGGGTGGAATGGAGAGAGGGATAAAAAAGGAGGGAACACGAGAGAGGTGTTAAGTCACTATTAACTAACTTTATGGTACGGTGTGACTTCTGATTCCTGTGAGACTTTAATAATTTAATGCAAATTATGTTATGTTTGGTCCATTCCTTCTGTTTCCATATTGTCGTTTTTGTGATGTTTGTGATGTTACTTGTACATCACAAATTTTTGTTATAAGGATCAATTAGTCTTGCTGAAGACGGGTTTGAGTAAATGACGGGTAATGTCACTCACAAAATGGATAGGGGGACAAGTTGGGGGCACCCCCATGTGCTTCCCTCTCTCCTCTATTTGGGTTATTTGTGAGAGGAAATGGTATCCGTCACTCCAAAGTGACGGATACGTACCGTCTTCAATGAGATTTTGTGTATAAGGATAGCCGTATTAAATATTCATCCACTTTAATTATAAGATAAGCAACAATTTGTATAGTGGGGCCTAAAAATGTCACAACTTTAAGCATATTTGACCCGTCTTTCACTTTTAGACGGATATATCCGTCAATAGTGAGACTAATTGCTTGTAAATATAGCCCGATCTGATTGATCTTGTTTGAAAAGGCCGACTCAAAACCTGAAATTAACCTGAATTACATCACCCGAATGTGATATGAAATCCGAATTGACCCGATCCGACCCAAACATGACCCGAACTTTCTTGACCCGTAATTGACCGACCCGAAAATGACCTGGCCCGAAACCACCCAACCCGAAAATGACCCAACAAAACATAACTCTTAGTGAACCGAAAAGACTTGAAATTAGACCTCGCAAAATTGACCCTAGCGCCTAGACCAGACAAAATTGACCCGACCCGACACCCGAAGTCAAGACTCGAACTTGACCCGAACCCCAATTGACCCAACCCAGTATAACGACCCGAATTTTTATTGTTGCAAATTGATTATTATCCACAAATCACTTGATAATAGTGGACCCGAACTCGAAATGACCCGACCCGAACCGAAATTGACTCGAACCAAACCCGACCTGGTTGACCCGTTTGCCAGGTCTAATTGACCCGACCCGACACCCGAACTCACGACTCGAACCCGAAGTCTACTGACCTGAAATGACCCGACCCGAAATTGACCGACTCTAACCCGACCTGGATGACCCGTTTGCCAGGTCTACTTGAAATGACTTTTTTTTTCTTTTATTCATTGACCCGAAATAACTCAACCCGCATGACTCGAAACAGACCTGAACAATAAACCGAAACAAACCCGAAATTCGAAATGACCCGACTCGACCCGAACCAAATTAACCCGAAATCAATGAGAGACCCTAACTGACCCGAACCCTACCCGATTGACCCGTTTGTCTGGTCTACTTGTACATAGACCTATCAAAACTGACCCTATCCGAATGACTGACCTGATAAGGCTGACTTTAGAGTTAGACTTGGCAAACGGGTCAACCGGGCCGGGCTGTCATTTTATCGGGTTAGTTCGGGTCGGGTTAGTTCGGGTCAAGTTGTTTCGTCTTTCAGGTTAGTTCAGGTCGGGTTAGTTCGGGTCTGTCATTTTATCGGGTTAGTTCGGGTCGGGTTGTTTCGTCTTTCAGGTGTTTTTAGGGTATGTTGGTCCAGTCTTTTTTGGGTCTAACGGGTCGGGTTAGTTCGAGTTCGGGTCATTTTTGGGTCAATGATTAAGACAGAAAAAAGTACATTCAGTGTTATTACCTATTTTTTAGTTTAGTTTTGATAGTTAATTCTTCATATTAACGTAAATAATACTCCGTATAAAGTAAAGCTTTTAAATTAGTCGTGTCAGGTCTTTTTTGTTCAATTAGAGTTATGTTTTTGTTGGGTCATTTTCGGATCGGGTGGTTTTGAGTCAAGTAATTTCAGGTCGGTCAGGGTCAACAAAACTCGGGTCATGTTCGGGTCGGGTCAGGTCGATTCGGTGTTTGGGTCACACCTGGAAGTCATAATTCGGGTTATTTTCGGGTCTAGGGTAAGACATTTCGGGTCGAGTCAATTGGATCAGGTTGGTTTTGCCAGGTATACTCACTCGAAACCCAAAAATAACCCGAAAGTGACCCGCTCAACCCGAAAGTGAACCGACATAAGTACCCTGAAATAACCCGATTGACCCAAAATGACCTGAAATGCCTTAATTAAGGCAAAGGCATAACCCAAAACAACACAAACGACCTAGATTGACCAGACGCAAAATGACCGATCCGAAGTGACCCGCCCAAAAATAACCCGCCTTAAAATGACCCGATAAATTGTTGACCCCGAAAATGACCCGATCCGAAATAACCCGACCCAAATAAACCATTTACCAGGTCTACATGTACATAGTCGCGGAACCATAATTTTAAGTTAGGGTACAAAAAATTTCAAAGAAGTTGAACAAGTAATGCCTTGAGCAATATTTGAAAAAAAAAAAAAAAAAAAAAAAAAAAAAAAAAAAAAGTCGAAAATTTTTGAAGTTTTAATTTTTTAGATGTATGTTAGAGTAGCATGAATTCTTCTTTAAAGCAACGGAAAATGCACGGGGTGTCCTTAAAGTTTGACATTTTGCCTCAAATACCCAATTTTTTTTATCCGAAAAATTTTAAGAGGCCATACTCGTGTTTACGAGTTCAGAAAGTGATAATTTTTTTTTCAAATCGATTATCTTTCCGAGAACTACGATTTGAAAAAACATTGTCATATTTGGATCCCGTGACTAAGAGTTTTTGTATGTCAAAGTTTTTTTTTACCGAACAAACTTTGAGTGACCATATCTCTTGGTCAAGAATTCCAAACTCAACCATTTTTTTTCAAGTCGTAGTTCTCGGAAAGATGATCAATTTGAAAAAAAAAATCGTCACTTTCTGAGTTCGTAAATACGAGTTATGGCTTCTTAAAGTTTTCCGGATAAAAAAATTGGGTATTTCGGGCAAAATGTCAAACTTCAAGGACACGCTGTTAAAACAATCATATTTGTTTAAGGGGTAAAAAAGGCTCATTAAAATAGACGAGACGAAAGAAAAACATCTAGGTTCTAGGATTTAGCAAAAAGTTTGTCATAACATTTCAAGTACAGTATTATTTAATCGGTTTTAATCTTATAACGGACAATCCTTTTTAAGAATGATGGTCTTATTGAGTAGAGGTATTTCTAAGACTCATGTGATTCTCCTCAGTCTAGCTTACCGCACATTTGGGTTGGCTTAGCCTAACTTACCTTAGAGATGGAAGTAGTGAATCGTGCACCATACCAGTCTACCGTGTCCGAAAGAGAAAATGTCGCGGCCAGGCATAAGAAGGTGGATTTCGTAGATGTTTGGATAAAATGTCCCTCCAAATCTTTCCTTTGGTGATAGGATTTTGATTTACCTTGATTTACCTTGATTTTCCTCCCACACTTACTTGCTATCCAAACAAGGGTTTTAAATCCCCTATTATCCTTCATTTTTCTCTTTTTTTTCAAATTTTTCCATCCAAACAAGCCCTCAATTAAAGGGAATAAAGACAATGTTATTTTATTAGAGAAAGAGGTAGTGAGAAAAGTAAGGATAATAAAGGTAGGGAAGACATAATGTCACTCTGATATTACTAATGTCACTCCTTTTTGTGAGACGGTGAATAGTAACATGTCCATAGACTTACCTTGTAATGTTGTGACATTAACAAAAAAGGTTGTGGTATTATCAATATTAGACCTGGCAAATCGGGTTAACGGGTCGGGTCATTTCGGGTTTCTAAAATATTTGGGTTAGTCAGGTCGGGTCGGGTCGGGTCGGGTCGGGTCATTTCGGATTTACGGGACTGTTTTGGGTCAAGGGGATCGGGTCAGTCCGGGTCGGGTCATTTTCAGGTTAATGATTAAGAAGGAAAAAGGCATTTTAAGTCTTTTGGGGCCAATTAAAGTTATGCTTTGTAGGGTCATTTTCGGGTTGGGTTGTTTCGGGTCGGGTTAATTCGGGTTTCGGATGTCATTCGGGTGCAGCAGTTAGGGTCATTTCCGGTCTCGGGTCAGCCTTTTCGGGTCGGGTCAATCGGGTCGGGTTGATTTTGCCAGGTCTAATTATCATTCCCCTAAGACCATGCCCAAGCAAGGTCATGGAAAGGGTCATGACCTTGCTGGGTCATGCTAATCCATAATTAAGCACCACATTATCATGACCTTGAAGTAGAAGATGTCAATTGGAGGTCAGTTGGTGACCTTGAAGTAGAAGAGGTCAATTGGAGGTCAATTTGGTGACCTAGTAGGTGTCATCTTCTAATTGCTTGGACACGAATAGTGAGGACAACAAAGTAAACAAAAAAAAATGGATGGTGACCTAAAGTGGTGATTTTCTGCTTGGGACAGTCATGGGTCGTGACCTTTTGCTTGAGAGAGTGAAAGTGGGCCAAGATTAATAAGATGTGAATAAGAAAAAAAAAATTGGTGATCCGATTAAGTCGATCTTCTGTTTGGGGATGGTCTAAAAGTAATGCACTCACAAAAGACAATACTATAAGTGAAATGGGTCGAGTATTTATTTGAAAAAAAAATGTAACGTAATAATGACGGTAATCAAATACTCCGTATCATCAAGGACTCAAAGACCCCTTTTACTTTTGGACTATATTGTTACCTCGTGACTGGAATCTTAAAACAACCACTCCACTACGTTGTTGACTGAATGAGTGAAAAGATGTCCTCTTTATTCTTTTTGGTGTATAAGTAACATTGTGTAAAACACAATTCATTTATTAACAAAGATAATTATGATAATTTACTTACAGTGTTAGTCACAGTTTAATTGTGTAAAAACATAACTCATTTATTAACAATATAAATTAATAACTTTTTTACAAATATAGATAATGTTATGCTGTAAAATCGTCTTATTCTGTAATTTAGATTCACGTCATAATCAGAAAAAGTTAGTAAAAAAAGTGGTCATGTATTAGCTTTGTAGAGAAGTGGACTTTGAGAGGAAGGAATAGGATCCAAGAGAAGTAGTAAGCAACTAAGCACATGGAATTGTTAATCTAATGAAGTAGGAAAGGTGAGAGTACCCTTTTTGTTGCCCTAAGACTTTGATGAGTTGATGGGGGACTTCTACGTTTGGACCCAGTTCAATCTTATCACCATTTTCAGTCACTACACCAGCAGGTTGATAAATATGTCCCGTAAGTATTACGCTTGCGGCATTTGTCCCCCTTAACTTCGCCACTGTATATTGTCGACATTTGACTTTTAACTTCCACGTGATTTGAAAGGACTTAAGTTATTAGTTATTACCCTCCTTGCATTCACCATTTCATTCTCCACACTTAACTTTTAACTTGTACATGATTTGATGGGACTTCAGTTATTAGTATCCCCGCATTAGTCGCAAATAGGAATGACAATGGGTGGAATATGAATATGGTGAATCCATCGGATACTGCAAGTCATATACGCATTTAGTTTTCTACCATCCAGATCCAATACTCCGGTATTATTATTGTGAGGCAAAGTCGATTTTGCTCATTTTTGTTAGTTCATGTCTTTTTTCTTGGTGTAAATCGGGGTGCACTATCGACATAAGTGCATAACTTCTTCCTGCGTGTGCTCTCACAAAGAGGTGTTCAGCTGGCCAAAGAGTTGGCTCCATTGACACAAACATGAATTGAACCCCTGACCTCAGGTGAGCAACCACCACACCAAACCCATTTGGTTGTAGTTCATGTCATTGTGAAAACATATGAACACCTCAACGGTCTATTGATCGAAGGCAAGGAAATATTTACTCAAAAGCCAAGATACAAAGCCATAAAAAATCTCTACCTCTTCAAATCACCGGATCATGCAAGGAAAAAGATGTGCAAATGAACTTTAAATGAATCTACATGGGAAAACTCAGCCAAGATCTGTATCTAAATTCGAGTCTCAAAATTTCGGAAACTGGCAATCATAGGTTCAACCAACACAGCAACGTAGGATATGCGAAGTTGCTAACATAAACCCCCAACTGACACCAGTGGTATTTTGATAAGTTCTTAAAGTAATCAGACTCATTTAACCAATGTCAGCAGAAAATTGCATTCAGTTTTAAAGACGGAGATTAACAGAGAGCGCAATACCACATAATAATACGTACTTTTAAACTTTTGCAAAGCTCAAACCTGGCATACAAGAGATTGTCGCAACATGACGTAAGTCTACATGGTTTCTAATAACAACTTTTAGCTCTAAAACAAACGAACATGGAATCCGTTTCCAATATTACATACCAACATCTACATAATTCATGAAGCAAACTCAAGCATCACTCATTCATAACAGGCTTGTTCTCGCTTGCTTTAAACCTCTGCTCCTTTGGCTTCGGCTCCTCTGTTTTCCTGAAACACAGTAGACTTTCCCATCTTAGAATACACATTCAAAACATCCACTACACTAGGAGCCAGCACTATCTGCTATTATTTGCAATGTTTCTCATATTGACAATGGCCAACTAAGACAATTGTCGTTACATCCATGTAATTTGACCTCACTAATTCGCATTTATTGAAGTACCCATGTGATCGGATGGACCAAACTATGTTACCCATAATTCTAATACACAGTTAAATTCAGATTTGACCTCACTCGTCCTAAGTAGTTGTGTCACTTGAAAATGTTGGAACTCCAACGGATTGGAAGAGTAACTATTTAGTATCAAGCACAGAAACCAGAGAAGAGGATGTCCAATTTAAGCCTATACACTAGTTATAAAGCAATTTTTACAAGCGGGCCTGGGAAAAACATATAAAGCCAAGTTCCAAATTGAGTTAAAACTGCTATACCCAATTGACATTAAGCTCCAACATCTAACGCATCTATATTCTATACAAGTTACCTATTGGTGCAAATCTAGATTCCAACTACACAATTGCATACAGTAAGAAAATATTCCTCAACATTGATGTCGTTTGACAATAAAAGTCAATGGGGAAGAGTATAAATGGATGGGAGGATCTCAATATCCTGAAATGTGCCGCCGGTATCAGTGACCCTAAGTCCCTCAGACATGGAAAAATCTATGGTCTAAGAAAAACAATGAAAGAAGTCGACACATAGCAAACATATCGACACGCACCCATGTCATATACAGGTACAATAGAGAGTGACTCCCTTTGATCTTTACTTAAAACACCGGTTTTGCATACTAAGCATAAGTTAAACATCACTTACATGTGAAGTCAAAACATAAAATGGCATCAAAAAGTACCCATGTTTATGACATCCATACATAAGTATTTATGCTTATTGCTTTCAATACTACTCCATGTCAATGTTAATAAATCATCAACCACCAGGAACAATACCTCATTCTCCAGTTTGAGCAACTAACAACCCAAAAACCTGATATACATCCTAAATGCCCTTTCACCTCTTCCTCAAAATTTACACAAACTGTGTTTTACAATCAAAACACATTGGCAATTTGTCTAAGAAGATATGCTATCTGACACCCCCATCAATTCCCATCAACATAAAGGTACCTAAATCTTGCTGAATGCAAATTCTTGGTAAAGCGGTTTTACACCAATTATACACCCCAACTCCCAACATACTGTAAATCTTGATGAATGCAAATTCTTGGGTAAAGCGGTTTTACAGTAACTCTACAGTCCCATCAACATACAGGTTCTAAGTCTTGCTGAATGCAAATTATTGTGTAAAGCGGCGTTACTCTAATCTACCTAAACCCAATATTGTCCGTATAAATTTTCTAAAAATAACACTAATATTTTTAATAATAGAAATGAAAAAAAAATGTTGTCGTATCAAATACATAGAAAAGCACATAAATCAGCAAAGAGCAAAAACAATACTACTAATAGAAAAAATTTCACCAGAATCAATATTTTCAACAAAAATCTAAATTAGTAAGCATAAAAACAAAATAAAAGAAAGAAAATGAAGAAATACAAACCTCTTGTCAGAAGCACCACCCTTTTGGCTGAGAAATGATCGGAAAAGTGGGGAATTCACGTCGTAAATCATCTTTTTGTTTGTGCAAATGTCGGCTGATTTTTCTTCGGATGAATTGTGAAATGATGATGAAACCCTAAAACTCAAGACATGCTGTATTTATTTGTTACTGGATTGTGTTTGAGTTGGATAAATTGTTTACTATTTCAAATTTGGGCTTCTTAAAAACATGTTACGAAAGTGAGGTTTTTGACCCATAACCCAATTGTTATAGGGATTAATTTGGTAGTGTTACTACGGTACTACCTATGACTCTATGAGAGACGGTCTTATAATATACGAATGTTCAATGACTAGATTATCTAAATAGGAAAATTTGTATACTTATTATAAAAAATAACTCATCTTATGGTTACAAATAGTTTCTTTAATTAGATATTTTCAGTGTGTGTTTTTGAATTTCACTTTTTTGTGTGGTAAATTCGTCTTTTTGAAACCTTTTGTGGAGTGTGGTGTACCCCAAAGTATAACTATTTACAATGATCTTATTGAGTACTAGATTTTGTGCCCGTGCGTTGCACGGGTACTAAAATTTGTTATGACTAAAAATAATTACATAATATATGGTACTAAAATTTGGTATGACTAAAAATAGTTAAACAATATTATTGCTATCGTCTTAACAAAAAAACGTTGTTAAATTATCCTACTTGTTGGAACCTTGTCCATACCTACATCAAAAACTACCCCACTTGTTATAGATTAATATTTTTATCCCCGAAATGAGTGGATTAGTTGGAATTCATCCAAGTATTGTATGTATAGGCATACTCTTTAGATAAAAGTCGAAAATAGGACCATGTTTAGGAAAGATGAGTTATTTGATAAGATTTCACAATTAATTTTTCCCATGGTGGAAAGAGATTTGCATAGAAATAGGTCTTTTTATATTTCTATAGGAATAGGACTTTGTAAATGTAGTTACATTTTCAGGCAATAAGGTTTGTAGATTCAATAAAGTTGTAAAAATGTGAGGCTTAAGTAGATTTGTATTTTTTTGGGATTAATTTAGTCTTATGTTTGAGAGTTTTATGTTCAGTCCATATCCAATAATTATATTATTGTCTACAATTATAATTTTAAATTATTCGTGCTAACAAATTTAAAGCACATCGTATATAATCTTATGAGTTGATTTATTTGAAAAATCTATCAAATGCGGTAGAACTTAGCTTTTTCTTCCTAAGTTTTACACCTCGCCAAAATGGTATACACCTTAGTTGTTACTGGCAGTTCCCAAAACTTTGTGATTCTTAAAACAAAGGTTTTCTCGATATGAGTTAACACTACGTCGAGGACATTAAGTATTAATATTTTTCTACTTAAAGACCTGAACTATAAAACTTTATAGTTAAGGATATTCCGTCATCTTCATCGTTAGATCTGATATATGCTTGACTACGTATTTTTTTAATTTGCTAAAAAAGTCTATTGCTCCTACAATATTAATACATCGAGTTGACTAACTTGAGTTTCTTAATTTCTTTTCCCCTTGCTCATCAACAATCAAGGAGTATGTTGATATCCATAATTTCTCTCCTGATGATAGCTTGAATACTCTTTTTCAACCATGGAGCAAACACGTTAAATAGATAAATAATAAAGAAATTAAAAAAAATATTAATGATAACTTTTAAATAAGATAAAGATTAAAACAGAAAAAAAAATTAAAAAAAATATTAATGATAACATTTAAGGGGGTGTTTGGTTGGGGGGTATGGAATGGAATGGATATCACTGATTCAAGTGTTTGGTTGACCACTTTTGGAATGGATTTAGAAACCCAAGGGTTTCTCAATCCACCTCAATCCCTTGGAATCACATACTCTACTCCTCCCCCAAGTTTCTAAATCCAATCCCCCCTGGATACAAAACCTAAAATTAAGAAAGAAAGGAAAAAACCCAAATTGCTGTTGTTCTACTCTACGTAAGTCTTCATCTTCTACTTTCATAATATTTTTTTTGCATTTATAAAAAATTTGCTTGTGATTGTTCATTGATATACATGATTCGTTGCAATAATACATGTATCTATTACTTTAAATAATATTTACGGGTTGTATGACGACAATTGCCTTAAAAAATTGTGTTGTTGTATAAGTAATATTGAAATATGCACATGATTGAATTATTTTCGCAGGATTGAATAGTCGAATTCATTGTCTATGACCAGTTACATTCCGTCTATTGATTGAATTATTTTCGCAGGATTTAGCACATTCCGTCTGTTTTTTAAAAGTATAACTTCATTGTTTATGACCAGTTACATTCTAGTACTGAGTTTTAGTGATGTTTACTGCCATTGCTTTGCAAATTGCCATGATGAAAATTTCTGTATCGGCCTATGAAGTTTTTCGTATAAATATGGAGGAAGTATAGCCGTGTTCATACATCATTTACCAACCCTTTTTTTTCAATTACCAGCTTTTCGCCACAACCTCCCTTGATTAACTATAGCTAGCCGATTCATCAAGGAAGGTGATCGCGATGTGCAAACTGCACCATTTACCAACCATTCTTTCCAATTCTTGTTACAGTGGATACTAAAAGCATTATAATCATTCCATAATCATATCCCATGAACCAATTCAATGGTACTAACAAACAAAAACTCAGGTACGAAATTTCCTAACAAATCAGACCCAAATGATCAAATCACATTAAACCCAAATGATTAACTTACAGATCGAGTTGGGTTGAATTTCGATCACTCCATTTTCGCCCCACTTGCCCTCCCACTTGCATTTGTGTGAGAGAAAAGTGACCCGTCACTCACTTCTGACGGATAGTGTCCGTCACAAGTAAGAATTTGTGGTTAAATATAGGTGTTTGATAATTTACTCGTAACTTGTGAGTCTTGTAGTCTGTAGTACAACTATTGTTTTCACTTGGCCTTTTTTCTAGCATTTATTTGTTCTTGTTTATAGCTCATCCATGCTTTACTTTTGTATTTTTTTTATGTCTTATATGATGGAATTTATAAAGATTTGACAAGTTATATCTTTTTCTGAGTTTAATTCGCTGCAAAGGGGCCTCTTGTTAGTGGTAGATGTTTTTAGTTTATAAAGATTTGACAAGTTATAGCTTAAGACGGATAGTGTCCGTCTTAAATAAGAATTTGTGTTTGAATGTGGTCCAGCTAAAAAGGAAGAAAACTTTATTGACTTTAGAAAGTAGTGCTACTGTTCCGGTTCCTTCATAGAATAAGACGGTCTTATATCGTAAAACAATACAGATTTGTAAAAGAACTATCCTTGTGAGACGGTCTCACACCAAAAAATACTGATTTTCTTATAATACTTCTGGGTCCTTTAGAAATTTATAGTAGTAGATTCATCGTAAATGGCTTTCGGCTGAATTTTTAATGGGTGCATATATATATGTATATATATATGGAGTGTGATCTTATTTGGTTTTTCACAGAAATGTTTTCTTCTCAATTGACTTTGATAAGGAGGAGGAAGAAGAAGCATGTTGAGTTGTTATTGACAATTATGGTTGTTATTAATATAGTCACTATTCTATATTTGGTATTGTGTATGATGGGTGTGGCTATTCATAAAATTGAGCGCCCACGATATAGTAAAGATGAGAAAAGATTTCTTAGGCGAAAACACTTGTATACACTTACTAAGCATAGCGATATAATTTGTAAGAGTGAACTTCGTGTCAATCGGAGAACTTTTTATGTACTTTGTGAAATGGTCAGAGATATTGGAGATTTAAGTGGAAGTAGAAATATGTCACTAGAAGAAATTGTTGCCATGTTTTTGTATACATTGGCACATCATTTCAAAAATAGGACAATTGGAAACCATTTTTTCCGAAGCGGAGAAAGTGTAAGTAGAAACTTTCATCGTTGTCTTCTTGCCGTTTTGAAACTACATGACCATTTGCTTAAAAAGCCGACGCCTATAACGGAAGAATGCGAAGATAGTAAATGGAAATGTTTTGAGGTATTATAATTTTTTTTTCACAGTATTGGGTTTTTAGCCAACAACATTATTGTACATATTTAAAAATTATTCTTTAATTGTTGTTTTGTAGAATTGTTTAGGGGCTTTAGATGGCACATACATTAGTGTTCAAGTGCGAAATGAGGATAGACCAAGGTATCGAACGAGGAAGGGTTCCATTGCTATGAATGTATTAGGTGTATGTAATCCTTTTTTGGAGTTTATATATGTACAACCTGGTTGGGAAGGATCTGCGCATGATGGTCGTGTCCTTCGTGATGCTATTAGTAAACCTCATGGTTTAAAGGTTCCTCAAGGTAATAACAATAGAAAAAAAAATCTCTCGTCAGTTGTACTAAAAATTTACAATTTAAATAACTTTTTGTTTTAAATTTGAAGGTTTCTATTACTTGGTTGATGCGGGATATACAAATTGTCAGGGTTTTTTTAGCACCATATAGAGGCCACAGATATCACCTGAAGGAGTGGGGGGATCGACAACCAATTAGTGCCGAGGAGTATTTCAACATGAAACATTCTAAAGCTAGAAATGTTATTGAAAGATGTTTTGGATTATTAAAAGGGAGATGGGGTATTCTTAGGTCCCCTTCTTTCTATTCGATACGCACACAAGGCCGTATAGTTCAGGCTTGCTCCTTGCTACATAATCTCATTCGAAAATATATGCCAACTGATTATACGATATATGAGGATTTAGATGGCGATGAAGATGAAGAAAGTAGTGATGATGATGATGATTCTGATGATGAAGATGAATATATTACTTTGATAGAGACATCCGACGCATGGACTAATTATCGGAACACGTTAGCGCAAAATATGTATAACACTTGGAGAGCTAGGCGTAATCAAAATGCATAATTTGTTTCGGAGTTTCTTTTTTTAATATGTATTCTGTAATTTGTTTTTGTGTTTCATTGACTTTCCGAATGTTTTTTCTATAGAAAAACTTATGTTATATATATTATTTATATGACAATGGGATGAACTAACTTTATTTAATAGCTGTTTTCCTTATTGACATTTTTTTGTATATAGCATGGAAATTGGGCAGGCATCTCAAAGCGAAAGGGGAAAAAATAAGCGCATTTGGACTAAACTGGAAGAACAACAGCTAATTGATGGACTACTAGAACTGAATAATGATCCAGAATGGAAAGCATATGGTAGTTTCAAAAATGGTTTTAAGAATAAGTTGGAGGATATGTTGAATAAAAAATTTCCAGGATGTGGCTTAAAAGCGGTTCCTCACATTGAATCAAAAATTAAATGGTTCAAGGACAAATACAATGCGCTTACAGAGATGTTTCGCACTTCTGGTTTTTCCTAGGATGAGGAGAAATATATGATACAGTGTGAAAGACAATCATATGAAGATTTTTGCAAGGTAATGCACTTTCACAACCTCTCTTGCTCCATTTCTTATGATTTTTTTTTTGTTTAACAAGTTAAATTGATCTCTACATTATTGTTGTAGCAAAACAAAAGTGCTCAAGGATTATGGAACGTTCCGTTTCCACACTTTGATAAATTGGCAATTATATATGGTCCTGATCGAGCTACTGGAACTAATTCCGAGACTGTCGTCCAAGCGGTGGATAACCAACAAAATGAGGCTGTTGATTTAAGTAGGGATGAAAGTGACGAAGACGACAATATTGATGATGATGAGCCACTTTATATTCCTACTCAATCTAGTCCAAGTGAGCCGTCTTCAAAGAAAGCAAAGACTGGGAAAATTTCAACGGATTATAAGAAACAAAAAACAAAGAAGAGAAAGATGCCAGAAGTTGTGGATTTGACTACGTCTTTCAAAGATATGTCTTCAAACCTTTCTGAATTTATGAATGGAATGAATGTTCACATGTCTACTATTGCAAATGCATTATCAACCACTCAGCGACATGAACAAGCCATCATGGTTCGTGAACAAGAGTTTGAAGACCAAAAGAAAAATTTAATAAATGAGCTACTTGGCGTACAAGGGTTGACTAGATTTGAAGCATTATTAGCTGCACAAAAACTGGCATCTAATCCTAGTGATCTCTCTCTTTTTTACCAGAGTCCCGATGAAGCATGGAAGAGAGAGTTTGTTATGAACCTCATTCATCCACTTTTATCTCGAAATGGGAACATTTAATTTGTTTTGTTTGATGTTTAGACTTACCAGTATTTTTCATGAAACATTTTTCATGCGTTTTTTTGTTTAACAATATTTTTATTTTGGACGCTTTATATTGGTATGAATAATTTGAATTGTTCTTTGGCTATAATTTTTCGTTAGTAAGTTATAGTTAATGGAAAAAATGTAGAACTCTTTTTATAATTTAATAAACTTACCTATTATGAAAAGAGAAACAAATGGATATTGAATCCATTCCAAGTGTGAACCAAACACCATGAATGTCAATTACAATCCATTACAAAATTGAACCAAACAAGTATTAAAAGGTATGGGGTTCTAACTCCATTCCACCCTGGATTCTCATCCCAATCCATTCCATTCCCACACTTTGAACCAAACAGCCCCTAAATAAGATAGAGATTAAAACAGAAAAAAAAAGTAGTAATGTTGTGTTTAGTGTTTACCAGCGTAGGAAAATCACCCAATTTTCTAAGCACATGCAACAATGGAGGTCACTTCGCTGAAAATTCTCTGCAAAAAGTCTGTACTCCTAATTTCAACATAATTACATAATTTCTGTATTAATTTTCCTCAAAAAAACATTCTTATGCATCGATTAATTTTAGTTTATTTCGCTAAAACCCAATTCATCTCAAATCATCAACTTCTGCAAATCTGGCTTACTATTCCAAGCCATTAAACACCATAACACCACTAACTCAACAGAAATCAGTCTTAATGTTAAACCCTTGGTTTACGCTTCTCTCTTGCAAACCGCAACCAAACTCAAGTCTTTTAATCATGGCTTTCAACTCCATTCCCACGTCCTTAAATCTTCTATTCTTGCTAATAGTCTCGTGGGTAATAGCTTATTGTCTTTCTATTTTAAACTCGGTTCGGGTTTGTTTCATGCGTCCAAACTGTTTGATGAATTGACTCACAAAGATGTCATTTCTTGGGCTTCAATTATGTCTGGTTATGTAAGAGTCAACCCCAGAAAAGCACTTGACTATTTCCGGGACATGTTAAATAATGATATTGAGGTCAATGCTTTTACCTTGTCTGCTGGTGTTAAGGCATGTTCTCAGATTGGGGATGTTAAGCTTGGTAAATGCTTTCATGGAGTTTGTTTTGGCAGGGATTTCACTGATCTAGGATATCCTGCCAGGGATTTATAAGTAGGGTGATCTAACTCAAACAACTCGCCTGACTAGTATTGTTAAGTGAAATAACAACTAATAAATAATGACACAAAGATTTTATACGTGGAAAAACCCTGGGAATAAGGGAAAAAACCGCGGGCACCAAGCCAGGAGTGATTATTACTATGATTTTAGATAGCCTGACAGAGTATTCGTATATCAGGCGTGACAGGCGAAATTATATTGCTTAAGAATACAAAAGTGTAAGTAAGAATGAGGGTGTGTCGAATGATCCTTCTGATTTCATCTTCTCTTCTATTTATACTTATTCTTCTAGCCTCATCTTCTTTCGTTTAGGGTTTCCTGGTAAATAGGGCTTGTGCCCTATTTACCCGGAGGTGGTTGCCATCTTATTTGGCCGTTGCTTTGATTGTTTCCTGTATCTTTTCCTTCTTGAATTGGTCTTCCTTTTTTGTAGGGAATATATAAACTGCATGTTTGTTGCCTGCAATAGCCTGGTGCTTTTCCCTTTCAGTCTACTGGTTATCTTTCGCCTGTCTTCCATCAACTCCTGTTTGGTGCCTGTCCATACTTGATCAATGTCTGGTTTCAGATGTCTTTTGCTTGGAACTCGGCTTTGGCTGTTGCCTGACCTATGTCAGGTCAGGCAGGATAATTTTGGGCCCAACAATTGCCCCTTATCTGCTTATCCCATTATTGGGCCTGGCCAGGAATAAGGAGATAAAAATTTGGGCCAGGCGAAGGATTTGTGCAGGGATTCTTTATCGGATTAGAATTAGTGTTTGATTCAACTTCTTGTAACGGTTACTTGCCATAAATAGGGTAGGTTCACAAAACTCTAGGAGAGTCATGATTAGTCTCTACCACTTGCTTTTCTAGCCGTTTTAGATTTGCGGTCACTTAAATATCCCGCTTTTCCGTGTTTGTCTTCACATTCCAATCTCCAATTTTCTTCTTTCTCTTTCTAAAAAATTCTCTCTTTGCAAAAATTTATTTTCCAGAAAAATAAGATATGGCTGGTGGTAGGAGAAGGACAGCAGCTTCCAAAGCTCCTTCTGAGGCTGAAGAAGTTCCTGTTGAAGTTGAAATGGTTTCTGCCGAGGTTGAGAAGGTCCCTGATATCATCTCTGAGGATGATGTGGTGGAGGTTGTTGCTGCCCCAGAGATTCTGTCCATGTCTTATAAAGGGGTTGAATATACTCCTATTAAGGCTTTGGCGGCTTCTTTTCATGAAGCCAATCAACTAAAACCAGCTTTTGAGCATTATATAAAGGGCAGGGGCCTTATTCCTCATGGGGCTGAGGTTTGGATTCCTGAGAGCGGTCCGGGCAGGGCTAATTGGAGTAGTCCAGGCTGGTTCTGTATCTTTGAGTGGGCATTTAGGGGTGGCTGTCAGCTTCCCCTTTCTCCTTTCATGACTGAGGTGATTAGGGCTATCAGGGTTCCCCCGTTTCAACTCATGCCAATGGTCTGGAAAATTGTCCATTCTGTTGAGCATTTGTGTTCTAAGCATAAGTTGGTTATTACCCTGGATGACTTCAAGAATGTCTATCACCGAAGAGTCATTCTCTTGGAAGGTTTAATTTTCGAGTCGGGTCGAAGATGGCTCACCCGATTACCAACTTTGATTCAGGGGGATGATAAAGGATGGGCTCAAACCTATATGTTTATCAAGGTGATTCAATTGCCCCGACCGGACTATCTCAATTACCCAAACTGTTGAAGGAGGTAATTTTCTTTCCTGTATTATTTTTGGTTTGGCAATAATATGTTTTGGAGAGTTTACTTACTTTGCCCATGCCTTCTTGTAGTAAATGATTAGGTGAATGATCCGGATGCCGAGGGGTCGGCTGACTGGATAGCAGCGTTCATGGCATTGCCTGAAGAGGAGAGGGCGTGGCCTGCCTGGGGCAAGCTTACATGCCTCGTTTTAAGAAGGCCAAGTTGAGTACATATAAGCCAGTAAAGAGCACTAAGGTTCCAGGGGCGTCTTCGTCAGGGAGTAAGTTCTTTTGCTTTCTTTTGTCATTCTATTTCTTGTATTGGACACGTGTTTATATTGCTGATTTAGAAACTCGTCGTGCAGCTACCAGGGCTTCTGCCAGAATTGCTAGCTTTGGTCTGTCTCTGGTGAAGGCAGGGGTTTCTCAAATTACAGGGGAGAAGTTAAAGAGCAGTGAGGCTACGGGAAGTGATAGTGCTGTTCAAATTCAGGAATCTGTGCAGGGGGTTCAGTTGGCATCGCCTGAGAAGGTTGTGGATGAGAGTGACCGTCCTGAGAAGAGGAAGAGAGTGGATGAGTCTTCAGGAGGGGTTCACGAGGTCAGGGGGGTTAGGGCTCGTATGGATGAGGTCCAGTTTGCCAAGGAATAAATTCAGGCTCAGGCTTTTGTGGTTGATGATCCCTACTTCAAGTATCAGGCAGAGGATGCTTCTGCCCGTGGTTTGGCTGCTATGTACCGTTCCAGGGACTATGCTGCCAACCTGATTACCATGCTTCAGGAGGTATATATTCTTTGTTTTTGGCTTGTTTATTATGGGTATTTGTGTGTGTTTTCTTTTTTGTGGCTTAGATAGACATTTTCTTCTTTGTTAGAATGTCAATGATATGCTGAGGAGCGTCTGTCAACTGGAATCAGCCCACAACCTCAAAAATATCCTGGACTGGGAGATACAAATCTTAAAAAAAGATGCTGAAAAGTTTAAGGCTAAGTTGGAGGTGTCTAAGGTTGAGAATCACTCTTTAAAGGAGGATAATGAGGCAGGAAAGGCTCGGTTGGTGGTGGAGTCTTCTAAGCTGAAATCTGCTCAGGATGCTCTGAAAGCTCTTCAGGCCAAGTTTGATATTGCTCAGGAAGAATTGAAGGCTGAAAAGCAGGCTATGCAAGAGCAGTTGAAGGTGAATGAAGAATTTTTAGCTGTAGAGAGGGATGAGGTTCAGGCTAGGTACAAAGATGATGCACTGTATTTCTTTGGCAAGGGTCGTGTGGATGCCATGAAGGAGCCTGTTGAGGTCAGGCCTTTTTGGAATCCTGATCAGGAGTTGGCTGATCTCAATACCACTTATCCTGAGCTCTGTAAACTACATGCTGATGTAGAAGTGGATTCTCTACCATCCAAGGGAAAGAGTAGTGATGCTGAAGGGGAGGGAGATGAAGAAGAGGAGGCTGCTGATGAGGGAATTAGCTCTGCTACAGCTTCCAAGGCGGGCTAGTTTGTTTTTTATTTATTTTGTGGAATTTTGTGTCGTTTTGGCCTATTCGGAGGGGGGGGGGGGGGTTCCCTGAACAAACAGTTTAGAACTTGTTTTTGTTGGTTTTTGGGTATTTCCTGGATAAACAGTTGTTCTTCCTGCCTGGGAAGGGTATATTCCTGGGTAGGTATTAATATATATATATATATATATATCCTTTCTTCTCTTGATTTTCTTGCTGTGCTTGACTAAATTTGTGCCTGTACATTCATGTGGCATTTTTCTGTTAGAGTAATGCCTGTCAGGAGGGCTTATGGCCCTCATTCCTGTGTTTATGGGGAATGGTGGCTATGTTTGCCTGTCAGGATGGCTTTAAAATGAGGGTGGTGTGGGAAATAATCTGTATACTTCCCTTATTATTAAGGATTATAACGAATATAATGATGACGATCACTAGTCATAAAATTAAAATACATAAACAAAATATAGGATTCAGAAATAACCTTCGATCCTAGCAAATACGGCCTAAGAACAATATCAAAGTAGATATTCGCCTATCAGTTGCACCCAAGACAGTGTAATCTCCTTATTTTTGGTCTTTCCAAAAATGTATAAAATGTGTTAAATTGTCATCTAGTGAGAATCGAACCCATGACCTCTTGGTTTGTGTACCCTCACTATTACCACTATGACACATTCATCTTGTTGATATTAAATATAACTGATTACATTTAATTACGAATTAACAGATTAATTCGTCCAAGCTAACATTACATACATTTAGGGGGCGTTTGGTTGGGGGGAATAAGGAAAGGGAAAGAGAATAAAAATGGTTGATTCCTTTTGTTGTTGTTTGTTTGACACAAAGAAAGGGTAACTCATACCCCCCCTTACACCCAAAACCATTCTCATCCATACCCCTCCCCCCCTTGGGTAAGCCCATAACCCCATAATCCCTTCTTCCTCCTACTCCCTATTTCCACCACTCCCACCAACACCCACCACACCCTCTCACACCGTCAACCACTGCCACCTACACCCTACACCCACCACACCGACACAACCACCACCAGCGACGCCAACACAACCACCACCAACGACGCCGCCTGTCCACGCTACCCCATATCCTCAACCACTGAACACCACACCAACACCTTCAGTAACTCTCTCACCCCACCAACCACCATCAACACCTTCCTCAGCCACACCACTGCAACCGCCCGACGCCGGCCACACCAGATCTGGTGTTTTAAGGGGTGGGGGACGGGTTTTCGAAGGGTTGTGGTGGATTTTTTAGAATGAATAAGGTGTTTGGGGTCGGGATTGTGGTGTTTGTTAAGGGCGTGAGGCGCGGTGATTAGGTTCGCCGTGGGGTACCGTGAGGAAGATCGTCGGCGCCGCTACTTGTGGTGGTGTCGGTGTAGATAATGGTCGCAGGTGGTGGGTAATGGTGGTGGAGGTGGTGGATGTTGGCTTTTAATTCCCTTTCCCTCTAATTGTCAACCAAACACCCAAGTATAATATGGGTGATCCCATTCATTTCCCTCTCTTACTCTTTCTTGATTTCATTCTCTTACCCTTTCCCGTACCAAACGCCCCCTTAATTAAATATAACTTATTATATTCAATTTACGAATTGACAGTTAATTCGTCTCAACTAATATTATTTAATCTTCATTAAATAATTGTCTCATCAATACATTGACTAACTGTTTAGTCATATTGGGCATCAATGTGATTATATTTCTATAACCACATTTCTCAAACACATCCTATAGGTGTGACCTTTAGGGACCAGTTGATCACCGCCATCTGTATGATAATAACGTCAAACTTTCTAACAAGCCAACCGTTATTAGGTAAACGTTAATCAACTGATTAAATATACGAAGTATACCCTTGTGAATCTGTAAGAGATTTACAAATGTTATCACACTAATTTATGGAGGACACAAGCTCCAACAAACTCCCACTTGTCCTCACAAGTGTATGTGCGATAACCGATTCTCATATCCTAAAATTTCTCCCACTCAATGTAAAACAATTTGCAAATCCGTATTCACAAAGGTCGTATTTTATAAGCGATCATCATCAAGAGTGGTTTCCCCGACTAGAGAGTAACTTAACTGATAAACGAATCAACATTCGAGCATGGCCATGCATTTCAGTTACAACTCCTCGAGTGGCCCTGAGAAATAACTATACTTGATAAGGGTTGGATATTTTCCTCAACTCGAATCCTGCAGATGTAAGCACAGTATGAAATGACCCAGAAAAAATCTACTTAGCCTCCGATTCGGCGATCCGTGAGAAAGAAACCAAAGTCACCCAAAAACTGCCTTAATCTCAAGAGACAGTCGATAGTCAAAAGAATCGACTCTAGGAACACAATGGACGTCCAATCCACGACCCGGCACCGAATGTTTTTAAACATTTAGGACTCCATTATGTTGTCACAAAAATTTGTCCTACGAGTTATCGTTATAATCTCGCATCTGTGATCGATCAGTCAACCGTTTGACTTATGGCTCGTTGAACCCACCATCAATCGACTGCACAATATAATAGCCAGAGTTATCAGCTCTTGTAGGCGATTACGGACCAAAACAAATATAATGTAATTCAGTTCACTTTGTGGCGTTCAAAGTTGTCAGTACAATCTACATGAAAAACAAAATATTATAATACACGATGAAGTTATAACTAGTATATGAAAACGATAATGTATCAAATTCATAATCAAGTACTACAACTCAGGAACACGTTTAATTCCCATGGAAATAACGTGCCCTACATGCTTATCATAATTCAACGATTCAGTAGTAGAATCTGCTACAACACTTTGTCTGGAACTCTTCCAGCTGACCACAGCACCATTAAGAGTTAAGACGAACCCGGACTGAGATTATGAATCATCTCGATCCGTTTGGAAGCTAGCATCTGCGTAACCGGTTGCACATAGCTTAGTATCTCCTCCATAAGTCAATACCCAATCCTTAGTCCTCCGTAGGTACATGGATTCTTTTGGTACCGACTCGTCATACTCAATGCATATGCCACGTCTGGACGCGTGCATATTATGGCATACATGATTGATCCTATTGCAGATGCATAAGGAACACGACTCATGCGCTCAATTCCTTCAGGCGTCGTGGGTGACTGAGACTTGCTCAACTACATCCCAGTCGTCATTGGAAGGTTCCCCTTCTTGGAGTTGGTCATGCTGAACTTCTCAAGAATCTTATCCAAATAAGACTCTTGACTAAGTGATAACGTCCGTCGTGATCTATCTCGGTAGATACGGATTCCCAAAATGCGTTGTGCCTCACCCAGATCTTTTATCTGGAAATGGTTCTTCAACCATCCTTTAACCGAAGATAGGAGAGGAATGTCATTCCCAATCAAGAGTATGTCATCGACATACAATATCAAGAATACAATCTTGCTCCCACTCGACTTGATATATAAGCATGGTTCTTCGACCGATCGAGTGAAACCATACTCTTTTATCACCTGGTCGAAACGATGATTCCAACTCCGAGAAGCTTGCTTGAGTCCATAAATGGAACGCTTAAGCTTGCATACTTTCTTAGGATGTTCAGGATCTATGAAACCTTCGGGTTGCACCATGTACAACTCTTCCTCCAAATAACCGTTTAAGAAGGCGGTTTTCACATCCATTTGCCAAATTTCATAATCATGAAATGCGGCTATTGCTAAGATTATCCGAATGGAACGTAGCATGACTACAGGTGCAAAAATCTCATCATAATGCAATCCGTGCACTTGAGTGAAACCTTTTGCCACAAGTCGTGCCTTATAGGTATCTGGTTGCGCGTCCACAGAATGCTTTATCTTGTAAAGCCATTTGCACTGTAGAGGTTTTACCTTATTAGGTAAATCAACTAGATCCCATACGTCATTCTTATACATGGAGTCCATCTCGGATTGCATGGCTTCGAGCCATAGCTTTGAGTCGGAATAGGCCATAGCACCTTTATAGGTTGCGGGTTCATTACTTTCTAGAAGTAAAACGTCATTCTCCTCGACCATACCAATGTATCTGTCCGGAGGATGAGAGACTCTACCCGACCTCCTAGGTTCCTCAGGAATATTAACCGTATCATCAGTTGGAGGAACAACTTTCTCCATCTGTTCCTCGGTCGTTGGTTCTGGAATCTCCGATAGCTCGAAGATTCTATTACTCGTCTTGTTCTCGAGAAATTCTTTCTCTAAGAACGTCGCACTAGCCGCAACAAAAACTCGATGTTCGGTAGGCGAATAGAAGTAATGACCAAATGTTCCTTTTGGATAACCTATAAAGTATGTCTTGACCGATCGCGGACCGAGCTTATCCTCGTGTCTCCACTTGACATAAGCCTCGCAGCCCCAAACCCGAATAAAGGACAAGTTAGGGACCGTTCCCTTCCACATTTCATATGGAGTCTTGTCGACTTTTTAGACGGACTTCGGTTAAGTATAAGAGCAAAATGACAAAGAGCAAAACCCCATAATGAATCAGGCACTACCGTGTGACTCATCATGGATCGAACCATATCAAGTAAGGTTCAATTTCTCCGTTCGGACACACCATTCAATTGAGGTGTTCCAGGTGGAGTTAACTGCAAAACGATTCCACAGTCTTTCAGGTGTTGATCAAACTCATTTGAAAGATATTCGCCACCCCGATCTGAACGGAGTGCTTTAACCTTTCTACCCGATTGGTTACTGTACCTGTTCTGGTATTCCTTGAATTTCTCAAAGGACTCACTTTTATGCTTCATTAAGTAGACATAACCGTATCTACTCAAATCGTCCGTGAAAGTGATAAAATATCTATAGCCATCTCTAGCGGTAATTGACATAGGTCCACAAACATCAGTATGTATGAGTCCTAATAGGTCACTAGCGCGCATTCCAACACATTTGAAGGAAATTCGAGTCATCTTGCCAATGAGACATGATTCACACGTGCCATATGTAGAAAAATCGAATGCGGGAATAGTCCCATTATCGACGAGTTTCTTCACGCGTTTCTCATTTATGTGTCCCATTCGACAATGCCATAGATAGGTTTGATCTTTGTCACCAACCTTTATTTTCTTATTATTCACGTGTAATACTTCTGTAGTTTGGTCTAAGATATAAATTCCATTCATGTAAACTGCTTTGCCATAAATCATTTCATTGAAAGAGAAAATACAGCTATTATCCTTTATTGAAAATGCAAAACCGTCTTTAGCAAGTACGGAAACAGAAATAATGTTCTTAGACAAACTGGGTACATAGTAACAGTTATTTAAAAATAACTCAAAACCACTAGGGAGTTGGATTACATATGTTCCCTTCGAGACAACAACAACTCGTGCTCCATTCCCGACTCGCAGGTCCACATCACCTTTTTCGAGAGGTATGATGTTCTTTAGGCCCTGCAAATGATTACACAGATGAGAACCACAACCAGTATCAAGTACCCAAGTTCCGAAACTTGCATGGTTAATCTCAATCATATGAATATAAGATGACATACCAACAGGAACGACGCGGCCTGCTTTGATGTCCTCACGGTAGACGGGACAGTTCCTCCTCCAATGTCCAGTCTTGTGACAATGGTGGCACTCTATGTCACCGCCCTTGCTCTTTGCCTTGCCCTGTGAGCCACTAGTCTCACCAGGCGCACTCTTACCGTTTCCTGGCTTTTTAAACTTTGGCGTACCTACAACTAGGTCGCCATGAGCCTTGCCCTTACCTTTACCCTTGTTGGAAATCGTGAGAACATCCTGCTTCATGCTCCCACTCAATTTCATATTCTTCTCGGTCTGTACGAGAAGGGAGTGTAGCTCATAAGGACTCTTTTTCAAGTCATTCATGTAATAGTTCGCCCTGAAAAGGGAAAAACCATCGTGAAGAGAATGAAGCATTCGGTCAATGACAATGCTCTCACTGATTTTACAATTCAGTGCCTCCAGCTTCTCGACATTCTCAATCATGTGAAGAATGTGTGGGCTAACCGGTTGGCCCTTCTGGAGTTTCGCATCAAAGAAGCGACAGGTATGCTCATATGTAACGATTCTCGGTGCCTCTCGTTAGTGAGCGTGGTGAAAATCTTGTTTGCACCTTGGGCAATGAAGTGTCTCTGCAAATTGGTTTCCATTGCAAAGATGAGTACGTTCTTTATCACACCCGCTTCCATAACGAAATCACTATAAGCGAGTGTCTCGTTGACTCCTGCATTGGGGCTGGTTGGCCGGTATTGGCTCGATTAAGTACACTGAGCTTACCGTCGGCAATGGCGACATTCCGTAGTGCCGCCTCCCGATCCGCAAAGTTGGACCCATCATTTTTCGGGACGTGTGAACCGATTCATCCGGTCCATGAATACTTTTAGCCAGGACGCGATCAAGTGTGGCACTAGGCATTGGGATTGCGTTATTTCCAGCCATTTCGTTGTAACAAAAGATTATGAAAAATAATCGTGTTCTACATCATGAGAAGAAGAATAAAAATAATAAGCATGTGCATCGTTTATATTTTTAAGTCTAATGAACTACTGTCATAACGCGAAGACTCAAAACATTTATACAATTGACCTCCCTCAAGAATTATATAAATGATCCCAAGACTCAATTCTCTGTAAATTGATAGGCTAACCTTTTAGCTAATTCTACCGTTAGAATTCTTGGTCGATAAATTTCTGTAAATTCTATCTTTAGTCCATCATAATCACGAGAAACTCTTCGGACTATGATGTTGAGGTAAACTAAGTCAACACAACTACTTACCCAACGTAGAAGGGGTCATATTATGCCTACCGACGAAGAAGGGATTCGTAGTTGTTTGTCCTTATAAAGACTAATCTCAATTTCGTTTTTAGAGGAAGATCCCATCATCTTTATTTTAATTCATTTTAAGTGAACTAATATCTAGCATGCGAGAAAGAATAAACTAAGGTGATGGCTTAATAAGACTTTGACATCTGTATGTCCATGAAAACTAACATACAACCTATATGAGTCAATTTTCATGCATTTTATTAGTAGGTGGTTTGGTTTTAGGCGGAATATGTTGCATAAACTAACATGTGAATGAAAAGCAATAAGAATGAAAAACGTAAAAACAGTAAAAGTCCTAGTGTGGCTTATCCTATCAAAATGAACAATAAATACAAGTTTGGAATCCTCCTTGGACCCGAGAAGCTTGTCTTGATGTTCCATCTTGATCCATGTAGCGGGAGTGAGCTCCAATCTCCATCTTTAGTCTTCTTTTGAAAATTACAATAAATAAAATTTACATAATAAACCTATTTATTACATTCTAATTTCAAAACCCAAAAACTAAAGAAAAATAAAGGAGATTCGAGATCTCATAATTACATTAAAAATTATGTTTCCTTCATTACGAAAACATAATTTGACTAAGGCCACACTAAGTATTACAAATTACAACCGATTGCAAAAATAAATACGTAAATAAATTCATTCAATCGATTCATTCAACAAAATTAAAGTAAAATGCATCAACTAAAAATAAATTAAACATACATGACACAATTCCTTAATTATGTTGATTAATGTATCCAAACCACCTATTTAAATCAAATTAAGTGACAATTCCTCAATTAATCACATTAATTTCAATCTTAATCCATATTAAACTTGTAATATGAATTCAATCCGTCAAAATTTTAAACTGCTTTAAAATAATTCGGTATCTTTTAATTGTGAACCGTTTCACAATAACTAATTGGCCAAAATCAAAACAAAAACAAAATCATTTTTTTTATTTGGTCTCGGCATAAACAAAGAAAAACTAAACAAGCATGTTTTTATTTTATACACGGTTTTATCTGTAAAAACCGAAACAAATTTTTTTTTTTTTAAAATTAAATCCCCCTCGTGAACGAGCACGTGAACAAAGAACAAAATTCTTTTTTTTTTTTTTCGGATGCTTTTCCAAAACGGCATAAGCAAAACAACCGCAAGAAACCTTTAATCGGTTTTTCTTAGAAAAACCGAGAGCAAAAAAACAATTTTTTTTTTTAATACTGTTCATCCGTGAACAGTACAGAAACAACAACAAAAAATTTCACGGTTTTTAAATTAGGACCCTAATGCCTTTTTAATTTCAACTTAATCTGCATTAAATCAAACATGACGATTCCATTTATGTTTTAACTTAATCTGCATCAAATCAAACATCTACCAATTCTTCATATGATAATTTTAACTGATTAAAACAACATTATGAAAAATAAAAATGGAAATCTTGCATCAAAAAGAACAAACACCGGCTGCAAACATTTTTTTTCAATCGGCATTAACCAAAAAAAAACAGTTGTGCCCTAATTTTTTTCGGAAACCCTAAAAGATTACATACAATTTTTATGAAAATCATCAAAATTAAAATTCGTGGCCTTTACTCTGATACCACTTGTGGGAAATAATCTGTATACTTCCCTTATTATTAAGGATTATAACGAATATAATGATGACGATCACTAGTCATAAACCTAAAATACGTAAACAAAATATAGGATTCAGAAATAACCTTCGGTCCGTGCAAATACGGCCTAAGAACAATATCAAAGTAGATATTCGCCTATCAGTTGCACCCAAGACGATATGAGATATGCCCTATTGATAATGCTAGAATCGATCTAAAATTTTCTGTAAAATTTAGTTGTTTTTGTGTTTTTCTTCTGATGAGAGAGGAGGCTAGGTCAAAAAGAATTAGGGTAGAATAATCATCTCCCTTTTCTTCTTATACTGACCGAAATATGGGAGTCAATTAGGAAGATATAATCTTTCCTAATTTCGGCCCATATAACCGAAATAAGGAGTGTAATCTCCTTATTTTTGGTCTTTCCAAAAATGTATAAAATGTGTTAAATTGTCATCTAGTGAGGATCGAACCCATGACCTCTTGGTTTGTGTACCCTCACTATTACCACTATGACACATTCATCTTGTTGATATTAAATATAACTGATTACATTTAATTACGAATTAACAGATTAATTCGTCCAAGCTAACATTACATACATTTAATTAAATATAACTTATTATATTCAATTTACGAATTGACAAAGATTAATTGTCTCAACTAATATTATTTAATCTTCATTAAATAATTGTCTCATCAACACATTGACTAACTGTTTAGTCATATTGGGCATCAATGTGATTATATTTCTATAACCACATTTCTCAAACACATCCTATAGGTGTGACCTTTAGGGACCAGTTGATCACCGCCATCTGTATGATAATAACGTCAAACTTTCTAGCAAGCCAACCGTTATTAGGTAAATGTTAATCAACTGATTAAATATACGAAGTATACCCTTGTGAACCTGTAAGAGATTTACAAATGTTATCACACTAATTTGTGGAGGACACAAGCTCCAACAGGTGGTTGCCGGTCAGGAGGGCTTATGGCCCTCAGCCTGTCAGGAGGGCTTATTTTGACAAGTACTCTGGTCTATTCCACCATTGTATTTGCCTTTTTATGTACTGAGCTCAGTTTAGTTTTTAGGTCAGGCAGGCAGGTGCCAAATTGTAGAGCATTTTAGAAATGCTATTCAGGTTGGGTGGAGTGGCCCTCAATCCTGAACATTTGTTTAAGCCTAAAATGTGGCATATAACAAGTGAAAAGAAGGCGTAAAACAAGTTTTCAGGATTGGAATAAAGTTTTAGATTAAGCTAAGAATAACAGGCAAGCAGTTTAGCACATAGCAGGAAGTTCTATTGACACGTATATAGAGTAGGTAGTTTTACTTGCTTCTCAAATATGAAATAGTTTCAAGTGGGAAATGTTCCAGGATCTGGGGATCATTTCTCCTTCCAAAGTTTGTAGCACGTAAGCTCCTTGTCCTATTATTGAATCAATTAGGTACGGGCCTTCCCATGTAGGGGCTAGTTTGCCTGCGTTCTTTTCTCTGGTGTTGGGGAAGACTTTTCTTAGGACTATGTCTCCCTCTTTGAATACTCTGATGTTGACATTTTTGTTGTAACTTACGCTCTTTTGTTGGTAGGATGCTATCCTGACTTTGGCTGCATCCCTTAGTTCTTCTGTTAGGAGCAGGTTATCTTGCAATAGGGGCATGTTCTCTTCTATGGTGTTCAGGCTGCTTCTGGTGGTTGGCACATGAATTTCTGCTGGTATTACTTGCTTCACGACCATAGATCGGGAATATGGTGTCGCCCGTGGCTTGTTTTGGGTGTGGTCTGTCGGCCCCCATAGGACTAAGGGGAGCTCTTACGCCCATCTTCCTTTTCTCCTTTTTAGCTTTTTCTTCAGCCAGCTGATTACTACTTTGTTGCTTGATTCTGCCTGACCGTTGGCTTTTGGGTAGCCTGGTGTAGATGTAACTGGGTTGATATTCCATTGTGCACAGAAGTTTGCTGTTCTCTTTCCCACAAATTGTGTACCGTTGTCACGGACTATTTCTGAAGGTATTCCATATCTACATATGATATTCCTTTTGATGAATGATATGACATCCTTTTCTTTGACTTGCCTGTAAGAGTCTGCCTCTATCCATTTGGAAAAGTAGTCAGTCATTGCTAGCATGAAAACATTTTGTCCAGGCGCTTGAGGTAATTTGCCTACTATGTCCATGCCCCATTTCATGAATGGCAGGGGGCTGAGATGGAATGTAGTAGCTCTGATGGTTGGTGGATGTAAGGGGAGTGGATTTGGCAGGCTTCACATTTGGAGCTATATGCTATGCAGTCAGCTCTCAGGGTTGGCCAAAAATAGCATTTTCTGAGGACTTTGCTTGCCAGGCTTCTGCCACCTTTATGATTTCCACAATATCCATCATGTATATCTTCTATGACCTGCCTGGCTTCATTTGGTTCCAGGCAACGTAGGTAAGGTCCAGCCTGAGACTTTTTAAACAACGTGTTATTTATAATAGTATAAGTGGAGGCTTTGATTTTCAGGGCCTTTGCTTCGTTTTTATCTTTAGGGAGTATCCCCTGTAAGAACCAATCATAGTAGGGTTTAGTCCAGGAGGTTGTGTCTTCCTGGATGGGACAAATTTGATCAGGCCTTTCTATGGTTGGTTCCAACAGGTGGATGATGGGTATTTTATCAAACACGGTAGGGTGAAGTTTGATCCCGAGTGCTAGGGCATCCGCCTGGGTATTTAAGTCCCTTGGTATTTGGTCAATGTCAAAGGTTTTGAATTTTTTGCAAAAGTTTTTGACATATTCTAAATAGAGCATCATTTTTGAATCCTTTGCTGCATATATTCCTTTGACTTGGTTGGAAATTAAGAGAGAGTCAGTTTTTACCTTGAGGTTTGCTACACCGAGTTCTATACATACCTTTAGTCCAGCAATCAGGGCTTCATATTCAGCTTCATTATTCGTGGCTTTGAATTCACAACTAATAGCCTGTGCAATTAGGTCTCCTTGTGGTGATTTTAGGACTAGTCCTAGGTCGGTGCCTCTCATATTTGTTGCTCCATCTACATGGAGAGTCCATTCCTGGTCTGTCTTATGGGTGTCAAGGTGATTGACCTCTTTTATGAGGTCTGGTTCTAGGGTAGGACTGAATTCAGCCACGAAGTCTGCTAATGCCTGAGATTTAATTGTCGTCCTGGGTTTAAAGGTTATATCATAGGTGCTAATTTGTACTGACCATTTTGCCATTCTGCCTGACAACTCAGGCTTTCTCAGGACAGATTTGATAGGCAAGTTGGTTCTTACAATAATTGGGTGACTCTCAAAATAAGGTCGAAGTTTAGTACAGGACATTACTAAAGCAAGTACATATTTTTCAAGTAAGCCATACCTGGTTTCTACGTCTAGGAGAATCTTACTTACATAGTAGACTGGATGCTGTTGGCCGTCAATTTCTTTGGTCAGGACTCCACTTACTGCTGTCTCTATGACAGATAGGTAGACCGTCAGGGGTTCTCCTTTGTTTGGTTTGGCAAGTAGTGGAGGTGTAGTTAGGTATGTTTTGAGCTCTTGGAAGGCTTTCTCATGTTCAGGCAACCATTTGAATGCCTTGTTTTTCCTGAGTAGGTCATAGAATGTCTTACACCTTACTGATGATCTGGAAATGAATCTATTCAGTACGCAACTCGTCTGTCGGTTTTGAATGTCTTTGACCGACTTGGGAGATTCCGGTTCTAGTATGACTTTTATTTGTTCTGGGCTGGCTTCTATTCCTCTTTTGGTCACCATGTAACCTAGGAATTTGCCTGAAGAAACTCCAAAATGGCATTTGGATGGGTTAAGCTTCATGTTAAATTCTTCCAGGATCTTGAAAGCTGTCTCCAAGTCCCTGACGTGATCTTCAGCCTTCTTTGATTTGACCACCATGTCATCAATATAGACTTCCATTGTGTCTCATATTTGGTCTTTGAACATTGTATTCACCAGGCGTTGGTATGTTGCCCCTTTTGCATTTTTCGGGCCAAAGGGCATTCTTTGTGTAGCAAGATATGCCTCTTTCGATGATGAATGCAATATGTTCTGATCGGATGGGTGCATCTTGATTTGGTTGAATCCACTTGAGGCATCCATGAATGTCGGGAGTTCATGCCCTCTTTGTAGCATCCACCATTGCGTCTATGTGTGGTAGTGGAAATGGGTCTTTTGGGCAGGCTTTATTGAGGTCCGTGTAATCTACACAAACCCTCCACTTGCCATTCTTCTTTTGTACCACCACTACGTTGGCTAGCCAGTCAGGGTACATGTCTTCTCTTACCATCCCTATGTCCAATAGTTTGTCCACTTCTTCATTAATGATAGCATTTCTTTCAGCAGCAAACTTTCTTCTTTTCTGCTGGACAGGCTTATAAGACTCATCTACATTTAGTTTATGCGTAATAATATTGGCATCTATACCGGTCATATCAACATGTGACCAGGCAAAACATGAAGATTTACTTTTAAGAAAACTTACTAATTCTGGCCTGATGTTATCAGGGACATCAGATCCTACCAGTACATGCCTGTCAGGATACTCAGGGTCTAAAATTACTTGATCTGTTTCCATTTTGGTTTCTTCCATATGAGTTGTCCTGACAGGGTACTGTAATTGCTAGGCGAGAGACTTACCTGCCTTGAAAGGCTTTAGTGACTCGGATAGCATTCTGGCGATTTTTGTTCACCTTTTATGGTTGCTACTCCCCATTCTGTTGGTATCTTGATGCACTGGTGGTAAGTGGAGGGTATGGCCTTTACATTGTGGATCCATGGTCTTCCTAATATGGCGTTGTAGGATGACAGGCAGTCCAGGAGTCCAAATTTTTCGTATGAGGATACTCCTTCCACGTATGTGGGCAGGTGTATCTCCCCCAAGGTGTTTCTTGTTTCTCCACTGAATCCTACCAGGACATTAAATTTCTTTATGATTTGGCTTTCATCAATCTTCATTGCTTTAAGGACATCAAGCATGATCAAGTTCACTGAACTGCCTCCATCTACCAGGATTCTCATGACACGTGCAGTTCATATTTGCATGGTGATAACCAGGCTGTCATGGTGAATGTCTGGAATGCCCTGCATATCAGTGTCATCAAAAGTAATTTGAGGTAAATTGCTAGGTTTAAAAGGAGATTTCATTTTTGACTCCTTGGCAATTTTCTTTGCTTTTGAACTGTCGGGCCACAAATCTCTGATCCTCCATTGATGAACTTGACTTCATAGATGGGTGGTGCAGGGGGTAAGTCACGTTGTTGCCTTTCTGTGTTCCTTCTTGTTCCATCATCTTCCCTGTTCTTTGTTGGCATCAAGTCTTTCAGCTATCCTTTCTTTAGCAGGTAAGCCACTTGTCTGCGCAATCCCAGGCATTCTTCTGTTGTATGCCCTATGTCCATATGAAATTCGCACCACCTGCCGGTGTCCTTCCTTGGGTTGGGGCTGTCTGACTTTTTTGGCCACTTGACAATGTCTCCCATATGGTCAAGTCTCTTGATCAGTCCTGCAGTGTCAACAGAGAAGTTATATTCTTGGATAGGAGGATAAGTATAGGAGTTACCTCGTTGTTAATGTGTATAGTTGACTTCTGATCTGTCAGGTCTTATGTAAGGAGATGGCCTGGAACTGCTTCCTCTATGGTTAGAACTTTTTCTGTTGACTTTGTCATATCCTGAGTTGCTGTCAGCATTGTCTGCCTTGTAGCCTGTCTTCTTCCAGCCTGATATAGCCTATGGCTAATGCTTGGACATCTTCAAAGGTATGACAGAGCTTCATGGTCATTGCGTCGTAGAAGTCACTGTCCAGGGGTAGCCCTTGCCTGAAAGCTTCAACGGCTGTTCCAACATCACATCTGGGGATTGAAACCTTTTCTTTATTGAATCTTGTCATGTAGGATCTGATTGATTCTCCAGGCTTTTTTTTTAATCTGTATAGGTCACTTTGGATCTCTTTTCTAGTTCCTGCTTTCTTGGCAAACCGATGATTGAAAGAATTGACCAGTCGACAAAGGACTTGATGCTTCCATTTGGCGGTTTATGTACCATTGCGGGGGAGTCCGTTCGGGGTTGTTCCAAATCCCTTACACATGCAGACTTGACGTAGTTCACTGGGAATTGATGCTGCCAGCATCCTTTGCTTGTAGTAGGCAACATGGTTTTGTGGATCTGTGGTCCCATCATAGGTTCTCATTGAGGGACTCACAAATTTCTTAAGTAGGTCTATTTTTGCTATTTCATTGACAAAGGGTGAATCAGCATAGCTCTCTGGATTTGCTTCTTCAATTGGGGTAGGAACTCTTGGGATCTTCTCAAATCTTTCATGGAGTTTTTGGATTTCCTGGAGCATAGCCATCATAATGGCCGTACTAGTTTGATCTGGAGAGGTTTCTTCATTTTGGAGTTCTCCTGAGTCTGTTTCTTCTCCTGTCTTGGATTTTGGTGGAGTAGGAGTGCAAATATTGGAAAAATCAATATTCCTGATGATTGAGGAGAATGGTGTGCCAGGCTGAACTTTCAACTTTGATCCTGAAGCTTTCTCTCCCAGCTTTAGTTTTAGGCTGGATTCTGACTCTTTCAATTTTGCAACTTCTGCTTCAGCCTGGGCCATTTTTTGTTTCAACTGTTCCATTTCCAACAATTGTTGTTTGGCGGCAGCTAGTTGTTGTTCAACGCTATCTCTTGCCATTTCTCCTTAATTTTTTGTGGTGTTTAGTTATGGATTTTGATTATTTTTGAGTTAGATGCCCCACGGTGGGCGCCAATGGTTTTGGCAGGGATTTCACTGATCTAGGATATCCTGCCAGGGATTTATAAGTAGGGTGATCTAACTCAAACAACTCGCCTGAATAGTATTGTTAAGTGAAATAACAACTAATAAATAATGACACAAAGATTTTATACGTGGAAAAACCCTAGAAATAAGGGAAAAAACCACGGGCACCAAGCCAGGAGTGATTATTACTATGATTTTAGATAGCCTGACAGAGTATTCGTAAATCAGGCGTGACAGGCGAAATTATATTGCTTAAGAATACAAAAGTGTAAGTAAGAATGAGGGTGTGTCGAATGATCCTTCTGATTTCATCTTCTCTTCTATTTATACTTATTCTTCTAGCCTCCTCTTCTTTCGTTTAGGGTTTCCTGGTAAATAGGGTTTGTGCCCTATTTACCCGGAGGTGGTTGCCATCTTATTTAGCCGTTGCTTTGACTGTTTCCTGTATCTTTTCCTTCTTGAATTGGTCTTCCTTTTTTGTAGGGAATATATATAAACTGTCTGTTTGTCGCCTGCAATAGCCTGGTGCTTTTCCCTTTCAGGCTACTGGTTATCTTTCGCCTGTCTTCCATCAACTCCTGTTTGGTGCCTGTCCATACTTGATCAATGTCTGGTTTCAGATGTCTTTTGCTTGGAACTCGGCTTTGGCTGTTGCCTGACCTATGTCAGGTCAGGCAGGATAATTTTGGGCCCAACAGAGTTGTTTTTAAAGGCGGGTTTGAGTTCAATTATGTCATCGCTAGCGCACTGATTGATATGTACGGGAAATGTGATCAGCTAATGTATGTATATCATAAGTAAAGGTCTAAAAGAAAAAAAAAAACCTATTAAAACAAATAAATATCTGATGAGAATTTAGCTATGGGTTAAAAAGAGATGCATTTATATACACATCTCAATAATTTTTTTTAAGAGATAAAGTTTCATGGAAGAAAAGTTATCTTTTTAAGTTAATATTTACAAATTCTGTTATTTACTTAGATCAATATTATTATTATAATCAGAGTGTTTCAAAAAACTTGGAGTCTCTAGAATTGCCTGAGAAAAAACCTCTTTTATATATATATATTGATTGACATTAACTTATTCGTTGTTTGATTCGTTAATTTACTGGTTAACCAAACAAATTCTCTATTTACAAAATAAATAAGTCAATTTACTTTTTTTTCCGCCTAAAATATTATCTTCTAATTAGGCTCTTCTAATTGGGCTTTTTAACTTTTGCATTAAGTCTAATGTAAAAAATGATTCCCAAAAAATATTATGTGCTAAATGTAGATCATATCAATGATCTTACCCAACAATAACGTAAAATTTGATTGCTACATATATTATTTGATTGCCAAAAAATGTATATCATATATTATATTATTTGATTGTCAGGATAATATTTCAGGAAAATATAACTTATTATCTTGCCCAAGGATGATTATTTGATTGCATATATTATTCTGCAAATTATAGTTGCTAAAATCATTATAAGATATCAGAAAATGTACATCATATCAATGATCTTGCACAAAAATAACGTAAATTTTGATTGCCAAAAAATAAATATAAAATCCTCAATCATTGCCAAAAATAAAGAATATACCGTCAATCTGTAATACCCGCCCTTTTAGGGACCCGTTAACCAGCGTTGACCGACCTTGGGAGCAGTAATGGTTCTTGGGATTACGTGCCATAGTTACCTTGTGTCTTGAGTTGTGGGTGGTACTCGATAGAGTAGAGGCTACTCGATCGAGTAGCTTGGATACTCGATCGAATAGGGGCCACTCGATCGAGTACGTTAGTTACTCGATCGAGTAGCGTCTTTTCAGCGAGGGTTTATAATCGTGTTTTCCTAAAACCGCAAATCATTTCCGCCTCTTTCTTCTAAACCTAGATGTCGTCCCTTCATCTTCCCTTCACCACATGCCTTCCATTGGAGCCTTTGAAGGTCCTTGTGCCTTAGGAGTGCATAGCTTGAGTCGCGTAGCGGTCCTTTGCCAGATTTCCTCATGTGGGTATGTTGTCATCATCATCCATATCTTTGTGTTTTCAGTTAGGGTTGGAATGGTAGTAATAGATGATTATATTGTGTGTATAGGTGTTGCTTGTTTGCTGGGTGTTGCGTGTATGGACATGGAATTGTCGCAGTCGCTTAAAGGTAGGTTCGCCTACTCAGTTTCTGTTGAATGTCTAGAGTGTCGGTTGTTGTGTGATGTTGTGTTGCTGTTGTGACCGTGTAGTTGGGTATACGTGGTAGCTGGTTGGTGTATACTGGATGTCGATTGTTGTTGTATTGCAGTTGCCTGTGATTGTTTGTCTCTGGTTCTCGAGGTGTGTCCTCGGCTGAGTGGAGTCACTTGCGGGAGTGGCTTCACGCCCTAGTTTCGCCCTCCGTGGAACCCGCCACGGGAGGGGATGTGCACATTAATGGGACAGGGTTATCGCTCGGTATGATGAGCGGGGCTTAGATGGGAACGGCTGCGGTCCCCCACAGGCAGGGTTGGTCCAGTGGACGGTTGGTGACGGAGATTGATTGGAGTGGGTATGATTGTGCGTGACTGGTTGTGTTTGTTTTGTGTAGACGATTGTTGTTGGTTTTTGTTGTGTCTTGCCTCAGTTACTGACTTTGTGTGGTTGTCTTGTTTGTTTATGTGTCTGCCGTGATCCCTTATGGTGAGTAGTCAGTCTTAGCAGGTGTTGATGTGGTTGTGTAGATACCTCATTTCTGCACCTCCCGCAAACCACCCGGTGATGATTGGGCCGCATGTTTGATACGCGGAACGATTTGTGACAGTTCGTAAGATTATCGTCAAGTGATTGCTCAAATATTAAATGTCAACCTCTTTTTTAGTCATCTACGTCCCGATACGGTCGTTTTGGCAGTAATTAGAGTACATTCGGAGTCCGGGTCAAAAACCGTCTCCATTTTCTGATAACTGTTAAATCCCGAGTCGGAATATTCTGGAATGTTCCGGATATTTCTATTCCATATTTCATAAATTTTATCTTTTGGCAAATAATATCCCGTAATATTCATAAGATAATCGAATTATTTCCGTCCTACCATAACTCAAACGCGGAAATCTTTCTTCAGCAGGAGGAAACCTCCTGGGAATAGACGCAACGAAGTCTTTGCGCCTCTTCCAAGAGACGCAGTGGCTGCTGCGCCTCTTCCCAGGCCCTTTTCTGCATGTCTTACGTATCTTTTTCATATCTTTCCGAGATTCACTACCAAAGAGTCTCCGAAACCCTAATTCCCGTCGTGTGATTAGTATAAATAGGAGCTTTCGTTCCTCATATTTCTCACGCGAGTGTCCGCCCTTCTCTTCTCCCTTTGCATTCTAGACTTTGTTCTTACTAATTGGCGCCTACGTGCTTGAACTTTCGACCACGTAAGCTCGGATCTTTCCGGGTACCAGCCTCTCCGTTGCATGACCGACCAATTTGACCAACTACACTCAATCAACTTAATTAATCAATCGTTTTCCTCTTACGAGGGCACTCTCTTTGCATTCGCGTCGAGCATTCACTAGTCGATATCTTAGTTCTTCTCGTTCAGTCAACATGTAAGTCTGAGGGTGTATATTCCTCTTTTATTTATTGTATTTTATTTATCGTATCACCATTGTAAGATTTATGTCGAAAACACCATTAAAACCGATTTCTAAAACCGTGCTTTAAAACTCTGTTTTTGCGGATTTCCGATGAGACAGAGCGTCGAGAAAAGACGCAAAGAATCGCCGCGCCTCTTCGAAGGAGCGCGTTCTGCTGCGCCTCTTCGTGAGGCCGCAGCTTCCTCGCTTTTTTCTTCTTCCTCGTCCTCTGTAATTCGTTTCTTTTTACTTGTTATTTGTTCGTCCGTTAATTCTTTGATATAATCGTCACTGATAATTCACATGTATATTGTATCACATAATTCATCAATCATGCACATGTTTAATTCATCAAATCCGACTTAAATCCCTTATAATTCATATTTACGGGTTTTCGTCATTAAATTCAAACCCGGATTTTAGAGATTCAATTTAATCATATTGAGTTTCTGGAATTCATCTTTGATATAGTTTAATCTGTTTATTCGCATGTTCGTCACATATTCGTTGTATATCCGTTGTATTTAGCCTAATTGACTTATTTCAATAGAGGACTCATTAATATTTTCATCATTATCTCATGTAATTAATTCGTTTACATCCGTATCATTCATGTTTATCGCTTTTATGACCATCATTCACATGTAATTAACCTGTTAATCACTTTCATCCGAGTAAATATCATCAATTAATCCTTTAAATCACCAATCGACATTAACGACTTGCAATTACGGCTTCACGGCTCCGAGACCGAGCCAGGGAACAGGGGCAAATAGTCGTCTGCGCTTATTCCAAAGGACGCACTACTGCTGCGCTTTGTTCTGGATGAGTTCTGTCCCTGAACTCCGTTTCTGCCTTGACCTAGTTTAATTAGTCTACGTTTAATCAACTATTATCCGTAATATCACCTAATTCCTGTTCGTTAATTCTTTCATTCTTTTATTTCCTTTTTCTCAATTATCCGTTTTAAAGGTATTTTCGACATAAATCGCCTAACCCAATGTAATTAATGTAATTTTCATTATTGTAATTCATAGTTATTGTATTTCTTTTATTGTTTGTATGTTTTCACATGTAAATCAACATTAAAGCCTACTTCGACCCAATTGTATGATAAACTACGTGTCAACCGACTTAGTCTAAATCTCCACATGCTAGGATTAATCTAATGGATGTTGCATTGCATGCATGTAGCCGACGATATATCAAGTACGAATAACTTCCCTAATCATTAGTAGAGGCCGCTATCGAGGCGGGCGGGATTAGGTGTTCGATCAAAAGAGCTTCCTAATACGTACCCTCACCCCTTACTCCAGATCTCCGTGAGCACCCGTGTTCATTGGCATCCACGAGAGTCATTCTAGACATAGAATGCTAAGGGTAACGATTGCTTAGTGTTCATGTCACTACTTTGTGTCTTGACATGACACGAGGTATTCGAACGGTTCCAATTTCCCATAAAAATTGGTGGCGACTCCATACAAAATGCAAACGCTTGTTTTTCGACCTTCACCAAGCGCCCCCTGTGGGCGGCCCGCTGTCCACAGGTTGATAACTGGAGTCCTGGCCGGGGGTGTGTCGTCACGAGTTCTGATAGAGATAACGTGTAGCTGACGAGTTGTACCTTTATTTTATTAGTTGGTCGTTGTAACACTTGTAATATAACTATAATTGTTCTTTTATCGACTTTTGATGATTACTTACCTCGGGCAACCGAGATGGTAACGCCTTTATATACTAAGGAAGGTCTGGTTAAGGCTCCTCGGTATATGAGGTGTTACACAATCATTGTTATATTGCTACTAGTAAAAAATCCTCGATCATTTCCAAAAATTTGGGTTCATATATCGAAATATATCTTTTACTAACCGAAATATATAAAATCATTGGCAAAAAGAATATATCGTCAATCATGCCAAATATTGCACGTCATATAATATATCTTCAAAAAATATCTTCAAATTACCATTACTCGCAGAACCATCCCCTATATACTAAAAGAATAGGAAAAGCTTCAAGTTTTCCCGCCTAAAGCACATTTCCTATTTTGATAAAATCTCTTATTTACTTTCTTATTTTGATATAATCCCTTATTTAAAATTTGTCTCTAAGATTTTTGTGATAAAAAATCCGTTCTTTCTATACTAAATCGTACATAAAAGATATGCTAATAAAAAATTAATAAACAATTTCATTAATTTTGTTTAAAAATATACACATTTTATGACATTACTCAATTTTTTGGATTAGTTTTATAATTATTTTTTTTTTTCTAAAAATAAAAACTCTATAAATACCGCGCATTTATTGGGCGGGATCTAAACTAGTTACAAATCAATCCAATTTTTACGGAGTACATACTATCCACCAGTAAACCTATAAACTTACCCAATAATAGTTTCATGTTGTTAAAAGTGATTTGTGATGACTGATAAGGAACTGAAGATGCAATGATGTAAATGAGTGAGAACGAGTTAAACGCAAGTTTGATTCCATTTTCCACTTGTGTCCAACCGGTATTCAAAATATCCGTAAGTGAGGCAAGGAAGATTAATTCTACAACTAAGAAGAGGCAAGAACTCCCATAGCTATAATTCTATTAAACTGCTAATTCTTTTCCACAGTATTAGACTCTCAACAATTATTTGAAATTTTGAAGTGTTGGTAAAATGTTTACACAAACGTTCTGGAACCAGCAAATCAACGACCCTTGTGCTACCAAGATTATAGAGTGTTTCTAGTTAGTCTCCTGCAAAACGGTCTCATAGACTCGTAATCATACAATGTGAGACCAACTTGGTTCAACCAAAACTCAAATCAAGATAAAAACGACCACATAACTTTCGTCTTGTGATAATCTTATCATAAGACTGCTTCGTCTGAGAACACCCGATAAATTGTTGAGCGGTCAACTATCATCCTTGCAAGATGTCAGAACCTCGGCTCATGTCCTTAAAAATTATATCCGCTGGTTTCAGATCCAAACCTCAAAAAGAGTAGTCAGCCACCATTTGTATCGGCTATTTGACAAACGGTATACCTGAAGGGACCCTTTGTGCATATTCGACATATTCATTTCCGAAAAAACGCCTCAAGTAAGCCTCTTCATATGGTATTCTTAGGGCAAAGAAGCGCCAGACTACTGCAGCAAATGCAATTGTCGATATCGGGTTCAACAGCATAATCTGAGTACCAATTGACCAAACCCAAAAACCCAAGTAACTCGGATGCCGAACAAAAGCATAGATACCATGGGTTACAAGTTTATGATGCTCTTCACGTCGGACTTTGATGAGATGGGTGAAGGACCGTCCAGCTGTAACAATTGCCATTTTGCGTATAATTTCACCAATCACAATAAGAGCAAGGCCGAAGTTGCTTATCCACCAATATTCCTTTAGTTCAGGACAGAAAAAGTATTCACCCAAGTATTCTAGTATTGAGAAAAGCATGGCAGCAATGTAGTGCTTACTTATCAACAACGAACTGAGCGTCACATTCTTCTTCCCGTGAATAGCAACAGCTAGAAAGTATTCTGAAATATGAAAGAAGAAAGTTGCGAGAAACATTTGAGATAACTGTCGGCCAGCTGTGTAACTGAAGATCTCCATAATTCGAGTCACTCTCAATTGACTGATGTGAGTCACTCTATTGACTGATGGAAATCTAGAATTTTACTTGGAACATCTTGAGCTCTGGAAAATGGGAGATTTAAACATCATCAGAACATTTTTTGACAATGGGGAAAAGTAGCAATCATGGCATTCCAGATTAACAGTGGCATGTTATTAGACCACATAAACTAACCCGAATCATATGACACTATCTGACCCAACCCAAAAAAAAAAACCTAAACTTGAATAGACCTAATCTAAAACACGGCCCGACAGTGACATAATCAAATGACATGACCCCGTAATAACCCGACACGAAACAGACTTGAATTACCTGTTTGCCGGTTTGTATCTACATGATCACTAAGCAAAAGGTATAGTTCTCTGGTAGAGTATCCACATAATTAAGACAAAAGCTTTTGAATCTTGACGCATTAAATTGCAAAAAGAACAAATAACAAGGATGATTGAGTAGCAATTTGACAGAAAAGTTTTCTTTTACTCAATAAAAAGCACACATTAAATTTGACAGGAAAGTTTTCTTGCACTTAGTAAGGATTATTGCATAGCAATACCACTGGAGAGCATACTAAATTCTCAGCTGAGCTCCAATATCACACCAACAACAAAAACAACATTACCCCGGTTACTCAATGGCTCCCGCAAATTGCAGGGTAAGGAAGGGTTGCATATACGCAATCTTACCCTTGTGTTAGCAAGACAAAGAGGTTGTTTCCCTATGACCCAAGACGAAAATTGCACTGCTTCACAATACAAAGAAGCACAACCACACATTTAACAGTACTTACTACTTGCCATATAACAAAATTCCAATAACACATACAAAATAGAACACATTTAAGTTACATAAGGAGGTTAGCCTAACAAAGAGAAGCTCCAATAACACACATTTAACCAAATTACAATGGTCCAAGGAGGTTAGCCTAATTCTGGAGAAATTATTTACGTATAGCGTTGGAATACATGCTATTAATCCATAAACAGTTTGTACGTGTCTACAAAAGTATTAGGCTTCCCTTTTATGGTTTTATCTTAATAAGTTAATAGTGAATTGCAGAAAATAGGATTTGCCTACGATTTCAGCTTAATATTTTAAACACTGACGTGGATAAACTGAAAGCATCACCACACTACATTCAAAGAATCAACCACATGCAATAAGGTTATGGTATATAATATATAAGCGAACTCGAAAATCTTAAAAGCTGAGCAATGAAAACTCTAGGAACATGTAAGACTCACAGCTTGCTCAATACGGACAATACCCATTCATGACAAATACTGCAAAGAGTTGCACAAATAAAAATCATTTATAAGGAAACAACCGACAGGGGTATGTTTTAGAACAGATGAACATCAATCATTTCCAGGGTAAAAGAGGAAATAAAAAGGAAGAGAAATACGATCTGGCGTGATTGAGCTACAAGCTTCTGAAACAACACAAACTCAAAGGTGGAGAACGGAGAGAGCCTCATAAGTTATGAGGGTTAAACTCTGGATCTTTGATGATAATTTTAAGCTCCTGCTCTCAACTAAAAAGCACTTTTTCTCGTATAAATTCCTTGATAATGTACCGAAGTAGGAAGTGGACCATAAAGAAAGGCATGAAAAAGTGAAGTGGTAATGTCTAGCTCATGACAAGAGAAGAAAAAAGAATGCTGACTTGCTGAGATATACAGTTGAAGTCCAGAGGTTCTCACAAGTCAGAAGGTTGAACGCTCTTAGGTTCTCACAAGACAGAAAAATAATAGTAGTACTTTTTGAATCCTTGACCCTAAGGCATCTGCTTCGACTGCTTGGTCATAAAAGATCACACACTCACAAACAAGAGGGTCTCACACAATACAGTTTTGTAAGACCGCTATGCTTACCCACTATTCAACACTTAACTTATTTAAACTAAACCTTATTATTTTTATGTCTCGACAATTTCTATAACTGCAACATTCTGACTGTCTGAAGATATCTACTTATGTTAGACCACTTCTCAAATCAAATTGCACAAACCGTGATTAGCTTAAATTTTGCATAAAAAAAAACCACATTAAGGTAGCAGAACTTTCCTCACTCAACTGCCTTTCAAATTGCCATTTAATTACTGAAGAGTTTCCAAAGTTGTTGATGTCTACTTGGCACACATTCAAAATCGAGCAGAAAAACTATTTCTACACTGTAGCAAAACCTTCGGAACATTTTTCAGAAACAATAAGATTGGTACCCAAGAGACCAAGAACAATGCCAGCCATTGACCACCTCCAACTTAAAACAGATCCATAGTCTTTTTGCAACTCCGAGTTCATTGTTGCTGAGCAATTCCTAACGTTACTTAATACTTGGTACAATGAACCCAGTAAAACTCCTTCAGCATCAAATCATCAACCAACACATTTTCTTGATTCATTTATCAAAAAAGCAACTTTTTAGTTAACTTTTTGTAATTTTCTCTAAATTACTCTACTGCATCACTAACTTAACACCCTAAAATTTGGGCACCTCTATTGCCACTGTCACATACACTCTGCCACCACATGATATACCACATAAAGAATAAAATATAGTTAAATGATGTATCTCAAAAACTTCGTGGCACGAGTTATTTTGCCAGTGGCATTGGTGCTGTGGCATTGGTGCCGCTCTTAAATTTTCAATGTTTGTTTTGCACGCCTAATCTTGGAATGCTGGCTCCGCCACAATTAGTCAAAACCCAATTGGTAACAGAAAGGATGAAATGGCAGAAGGTGCAATCAGAATCAGAGATACATTAATTATACAAAATGTGTTCAACCCATATGATTAGCAAGACTTCCTGGGTAACACAAAATCTCATTTGTGACGGCACGTATCCGTCACTCTGGAGTGACGGATACGTGCCGTCACAAATGAGATTTTGTGTTACCTAAATTAGCATCATAAATCATCGACTCAGCCTCGTAACAATGTGATCGCAAAACATACATCAATCTGACTAAAAAAAAACCAGAAAGGTGGAATCTTGAGGTAAAATTTGAGCAGAAAAAGAACCAAATGATCAAATAACAGAAAACCCAGATCAAATCATACAGCTAGCAGTATAATTACAAGTAAAAAGATAAAGTTTGAAATAAGTGGAATATAAACATAGTTTGTAAGCATGCATTAATCAAACAGTAGGAATAACAAATAAGCAGAAGATTATGAAAGTAATTGGCATGAATTAATGAAGAAGACAGAAGTAAAAATGGGGACGAACCAAGAGAAGTAAACAGGGAGGAAACCAGATTGCTGATTGGGATTTTGAGATGCTTATTCTTAGTGAACTGGGTTTAAGACTTTAGGTACATGATTATTGTTGTTCCAAGTCGTTTTTTTTTTGTTTTTTTTTTTTTAAGTTTAGACGGGGGTGTTTGGTTCGCGCGTGGGTATGGGTTTGGAATCAGGAATCATATCCGGGTGGTATGGGTTTGGAACTTGATTCCCCATACCATGTGTTTGTTTCAATTTTGGGTGGAATGAGATCGAACTTCATGAAAATTGAAAAAATCTAAAATACAACATTAAAAATATTTATTTTTGATACTAAAAAATCATGAAAATGAAGAGTTGATTAAATAAATGAAAAAAAAATCATTTAAAATGTACCATTTTAGTTTTTTTCATGTTTTTTGGTTTTTTTTACTTGATACCCATGGGTATCAATCTCATACCACCTCCCCCCTTGGGTATGAGAAACCCATACCTCATGGGTTTGAGGTATGGGTATGAAACCACTATTTTTGCCAAACAAACACTTGGTATGGGTTTGGCTCATTCCAAACCCATACCTCATACCTTTATGAGTTGAACCAAACACTGATTCGCCGAGTCGGGTTTTGTTTAGGTTATAACCTTGTACAGAGTATTGTTTACTATTAGCACATGGTGATTATGAGACGACACGGTTTGCTACTCGCTAGCAGTTTGTGAAGAAAATTACTCATATATTATCACAGGTGAGTGTCCAACATTAATAGAAGAGGAGATGAGTTACCACTTTATAAGGCAATGCTCTATTTACTCTATTGCTAATTGGTTTTAGAGTGTAACCTCCTTACCATATGAAGCGGACTCTTTCTCCTCCATTGGAGTGCGGCCCACGCCTGTTACATGATTTAACACAGTTCGGGCTCGACTCGAGAACTTAACAAGCCAAGCTGAGCTAACTTTGGCTCAACTCGAGTTCGTGTGATTAGATAATATATTACTCTTATTCTTTAAACACAAATTCTCATTGAAGACATGATATATCCGTCACAAGCTGAAGACGGATACCATTTTACCTCACAATGTATCCACTTTTTCTCTCTCTGCAACACTATTCATGTGGTCCCCTTTCCCCACTAACCCATTTTGTTACCATTTTATCTCACAAAATATCCGTCATAAATGGTAACCCGTCACAAGGGAGACCAATTGTTCTTTAAAATATTTTATCATGAATTTATTTTTATATCACCATATCAAATGGTTTCATTGATTTGCCAATATTTTTTTATTGAGTATATGTAAACTTTGAATCCGGTTATAGGGAAATATCGAAAGAAAAAAGATGAAAATTCAATTATCGAACTCTCGAGCTCGAGTTTAAGCTCGAGAGCTTTGATAATGAGCTCAGATTTGAAGCTCGGGTGAGCTCAAGATCAACTTGAGCTCGAGTTTAGCTTCATGAGCACAAACCTGGCTTTTGTCAAGCTTTGCTTGTGCTTGGCTCGTTATCAACTTATCACCCCTAAGCACGACCAATATTAGTTTTGCATTTTTTTTTCTAACATGATAATCTTAGTATGTGTCTTCATCTCTTAACTAATACTTCACCAGTCTCAATTATTTGTGTTTTTTATTTTATTTTTATTTTTTTCTGTGAAGAGTAAGAGCAACTAAAAGGTAAACAAATGATTGGAACAACAAAGTAGTATCCATTTGGACAAGCTTATTAACAACTCAACTTTTTATTCAGGGTCTATGAACAAGACAGGGCCAAAGGCGAGCCTTAATTCAAATACCTCGCTATGGTTAGCAGGGGCTATGAATCTATCGATGGTGTAGCAATAAACCAGAATAGATTCTCCCAGTCGATGCCAAGCTATCGACAGGGACAGACTGTAAACTCCCTGCCAATATTGTAGTACTTGAAGAATTCTTTTGTGTATTTGTCAGCCACAAATCCCCAGCTGTTGGATCTAATCCTCCACAAAAAGTGGGGAATTCAGCGTTTACTCCATACCAGGCAGGTATTCAAGATCGTATAACCTCAACTAAGGGTTTTAATGAGACGAGACAGCTCGCGAGCAACTCGAGCCCGGCTCGGTCAAAGCTCGGATCCAGCTCGAGTTTTGATTCTTGAGCACAGGCCGAGCAAGGCCAAGCTCGGGCTCGGCTCGTTAACACCCCTAACCTCAACGAGGTAATCTACAAGTAAACAACTTACAATGATTAACCCTTCACTTGGACTGTACTCATGAACCAGCCACTGTAGGCATGTAACCTCTTCAACAATGAAACTAACATTTCTTGCTCAATACTCAATAGCATAGAAGTCACAGGTCAGACCAACAAAAGACAATTCGACCCTGCTCACAGAGAAATGAGGGATGCAAGTCGGCAAGTCGCAAGGACATGAACACGCCATGAATAGCTCTAAACATAAAATTAAGACTGATAATAGTCCAGCATAATAGCAAACTACATTCACAAAGCGTTTTACATCTCCATAGTGTTTTTTTTTAAGGAAAACACTAAGAAATCCTACTTGAGCTAAGCGACTTGAATTTTGGCATTGGGCGTGACCATTCTTCTACCACCATCTCCACAAAGCTTGATCAACTCGTATCAGATTTGTCAAGAGCTGCCAAAATACAATAGAAGTAGAGCTGATCAAATGGCCCAAGCCCATTGGCCCTACCCGGCCCGGCCCGGTTTTTTGAAGGGCTTGGGCCTTTAGTTTTGGCCCAAAAAGCCCATGGGCCGGCCTAAAAAGGCCCAAAATATTTTGGGGCCGGGTTTGGGCCAAGCGTTTGGCCCAAATTTTGGCCCGGCCCGGCCCATATTTATTAATAATGAATATTTTTCTAATAAAAGCTATTAAAGTAGCGTTAAAGTTATACTCAACTCGTTACAAACTCAAGTATATTTTTTTAGATTTATAAAACAAAGTATACATAACATAAATCATATCTAAGAATGCATGATTAAGCATTCTAAAGTGGCGATTTTTGTCATTATTTTATTTTAGAGAGCAATTAATATGCATTTCATCATATTTTGTGCAATTTTATACACTATGAATGTTTTAAAAGTTGTAATTGAAGGTATTACGCTAATTATTTCCTAGGGTAAGTCGTAAATTTTAGGGCCCGAAAAAGCCCATTTAGGCCTAAAAGCCCGCATTAGCCCATAAGGGCCGGGTTTGGGCTTGATAAATAAGTCCACGCATCTGGGCCGACCCGGCCCGGCCCACACAAATGGGCCGGTTTTATTAGAAGGGTCCGGCCCAAGCCCGCATTGGCCCGGCCCATGATCACCTCTAAATAGAAGTTAGTAAGTGGCGACCTTGAAACGATAATACACACAAGAATACCTGGAGGTCAATGTAAAGGTCAAGTGGATCCATGTGTGACTGTGTGTTGTGTATATTGGGAGAAAAAAAAGTTAGGGGACGGAAATTACTGTTGTAGTTCAACAGCTTCTCAATCAGGTCCACATGGGTCATGAGCATTCTCCTGCAACAGTAACGGACCAGTCCCAACGCATCAAGAGCATCTCTGTTTCAAACGAGTCATAAGTTAGATGAGAGCACCTTCTAATTCTGTTACCTTGAACTAACAAAATCAAATCAAGTGTGAAACAAGTCTTTCCAACAAAAAGTAGAAAGCGACAATAGTCAAAGAAACAATAGAAAAAAGCTAGTAGAGGTAACTATTATTAACACGGTGAAGAAAGAACGCTAGACAAACGTTGTAGCATTTAACCCAACTCTGGGACTCACTTCTCTGCTATAGAATAAAACATGAAAGTCAAAGGAAAGAAATAACTGAAGGCAGACTCAGGAAGACCCACAGAAGCACTTGGCTCATTTCACCCACAGAGAGATACTCCCTCTATTTCGATCAAAAAGTCCCATATATCCAACTTTGGGAGGGAGAATTTTAAAGATGGTTGTTATTGCCAGAAATAGAGGGAGTACAACTTAGACGGTCCACACGGTTCAGTTGGTGTAATGTTGTGAGTTGCAAGAAAGTTCTGGATTTGAGAGAACTGAACACCGAATGACCTTTTGTTCTTTCATTGTCATTTATCAATGGCAACTTAATTGCAATATTAATAGGTACCCTAAACAATACCTGGTTGAGCTTTCTGCTCAATTTGAACATGATAATATTTACGCAGTACATACAAATGAGAGTTGGAAAAACAGAGGAGTTGTTGAACAGGAAGAATCTGGACCTACCCCAGAAAGACGACTCAAACGGCCTAAAACCAGACCCATTACAAACCTACATTATGGTGAAGCAAAGCATTGTAGCCGAAACCGACCTTGAACCAACGCCCAATAAAACTGAACTTCCTCACCGGAGTACCGAACCACCCAATTGCTTGTTCTAAAAATAAGAACTTAGATAATAACCTCCACAAATTGCTAAGTAGCCAGGACAAAACTTTATACAACATGAAAGACGTAACAAATTAGATCAACAACCTACACATATCTTGATAGCAAGGTGACAACTATATACAAAATGAATCCCTAAAACTCAACTCAAAATTACTCATGCAGCTATGAACCAAAACAAATTGTATGTCCTAAAGGTAGTAAGTATTAAGTTTATCATTGCTTGTCAAAAACAATGTTGTAGAAGCCTTTTCATACATACAACACATCCAATCTTTCATCACTATCGCTTATGCTAGTTTAGCACTTCATTAAACAAGAGCAGTCTAAGGTAGGATATAATCATTTACTCTCTCTGTCCCGGTCATTTGTTGTCCTTTTCCATTTTGGGGTGTTTCAGTTAATTGTTGTCCTTTCTATTTTAAGAATGAACTTGATGAGCAATTTGTTCCACTTGTTATTTAGTAATTGGCCCCTTCCTCTTTCTTTGGTCTTTGTGCCAAAACAAACGGACAACAATTGACAGGGACGGAGGGAGTACTTTACAACACGCACCGGAGTTGATTTCTACATAACTTGAGAAAATTGTTTATGCTGAACACTGAAACATATTATCACAATACCGTAACCAATTTAGAGATTCATTTGGCTTTATTACATCACAAACAAATAATCCGTCATGTGCTTTACTAGACATGAAAATGAAAACTATTGGAAAATTCAAGAGTAGACACACTGAGCTAATCAGACAAAGAAAGCCCTAAATAAATACCAAAATAGAGAAACTCAAAACCACGCCTATCGCCAATCGGCATTAAAGCCCTAATTTTCAAACATTAGGATATTTCAAACACAAGAAGGTATAATTTGAAAAACGTATACAATCAAATGGAATAGACGAGTAATAAAATAGGTTACGGACCCTTCAGAATAATCAGCTTGGAGAAGGTCGAGGTAGGTATCCCACTTATTGCCAATAACCTGTTGAACAATTGGTTGACAAATTAAAAGCTGGTTACATACAAATAAGAAATGATAAGAAAAAAGAGGAAAGAAATTAGGGTTTAGGAAAAAGCTTAAAAGTATGAAAGAAGAATGAATACCTTGCCGCAGGTGAAACACCGTACTGGGATTATCATCTTTCCTCTTGTTTTTCTCACTCGCAGCTCTTCCCAAATACGGCTCCGCTGGTTAAGGACTAGTTTCTTATAGACGACTGCTTTTATAGTCTCTCCCCTTTATTTTTCTAAATAGAGGGCGGCTTTGTTCCTATTTTTTTTTTTTTAAATCGCTACCGGTGGTGTGCACTAACAAGCTCAAAATTTAGAATGCATAAATACTAAAAACAATTATTTGGTGTATTTAATTTTAGTTGATAAAATAATAGGGCAAATCTGATGTCAGTAATGTTAAGAAACCATTTGGTGGAGTTTTAAGATCGTTTTTATACTCTAACACGCCTTCCCACACAAATGCCGTTTGGGCTTGAGGTGTGGATGCAACTGTAGGTCTCCTCATACCTTGTGCTCCGTAATCATTACTCTTATATGTCAAACCTATCATCAAGGAACTCATTACCCAAGTAATTAACTTCCCTAGTAATTATCATCCGATTAAAATTTACCCCCTAATCAATCAATCAATCAATCAATCAATCAATACTATCAATACTATATATTAATTCCAGAAACCAAGGGACTTGAATGTAATTAAATAAAGTTATACAAATTAATTATACTATATAGTTTTAAATCACTAGCACCGTGTGATGGACCCGATTAAGGGATCTCAATGCAAATATTATATAGTTTGGGTTAAAATTAAATTATATAAAAATTTGGTAATTTTCCTAAACATTAATAAGACACTAAAACATGGTCAATTTCCTTAAAATAAAATAATTAATTAAGATGGTCAATTTACGTAAATTTAAATAATTAATTAAGATGGTCAATTTCAAGAAAACTAAAAGAAAGAAGATGCTTCGTAATTTTCCTAAATATTTATAGAATACTAAAACATGGTCAATTTTCTTAAAATAAAATAATTAATTAGTATTAACATGCACACTTATGGTATTAATTATTATCATCATAAAATTATATATTAAATTTAAAATTTATGCAATTTTTTTAAACTTTATAGTTTATTGGATGTATTAACTAATTAACATAAAAATAATAATATAAGTAGGTTATAAATAATTCAAGTTAGATTCCATAATATATAATATTGCATAGTTCTTTCGATTTGATTTAACGCATATATGTAATATATTTATATAAATATATAATCCTCTTAAAATTGCATGGCTAAATAGTATAAGTAACTTCGTCAGTAATATGATAGTAATCACTCATTTAAATAGTAAAAATAACAATATTATCGGCGAGATTAGTGAGAGTGGTAGAAACAACAACGGGAGTAGTAAAATAATCAATATTAATGTGACAATAGTGAAAGTAACAATAATTACGGCGGGAGTTGTGAAATTATCATATTAATGCGGCAGTAGTGACAGTAACAATAATTATGGCAGAAGTAGTGAAAGTAACAATGATTACGGGCAAATATTGAAATGTTATTACTATTGTTTCATTAATAAGAGTAAAATATAATAACGGGAGTAGTGAATTTGTCTCAACATTTATTTCATCGTAATTTTAGAATATGTCATAGAAAAATATATTAATGAAAAATTTATGGGTTAAACAACTTTAAGTAATTTTATTTAATGAAAAAAAATTAATGATAAGTAGAGGTAGCCCGGGCGAAGCCGGGCACCAATACTAGTACTATATATTAATTTCAGAAACCAAGAGACTTTAATGTAATTAAAGAAAGTTATACAAATTAATTATACTATATAGTTTTAAATCACTAGCACCGTGTGATGAACCCGATTAAGGGATCTCAATGCAAATATTATATAGTTTGGGTTAAAATTAAATTATATGGAAGCTTGGTAATTTTCCTAAACATTTGTAAGAAACTAAAACATTGTCAATTTCTTTAAAATAAAATAATTAATTAACATGGTGAATTTCCTTAAAATAAAATAATTAATTAAGATGGACAATTTCTAAAAGAAAGAAGATGCTTAGTAATTTTCTTAAATATTTATAGAAGACTAGAAGATGTTCAATTTTCTTAAAATAAAATAATTAATTAGTATAAACATGCACACTTATGGTATTAATTATTATCATCATAAAATTATATATTAAATTTAAAATTTATGCAATTTTATCAAACTTTATAGTTTATTAGATGTATAGAAATGTTAATTATTTAACATACACAAATATAATTGATGGGGCATATTCTGCACCTCTGACCAAGTCAACACACTGAGCAAGGTCAAAGATATCCACAGCAAGTCAACGACTTAGACGGCCTAGCCGATGCAGCCCATCGGCCTGTCACCTGGGTCACGGCCTGACAACTAGCCAGCCGGGGCACATATCCGCGTACTCACATCCAGGACCCTCGGCCGGCCTGCCATAGGTCCATCGGCCGAGGGTAGAACGGTCTTTCCACCTGATAGCCACTTGGCCACTTGGCCACTACGTGACAAAAGGTGAAAGCCTATAAATACTCCTCAACCTTCTTTGAGGAAAGGATCCAACAACTTAACCTAAATACACTATTCATCTGGTAATATCTCCCTTATCTCTCTACAATACACATCTAGCCAAGTAACACAGCTTAATCCTTTAAGTTCACTGACTTGGGCGTCGGAGTGAGTACGCTTGGCACAAAGCCAAGCCCTCAGTTCGTTCATTGTTGCAGGAGAGGCCGAGGGAGACGATAGAAGCAAGAAGGGTTCAACCCAAGACATCATTCTACAAGCCACGGGTGGTAACGATACTTGCTCTGGAATTACACCCGGAACAATTGGCGCCGTCTGTGGGGATAGACACTAGAAGCTAGTCACATTCATTCCCAAATAAAATACACACAAAAAACCCACCCAAAAAGCTAAGAAAATGTCGAAACAACAAGACGCAGTCGTAACCGACGAAACCGCGTTCTACCAAGATGATACTTTCAACAACTCCGGAGTCATACAGCCCTCCACCGGCGGTGTAATCCAACCGGAGTTCGGGATGCCATCAATACCCGACACGACGCTGCCAGCCAACCAGGTCACCATCATGGGACATGTGGTTGATGTAGCAAAACTGAAAATGCTCCTAGACCTAATTAGTAGTACGCCCGCTCACACTGTCACGCCGACAAGAGCGGCGGAAATCGTCCGGGAGAACAGGGCCCAAAACGTGACTCCGAGAAATTTGAACGGAGCACTAGGAGAAGCCGACCCGGTCCAAGACGCCGGGAGCCCAAAGTGGGCGCGGTAGACCTAAGTCCTTCCCGCACTCGTGGGAGGACAGCGTCCCCGCCACACGAACGAGGCTCACCCCGAAGGAGCCGAGGAGTCCGACTCGGCGAGTTGGAGAAGAAGTCCGAGTCGAAGAAGGAGCCCCTCCCGCTACGGGGAGGAGCCGCTGGTTAGGGACGCAAGGAGCCGATCGCCGCGTGTCGTTCGACACGTGGTCGAGGCACCCCTCAACGCCTACGTCCTAGAAATCCCGGTGCCGAATAAGCTCAAGCCGCCACCTCGTCATACAAGGAGATAGTGATCCGATCGACCACGCCGAGGCCTTCGAGTCTTACATGTCGGTATGGGAGCAGCCCGATGAGTCCGGTGCCGAATTTTCCCAACAACTTTGCATGGGATGGCTCGTAGCTGGTACAAAGGGCTTCCCGATGGCTCGGTGTACTATTACGCCGACCAAGGGCGCTTTCCTAGCCCAAGACTCTGCAATAAGAGAAGGGCCGTGGAGACATCGACCTCCCGACTATCGACACGAGGGGGCGAGTCTCTCCGGAGCTATGTGAAGAGGTTTGATGGAAAGGTCCAGCAGATTCGAGAAATTAATCCCGAGCTGGCGGCCTTCGCGCTGATGAAGGGCCTCCCAAGGGGAGCCTTAAAAAACGAGCTCATCAAGAGCGGAGGCCTGGGCCTGGACGCCGCCAGAAAGTTGGCCGACCAAGCCATCAAGGTGGAAGACTACCACAAGACCTGGGAAGATCCCCGCGAAGCCGAGCACTCAGAAAAGAAGAGTCACAGGCAGGACGGTCAGGACGAAGGACGCCGCGACAACAACGGCTCGCGGTCCGATGGAAGACGCTGTGAGAATAATAGATCACGGTCGGACAGATCCGACCGGAAGCAAGACTCGGCGGGCGCCGGGTGGAATTCAGGAACGTACCACCAGAGGCGGTATAGTGAAAAAACCCCTCTCGTCGTATCAGCCGCCGAAGTCTTCGCCCTGAGCAAAAACGAGGGCCAGAAGTGGGAGAGACCCCCCAAGCCAAAAAGTGACGGTGACACGAGCCAGTACTGTGAGTACCACGGCCACACCGGCCATTTAACCAACGACTGCCGCCATCTAAAGAATGCCATAGAGGAACTGATCCTGAAGGGAAGCCTCGGCAAGTATGTTGCAAAAGGCCAAAAGACCGACGCCGCAGCTCGGATAAGAAGTCCGTCTTCGAGCGAATAGGAGTGATTCATGTTGTCATCGGAGGCAACGAGAACGGAGGGTCCGCTCATGGGCACAAACGACACCTAAACGAGCTATATCGTGGCCATCAACTTTGTGCCCAAATCGGGATCCCCTCCGCAAACATCCCCGATATGACTATTGGAAGAAAGGACTACGAAGGGGTCATCGCCCCTCACAGCGACCCGCTTGTAGTCAATTTGGACATATCCAACCACCTGGTCAAGAGGTGCCTAGTTGACACAGGCGCATACACGAACATCATGTTTAGAGAGTGCTTTCTCGGCCTCGGCCTGAAGATCAAGGACTTGAGCCCCTGCACCAACCCCCTATACAGCTTCTCTAGGGCCGGCCTGGTGCCGCTGGGATCAATCAGACTCCCGGTGACGTTCGGCGAAAAGAACGCGGCTAAAAACGTCCTAGCTGAGTTCGTCGTCATTGACGGCTCGTCCGCCTACAACGTTCTCATAGGTCGAGTCACCCTGAGCGAGGCCGACGCGGTAATGTCCATCCGGGCCCTAACACTGATGTATGTCTCAGACCGGGGGGAAGCGCATAAGCTCGTCTCCAAAGACGAGAAGGATGAGGTGGTCAACGTCCGTATAGCGCCCGAGGTTGCAACATGCAATCCCTCAAAGAGGCGAGGAAGTCCGAAAAAGGAAAAAGCCCGTCCTTACGGCGGGAGGGCGACCTCATGGATACAATTAGTGGCTGACCGGGAGGTGTGCTGCGATGAGCCGTTAGGGCATTGGTAATCTCGTAGAAGTTTATGTAGCTGCGGAGGTGTCCAAAATTGCTGTGGACACCCCAACGCATGTTTTTACCTAATGAAAACCATCCAAGCCTTCCATCAAAGCAAAATTTTCCCATCAGTTACCAATCAAGAAATTAGCGCCGTCGCAGTCACCCCAAGTAGTAGACGCCACGGCAGTCACCCCAAGAGGTTTGACGCCGTCGCAGTCACTCCAAGTGGTAGACGCCACGTAGCACGCTATCAAGAAATAGGCGCCGGCTCACACTGTCATACCGACAAGAGCGGCAGTCTCAATCAAGAAATTAGCGCCGTCGCAGTCACCCCAAGTAGTAGACGCCACGGCAGTCACCCCAAGAGGTTTGACGCCGTCGCAGTCACTCCAAGTGGTAGACGCCACGTAACACGCTATCAAGAAATAGGCGCCGGCTCACACCGTCATACCGACAAGAGCGGCAGTCTCAATCAAGAAATTAGCGCCGTCGCAGTCACCCCAAGTAGTAGACGCCACGGCAGTCACCCCAAGAGGTTTGACGCCGTCGCAGTCACTCCAAGTGGTAGACGCCACGTAACACGCTATCAAGAAATAGGCGCCGGCTCACACTGTCATACCGACAAGAGCGGCAGTCTCAATCAAGAAATTAGCGCCGTCGCAGTCACCCCAAGTAGTAGACGCCACTGCTAGCCACCCCAAGAGGTTTGACGCCGTCGCAGTCACTCCAAGTGGTAGACGCCACGTAACACGCTATCGAGAAATAGGCGCCGCTCACACCGTCATACCGACAAGAGCGGCGCCTCAATCAAGAAATTAGCGCCGTCGCAGTCACCCCAAGTAGTAGACGCCACGGCAGTCACCCCAAGAGGTTTGACGCCGTCGCAGTCACTCCAAGTGGTAGACGCCACGTAACACGCTATCAAGAAATAGGCGCCGGCTCATAGGGATGTCAATTTCACCCGCATCCATCAAAACCCGATCCACCCGATCCTAAAAGATGGATGAAAACCCGATTTAAATGGATGGTGGATGGATGACGGATGAAACGGATGTGGATGACGGATGGGTTGGATGAAGAAATTCCACCCGCCATCCATCCATCACCCGATTTTATTATTTTTTATTTAATTTTTATTACATATAACACATTATTAAGATATAAAATATTTAAATTTTCATTTTTTTCTACTCTTAATATAAATATTTTGTAAGCCTACCCACTAGAAAGTTAAACTAAATTAATTATCTAACTTTATTTTTGTAGAGAAAAAAAAAATCATCATTTTTTTAAACTTGAAATTATAAATGCACAACACCCGTTTATCACCCGATCCACCCGTTTCATCCATGGATGATGGATGGATGGATGACGGATGATATGTTTCACGGATGACGGACGGGTTGGATGAGATTTTAAAAAGACGGATGGATGACTGATGAGGCTTCACCCGACCCGAACCCGATCCATTGACATCCCTACCGGCTCACACTGTCATACCGACAAGAGCGGCAGTCTCAATCAAGAAATTAGCGCCGTCGCAGTCACCCCAAGTAGTAGACGCCACGGCAGTCACCCCAAGAGGTTTGACGCCGTCGCAGTCACTCCAAGTGGTAGACGCCACGTAACACGCTATCAAGAAATAGGCGCCGGCTCACACTGTCATACCGACAAGAGCGGCCTCAATCAAGAAATTAGCGCTGTCGTCAGCCACCCCAAGTAGTAGACGCCACGGCAGTCACCCCAAGAGGTTTGACGCCGTCGCAGTCACTCCAAGTGGTAGACGCCACGTAACACGCTATCGAGAAATAGGCGCCGGCTCACACTGTCATACCGACAAGAGCGGCAACCTCCGTCAAAAAAAAACCAACGCCGGCTCCCACGGTCAACCCGACAATAACGGCCATCGCACGCTACACTCGCAAAAAAACAAACGAAGTGTCTTGGAAGCGTTGAAACACAGTTGAGATACGCACTCTAAAACGGCCCCGGCCAAGCCGAGGCGGAAACAAAAGGGGCGCTCAATTAGGAATACAAGAAGACAACTCTGACAAAGATGAGATAAAGACCTCCGCCAGGCCGAAGGCGAAAGAAGCGAACTATTATTAGAAGATAAGTTACAAGTAAGATTACAAGTGAAAAGAATACAGACAACGGCCGTCCCCACAGGGATAAGCCGAAACACAACCTACCGAGGTCGTACAAAAAGAGGCAAAAACTACCATTATGTTCATGTACCAAGAGATAGCGGGGAGGAAGGGATGAGTAATTGGCCCCCGGACGGCTAAAGCAGATCTGCTGTAAACTTGTTCTCATCAAGCCGCATCTTCTTCAGTGGGCAACCCAGCAGCTTTTCTAGCAGCCTCAGCCTTGGCTTCGGCAGCCTCAGCTGCCCTCATCCTTTCGGCTTCTTCCTTAGCCACCCGAGCCCTCTCAGCAAGAGCTGCTTTCTCCGCGGCCGCCTCCCTCTCCATCTTCGCCTTCACCGCCTCCTTGGCCTCCTCCACCGCGGCTTTCTCCTTAGCCTCGAGCTTGTCATCAAGCAGCGCGTCGAACCTGCCCCACGGGAAGGAACCATCAAGAGGGAAAAGCTCCCCGATAACTTCCCTAGCAGCATCTTCGGCCAAATCCCGGAACTTGGCGCACAGTTTGGGAAGCATGCCGGTCTGCAGCATCTCGATGTCCGCCTCCTTTTGCTTGATGATGGCCTCTTTGCCCCGAACCACCTCCGCCTGAGCCTTAAACAGGCCCCAGGACTCGTTCCTCTGCTGGAGGTAGAGGTCGGCGCGCCCCTGAATGAGCTCACATTTCCTCAGCAGCTTCGCAGCTTCGGCAGCCGCAGCCTCGGCCTTAGCCCTCTCAGCAAGGACCTCCTTTTCAGCGTCCTCCCTAAGTTTTCTCTCAGCCAAGAGCGCCTTCTCAGCTTCTCCCCTAAGCCTCTGCTCATTAAGGAGACCCAACTTCGCCGATGCAGCCACCTGCTTAGTGGCATTACGCTCATGAACAGCCCGAGCCACGGCCTTCTCTTGCTCCATGAGACGAGCACCGGTAACCACGTTCCACCTCGCCAGCTCCCTAATTAGCTTCGTGCCCTCCTCTATAAGCTCGGAGACGGAAGCCTTCTGGGATGAAGGGACGGTGGTGACAATTTGACCACTAGCCTGGGCGGGGGAGACGAAAGCCTTCCGGGATGAAGGATTGACGGTGGTGCCTTGATCACCAACTCCGTGCGAGAGGACCCCATCGCCTGCTGCCCAACGTGAGCAATAGCCGACTGTGGCTGGTCTGCAGAAATTCAATTAAAAACATCAGTATCAACATTGACTTATCAGAAACACCTAATGGCACGGCTAAATTTAAGCCACAAGCTAGATAGGTACCATGTTTGGCCTTCTTAACCGGAGAAGGCACTTCCTTGCCAGCGGTAGAAGCTGTCCCTTTCCTCTTACGGATAAGGGGAGATCCCTCTGCGTCAGAATCCCCCTCATCGGGAATATCAACAATCTCCACCTTCTTAAGGGAGGGGATGGGAGTTGGAACCGTGTCGACGCCTGCTACCGCCGAAGACTTTGTTTTCCGCGTCCGACGCACCACGCCGCTAACAACCCTCGCCTGCGCCTCCTCCTTGCTCAAGACCTTCAGTCGCTGTTCCATAAGGTCATTCGGCGACATCCTGCGGTCATGGGCTAGAGCCTTGGGATGCAAGTTAGCAACGGTTTTATCTTTGTGCAGCCCCATTCTCCGAAGAAGATCCTCAGATAGGTCCGGTCCAAAGTGGTCTGCAAAAGGAACAAAGCAAGGGTCAAGCAGAAGAAATAAGTCGAAGTTCGAAAATGAAGAGACATTGAGAGCGGCGATGGGCCTCACACCGACCCCACTCACCCCGTGCTAGGGCCGGTATGAGGCCGACGTAGCAGAGCGGCTCATCCTGAAGAATGATCTCGTCTTGGGAATCCATCTTTTCGGCATCCCACTCTTGTCCACCTCAAAGAGCCTCATTGCCGCCTCTCATCCTCCTTGAGAGCGACCACCGCTAGCATCCATTTTAAGATGCTTCCGAGTGACCCATCTGTCATGCTCCGCCCTAGTCTCACACCGCAAGTTAACCCGATCTTTGGAAGGAGCGGGCGTGGATAGTCATCCCAAGACTTTCACGTACACCCACCGACCTTGCAGGTCCTTGCAAGAAGAGAGTTTGTCAACAGAGACATAACCCCGCTCCGTTTGTACACGTACCATCCGACGCGCCGAGAGATTGACGGTTTGAGATGATGAAGTCGGCGGAATAAATTTACCGTCGGGCCTCTCCCTTAAAAAGACAAAGCCGACAAAACCAGTTATGGTCCTCATGGCCAGCGGTGCGGTTGGCGACAAAGAACGTTCATGGCTCTAATTATGGCCATAACGTACCCATTCAATGAAACCGGAGCCCGTACTCCAAATGCCGCAGGTATACGCCAAGATAGCCAGCCGGAGGGCAAAGACACACTGGCCCTCCCGAATAACAATTTCGTATCCCCTACCAAAGAAAAAATGATCCTCGAAAAGTTTCCCACCGGAACAACGGGCAAGCTTACGGGACCAAGCACGATCAAGACGGATCTTACAGACATAGCCGTGATCCATGACGTCTTGTCTCCCTCACTAGGACGAAACCTTTCCGCATCATCACCAAAATCATCACCAAGATCACCAAAAGAGTCGAATCCTCCCATTCCTCCGCAATTTGAGGATCAACTTCAGAGAAGGAGACCTAGGGCCCCCGACGCAGTTTACTAGGTCCAAAGATCGATGAGAAGACATGATTCACAACAAATTACTAGCAAGAAAAATAAAAGTTTGCTGTTTACCTTAAAGAAAAACACTCGCCGGATCAAATATTCCGAAGATTAAGAAGAAGAAAACCCTTGAAAGTTTGGAGAGATGAAGATTTTGGAGAAAATTTTCGAAAATAAAATGGAGGCCAAAATCACGGAATAACTGCCCTATTTATAGAGAAAAGCCCATGGAGAACGACCAATCAGGGCACAGCCCATGAAGCGTCGACCAATCAATCAACATAACATACACGTGTCAAACATGCAACCGCTGGATGTCAATCGTTGCTGCACAATTGAATGTCAATCAATGCAACAGTGACCAAGCGTCTTCAACACGCCCATTCACATCTCTTCGATCGTTCATCTCCCTCAAACAAATTCCTAGGTATCTAGTCTCCGCCGGCTACCGATCAACCAAGCACGGAAGCACGGCCGGGGCGCCAAAGTCAACCTAAGACTCTCACCCTGGTCTCGGCCAAAATCATGTTCTTTTCCACATCGGATACCCTTTACGCATCCATGTGGAGGGGGGATATGGTATATGGTACGGCCTAACAAGAGCCGCGCCGATACACAAGAAGACACCGATACAGAAAAATTTGCGAAATTTACTTAGTGCAGAATATATGCTCAGCATACATCGGAGCCCATACCACGGCATAGACTACGCTGGGGGCAAATTGATGGGGCATATTCTGCACCTCTGACCAAGTCAACACACTGAGCAAGGTCAAAGATATCCACAGCAAGTCAACGACTTAGACGGCCTAGCCGATGCAGCCCATCGGCCTGTCACCTGGGTCACGGCCTGACAACTAGCCAGCCGGGGCACATATCCGCGTACTCACATCCAGGACCCTCGGCCGGCCTGCCATAGGTCCATCGGCCGAGGGTAGAACGGTCTTTCCACCTGATAGCCACTTGGCCACTACGTGACAAAAGGTGAAAGCCTATAAATACTCTTCAACCTTCTTTGAGGAAAGGATCCAACAACTTAACCTAAATACACTATTCATCTGGTAATATCTCCCTTATCTCTCTACAATACACATCTAGCCAAGTAACACAGCTTAATCCTTTAAGTTCACTGACTTGGGCGTCGGAGTGAGTACGCTTGGCACAAAGCCAAGCCCTCAGTTCGTTCATTGTTGCAGGAGAGGCCGAGGGAGACGATAGAAGCAAGAAGGGTTCAACCCAAGACATCATTCTACAAGCCACGGGTGGTAACGATACTTGCTCTGGAATTACACCCGGAACAATAATATAAGTAGGTTATAAATAATTCAAGTTAGATTCCATAATATATAATATTGCGTAATTGTTTCGATTTGATTTAATGCATATATGTTATATATTTATATAAATATATAATCCGCTTAAAATTGCATGCTTAAGTAGTAAAAGTAATAGTTTTGTCAGTAAAGAAAAGAATTGTAGTAACATTGGATATAGTTATATGATAGTAATAATCACTCATTTGAATAGTAAAAGTAACAATATTATCAGCGAGATTAGTGAAAATGGTAGAAACAGCAACGAGAGTAGTTAAATAATCAATATTAATGTGGCAATCGTGAAAGTAACAATAATTACGGCGGGAGTAGTGAAATTATCAATATTAATGCGGTAGTAGTGACAGTAACAATAATTACGGCGGGAGTAGTGAAAGTAACAATGATTACGGGCAAGTATTGAAATGTTATTACTATTGTTTCATTAATAAGTGTAAAATATTAATGGCGGGAGTAGTGAATTGGTCTCAAATTTTATTTCATCGTAATTTTAGGATATGTCATAGAAAAATATATTAATGATAAATTTATGGGTTATGCAACTTTAAGTAATTTTATTTAATGAAAAAAATTAATGGTAAGTAGAGGTAGTAGCAGGCGGCCGCACCAATACTAGTACTATATATTAAATCCAGAAACCAAGGGACTTCAATGTAATTAAAGAAAGTTATACAAATTAATTATACTATATAGTTTTAAATCAATATCACCGTGTGATGGACCCGATTAAGGGATCTCAATGCAAATATTATATATTTTGGGTTAAAATTAAATTATATAGAATCTTGGTAATTTTCCTAAATATTTGTAAGAGACTAAAACATGGTCAATTTCCTTAAAATAAAATAATTAATTAAGATGATCAATTTCCTTAAAATAAATTATACTATATTGCATAATTCTTTCGATTTGATTTAATGCATATATGTAATATATTTATATAAATATATAATCCTCTTAAAATTGCATGCCTAAGTAGTAAAAGTATTTTCGTAAGTAAAGAAAAGAATTGTAGTAACATTGGATATAATTATATAATAGTAATCACTCATTTGAATAGTAAAATTAACAATATTATCAGCGAGATTAGTGAAAGTGGTAGAAACAACAACGAGAGTAGTGAAATAATCAATATTAATGCGGCAATAGTGAAAGTAACAATAATTACGACGGGAGTAGTGAAATTATCAATATTAATGCGACAGTAGTGACAGTAACAATAATTACTGCGGGAGTAGGGAAAGGAACAATGATTACGCGCAATTAGTGAAATGTTATTACTATTGTTTCATTAATAAGAGTAAAATATTAATAGCGGGAGTAGTGAATTTGTCTCAAAATTTATTTCATCGTAATTTTAGGATATGCCATAGAAAAATATATTAATGATAAATTTATGGGTTATGCAACTTTTTAAGTAATTTTATTTAATGAAAAAAAAAATTAATGGTAAGTAGAGGTAGCCCGGACAAAGCCGGGCACCAATACTAGTTATTCCATGAATTCCGGAAAAGCCCTCAATAGTCAATACTCTTCCTAAGAGCATGTACATTGAAGAGGATTGGTTGATCCTCTTATTTTCTCTCTTTCATTCTATATTTTTGACACATCACACTCTCTCTCATATACCCTACTTTCCACTATCTTCTTACTCTTCCTCTATTTTTGCCCACATCAAAGAGGATGCTATCTTCCTCTCCTCTTTCACCTTTAAAGTAACTCCACTACAATTTTTATCTCTTATTTGGCACAAGGGCCAAGACATGAACATCCTCTAAAAATAGAGGAAGACACCCTCTTCCTCTTTAAAGAGGATGCTAAGAGTATGTACCCACATTGAAGAGGATATCCTCTTAGATGAGAGAGAGTGCTAAGAGGATGATCCATCCTCTTCAATGTGGATGCTCTAATCCTCTATAGACAAGATTCAAAAGTCATGAAATAATAATCCAACTATGTTTAAACTCTCTCTAGGGTTTCCTATGAGGGTGTCCGTCTAGGCTACGTCTTTGCTTCTTCCTTGTTTTCTGAAGGTAAATCCCTCAATTTCGATCGTGGGATCTGTACATTCTCTTTCTTTCGATTCTCATTCCATCTTCTAGTTTCTTTGTTCGGTATTTTTAGTTCCTCTCGACTTAAGGATGCCTGCTACGTCGCAAGGGCCGAATAATAGTAGGGTTCTATACGATCCCTTGAGGGACCGTGGAAAAGGTTTAATGGCAGATAAGGAGGATGATTTCGTATGGGACGTTGGTGGGGAGCCGAGTACCGAGGCTCCATCACAGCATCTGCTCGTGGGGAGGATTTGGACGACAAAAGCCATCAACGCAAAAGCCGCTATTGACACTATGATACGCCTATGGAACTCGAAAGGTACGGTAGTTGGGAATTTAATTGATGTTAAGAACAAAATTTTTGTTTTTAAGTTTGTTGATGAAACTGATAAAGCAAGAGTGATCGAGGGCCAGCCATGGCACTTCGACAAGTTTATTTGGAGTTTTAATGACCCCTGCGACGAAGGTAAATTAACTGAAACGCCTTTGTTCCTTGTTCCGCTGTGGGCAAGAGTGTACGACCTACCAGTTAGGGGACGCTCGAACAAGGATAATATCCGTCGATTGGGATTGCAGTTGGGTGAATTTGTCATGGTAGATCAGGCACCGTTTCCAGAGATGGAGAGAGCGGTACGAATTAGGGTTCTACATGATGTCAGAAAACCCTTAGTACCGAGGGTTCGATGCAAGATGTCATCACGTGGAATGATCGATTTTGAAGTGAAGTATGAGAAGCTTCCGACATTTTGCTATGGGTGCGGTATTCTAGGGCACGGGGAGAAGGACTGTGATGATGGCCCGTACACTGAGGGTGAGCTCCGGTATGACGAAAGTTTGAGAGCATTGACACGTCTGTCGCGTACCTGTCAAAAATAAAACCTAACGGTCTCAACTAAAATGTAGTAGAGGCAGTCGAGTATCGGGGAAGTGAGTAGACCAGTAGCTACTCGTCGTCGGCACCGCCGTCTCTCTGGCACTCTGACTCAACAAAACGGTCTCCCCAAACCAGCAACAAACAAGGGGGAGACTCAGTCGTCATCTCCAGTGATCCTCCCGGACCGGGTGCGAACGGAGGGTCACTCTCCTCTTCTCTGGAAGCTCGTGCCGCTCTCTGCCCAGAATCGCACCTCTCGTGCTACCGCTTGTCTCCTCCTCCTCCTCCTCTGAGTCAGAAGGAAGTGGAGGGTACCCGTCCGCTGGGTATCGGTAGAAGGAAGGATGCGGCCACCCCTCTGGAATCGGTCGCCGGGCTCGGATGTGGAACTCGTAGAGCGGGAATACAGCCAAAGCCATATCCCGTCTCATCTCAGTAATGTACCTGCACATATCCGAAAGCACGGCATCACGACGCCCTTGGTCCATGACCTCGGGCGCCTCTAAGACAGGAGGGCAAACAAAATTGGCCGGCAAAGCCGAACCAGAAGGAGGGTCAAGTGGAGGTGGAGTATGAGCCTGAGTGGGTGTAGGCTGAGGCGTGGGTGTCGGTCCAGCCTGGGCCTGAGTCTGAGCCTGAGAGCTAGAAGATGCTCCGGCCTCCCGCTTCCTCTTCCTGGAAGAAGAAGGAGGAGTGAGGGTAAGGTGGTAGGTAGATGGAGGTGGCCTCGCTCCCTCAGCAGCAGTAGGGAGCGGTAAAAGTGGCGGAAGGGTAGAGCACGGCAAGGTAACAGACGTGGAACCACAGATCTTCCACGTCCTCGCGCTCCCCTTCGCCTTTGGGAACCAGAAAAAATCAGCCATGGCACCCAGGTCAAGGTGAGCCATCTCATCAGGTGAAGTGAGTGAAGGGTCAGTGGGGTAAAGGTGGCGGGCAATCCTAGTCACTAGCCCGCCACAGACAACAGCGGTCTTGATCCGAGTCCCAATTCCGTTCCAATGCTGAGCTACCAGATAGGCAATGTTTAGAACAAACGGGGTACCGGAGTCAATGTTGAGGTATCCCGCGAGAATCGCTAGCTCAGTGTTGGTCACGTTATTGGGCTCAGGTCGCCCAAAGATGGTCTCTCCTATCAGACGCAAGTAATAACGGGGCGCAGGTAAGTGAACATGAGCTCCCTTCCGTGTGTGGAAGGGGGTGTGAGAAAGAGCAGCCCAAAGTGGCTGAAGGAGGTCTCGAGGTGGGTCGGTGGGACCGTCACTAACTAGTCCTAAAACCTGCCCAAACTTGGCCAAGGTCCAGTGGTGTGACTCATTGCGGAGTCGAAAGTGAATGCAGGAACTTGAGTGGTCAGCATCATAAGAGTCGGTGTCAAAGGAATAGGAGCTAAAGAACTCGTACGTAAGGGTACGAATAGTAGCCTCCTGCATGGTAATCAGACCCGACATACCCGTCCCGTTCAACAAACTACAGACCTCCTCATAAATGCCTAAGGTCTCTAGGTCGGTCCGTGCAAGGAAACGGGTGGAGGAGAGGGGGCAACGAAGTAAAGCGGCTAACCGAGTCCGGTGAGCCGCGGAAGTAAAACGTACCGTGGGCATCCGCTGTAAAGGCGTGAGATCGCCCTCTCCTGTAGCTGTAGCCCCTGATGGGCTGGAAGTGATGGCTAATCAAGCAGCTCGCTGGTTCGGCCTCGGTGGCACCATGCCAGGCTGCGGGAGACGAGGGGTGAATCCGCAGTCCAGCAAGGAGAAGGGTCTGGTAGGAGTGGTGGCTGGTGTAGCCTGAACCGAGCTCCCGGCTGAGCTAGCTGCGGTGTAAACTGTCCCTGCAGCTGAGACAAGTAGAACTGGTGCTGCAGTAGTGACCAAGGCGGAGCTAGTGGTAACAGCAGGGACCACTGACTCGCTCACGGACGAGCTGGAGGACGTACTAGTAGATGGCAAAGAACTCGCGTCCATCCTGCAAGGTATCAAAGGGCATGATAAGAGAAGATAGCTGCTAACCGTGGCTAAAATGAAGCGTTAACCAGCATGTGACAGCAAAAAGAATGGCCCTATTAGTCGAAACAATCGACGTACAGCAATCAAAACCCAACAATTCCTCAAAAATTCGAAATACAGCATGTAAGTGGTGGTATAATGACAAAGTAGTGACTGCTAAAGGAGACAAACACAGCGTGAAGACCATATAAGGGAACACATAAGACTCCTAGCAGTCGAGAGTAACCACTCACAGCGCGAGATTCCCAATAATTCACATCAAGTAATGGCGATAGGGGACGGTAACGGTAGTTAACAACAGTGATAAGTAAGCATGGACTGAAGTTAAGCAGGCAAGGCAACAGAAAACCGTCTGACAGTCGACACATTTCGACTCACAGGAACCCTAATCGCGGAAATCGCGCAAAATTCGAATTTAACATGCAAAAACAGTGAGGAATTGCGAAAATATCATCAACAAGCTAATCAAGGGCTAATAAACACAATTAAATCGAAACAAGTCGACTAGACATGGCATTTTCGAACCCTAATTCAATCACCTCAAAGAAATTCGAATTAAATGAAGAATATATGCAAAGAGTGTGAAAGAAACACTTACCTGATGATGATTAGCCTACAATAAGCAATTAAACTTCAAAAGGAACAATCAACCAAGGCGGATTTTCGATTGGAAAACCGCAAACCCTAATCCCCTTTGAAAACCGCGAAAATGAGCATAAAAGAGGGGGAAAATAAGGGGTTATTGAAGAATTAAGTTCTAGTGATAGAATGTAGGTGGTGGATTTGATGATTTTGGGCAAAAAAAAGGGGATTTGGGGGAAAATGGGAATCGCAATTAAGGGGGAGGTGGACGAAATTAGGGTAGAAAGAAAATAGAATTAGGAAAATTAAGAGTTTTAAGTTAGAAAAACTCCCGTCCTATTCATACCACTCGATCGAGTGGTTTTTAAATCACTCGATCGAGGACGTTTGATATCCTTTTGCTCGATCGAGTAGATATCCCCTCGATCGACCTGTTCGTCCTTGGCCTTTCTCGATCGAGTAACCAGCAAGCTCGATCGACCCATTGTTCACTCGATCGATTACAAAAAGTACTCGATCGAGGACTTCCTTTTGTAGGCTCCTTGATTTTCGTCTTTACTTCCTCGAAATGCGTGACATTTCCCCAAACCTGCGTAAAACATATCCCAAAATACCAAAAATGCAGAGAACACAGTCTATAGTCTCAGTCTAAGCTAAAGAAATGTCTAAACTAATTGTCCTAATTAAAAACGTAATAAAGAAATAAATTCAAAAGAAATTCAAACGAATATCTATTACAATTTGTTACACGGGGCATTTCCCCGTTTAATTCCCATTAGCTTTCAGTAGCCCCTTGGTGGGCTTCTGACTGGAGGACGTCACTTCAGCGATACTGACCGTCCTCTTTGATTTCCATGAGCTTGAATTACTGTTTGCAAGAGGAGGAGGAACATAGTTCCAATCTATGTAGGTTCGAACTGTCTTCGTTCTCGCCCCTCGGTCATCTTCTTTAGCATCCTTGGCTCCAGTTTGATTGATAGTGGTCGCACCACGTCCTTTGACAGCTCCTTTCTTGCCCTCATCTGTACCTGCAGTAAGGAAAACAGACGGATTTTCCTCCTTTTTGCTCTCAGTATGAGGCGGAGGGTTAGCAATAACAGCAATATTCTCCAAATTTTCATCTGGAGTGTCAATAATAGGGTCAACAGAAGAAAGGGCATTGCAAGGCTGAGCTTGCATGGGAGCCCTCCGGAACTTGGACTGATGGAAAGTCAGCTCCTCGTCCCCTACCTGGAAGGTCAAAGTCTTCCCCCCGACGTCTATTACTGCACGGGCAGTGGACAAAAATGGTCTCCCTAAAATGATAGGGGTGTGCACATCTTCGGGGATATCTAAGACGACAAAATCGACGGGAATAAAGAACTTCCCGATCCGAACAGGTACGTCTTCCGCTACACCTAGTGGCCGTGATAAACTACGGTCGGCCATCTGGACAGTCATGTTGGTGCAACTCAGCTTTGTCACACCAAGTCTCTTAGCTAGAGACAAAGGTAAAACACTTACGCTAGCGCCTAGATCGCATAGCGCATTATCAATCAATTGCATACCTATGTGACAAGGGATCGAAAAACTACCCGGGTCTGATTGCTTAGGAGGTAGCTTATTTTGAAATAGGGCTGACCCCACCTCAGTCAAAGCTACGGTCTCATTATCATTTATGGTCCTCTTACGTGCTAAAATCTCTTTCATAAATTTTAAATAAGAGGGTACCTTGGTCAGCAATTCAATGAACGGCACGGAAACTTCCAAACTCTTCAAAAGCTCAACAAATTTGCCAAACTGTTGATTAATCTTGGTATTCTGCAGCCGCCTCGGGAAGGGAACCGTGATTGGTATCTCGAGCCCCTTGTTTCTCGCTTCCAAAGTGTCTTCCGGAGCAAGTTCAGTATCCTTTGGACGCTTCTTACCTCTCGAACGAGGCCTTTCTGGTAATTCCTCGCTTAGACGAGCACTAACAGGCTCTCGAATAAGCTTCCCGTCATCAATATCACTCGATCGAGCAATGTGGTCACTCGATCGACCATCTTCTTCAAGAACTTGATCGATCGAGCAACATTCCCCCTCGATCGACCATCTTCACTTCCATTCACTCGATCGAGCAGAAAGACTACTCGATCGAGGGCTTTCCTCACCAATTCCACTCGATCGAACACCGCCTTCGATCGATCGAGTAACTCTTGTGTCGTGAGTCCTTTTCTCTTAACGAACACCGTTCATCATCGATTCTGACTTCCCTCGGTCCGATTTACGTATTCGGTCCTTCATAAGAGAGACCGCTTCTCAACTCTATCAGATGCACCGTCTCATTTGGGTTCTTGTCATTTTGAGTTGGCAAATGACCGGGCTTCCTTGAGGATTGATTTTCGGCCAGTTGGGCAACTTGAGTCTCAAGTGCCTTGAATGCCGTGTCCTTTTGTTGTAATTGCTTTGCAATGGACTGCATCATGGACTTTAACTCACCTATCTCACTCACCCCACTAGATGACGAAGCACCTTGGTTAGGAGGGTTGAAAGACGGAGGCTTCGATAGCCTTGTTGCTTCCGGTGTGGAGGAATATAGGTCGCTGCTGATTTGGAGGAGCGGTGGGGTTGAGTACGTTCAGGTTACTCCACCTCAAATTGGGGTGGATATTCGGCTCGTAATGAGTGTTGTTTTGCCCGTAATGTTGGAAGGCGACATTGCTCATAAGGACTAGGACAATAATCGAGACATGTCCCTCTACCCCACACCCTCGTATGCACGAAGGGACCGTCTGTCATAGCATTAACATGGTACATTCCTCCCTTGAGAGCTCCCCCTAGTTCGTACTTGTCGAACCTCGCGGTAAGGGCTTCTAATGCGGCCACTGAAGAGGATTCAACGGCTCTCCTTTGGTTTCCTCTTGAATTCCCGTATTCAGCCCTGTGAGTGGCTAAATCATCTATAATCTTCCATCCCTTGGTCGCTCCCAAGTTGTCAGCAAATCGACCATTGGCTGCAGCATCTAATATAGCCCTCTGATCATCATATAAACCATTGTAAAAATGGTTACACAAACTCCATTTTTCGAAACCGTGATGTGGTATGGTCCGCACTAGTTTCTTAAAACGAAGCCATGCCTCGTGGAAGTTCTCGTCAGGCCCTTGTTTGAAACTTGTTATCTGAGCTCTAATGGCGATGGTTCTTGAAGCAGAAAAATACTTTTTATAGAACGCCAATGCTAGCGAATTCCAATCTGTTATGCCGTGAGCAGCTCGGTCTAAATCCCTGTACCACTCCCTTGCAGCATCGCGGAGTGAGAAGATGAACATAGTTTCCTTGATCGATCACCACACGCCGGTGGGAGGAGGTATGGAGCAGAGTAATCAATGAAAGTCTCCATATCTTTGAGTGCGTCTTCGATTGCAGCTCCCCGAACCGATTTTTCTCGACCATATTGATGTATGCAGGCTTTGGCTCGAACTTCCTAGCATCTCCCGGCAGTTCGAACCCTTTATAGAGATTGTCAGCCGTGGGCTCGGAGTGACTAGCGATGGTTGCTTCCTCAGCCATTTCGGGGAAATCAGGGAAAGTTATAGATTCGAGCGATGAATTGGAAACTGGAGAAGACGGTGGATTGTCTTCGAAAAGCTCGTTCTCGTAAAAGTTACCACGAGAACTAGGCTCTTCCTCTGCCTGTTGCTCTTGAAATAGTCTCCTTTTTACGTGCAGAGATCTCTCAATCTCGGGATCAAAAGGTAGTAGTGGCCCACCTTGCGACCTGCGCATAAGAAGAAACTAAAGACAAGATATGAGAATAGTCTAAGGAACGATGTTCCTTAAACTAAAAGAAGAATTAAAAATAAAACAGCTAATAAATTGAACAATTGCCTCCCCGGCAACGGCGCCAAAATTTGACACGTCTGTCGCGTACCTGTCAAAAATAAAACCTAACGGTCTCAACTAAAATGTAGTAGAGGCAGTCGAGTATCGAATCCTCAGGGAGGTAATGCAACTATAGCTATCTATTTCTAATCCTATGGTAACAAATGGTGTTGATTAAATTTTTGGTTCTAAACTACGGAGTTAAAAGGGAAGAGAAATAAAGCAAAGAGCAGTAAAGCAAGGAAATGAATTAAAACTATCAATAAGAGAGGGACATGTCGGGAATTCGGTTCACTACGGTAGTTCAACAACTTAGCAGTAAATGACTCAGACGAACTGACGCGAGACGGATATTAGAAGGTCCTTTCGGTCCACTTCCCACCCTAAAATACCACTAACTTAACTTTCGTCCTCATTAGGGTAGTCTACTGTTTATAGCAGGCCTATTTAGTCCAATCTTTCGATCCAGGATTAATTGTAGCCAGATTAATGGGTGACATAGAAGCGTGCACTCAACTAGGTCGAGAATTACAGTTATATTGCCATAGTGACAGAGTCTCTTAATCAATTCGTCCAATGCATTCACTACGTCGTCATTATTCTACCGCAGATTCCCTAATCCCAACATGAAGGGAGATTAGCTACTCATGTCTATTGTTAAACTAACAGCATGTAAATTCCCAGCAGAATACATAACGAGATAATAATAAATTGCAATGACAGAAATTAGGGCAAGAAAGAACGATAACATGAACGAGAATTAAAAGCAACAAGAAGGTTAATTATTATTAAAGGAAGAAAGGAGATTACAATCTAAGCAATTCCGGCGTAAAGAACAACGAGTCTGAGTGAAATAATCCCAAAATGAAAGCAACAGTAGAGGGAGAAGAGTAACGTAGGAAAAAGTAGCAGTAATTCTTCTAATGTGAATGATGGTAAAAGATAGTAAAAAGGAATGACCAATAACCTAGTAAAACATAGGTTAAATAGCCAAAACCCCTAAGTGCTTATGCGGAAGTAAATAAAACATGGACTGATTAAGCCCACAATGTCGAAATCCTCTCGATCGAGTAGGCAAAACCACTCGATCGACCAATGTCTCAGCAGAAGCCCCTCGATCGACCAGCAGGTCATTCGATCGAGGACTTGATCATGTGCATCTTACTCGATCGAGTAAGGAATAGCTCGATCGAACCTTGGGGAGCTTAGGGACCACTCGATCGACCACCAAACAGCTCGATAGACCACTTGGGTCTTCAATTCAGCTCACGTCTTCACCCAAATGCTTCGTAGTGCGTGCAACGACACTTCCAAGTGCAACATCTCACTCTGGGACAATCCCGTCTCCTCTAAATGCATGCAAAAAGGACGAAAAGGAGCATGGTTCCACCACTTTCGCGATCATTCCTACAAAAAGGACAAAATACACCAAAGTAGCCAATTCGGGGCAAAACACTATAAAAATAGTATAGAAATGCATAGAAATACGTGCTGAAATAGGCCAAAAAGACTATACATTAGGCACGTATCAAGCATCCCCATGGAAAGTAATCAAGACCAAAGCGGAACCAAAAGCGAAAAGTGCGAGGGACTTAAGTGGATCTTTTGAAGTGGAATACAAACGAAGAGAGGAGGATGCAGTAGCTGAGATGATTAGCAAACTCCAAGCAATCGCTATCAAATACAAGAACTCGCATACCAAAGTGGGGAAAAAAACCGGATACTGATGCAGTGCAATATGAGGAAGCCCACACTAATAATATGGCTTCCCTTGGTGAGGATGACATGGAGGGTCTGGTTGAGGACTGTGACAAGGAAAGAGTGGAGCTGGAGGTGGGTATAGAAACCGGCGAGGGAGCAGGACTGCTGGAGGGAATAGATGGGGTGCGAAAGGAAACTGATACTGAAGGGAAGGGGTTGAAAACAGTAGGCACATGGAGGAGGTTGGCACAGGATATAAGGGAAAGGGGAGAAACAGGAACTAATCAGCGAAAGGATGAGAGAATGGTTGTCCATACGAAGAGAGTCGGGACTGATATGCAGGAGGGGGAGGGGTCTGCTGCAAAACGTGTACAACTCATGCCGGGGGGCATCATACTTGAGGCGGTGGTTGACTTGGCTCAACCCCGCCGGGCACAATGAAACTCTTGAGCCTTAACTGCAGGGGGCTGGGCAACCCCGATGCAGTAGGCGGTCTGAAAAACCTTGTCCGGAGGGTGGCCCCGACTTTTATCTTTCTTTGTGAAACGAAGCTGAATAGTGAAAATATGAGGAAAGTTAAACGTCGTCTGGATGGTTACGATGGGTTAGAAGTAGACAGTGAGGGGAGATCAGGGGGATTAGCGCTTTTATAGAAAAAGGAAGTTGATTGCAGCCTGAGGTCCGCGACCAATCACTATATTGACGTGACGGTGAGGCATGATGATTTAAGCTGGAGATTGACGGGCTTCTATGGTTGGCCGGCTACACAGGATCATCACTTGTCTTGGCAACAACTTCGTCTTTTAGCGGAAGAGGGACCGGACCCATGGATTTGTATTGGGGATTTTAACGAAATTCTCTATGCGAATGAGATGTTAGGTGGCTCTAGACAACAGTGGCAGATGAATAACTTCCGGGATGCTGTGGACGAGTGTGGACTACGAGATATCCCTGTTGGGAAATGTGTCCTCAACAATAGTGCGATCACAAGATTTAAATATCATTATTAAATCTCATATAAAGAATACATAAGGGATGATTCAATTATATAGTCAACTGATCAACATTAATCGGTAACGATTGGCTTGCTAGAGTTTGACGTTACTGTCGTGGGACGGTGGTGGTCAGTTGATCCCTTAAGGTCACACCTAAAGGATGATGCCCTTATCTATAAAGTTAATTAATTGTATGTTGATACAAGTTGATTAATTCCTTAAAAATGAACAATTTATTTTTAATAAGAGGAAATATGTATCTTATGTTAATGTGATTAAATAAGATCACATTTAGTGGATTAATATGTTAATTCACTAAATTATGTTGAGGTTATATAAATGTTTCGAGGTAGAGGTAATTAGTTATTTACATTTACAAGAGGTTGTGAATTTAACTAACTAGCTATTATGGGACCCATTATATGTTGATATAATGATAAAATATTACTCAATAAGTTGAGTGAATATATGTTTATTAATTTGTGTCATAATTGTTGTATGATCAAATTAATATTTAATTATGTAAGATAATTAATCACAAGACTTATAAGCATTTGTGGGACAAATATTATAAGACAAAAATGGACTAAAATAGTCCATGTGTGCCGTCCCATATAAGCATGGATGCTTGATTTTAGTTTTGTCATTTTGTTGTTGGAAAGATACTCCAACAACTTATGACAATGCTTTATACATAAACACTACTACCTAAACATTATAGATTATTGCAAAAGGTTTTTGAGAAGACAAATTTTGCTCTTTTAAGAGCAAAGGGCCGGTTCACATGAGAGTGTGAAGAGCTTTTGTTGTTCTCAATTTTTCCTTCTCTCATACTCTCAAAATACAACATGCAAAACCTCTCTCTTGTTCATAGTTTTTCCTCCAAAAACTTGAGAAGTTTGATTCAATTTGTTCATAAAGATTACTAATATTATTAGTGTAATATATGAGTATTAGTAATCAATTTTAAGGTAAACTACTAAACAAATATCTAGCAAATATTATTTAGTGGGGATAAGGGATAATCTTGGGTGCAATCAAGAGGAGTGACTTCTATACTCGAGGTCTTGGAGGATCATCCTATTACTCATCATAGCTCAAGAACAAGTGAAGGTAGGAGACCTTACTTGTGCCCATAAAACCGAAATTTACAATGTAAGGGACATTGTTTTCTTATAAATCTTTTATTTTGTTATGCATGCACTAGATCTAAAGAATAAATTATAAACAATTAATTTGTTCACTATTAGAGGAGTCTAATAATAGGTATATGAACCTAACAAGTGGTATCAGAGCATAAGGATGTTGCATGCATAATCGGTTATTGTTTTTCCGAGTTAAAAGGTTAACATATAAAACTTAAAAATTTGTGATTTATTAGTATAAGCCACGAAATCACCATGCATGTAATATATTCTGGTCCTAAAATGTTTTTAGGTCATTTTTATGATTCATGGAAATTTATTGCTCATTTTAAGGATTTTTGGTCATTTTATTACATTTTTATGACTAAAATGGGAATTAAAATGCTAAAAATAGTTAAATTTCGTTTCTGACCTTGAAAAATTTATATGACCTCACATGCATATTTTACAAGTTGTGTGTAAAAGGACGAGTTAATTTGATTAATTTTGCATGATTTATGATTTTTATGAGATAAAAATGGATTAAAAGAGGTAAAATGGTTAAAAATAGTAATATTTCGAATTAAGCCATGATCTTTTAATATGATGTCACATGCAAGATTTACAGAGAGTATGTAAATTTCTAGATTTAAATATCTTCTTTAGCATGATTTATGGATTTTTGAGTAAAAATGGCATAAATAGTGACTATTTTAGCAAAAATTAGCTAAAACGTATTGCATGGCTTGAGAAAATTATTTTAAGTTGAATTAGTATCCCAATAATCAGATATAAAGTTATAAAAATTATTGGTTTAATTTTCATATGCTTTATACATTTTATGAGATAAAACCGATAAAAATGCAACTATATTTTCTAAAAATTAATTCGAAAATTTTAACCATGTTTTTTGACATTATGAGGGTCATGGAATTATTCCAGAATGTTCAAAAAATTTAAAATTCAAATTTTGAAACTTTTATGAATTAATTTGGATTTATTACATATAAATGATGATTTTAAGGTCAAAAATGAGCATAAAATTAAATCAAGTTGAATTATTGTCAAAAATTTAGTGATGACTAATTTTTGAGTCCTAAAATGTGTTAGGATAATTAACTTGAGCTTAGATGTGATTTAAGTGTTAATTAGTGATTTTAAAGGGTTATTATCACACATTTCCATGAAACCGGGTTATATGTACGACATAAGTTAAATAGGGCGATTTGGCACATGATTTTGCATGATAGGTACATATTATAATGCTGCATATTTCAATTGTTGAATGTTTTTTATTTATATAATTTTGAATTATGTAATTTTATCTTAGTATGGCCTTAGTTTTAATCGATATTACCCGTAATGAAAGGGAATATTGATTCGGTTGTAATTTAATGTGATCTCGTATCACTTTTATTTTTATTTTTATTTCATTAGTTTTTCCATTTTACAAATGTATAATAGGAATAGCCTTGTATTTTTATTATTATTTGTAATTATGGAGCATCTTCAAAGACGGTGCCATTCGGAAAGGTGATCCGACGAAGACGGTGTCTTGGGAGGCGTGTCACTTGAAGATTCAAGGGACCAAAGGAGTTGGTTTCCGAATATGTAATAGATTATTTGATTTTCTATTTTAGGAAGGCCATACTAGGAATTTTATTTATTGCTTAGCATTTCTCTTAATATGTTGCATGCATTGCCAAATCGCCATAACAACACATGCATTTCATATCGAGTCATCGACCGTGTCAATTATGATTATCGTAGTTCACCGCTTTAGTTCACTTAAAACGTGATAGATAATAAATTGACAAGACCTCTCACATATTAAAAATTGAGAAAAAGCCTTACCAAATAGTAGAAACCCATGAAGTACCAATTTCGCAAGGGAGTTAATCCGGCTTCACCGTAATACAAACCTTGTTACGTTGGCGAAGTGGGGTAGTAAAAAGTTATTACATCGAAATTTGGATTGAGCTCAACGGAAGTATTGTTGACCGTAGTCGCATGTGTTCCGGGCTAAAGATGAGAATTAGAGTAATTTTTGTCGACCGAGAGTTCTAAAAGTAGAATCGATTAAAGAGTTAATCCACCGAGTTATATTAATAAGGGATGAATCGGCTCACCGTGCCCAAGTTGATATGAATTTGGATCTCGGAATCATTTATGTAGTTGGGTGGAGGTCACTATATAAATGCAATACTTGTAGTTAAATTTACGAGTATTATTAAAACGATAGATGATAATTATTTCCTTTATTTCCATTTTTTTTTTTTTTTTTGTAGTTAATTATACGCAATGAATTCGTCTAATACTCCTACACCAATCACCGTTGAAACATGGCTCCAATCATACGATGACAAATGCTCCGATTATGACAATGAAACGATTAGAGAATTACGCATTGGCATTGGTCAGGATGGAAATTTTTGCTTCTTTACCACCTCCACTCCACCCACTCCAATATTATTGCCCACCACCTTGAAAAGAAATTCTTGTGAAGAAAATCTTACAAAGCCTAAGGAATCCTTGTTTGAAGAAACAATGAGGAATATCAAATTGAGTGGGAGTTCTAGTAAGAGTGTCCTTGCAAATGAAAGGAGTTTTGGTATTAATAAAGGGAAGGCAAAAATGGGCGAGAAACCCAAACCTGATTATAAATTGGAAATGGATAGTGGGACTACCAAGACCAAGACCAAGAAGGGTGCCAAATCCTATGAGGAATGTCATTATTGTAATGTCATGGGCCATTGGAAGCGAAATTGCCCCAAGTATTTAGAAGATATCAAAGTTGGGCTTGTTACTCCAAGTGGGACTTGGAAATGTGGAAAAGCTAAACAAGAGTGATATGAATTTGCGATAATGAAAGGGAGCTCGGGTAGCCGCCACTTCAAGAGAAATTTATATACTTGTTTTTGCTAATAGCTTTGAGTTATGATTTACATAATTGTTATTATGTTCCCACTTAGTCTAAAACATTATTTCCATGTGAGACATGAAAGGATCTATATTTTGTCCTCAAAGACAATTATTGTATTTTATTGAAAATAGACGTGGATGTGAGCCATGTCACTTATCTTTATGATACACAAGTTTTAGACAGTTCCAACTCATGTAAAGATATCTACATAATACGCACCAAAAGACTCATAACTAGTAATCCAAATGATTTGTACATTTGATTTTTCAATTAGGTTACATAAATGAGAAACGCATTAAAATGCTAGTGTCGACTAGAATTATTAGACCATTTGATTTTCAATCATATGGAATATGCGAATCTTGTCTCCTTTGCAATATAATTTGTACTTCCTTTAGAGGTAAAGGGACACAAGCAAGTGATTTGTTGAGACTAATACATGCCGATGTATGTGTTCTAATGAGCATCACCGCAAGGGGAATTTATAACTACTTCGTCACTTTTACCAATGATTCAAGTAGATAAGGGTATATTTACTTAATCAAATAAAAGGTGAAACATTTGAGAGATTTGAGAAGTTTCTTAAATGACATAGAGAACCAATTGAATAAAGTTCTAAGCATTACGACCCAATCGTAGTGGCAAAGATCTAAGTAATAAATTTGATTTATTAAAGATGGATTATGACCTAGTGTCACTACCCATAAGATCAAACTAATATGAGTCAGTTTGAGTTGATGAACTCAATTTTGGGAATTTGCAATCCAAAACGGACAAGTAATTCTAATTGGATGGTCAACCATGAGATACCTAGAATAGAGAGTCTATCAAACAGATGACATGGATAAGACTCGTATATTATCAAGCTACCATGTTAGGATGGCCTTTTGAACGCTAAACTCCGTTAAAATATATATGTTTGTGTCTCACAAAACTATCTCTCAAGAAGATAGATGTATTTCTGAGAGATAGAGTGGGAGAAGATTGTATCGTCACAAACACCTCTTATAGTTGAAATGTTACTTTGTGAAAGTAATTGAATTAATAGAGTGGGAGTTGGTATTGAACTATTATCTATGAAGATAGTATGAGACCATAGTTCAGTGGGAGTCTATCGCACATGTCTTATTGTTTAAAAAAATATTACTTTGTGAAAGTGATAGTATCATGACCTTGTTATATACGAGTCGAAGCATTACAATCCGAAAATTGTTGCTCATGAGTAGATTTACTTTAAAGTGAGGGTCTCTTTAAAGGTAAATAGAGCTTTAGAGTACACAAATGCATAAGATTTACATAAAAATGTTGATCAAGACAAATTATGTTAGGAATTGCCGCATTTCATTATAGTGAAGAATGGCAAATATAATTCGTTTTTCTAAAATGGGAATTTAGAGAAGGAAGTGTTTAAAACACAAAACCTTAGATGAAGATCTAAGAATCCTAACATATTATGCGTAGCTATCTTAAGTGATCACAAGATGGTCTTAAGCTAGCATTAAAGGATTATACTTTTCGTTCATGTGATTATAGTGAATTGTTTCATTCACATGATTGAAGAATCAAGATAAACATGAAGTTAAGTGGGAGCTATAATTGTTTCTCCATGTCTTATATGTTGATAACATATTACTTATTGAGAATAATATACCAATGCTCTCTTCTGGTAAGAGTAATTGGGAGACATGGAAAGGGATGCAAAGTATTCTAGATTTTGAATCTATGTGAGAGAATATTGGCATAGAGTTGAGAGTCTTATGATGATAAGATATTTCACATCTGTTGTACATCAACAAAGTTGAATGGCTTATTCATGATGATGAAAGTGGAATTACTATGATGGAATCATAGTCGTTCACTGAACCCATTAAGTTGTTGATTACATGAAATCGATTGCTAATGTTTCCGCCATTAGAACGATTATGTATGCCAACAGACGCACGTGCTGTGATGTACCATATGCTAGGTGCATGATAAGTCAATAATAAGTTAATTCATAAGATGGGCTTGTGAAAGCCTTAAAGTACAATTGATGACTTGTACACATGTTTGGATGATAAACTAAGTTAAAGTGTTGAAGGGTTGCACAAACTTTAGTTTCCAAGCTTAAAAGGATTTGATGAAATCCTAAGCAAATGTTATTGACAAAGGAGTAAGAAACTAAGAAATGTGTTTCAGTTTCGTGCATTGCAAATGTTACAAAAGGAATCTAAGTAAGTTGTGATAAAATAATCAACGTAGGGATTAAGGATGAATCCCTCTACAAGTGACTTTATCACAAGTTATGCGATAACAGTAGGAGCATCTTTCAAGTTAAAGAGCCCAAGTCTAGTATGAAGTCTAGACATATACTTGGAGAAATTCATGTCATTAAGAGATGACATTGAATGGAAGGAAATAGCAATTAATTAAGCTGGAATATATGGATATCGGGTATATCCACTTGCCAAGCTTGTATTGCATTTTAACTAGTGTTATTATAACACTAGAGATTATAGAATATGAAGTAGTAATAGTGTATTGACTATTCATATGTGATAATCACATTTATCGTTTGAGTTTTTAATTAAACTCACCCGGTACCTTGTCGTGTCCGAATGGGTTGTAGAGACAAATTGAACCCCATTAAAGTGAACTGGATTGACATGGTATTCGCCCCTAGTTATTTATATGAGGTGACGTCTCGAAGTGACTAGAGTGTGATGCGATTGATGGCAAGTTCAAGTGCCATAGAGTCATATGGGATGACTAGTCGATCACATAGACAGAATGTATGGGACAATCTGTCGGGCAGTGACCGCTTATAGAGTTCTGGTAATTCATAAAGCCTGGTCGTGGCAAGAGCTACTATAGTATTCTTATGAGTCAATTCTTTTGACTAGAGACTATTCGCCCAAGTTGGCACAACTTCTGATTAGCTTTGATTTATACTCTACGATTTCGTAAATGAGGTCAAACTGGGTATATTTTGGGTTATGATGAACTGTGGCTGAACGAAGGGAATAGGGCGATAGAAATTGTCCACCCCTTGTCAGGGTTGTTTGAAATCTCAAGGCCACTCGAGGAGTAGTTAACTGGAAATGCGTGGCCACGCTCGGAAGGTATCTGTGATAGATAATTCCGGTCAGACAGTTAATCTCCAGATCGAGAAAACCACTCAAGATATGATCAAATGTAAAAACGACTGCAAGACACCTTGCATTGAGTGGGAGATTGTAATAGGACAAGAGAATTGGTGACGCACACTTGTCGAGGACAAGTGGGAGATTGTTGGGAAATGTGTCCTCAACAATAGTGCGATCACAAGATTTAAATATCATTATTAAATCTCATATAAAGAATACATAAGGGATGATTCAATTATATAGTCAACTGATCAACATTAATCGGTAACGATTGGCTTGCTAGAGTTTGACGTTGCATCGTCGTGGGACGGTGGTGGTCAATTGATCCCTTAAGGTCACACCTAAAGGATGATGCCCTTATCTATAAAGTTAATTAATTGTATGTTGATACAAGTTGATTAATTCCTTAAAAATGAACAATTTATTTTTAATAAGAGGAAATATGTATCTTATGTTAATGTGATTAAATAAGATCACATTTAGTGGATTAATATGTTAATTCACTAAATTATGTTGAGGTTATATAAATGTTTCGAGGTAGAGGTAATTAGTTATTTACATTTACAAGAGGTTGTGAATTTAACTAACTAGCTATTATGGGACCCATTATATGTTGATATAATGATAAAATATTACTCAATAAGTTGAGTGAATATATGTTTATTAATTTGTGTCATAATTGTTGTATGATCAAATTAATATTTAATTATGTAAGATAATTAATCACAAGACTTATAAGCATTTGTGGGACAAATATTATAAGACAAAAATGGACTAAAATAGTCCATGTGTGTCATCCCATATAAGCATGGATGCTTGATTTTAGTTTTGTCATTTTGTTGTTGGAAAGATACTCCAACAACTTATGACAATGCTTTATACATAAACACTACTACCTAAACATTATAGATTATTGCAAAAGGTTTTTGAGAAGACAAATTTTGCTCTTTTAAGAGCAAAGGGCCGGTTCACATGAGAGTGTGAAGAGCTTTTGTTGTTCTCAATTTTTCCTTCTCTCATACTCTCAAAATACAACATGCAAAACCTCTCTCTTGTTCATAGTTTTTCCTCCAAAAACTTGAGAAGTTTGATTCAATTTGTTCATAAAGATTACTAATATTATTAGTGTAATATATGAGTATTAGTAATCAATTTTAAGGTAAACTACTAAACAAATATCTAGCAAATATTATTTAGTGGGGATAAGGGATAATCTTGGGTGCAATCAAGAGGAGTGACTTCTATACTTGAGGTCTTGGAGGATCATCCTATTACTCATCATAGCTCAAGAACAAGTGAAGGTAGGAGACCTTACTTGTGCCCATAAAACCGAAATTTACAATGTAAGGGACATTGTTTTCTTATAAATCTTTTATTTTGTTATGCATGCACTAGATCTAAAGAATAAATTATAAACAATTAATTTGTTCACTATTAGAGGAGTCTAATAATAGGTATATGAACCTAACAATCCCATATGAGGGGTATGCTTATACTTATGATAATGGGCAAGCAGGGTCGAATAATAGACAGTGCAGGTTGGATAGAGCTATGGTGTCAGGTCGGTGGTTGGACCTTTTCCCTTTCTCTAAATTGTTCCATCTTAATAGGGAATGGTCGGACCATGCTCCCATTTGTGTCCATATTGCTATACGGCGTGAAGAGGCTGAGAAACCCGTGAAACCTTTTCGATTTGAGCAAGCCTGGGTTGGGGTGGAGGGATGTGAGGAAGCTATTATGAGGGCATGGGGAGGTGGAGCAGCGGATGTCATGTCAAATATACGGCTCTGCGCTGCTGAGCTAACAACTTGGAAGGGAGTGAGTATTGGGAAAATTGTACGGGATTTAAAAAAGAAGCGTGATAGGCTGCAAAGCCTTAATGAAGGTGATAGGTCCGAGGCTCAAGTTCGAGAAAGGCGCAAGGTGATCAAGGAAATTACGGAGTTAATCCGACAAGAAGAACTCTTCTGGAGGCAACGGTCTAGGGCAATTTGGCTCCAAGATGGCGATAAAAACACAACGTTCTTTCATCGAAAAGCAAGCCAGCTGAAAGCTAAGAACCATATCCAGAAATTAATTGATGATAACGGCCATGTTTACGTGAAATCTGGCAAGATGGCTGACTGTGCTGCAAATTACTTTACCAGCCTGTTCACGTCGACGAGGCCTGAGGACTTTGAGGAGATATTGGAGGTTGTGGAGGGTAGGGTTACGGACGATATGAACTCTCTTCTCACGGAGGAATACAGGGGGGATGAAGTCGTCGAAGCTCTCAATCAAATGCACCCATTAAAAGCACCGGGTCTAGATGGAATGAACGCTCTCTTCTACCAAACGTACTGGCACATAGTTGGACCATCGGTGATAGGCGCGGCTCTGCGAGTTTTGAATGGTGGTGAGTTACCAGCCGAACTTAACCACACAAAGATTGTCCTTATCCCCAAAAAGAAGGCCCCAGATAAGTGCTCGGATTTTCGCCCTATTAGTCTTTGTAATGTTTTATATAAAATTATCTCCAAGGTGTTGGCAAATAGGGTGAAGCTATTTCTTGATAAGGTGATTTCAGTTAACCAAAGTGCTTTTACTGCTGGGCGGCTTATTACTGATAATGTGCTAGTAGCCTTTGAAGTATTTCATCACATGAAGAATAGTAGAGGTGGAGGTGGTCATATGGCTCTTAAATTGGACATGTCGAAAGCTTATGATAGGGTAGAGTGACCTTTCCTTGAAGCAGTTCTTAAACGTATGGGGTTTGATAGAGGTTGGGTGGGGCGTGTGATGGAGTGTGTAAAGACGGTGACTTATACGGTTGGGGTGAATGGGGAAAACTCGAGGATTATTGCACCAGAGCGGGGATTAAGACAAGGGGATCCCCTATCTCCGTATTTGTTTATTATTTGTGCGGAAGTCTTTTCGGGTTTAATCCACAAAGCAGCGGTTAATGGCCATATTAAAGGAGTTCGAATTGCTCCCACTGCACCAACCATCTCCCATTTGTTCTTTGCGGATGACAGTCTCATCTTTGCTCGGGCGAATGAAAGGGAGGCAACCCAGGTACGGGATATCATCAGGAAATATGAAAGAGCCTCAGGTCAGTTGGTTAACTTTGATAAAACGACCATTTCTTTCAGTAAAGGTACCCGTTTGCAACGCAAACAAACGGTTAACAGGGTTCTGAATGTTCGTGTTGTGGATGAGCAAGACCGCTATTTGGGGCTTCCTACTTCTGTGGGGAGGTCTAAGAGAAAGCTCACAACAAATATCCGTGACAAGATTAGTAAAAAATTGCAGGGGTGGAAAGGCTTATTGCTTAGTAAGGCAGGGAAGGAAATTTTAATCAAGGCCATTGGCCAAGCTATTCCTTCCTACACTATGAGTGTCTTCAAGCTTCCTTTAAACTTTTGCGATGAGTTACGGTCCCTTGTCTCGGGATTTTGGTGGGGGTCGGAGAATGGCAAGAGGAAAATACCGTGGGTGGCCTGGAAGAAGATGTGTCGAACTAAAGGGGAAGGGGGACTCGGGTTTAGGGATTTCGAGCTGTTTAACGATGCTTTGTTGGGCAAACAGGTATGGCGTATCTTAACTAATCCGGACTGCCTTATGGCCCAAATCATGAAGAGCAGGTATTTCCCGAACACCTCAATCATGGAAGCAGAGCTAGGACCTTACCCAAGTTATACATGGCGAGGGGTGTGGAATGCGCGAAAGGTCATACTCTTGGGAGCCAGGAAACGTATTGGAGATGGCACGTCGACTTGGGTTTGGGCTGACCCCTGGATTCCAGGAACTCAAACGAGGAGAGTTCTCTCACCGAAGGGTCCTCAGGTGGATGATCTAAGGGTCAGTGACCTTCTAAGGGAGGATGGGAGTGACTGGGATCACGAGAAGCTCGTAAACACCTTCTTGCCGTTTGAATGTGACCGTATAAAACAAATCAGAATTAGCGTGTCGAAACCGCAAGATGACTGGTGCTGGGACTTGGAGAAGGACGGAAGCTATACGGTAAGATCGGCATACCGCTGCCTGGTGGGAGAAGGAAAAGATGGAATAGGGCTGTCTGAAACACGCCATAGCTCTCGGTTGTGGAACAAAATTTGGAATGCCCCGGTTCTGCCACGAATTAAAGTCTTCTTTTGGCAACTCTGCTCTAATGCACTAGCCACGAGATACAATATTTCTGCCCGGATGGAATTGACGGATGTAACTTGCCCACGATGTCAGGGTTGCATGGAGACTTGTCTTCATGCAATCAGAGATTGTGGTGGGGTGGGGGATATTTGGGACGGTTTGGGTGTGGAGAGACTTGAGGGAGTCGGGTTTGGGAATATTAAAGATTGGGCGGAGGAGATGTTGAAGGATATGGGTACAAGGGAGTGTGTGGAGTTTATCACAGCGTGTTGGGCGATTTGGGAAGACCGTAACAAGATTGTGTTTGATGGAGGGGGAGGGGACACCGATAGAGTGGTAAGACAGGTAAAGGATATGATATGGGAAATGATGGAGGGGGGAGCAGCCGTGACAAATAGGGTTGGGAGGGGTGAAGGAGGAGCTGATGAGGGAGGGGATACTGGGAGGTGGAAGAAACCAAGGTGCGGGGTAACTAAGGTGAATGTCGATGCCACTGTTTTAGACGGGATTGGTGTAGGATGGGGCTGCGTTGGACGAGATGACCAGGGGAAGGTACTATGGTGTGCAGTCACGCAACGACGAGGCGAGATGGATGCAACGATGGCAGAAGCTTTGGGAATGTGGCACGGCTTATCAGAGGCAGTGAAGCATGGACATCAAGATATTGAAATGGAAAGCGATTGCGCGGTTGTGGTACATGACCTACAGAGGAAGGCCAAAGGACGGAGTGACCTGTTTTTAGTTTATGAAGACATTTTGTCGATGTGTAATTCTGTTAGGAGTTTATCTTTTGTTTTTACGCGTAGGAACAATAACAAAGTCGCTCATAATTTAGCTCGTTTTGGACCTTGGAGTGAGGGTCATCGTAGTTGGGAATCCGTGATCCCAATGGAAGTGCTTTGTATGGCGGAACGTGATGCTAATTTAATAGATTAATCCCTTTCGGGGTTTTCTTCAAAAAAAAAAAGATTCAAAAGTCATGACGACCCTACCAAACCAACCAGCACTCACAAGCTACCATCCATTACCCCCATCACCAATGCTACCATAACCACCATCACTTGGCGACACCTCTGGTGCCTCCCCTCCGCCCCTTTGACAACCACCCAACTCCATCCCCCTCCCAGCTCCAAACTGGCAACAACGTTACAGGGGTCGCCGATGATTGCATAACCAGGATTGAGTTTCGTGGTGCCTATGCGGCTGTGGGTTTTAGTGAAGGAAGGAGATGATTGTTTAATATTTTTTTACGAGTGTTTCAAACCGAGCATACAGGATACATTGCCTCACTTGAACTGGCATCACTTGAGATTTGTTCAACTTGGCTCAGGAAGAGTCTCAACTCTCAAGACTTCACCAAGCATACATTGGCCACCCTTGAGTTGAGCTTTGTCTACACCGGCATCCTTGCCAAAACTTAATAATTATTAGTATAAAATATGTCGTCACTCAAAATAATTAGTGAACAAAGAAGCACTCTCATAACAAAGCTAAGTAAGACTGTCATACACTCATATGTAAGACGGTCTCGTTTAAGAATTTGTGTAAATATAAGTCATCATTCAAAAGTAACAAAAAAAGAGATCTCGAATCCTCAAACGGATTATTGATTAAAGCTTCATACACTTGGTGCAACTATTCTCAAAAGTCAAGTCAAAACCACCCATTTATCAACGAGAAGCTACGTAATAATAAGTCAGGACTTAAGCAAACACAAAAGGCATACCACCGCCCTGCGGCTATACCTAACACAAAGGCTAGGAACTTCAAAACTGGCCAATCTGAACTGTGGAGCTTTCCTACTTCTGTGTGTGTCCCGACAATTTGGACTTGAGTATGAGTAAGAAAAGAAATTGAAATCAAGATTCTTTGTTGCTAATAGTTATGGCTCTTTGTGCACGTAGTTGTTCCTCACGAGCTTGTTTGGCAGCAAGTGCTTCCTCGTCAAGTATCTGGATGGGAGACCACTCAGGTAATTTCAAGTCGCTGGCAAAAAGTGAATCATAGTAGCTCTTTGCAAGAGGCTGTAATTTAAGGGTAGCATAATCAACTCCGGTTCCCACGACAGCAAATACGATAGAGTAGCGTACTGCCCCATGCTGACCACCTATTAACAAAAGTAAAAATATAGCCAATTAGGCACATAATGCTAAAGACCGAGAAATTGGTTAGAGGTGGGTCACCAAATTCGCTCAACTCCCAAGCAAATAGTGAATAAAATCAGTGTATCGGACAAGCATACTGTATATCAAACGTGGCTATCAGTCCTACCCCAAATTGCAAAAGTGTTTGACGGGGCATTTGGTTCACACAAGGGTAAGGAAATGAATCAAGAAAGGAATACAAAGGGAAAGGACAAAGAAACCCATAATTCCCCAGGAGTCGTTTGCATTCTAATTTTAATCTAATTTAAATGCTTGTCCGTAACCAACACCCCCCCCCACTGCTGGTATTCCGGGGCCTGTCCGCAACGAAATGAAAAGTGAACACTCGAGAAGTCCTTACTCGAGTGAATTGTAAAACACGTGAATTGTAATTTGTAATTCATGGGATTTGTAAAATTAATGAGTTGTTTGTTTGCCCAAATCCCATGAATTAGACTTCCATAAGAACTCCAATTCCTCCATCATGGAGGAAGTTGCTTACCTAATCCCCCTAGGTAAGTGGGAGTTATTGTGGAATTCACTTCCTGCATTCCAACCAAACGACTTTCTACCAATTCATGTGAAATGCATAATCATGTGAATTATTACTTCCTAGGAATTGCAGTTCCTCTTACGAACCAAACGATCCTACAGTGTTTGAATTGAACTTCAAAAGGAATAAGAAAGTCTACCAACCATCACCACCAGCCACCCCAGAACACACCCTATCGCCGGTGTTTTGGGAATCAATTCAAGAGAATAAGGTGTAATGCTAGCATAGAAAAGGGAGTCAACAAACATCATGTAAGCGAATGAGAAAAACATCATGTAAGCGAATGAGAAAGTTTCATTCCCTTTCCCATTCCTATGACGACTCGGACAAACGACGCCTGATTGTATTCTATCACGGTGTTTACTAAAATCAACATATCGGATCTATTATGAGCATATAGCATATTGAATGCGGCATACTTATATTGAATTAGGCATTCTTGGTGCTTCAAAGTGAGGGTAACATGAATAAATGCTTCCACCTCGCACCTTGGAACACATGAGCTCATGAATAGCACCTCTCGAGGAAAACAAGATCTGGATTAATGCCAGTAATCAAATTAACAATGTAATGGCAATTCAATATTCCTACTCAGGGAAAAAAATGGAGAAATGGAGAGGTTGGTATGTGAAAGGGTGTAATTGGATTACAGTTTTTATCTACTCAAGTAAAGGTATTCACAGTTGCTATTATGTCTTCATACAATCAACAACACTTCTGTAATTTCAATCCTCCTCCTCCTCTCCACATAACCTCTCAGGCGAGATATGATTAAATTGGAGTTGTGAATCGTGATTGCCCTAACCAAACAAAAGGCTCTAAAGAGTAAGCAGTCCATAGTGGCTATAGATCCGTAAAGTTTAAAAAGATAACAGTCATTATATATGATACTATGTCTTGCCTTCCGTCTATTAGTGGACTTTCGTAGCAATAAGAGAACTCTGTCAGTATGTTTGATAGCAAGAAAAAAAATACTAGCTAGCAAATGGAAACACCAAAGCTTTATGCCTAATAAGCAAGATGAACTATTCCAACGCCACATGAGTAGCTAGTGGGTAAGATAACATCCTGAGTTAAGAGTTATTTTACGTGGTACTTTTGAGTTCTGACCAAGTGACCATTTATGACACAACATAATCAAACATGAAACATCATTCTAATCATGTCATCCCGTGTTCACTCGATCTAATTTAAACCAAAGTACTGACCTTGAAGGCGGCCAAGAACAGCACCACTACAAAACCCTCCAAGAGCAGAGTTGATAAGATCGCCATGTTCAGATTTCCGAGTTACTCTTACAAATTCACGTGCTCCTACAAGGCAGGAAGAAAATTACACACCACATTCAGTTTAAGGCTCTAACAAAACTCATTAGCTTTCTTACAGAATATAGAAACACATAGTGAGTAGCTAAGAATGATCACAGTACATGAACCAGTAAGGCAGTAAGTCTTATGAGATTTACTTAAGAACATGGAGCATTGATGGACTATGCCTAAAAATGCTAATAATAAGGGACAAAGGACCGGGTGCAAGTTCAAGTGCACGTGTAAGTGATTTTCTTATTTGATAGTTAGATTAAAATCATAAATCATAACGATAGATTATGCATTGATCATTGCACCGATGGAAGCTGAATCCTGGATTTTGCATAAACCTCAGTTCAATGAGAAATAGCCCAGGAACAATCCGTCATTTTCCAAAGTTGTCAAGATGCTTCTCTAAAAACTAATTGACTAATTCCACATTCGCATCTTATCACACTGCTCCCTACAGATCAATAAAACATCACTTATCACCGTCAGCGATTCTACATCTGCAGTCTGCAATCCTCCATCACAGGCCAACCTAATTCCATTGGACTCCATAAGCTATTTCCACCAGAATAACTGCTAGAACACATGCCCATAATCCTCCAATCTTAACATCAGTAGCGTATTAAACTCTTCTAACTCTAATCCATTTTCCATTTCAATAGACCCACGAGATTACACTTCTCTGGAATATAGTTGAATACATTCAAGAAAAACTTTCTTTAACTAAAATTCTTTTATTCGTGAAGTACTCCAGCAAACAGTCTATGAAAGCTACCTTGCTCAAGGGAACAAGGATGAAGCTGCCGCTGCTGAAGTGAACCCCTCCATGGAGAAATTAGGGTAGTATGATTTTAATAATGGAAGCCCAATAGAACTTATTTTGCCCTAATTGACGCATTTACCGTTTATTGGCGCAGCGAGGGGCTAGCACCTAGCAAGGGAGGTCTCCTTCTAGGCCCCTGCCAATGACAATTTCGATATTTGCCATCAAAATTTTTGATATAGTTTTCTATTTCACTGAATTGAAATACTAGTCCGCCCCTGAAATTACGCGCTGCCAAGTCAAATCTTTATTATGCCTCTATATTCAGTCTATTGCATTACTAGTTTGATAACTAGAATTTCCGCCCCTAAGTTCAAATCCTTGTTACGCCACTACACACATTAATAACACAGTAAAATCGATAAATAGATCAAAGATGAAAAGGAAGCATAAAATTACCACAGTAAACCCCAGAAACAATGGCGAAATTAGTAGCATAAGTAGCTGACATATTCGCGACGCCATGAACTTTGCGATGCTTTGACATTGCCCCAATTGCTCCACCAACAATTCCTGAGAATTCATCAACAATTTCGATAATCAGCTGTGTAAAGAATTCAATAATATCAAGAATAAAACGAGTGAAATTGGGAAATTAGGGTTTATGAAATAACCTCCTAGAAGAGTAGGGTAGAAGATTCGTTCCCTCCATTGATCGAGAAATGAAGGTGGTGGTAATGGAGTTGTAGTTGGTTGATCTGCGGCTGTTGATGATGATGATGATGAAGATGAAGATGATGATGATGGAGTCACCATGGATTCAGGTTTTAATGAGCACAATTTTGGATCATTTGGTGCTTCAAGTGCTCGAAACGTGAGTGTCTGATTTTCTGATTGCCCAAATTTGGATCAAAATGTGAATCAATGTTCGGGTCGAATTTATGTGGTGGGTCGTGTTGCGAGCCAAATTCAAATACTCGGTGCATTATAAAAGTAATGCTTACAAGTTACGGAGTACAAGTTTAATCGTTAAAAAACATAGGCATGTTTTACTAAGTTTTGGCATTAATTAGTACCCCCTCCGTTTTTTTAACGATGTTCCTATTTATTGAATATATATTTAAGAAGCATATTTTAATTAAATAGGAACATCATAAGCATATAGATGAAGTACAAATTATGTTCAAATAGTTTTTGGGTTACATCTTTTTAGAAAAAGTTTTAATTGGTTTGATGGTTAACTATGTTCTTGAGTCTTGACAATCACAGATAGGATTCTACAACCTGTTGTACAGTGACATTGTACAATATATCCATATACTTCCTCCTATTCATTTTAACTATCCTCTTTTAAAAGGGCACGCAAATTAAGAGTTTTATTATAAGGTATTGTGGTGGTGTAAGGTAATTGGAGAGAAGGAGGATATTATTGTGGAGTAAGATGATTAAAATAAGTATTGTTGTGGGGTAATGTGATTAAAATAAGATAAAGTATGAGTATTGTGGGGTATTGTTGTGGGGTAAGGTGATTAAAATAAGTATAAAACTTTACTAAATAAGGAAAGAAGAGAGTTATATAAATAGATGAAAAAGAAAAGGGAGGAGAGTTAAATAAATAGGAGGGAGTATTACATATCTATAAATATATAAATAATATAAAAAGGGTAACTTGAGCTCTCACATGTCACCCAATCCCCTCTCAATGAAGTGCTACATGTCACCCAAAACCTTAAGGTGATGGTTGAGGCCTAACTATTATAAATATTCCTGTTACGCCTCCTCACTCAAATGCCCGTAGGGCTTGAAGAGTGGTTAGTTGTGCACCGGCTCCCCCGTACCGTGTGCTGGGTTTCCACTTCTGAACCCGTGACCTTCGGTCACACCGGCTCTGATACCATGATAGATGAACCATCTCAATCAAAACCTTAAGGTGATGGTTGAAGCCTAACTATTATAAATATTCCTATTAGTTAGTTCATCTTCCCTCATTTAAGAACTTCAATAACACTTTATTTTCACCCACTACATCTTCTTCCTATTGAATTGAAATACGTTTTATATAGATTATGAAGTGTATATAATAATTTCTAGCAAATTATTGGCATTATGCATATTCATGAACTAAAACCTAGCAGTGCCACTACCGTTTCATCTCTTTTCTTTGTATTTCTATTAGATCTGTCGCTGCCATTCATGATTGTCTAGCCACAATTATTAAATCATCGCGGTTTCAACAATATTGTTCCATTTCTACTAAACAATCACATCGCTTATATATTCATAAATGTGAAGACAACTTTGTTGAGATTATTCATTCGTGAATTAAATGTATGACAAATTATAATACAAATCTTACATTATTCGCCTCCATGTTTAGTGTATACGGCAGCTCTGATGAAATACAAAAGTGGGTGTCAGAAGGGTTCGAAGAAAGGATGGAAGGTAAGGGATTAATTAGAAGCTAAGTGTTTGTATTATTTTAGACCATCAAGCCATTGGTAGGTTAGTGACTAATTGTGGATGAAACTTGACTTCGGAAAAGATTTCATGTGGAGTTCCTATGGTTACTTGGCCAGCATTTGTGGAGCAGTTTACATCGAAAAGTTACTGATGGATTCGTCAAGGCACAGTATAATGGGACGGTTTAGGCAAAGTAAAATGGGAAGATGTAAAGGAAATGAATTAGCTTTTGTATTTTTCTTAGCCATTTCAGTTTGAGGTTATGAAATATGGTGACGGTTAAAATGAGTTATTTGCTTTTAATGTTCCTTAAACAATCTTTTTATTGAAAAGTGTGTTTAATTCAAATTATTTCTCGCCAATGGATCTACATCATTGACATTTTCTACCGACCAAACAAGCTTTATTTCTTTCAAAACTACATCGGACCAAATTGGGACGTAGTGAATACGATTTTGCATGCATATTAGTTTGTGGCATAGCCATGGGACCATCACTTAAATAGATTCACCTTATTTGTTAGCTTATTTATCGATATTACTAAAGAGCGAAGATAAACTGAATACCATAAACAATTCCGCGAATTTCGCGGGCAACAAAACAGTTAAACTATCTAAAGCCAATATAAAAAAAAAAAATTCTACACATCTCCTTTTTCCTTAATTCTGATTTCTCTCTAGTCGACAAACCCTCCTCTTTCTCTTCTCTAAATTTCTCTTAAACGACAATCGACAAACACCCCTTCTCCGTAATTATGATTCTAATATGGTGAAAGGGAAGCAATTGACATCATAATCAAGGAGGAAAAACGCATCTAATAATATTTTGGTGAACGAGAAGTAATTTACATCATCATCAAGAAGAAAAAATGAATCTAACAATACTTTGAGGTAAATTTCTACACCAATCATACAAACTATTATTAGAAGAATACAAGCTAAAAAATACGAGCATATAAGAATACGATCTAATGTAAAAAGAATACGAGCATAAGAGAATCACGAACTTAAAAATGCGAGCACATAAGAGTACGAGCTATTAAGATAACAATACGAGCTAATGTAAAAAGAATACGAGTTTAAAAGGATCACGAGCTTAAAAATACGAGCACATAAGAATACGAGCTATTAAGATAAGAATACAAGCTAATGTAAAAAGAATACGAGTTTAAAAGGATCAAGAGCTTTAAAATACGAGCACCTAATAATACGAGCTATAAAGATAAGAAAACGAGCTAATGTAAAAAGAATACAAGTTAATGTAAAAAGAATACGAGCTTCAACTATTTTCATGCATTAAAAATTTTGGATAAAAAAATTCTTTCCTCATGGGTCACGTCATATGATTTGTTCCGCATAGTCACTTAATTATAATAATTTAAGAGAGAATATGATTCATTAACTGTATGATAGAGGAAGATGAAGTCATATGATTTGTTCCGCATAGTCAATTAATTATAATAATTTAAGAGAGAATATGATTTATTAACTGGATGATGAAGGAAGAGGGGAGGAGTTAGAAAAATATGGAAGCGGTCCGAGAGATAAGGGGGATTGGATTGAAAATTAGATTACGTTATTTTTTTTTATTTTTTATTTTTTGCAAAAGTATTTAAAAAAGACTAAAATAAACTTGAATGTACAATGTTATTGTACCTCCAGTTGTATAGTCTTGGAACTGACAATCACAATACAAAGGAGCAAAGATCCTCTCCATTTCCTTCTCTCCATTTCTTGTCCATTTCCTCTCACATTACAATATAATATTAATCTTTTCTTTTTGTTACATTTTTCCTTTATTTATCGATTAAAAATATGGACCGTTAGATTGCCGTGAGATGAAATCTTGACCACTGATAGGAAATGGACCCTCGATTTCTTTTAGAAAATGGAGAGAATCCTAATTGAATACAAAGTTACCTGAATTTGAATTTGAGACTGGTTAAACTCTAATATGAGAAATCACTAAAACTAAGACAAACATTTTTTTTAAAAAATTTAATACATCAACCACCTACAAATTAACTGCATAGACAAGCATGATTTTAATCACATTTTCTTCATTTGTCTTAAAACAATCCCAATATTCCGACTTTTTTATCTATCATGTCATCTCCAAGTCTCCAACTACTTCGTTCTCATCGAACCCACTATTTATAAAATCAAGAAAAATAATTCCAATATCTCTCAAAAATAATAAAATAAATAATTCCAATAAATGTGGAAGATACATAATTTTATATTTCTCAACATTACCCCAAAAAATCAGAAGAAATAAAACAAAATTAAATACCCGAAAATAGAAACACGATGTTAAAGGGATATGTAATGATTCAATCTTTATCACAATGCGGTTTCTGGGCATATCCGAAACGTGACATAAAATTTAAATACCCTCACAATATTTCGATTTTATGCTCAAAACGACAGGATTTATTCGTGCCAGTTACAATAAAAGAGACAAATAAAAACGGGTCGACCCGAATAACAAGCGGGTTAGCAGATGGGTTGAGGTTAGGGAGCATGAGTGAAGATGGATTGTCATATAAAGAGTGCTTTATAGTAAGGAGTTATGAAGTTGGGATTAATAAAACTGCTACTGTTGAAACCATTGCTAATCTCTTACAGGTTAATATATCATTGATTATTTAGTTATCGATATTTTATTTTGAGTGTTTTTCCTTTGGGAAATAATAATATGAAAAAGAAAATGTAGTATGTTGTTATAATTGCGAGTCTTCTTTAATTTTTTTTTTTTTTAGTGACATGAGATATTTTCAAGTGACATTAATGATCATGCCCAAATTTGAGAATTTTGTTGAAAGGTTAGATTTTTGGTTGTTGGAGAATTGGTTAGTATAATTGTTGGCAGTGGCGTAGCTAGGTTAAGCCAACCTTGGCCTTGGCCCGGGGTCTTTTTTGAATTCCATATTAGAAAATAGCAAAGATAGTATCTTACTCTAGTGGCATAGTTGGCCAAAGCTTTTCTAGTAATGAAGCTTCATCTGGAGGTCTCGTGTTTGACTCCACAAAGATGCATCCATTACTTTTTAATTTTTTTTTTGCATCCTGAAACTCTCCCACCCTTATAAGTTATACCATTAGTTGGCTCTACAACTTTTACCCTTATTTATGTAATTACCCTTGCGCCATTTTTTAATTTGTTTTACACATTCTTTATTAATTTGTAAATATTTTCATATAATACTTATTTAATAATTTGTAGACATATTGAGGAGATATGTATTGAAAACTGGTAACATGTAAAATAAGAGACATACAAGGTGTTTTAATTTCGTCAATATATTTAAGTTAAAGACGAAAAGATTAATTTCGGCTCCACCTTAAATTCTGTTCTGGCTACGTCCCTATTGTTGGTAATGTATTTTTTTTTTTTTTTACCTCTCATAAAACATGATATTCGCCCCCTCTTATTCATTTGTGTACCTCTTTTATTCTTTATTATGAGGAGTATTCTAATCAAAGTTAAATAAATGATTGAGACGGAAGGAGTACTTGTTAACTTGAAAAGTTTTTAGAAAAGGTATTTGGGTAAATGAAGGCGATTAACGTGTAAAACCTTGGGAGACAAGATTTTTTGTTGGAACGCAAATTGTGATTTTGTGTTAAGGTTATTGTCCTTGTGTGATTAATAGTATGTTTTAATCATAATTTTGAAATCATGCAGTATCATACTATCATTCACGCTTTTTTTTTATGGTCATGTCACTTACGCGTTTGTTATTTGCCTACTATGTTCTTGAGTTCTTGTTGAGTTGATGGTAGTGTGATGAAATTATGCGGTATCAAACTGTCATTCACACTTTTTTTCCCTCTGTTCACGCTTAGGAGTTCTTTCCTTTCTTTGAGTAAACATGCAGTAATATTCCTTCATATATTTAGGTTCTAGTTATCAGTGGCAGTGATAGTCGTTTACGGGTTTGTTGGAAGGAGCTTTATTTTTCCCTTTTGTTATGTATGTTAGTTGTGGCATTCTTTTGGACATTTGTAGAGCAAAGGCTTCCCTTAACCTTTTAAACTAAAGTCAAACTCAAAGTTTCAGAGATAAATTCATTTGTTAAGTAGAGATTTTGAGTATATTTAATAAATTTGATGTAAAACTTGTCACTCTAAACTTTCGAATAAGGTAGGTTTGTCAAAAGGCAGTTTATTCCGGAACTTGATAACTCTTGCACATTACGGTCCTTTTACATTAGAATAAGCTAAGTTTGCTTGCATTCAACATACAATCAAAGACAATTTCCTATTCACGGATTCCAAATCTTTCAATGTCTCGCCGTCTCCATCGGCATTATCATTGAAATGATTTGAGGAGGGGGTAGAGCCATACAGGTGAGGGGAGTGGGCGATGGTCATTTTATTTCAAATTTTTTCTATTTTGGAAGGATCTAAATTAACTTTTAAAAAAGAAAATAGTCCCTCTATTTCCCCCCAAGGGATGTAGCCCTAGTTTACCAAACAATGGCATTTGCCTTTTCCTTTCCACTCCATTTTTTTTTCGGTGAAATGTGAAAATTCCACTCCATATCCGTCTAACAAACAATACTTATAGATCATTAAAGTCCTAATTTTATATAGTCTTACCATCACAATCAGATGGTGATGATCTTTTGATGAAAGAGGGAGTATGCAGTCAATTGGTGGTTGGGAAATACTCGTAAATGTCACACCTTTCTTACGACACACACACACACACACATACACACAATAAAAGATGAAAGAGGCAACTAATAGCACACGTAACCTTTCTGCTGCAGGAAGTTGGTTGCAACCATGCTCAGGCCATTGGATTCTCTACAGATGGCTTTTCAACAACTCCGACCATGAGAAAACTGCGCCTTATATGGGTGATTGCACGAATGCATATTGAGATGTATAGATATCCTGCTTGGTTTGTTCTGTTACTCTTCAAAAGATTTTTTTTTGTTTTGTTTTGTTTTGTTTTTCGTGTCTATAAATCTAAAATTTGAGCAGGTGTGATGTGATTGAGATAGAGACATGGTGTCAACCAGAAGGTAGAATTGGAATAAGGCGCGATTTAATTCTCAAAGATTATGCTAACGGTGAAGTGATTGGAAGAGCTACATGGTACTATTCAGTCTTAGCTCCCACAGTTAAATTGTTTGTTATTCAGTAGCATGCCACTCCATTAAGAATTACTAAAAACCACTTAGGGGACGTTCGGTTGGGGTTTACAGAAAAGGGAAAGGGAATCATATCCTCTCATTTCCTTTGTTGTTGTTTGTTTTACCTTTTTTTTCCTTTTCCCTTTCTCCCTTTCATTCATTTCTATTACCCCGAATTCCTCTATATATCTACATTTTCCCACCCTCTAAGGTATGGGATTCCCTTTTCCCATCCCACTTGAATACCACCATGAACAACACTCCCATGGACCACTACCGGCACTGCCAACTATCAACCCCACCGACCTAACTACGGTCAGCGAGTTTGTCGGTACTGCCAAGGTCCTCGGAGCCGATATCACCCCACCCCACTGCTCTACCATCATCGACAAAACCCCACCGCCCTTCGAAATCCTTAACTCACTTTCATAACCACCATTCAAACTACTACATGATCAACACATTAAAAAAATCTTCAAATGAACATTAAGTATAAATAATTAAAGGGATATTTACATCATACTATCATTGATATAAAAACGTTGATGATTGGTGAATGTTAAACTATTAAACTAGAAGTTTTATCTTTTAGATTAATCTAAGGTCATGTTCTTTTGGACTGAAATTGTCCGAACTGAACTTAATGAAGCTGAACTGAACTTAATAGAGCTGAACTGAACTGAACTGAAATAAAAATAAAAGATAATAATAATAATAATAAAATTAATACCAATAATAAAAATAATAAATATTATAACAGTATTAGTCATTATTATTATTATATTAATATAATATAATAATATATATAAAAAAATAGTAATATAATAATAAATATAGTAGTAATAATAATATATTAGTAATATAAATGATAACATTGTTAATCATAATATAATATTAAATAACACAATATATTAATTATAATAACTAAAAAATAAATACGATAAGTATAATATAATATAAATATTATTAATAATAATAAATATTAATAATTTATACTACTAATATTGCCATTAATCATAATAATATAATAATATATAAATATATTAAATATAAATAAAATAATAAAAATAATAGTAATATGAAAAATATATATTAATATAATAATAAAAATATTAAATAGATTAATATAATAATAATAATAACAGTAAGAATATAAAATAAGAATCGTATTACTAATGTTTAACTGAACTGAACTGAACTGATCTGAACTTAACTGAACTGAATGGAGCTGAACTGAACTGAACTGAACTTATAGAGCTGAACTGAACCGAACTTATAAGAACTGAAATTAAGTCCAAAAGAACATGGCCTAAGTAAGTTAATGATTTGTTATAAATGATAAATCTATCACTGATATAAAAACGTCAGGAATAAAGAAGGCTTGCCGGCGGCGGCATAGGATCGACCGTCGTCGGATGACCTTAGGCGCGTTGGTGAGGGTGACGTCGATGATAATTGGTGTTGGTTACTGGTGGTGATTAATGAGTGGTGAGCGTTGATGATGGTTGTATATAATTGATTTGTCTTTCATCATTCCTTTACCTTTGCAAACCAAACAAGTAGTAAAGTCAGGGAATTATATTCTTTTTTTTTTCTCCTTTACCCTTTGTTTCCTTTCTTATTTCCTTTCCCTTTTACGAACCAGACGCCCTCTTAATAGTCAATAATTTTGTTAAACATTTAAAAAAAAAATTAATGGTTGGACATTCTAATGCTTTTTAACTCTAACGATTTCATCAAATGCCATTCCAAGTTGCTTGTAGAAAAATCATTAAAAATATTGGTGATATGAGATTATAATGGCACCCATATGACATGATCAACCATTTGGGGTCTCGTGACATTGGAAACTGAAACTTTGTTATTATGTGTATTTTCAAACGTTACGATAAATAAATCGAACCCACGATCATATTTAATCATTACAAAATTTCACCAAAACTCTATAAACAAAAATTTTGGAGATACCCCTATTGCTTGTTTACTTGTATTATATCTGTTTTTCATCCTTCATGCCATCCATCCGACATAATCAAGGAAGCATCATTATTGATTAAGTAAGTCAAGTTCATGGACCTTTTTCCTCGTTGGTTGTGATTTAAATGCTCAACTTTACTTTAAATCCCGCTCCCCGTATACTGATATATATATCTAGAGAAACATGGGACTGATCATGTAGTCACACGACTAATAGGAATGGCTTTACCCGATCTCACGCGCTCAATAGTCTGTTGAAGACTCGTGAGCCGTTGTGACTTATGTTTGTTGCTTCACTTGCTTGCATGGTTGCACCTTCACTTTAAGAAGTTGATTTTCTGTGCAGCGTATAGCCTTATATTATTTAATGAAATATTTGTTTTGACTGACATCATGTATGCTTTATTACATTTCTATTATTTCTTTTTGCAAAAAAATAAAATATGTTGAAGATGCAGCTTTAGTATTTTCTAGAACGATTCTTTAGCTTTAAAGCTATTATTGTAAGAGTATAAGAGAGGTTTATGTAATTCTTATTATATTATGAAGAGATGTAAAAGCTATTTATATGAGTTATAATGGTATGAACATAAGAGTAAATAAGAAATAATATACAAGCAAATTGCTAGAATAAAGGAGATAAATAAGGCTAGAATATATGCATAGTTGACTAGCATCTTCATAGATGGATATTATAAATCATATGCCAAGATTTGTGGAGCCATATCTTTGATTATGATTTTATATTGTTAATACTCCCGCGCAAGATGGACGGTCGTAGACGAAGACCAATCTTGGATGATAATTCGAAAAACTTGGACTTGTGAAGTGGTTTCGTTAGAGTGTCAGCGAGTTGGTCGGTGCCATTGATATGTTGAATAGAACCAACCCTTTTCGAACTTGCTCCTTAACAAAATGGAACGAAAGAGCTAGGTGTTTCATACGGGAGTGGAAAACCGGGTTAGCGGAGTAATGTGTCGCGGATAAGTTGTCACAGTATATTGCAGGCGACGCTTTATGAGAGAAGCCGAGTTCAGTGAACCGAGACTGGCCATAGTATCTCGGATGTGGTGTCAGCAACAGCTCTAAATTCAGCTTCACTGGAGGAGCGGGAGAGTGCACGTTGCTTTTTCGATGACCAAGAGATTGAGTTCTGACCAAGATAGACAAGATAGCCGGTTGTTTATAGGTAGTATTCCGTATCGCCTCCCAAATCCGCATCACAGAATGCGTGAAGAGTGAGGGGAGTTTGCTTGTGAAGATGAATGCCAAGGTGCCATTGAGGTAATGTAAAAGGCATTTAAGAGCAGACCAGTGGGTAGAAGTAGGATGGGTAAGGAATTGGACTAGTTTGTTGACGGGAAAGGCGATGTCGGGTCCTGTGAGTGAGAGGTATTGAAGACTACCCACAATTGCGCGGTAGTCCGTGACATTGACAACGAGTTGGTTTGGTTCTTTAGTTAATGCTGGGTGAGCAACCATAGGGGTGGAGGTCGGGGTGCTTTCGTGCATATTAAATTTATGAAGAAGGTCGGATAGATATTTGGATTGATTAAGGTGGAGACCCCTTTTGGTGGGGTCACTTCGACTCCAAGGAAGAAGGTGAGTGGTCCAAGGTCTTTGAGGGAGAATTTTTGGGACATGTCAGTGATAAAGGTGCGAATATGGGAGGTGTTCGGGCCATTTACGACAATATCCTCGACGTATACTAGGACGAATAGGGTGGTTTTAGTGGCGTTTAAAATAAAGACGGAGGGGTTGAAAACAGAGTTCTTAAAGTGGAGGGATAGCAGGTAGGTCTTGAGCTCAGTGTACCAAGCCCGAGGGGCTTGTTTGAGCCCGTAAATCGCTTTGTGGAGCTTACATACATAATCAGATTTTTCTGTGTCAACAAACTCGGGTGGTTGGTTCATAAAAACCGAGTCAGTGAGGTGACCTTGCAAGAATGCGTTATTGACATCGAGTTGGTGGAGATGCCATTGTTGAGCCACGGCAATGGAGAGGACAAGACGGATAGTCGCTGGTTTTATGATAGGGCTAAATGTTTCCGAGTAATCGACACCAGGGCATTGATGGAAGCCCTTGGCGACGAGTCTCGCTTTATATTGTTTCAATGTACCATCCGAATTGTATTTCACGTGATAGACCCATTTACAACCAACAACGTTTTGGGCTTGGGTGCAGGGAACAAGAGACCATGTTTGGTTGCTGAGGAGAGCTTGGTGTTCGTCAAGCATGGCATTTCGCCATCGTGGATCAATGAGAGCTTGTTTAGTGGTGGTGGGTGTCATATGAGGGATGGGGATAGTGGCTGTTTTTGCATAGTGAGGGTTTGGTTTAATGATATTGTTGGATAGCCGAGTGTTATGTCGAGGAGGTGGTGGTGGGGGCTGTGTCGTGGGTGGAGAAGACGGGGTTGAGGAGGAAGAGATAAGAGTCATGGTAGGGGTAGAAGGAGGAGGTGATAATGGTGAGGAAACAGGGGAGCGTTGGGACGAGTTGGTGTTCGGGGAATTGGGTTCGGGTGAGGGAGGAGTCAGGGAATTGGGCCTGGGTGAGTTGGGTGGCGGTGTCACGGGTAAGGCTGGGTCAAAGAGAAGGATGGTGAGCTCGCACCATTGGTCGGGAGATGGCAGGGGAGAGGGGTTGGTTTTGGCGAGGGTAGGATAGGGAAATTCGTGTTCAACAAATCGAACATGATGGGAGGTAAATAGCTTGGTGCTGACAAGGTCATAATAGAGGTATGCACTCTAAGTGTTCGAGTATCCAACAAATACGCATGGGTGAAATTTTGGATCGAGTTTATGGTTGGTATATGGTCGGAGCCACGGATAGCATAGACATCCAAACGGGCGTAATTTGTGATAATTGGGTTCTTGACCGAGTAATAGGTGATATGGTGTTTTATTGTTGAGAGTTGGTGTGGGTAAACGGTTTATGATATAAGTGGCGGTGACAAAGGCATATGGCCAAAATTTATTTGGCATTTGGGAGTGGGCGAGAAGGGCAAAACCAGTTTCAACCACATGTCGATGGCGTCTTTCGGCAAAACCATTGTGTTCAGGTGTGTGAGGTGGGGAAGTGAGGTGTGTTATTCCATCATTGAGAAGTGATGGGTTTAATTTTTTGTATTCACCTCCATTGTCGAAATAAAATTGTTATTGGTTTTTGAAAATATTTTTCTACTATGTTTTCGAATCGATGAAATGTAAGGAGAGTGCCGGATTTATTTTTAATAGGGTAAAGCCAAAAATAGTGGGTATAGTGGTCGACAAAAATAACGTAGTATTTGTATGAGTCGTGGGATATGACGGGCGAGGTCCATACATCGGAGAAAATTAAGTTGAGTGGGGCAGCGGATTTCAGCGTGGACATTTTTTTTTTGGGTGAAAATGTGAATATCATTAAATTAATCATAGTACACCATACACCTTTCATACTCATCTTAAGCTAAGCCTCTAATCTATTACATCGATTTGTTTTAGCCAAGCCTTACATTTCACTCGTTCCTTATCAAAGCCTACTGTGTTCAATCGTATTTTCAACAACTGATGCACTCCTTTCACTACTCGAATTGGTTGGGTGATATAGTGCTCCAACCTACACTTATTCCTGCAATCCCAAATGCTTTAAATTAGTCCAAAGATAGCCGCCATTATCACCTGCTTTTTCAATAGTGATCTGCACCTCCAACGAAGAATCCAATCCAGCATATTCCCCTGCCACTGAACCTGTAACCAGGTCTGCAGATGCATCAGGCACTGAAAACTGAAAGAGCATTAAAAAAACAAATGACTGTGTGTTTCCATATGCAGTCCACACAGATAGTAAACACCAGCAGTGCTAACACCAAACTTCTGTAGCCTATCCTGCGTTAAAATACGCTGCTGCACATATATCCAAGTACTGAAGTTGTGCTTGGGCACGCATACTCTATTCCAGACCATAGGTACCCAGTCCTTCTTTGGGTAGGGACCAAGTAACCACTGATAACCCATCTGAATAGAATATTTTCCATTCCAAGCACCATTCAAGAACCCTGGCTTAAGAATGTCCTTAACTTTGCAAATCTGTCTCCATGTCCAACTGGAATTCTGAGTGGGTTCATACATCCACTAATCACATTGCTTTATATAAATGTGATGCACCCATTGAACCCAGAGACTCTCCTTCTTAATATGAATCCACCATGCATACTTGCCAATCAGAGCAACATTCCACAAATGACAATTTATAATACCCAATCCACCATGTTCCTTAGGTAAGCAACAAGTCTCCCAAGCAACAGGGGGAGTATGTTTAAACTCAGCATGCCCAGCCCACAGATAATTCCTGCAAATGCTCTCCACCTTGTGAATGACTCCTTTTGGCAATAGAAACGGTCATTACAATGCAGAATTCGAGAGGTGGAGATAATTGGAAATACGTAAATTATAAATAGAGTTTAAATGTTTTAACGTGGCATTAGAAGGGTGTCCCAGGCGAGCGTGCCACAAGCTGCTGGGCGAGGTGGTGGTGGTGATGTAGGCTCGAGGTTGAATGGTTGGTGGTTGCCATTGATAGATGCCATCTTGAAACGGTCCTTGGAGAAGGATGGTTATCTTTGCAAAATTGAGATACTGATAATAGGTTTCTAGCAATAGAGGGAACAATTAGAACTTCATTAAACAAAAAAGAACGAGAAGTGGAGGGAATAGAGAAAGAATCGTGATGCGTTATTGGCAGCGCGGATCCGTCACCTATGATTATGTCATCTGGTCCGTCATAGGGACTATGGAGAGATAGGGTTTCAAGGTCCTTGGCTATGTGATGGGACGCACCACTGTCAATAAGATAGGTCGAGTTGGAGGTGGATGGTGTCGTGGCAGTGTGGGCATGGGGTCAATTCTGTTTTGGCGGGGGTGGAAAGACTACGTTAGGATAGTCACGTTTGAAGTCCGGGCAGTCACTGATGACATGGCCCGTGGCTCGACAGTATTAACAGCGGCCCTTGAAGAGTTTTGGGTTGGGATTGGCCGGGGGTTGCTGATTGTTAGGGGTGGGGGTATGGTGATTCTGACGAGGGTAAGATGCAGGGTAGGGGGTGAGCTGATTGTGATGTCGAGAGGTGTGACGATGGTAGGGTCAATGAGCAGCGTTTGCGGTGGGTGGGAAGGTAGTGTTAGTTGGTTGTCGTTTGACGATTAATTCGTGTTGAATTAGTCGTTCGTGAAAGGCCTCAAAGCTGATAGGGGTATCTCGGGCTCGGACGGCATCGATGAAATTTCTGTAAAGATCGTCAGGGAGGCCGTGGATGATTTGGGCAATGATGTCCTTGTCGTCCATGGGTTTTCCAAGTTGTGCAAGTTGGGTAGTGCAGGCTTTTATGGCTAGCATGTACTTGGAGACAGTGCCATCTCCGAGTGTGATGTATCGTAAGCGATCCTTGATTTGAAGGATATGCCCACGAGATGGATTGGCATAGGTGAGTGCGAGTGTTTTCCATGCTTCGTGTGAGGTGTTGACATCGAGAATGATCGTGGAAATGGACTTATGTAGGGTTCCGGCTAATGCACCAAGGATGAGGCTGTCTTCTTTGTACCAAGTAGCATAGGCTGAGTTCGGTGTTGGTTCAGGGTTTGGCTTGGTTTCTGTCGCGGGTGGGGTGATGATAGGTGACGGGGGTGGGTTGGTTCTATCGAGGAAGGCATAGATACCGTACCCACGAAGGAGACGGGTAATCTGATATTACCAAGGGCGATAGGTGGAACGGGTTAGTTTGATACAGTTGGGAAAGAAGATGGAGATAAGTGGTTTCGTCGGGTCATCGGAGTTTGGAATGAGGTTGTTGTTGTTGGTTTCCATGGGGATGCGTGAATGATGGTGATGATGAAGGTGTGGATCGAGATGGATCGTGATACCATGTAAGAGTATAAGAGAGGTTTATGTAATTCTTATTATATTATGAAGAGATGTACAAGCTATTTATATGAGTTACAATGGTATGAACATAAGAGTAAATACGGAATAATATACAAACAAATTTCTAGAATAAAGGAGATAAATAAGGCTAGAATATATGCATAGTTGACTAGCATCTTCATAGACGGATATTGTAAACCATATGCCAATATTTTTGGAGCCATATCTTTGATTATGATTTTATATTGTTAATAATTATAATGTTGCTGAGTTTGGATTGAGTTTGCATCAAATATGAAATCATTTAACGTAGATGTACGTACTTAAATTGATACTTGTTGTAACGGAGGCATTCCGTTACTAAATAGTTACTCGATTGTGATAAGAACAATAAATAACGAATGTAAATAAATTTGATACAAATATTACGTGGTTCACCATTAAAATAATAGGCTACGTCCACCCTACAATGATATCAAATTTCACTATTGTGGAGAAAATAGTGCAACAATAGACCGATACACATGTGCTCCATATGAGCAAAAGTATACCTTATTCTACCAACAAAATATAGTAGTGTCAAAGGACAAAAGAGACTATCCAAACTAAGTTCAACCCGCAAAGAACTCGCCAATAAGACGAAAGACAAACGATCTTGAGGCCAACCAATATCCGAACAAACTCATCCGATCTTCAAATAGTAGAACATCTACCTAGGGGACCAAGGAAGTTACAATTCACATGATTTTGCAATTCACATGAAATGGGAAAAAAGTGTTTGGTTGAAATGTGAGAATTCTCATATATCTAAGGGTACCTAGGTAAGCAACTTCTCCCATCATGGAGGAATTAGAGTTCCTATGGAACTTCAATTCATGGGATTTGGGGCAAACAAACAACCCACTAATTTTATAAATCACATGAATTGCAATTCATGTGTTTTATGTTGGGTAACCAAACAACCCCTTAACAGTCCGGAACATGCTGAGTTTTTTTTTTCTCGGAAGGAATCTCATAAATCGACCTTGTTTATTGTGATCCCAAATATTCTCTAACTTAATTAACCTAGAATAATACTCCGTACTTCAATTTTTAATTTTATAAAATTTATTCCACCTAAGATACAATATCTAAATTAGTAAAAAAATAGGACTAAAAACCAAAGTCACGTACAAACATAAACTACCAAAAAAATGATAGATGAACCATCTCAACCAAAACCTTAAGGCGATGGTTGAGGCCCAACTATTATAATTATTTATATTACGCTCCCTCACTCAAATGCCCATTGGGCTTGAAGAGTGGTTAGTTGTGCACCGGCTCCCCCGTATCGTACGCTGGGGTTCCATTTCGTGAGTTTTTGAGGAGTTTCGAGGTTGCCAGGATTCGAACCCGTGACCAAAGGTCACGATGGCTCTGATACCATGATAGATGGACCATCTCAACCAAAACCTTAAGGTGATAGTTGGGGCCCAACTATTATAATTATTCCTATTAAAAACAACGCTTTAGTAAGAGTAATAGCAATAGAAGAACTTTATATTAAGTTCTTCTTATGCCATATCATATTTTATTAGTTCTAATATTTAAAAACTTTTATACACAATATATGACATTTACATAAAGTTTTTAAATAAAAAATAAGTAATTGGTCTTTCACATTTTTCAAAGTGTGTTTATTGGTCCCCAAATTCCCATATATGAACAAACCAAGTTCTTATTTTATAACTAACAAACTTGTAGTTACAATAGATAAATTTTTTAATTTGGATTATTATTGACAACACCAAGAATAAGAACTTGATAAATGAGAATTTGGGGAAAATATTTGTATTGAATTGAATGAATTAATCGTAATACATCGCCTTGCTTATATATATAGTTTAGCCTAGTTGTTACCTAATACAATTCCATATACTTTAGGTAACTAAAAGATACATAACTTTCTTACCAATATAGTATACAACTAGAATATCAAAGATATTATTACGAGTGCTAAAATATCGTCCAATACTCTCCCTCAAGTTAGAGCTCGTGGTAAACCGAGACCCAACTTGAATTGCAAATAATGAAATCTTTCTCGTCCCAATGCTTTAGTAAATAGGTCGGCAATTTTCTCCTTGCTTCTGACAAGGGAAGTGGAGATTTTTTTACTTAGCAAGTGATGTCGAACAAAATGACAGTCAATTTCGATATGCTTGGTTCGATCATGGAACACCGGGTTTTTAGCAATGCGTAAAGTTGCTTGATTATCGTAATAAATCTGCATCGGTCTCGTGTGATCAATACCCAACGAATGAAGGAAGGCTTTTACCCAAATCAACTATTTCGTTGCTGCAGCTAGGGGTCGATACTCGACCTCTGCTATTGATAGCGCTACCCTAGCTTGCTTCTTGACCTTCCATGAGATAGGTGTATCACCTAATGCTACGAAATATCCAGTTAATGATTGCCTAGATATAGGACAACGTGCCGAATCCGAGTCTGAGTACCCATGTAATTTGAGCTCGGAATTCTTGTTCATTATAAGACCTTTACTTAAACCGCCTTTTATATAACGCACCACACGCAATGCGGCCTCTATGTGCTCCTTCCGTGGCTCGTGTACAAACTGAGACAATATATGGACCGCATATACCAAATATGGCCGCGTTATCGTCAAATATATCAATCGTCCTACCAACCGTCTATAACGCATTGGATCCTTTAGAACATACCCGTCTGAAAACACTAGCTTGTGATTTTGTTGAATGGTGTATTTACGAGATTTGCTCCTTCTAATCCCGCGTCTTTGACTATCTCTAGTGCATATTTACGCTGACAAAGAAACAAACCCTTTGGACCCGTAGCAACTTCGATGCCTAAGAAATATTTAAGCCGACCAAGATCCTTTATTCCAAAGCTTTTATCAAGAAATTGTTTCAACTGTGTGCTAGACGCCTCGTCATTGCTAACTATAACCATATCGTCTACATATACTAATACCTCAAGAAAAATACCTCCTTTATTGTAGGTGAATAAAGAATAATCCGTCAATGACTGCTCGAAACCATACCCTTTCAATGAGTCAGCAAGTTCTGCGAACCAATTACGTGAAACTTGCTTTAAACCATATAGCGATTTGAGCAATTTACATACCTTATTCATTCCTCCGACCTCAAAACCTTGAAGCAGTTTCATGTAGACTTCTTCACTCAGCTCTCCGTGTAGAAAAGCATTATTGACATCTAACTGGGCTATCGACCATCCTTTGATTATGGCCACATCTAATAAACATCGGACACTCGTCATTTTGGCAACCGACGCAAATGTTTCATGGTAATCAACCCCTTCTATTTGGGTGAATTCTTGCACAATCAATCTTGCTTTATAACGTTCAATGGTTCCATCGGCTTTATACTTCACTTTGTAGACCCGTTTGCACCCAATGGGTCGCTTTTCTTTCGGCAAATCCACAATATTCCAGGTCCTATTTGCTTCGAGAGCTTCAATTTCTTTACCCATTGCTTGTCTCCATTCGTGCTTTCTGGCTGCTTCTAGGTAATTTCGAGGCTCTTGTATTGCATCGATTTTTGCTAGAAAACACCTGTAAGAAGAAGAAAAACAATCGTTTGTGACATAATCAACTATTGGATAACGGGTACCTTTCTTTGGGGATGACGATTGGCCTGAGTGAGCATGTTCTTCGGGGTTTACAACTCGTGTCGACTTGCAAAAATAATCTTTCTTCCAATAGAGATCAAATTATTCTCGCGCACCACGACCTGTAGGTATGTCATCAACGATAGGTCCTTCTTCAACAATCGGTTCCTGTATAGTGACACCCTCTTCTACAATGTCTCCTTCATTTTCAATGGCAATATTTTGATCACTCCCCCTTTCCTCGACACCCATACCATTCGGACTATCCACCACACTTGGTGCTACCTCGGCATTAATAGCCTGTGTCTCAGGTGGTGTGCCCGTTTCATTGTGGTCTTCATTAAATATAGGTTCATCATTTTGTTTATTGGAAACAACTTCAAGAAATGGAAAAGTATGCTCATAAAATATCACATCGCGAGATTCCAATATTGTCTTTCGCTTTAAATCATACAATTTCCATCCTTTTTTTTAATATATGGATAACCAATAAAAATACAACGCTTTCCTTGCTCATTAAATTTATCCTTCGGTCTATCTTTGTTATGGGCATAAGCTAGACAACCAAAAACACGTATGTTGCCGAGGGAAGATTTTTTGCCATATAAAACTTCATAAGGAGTCAAACCATTTAAAATACGAGTGGGAGTCCTATTAATTAAATATGCAACTGTTAAAATACATTCTCCGCAGAGCTAGATAGGTAACTCTGCTTGGAAGCGTAGTACTTGAGCCTTTTCAAGGATTTATCTATGCTTTCGTTCTACCGTACCGTTCTACTGTGGTGTATCAACATTACTTGTTTGGAAAATCATTCCATGTTCATCATAATTCTCTTTCATTGTCCCTGAAAGAAATTCGGTCCCATTGTCACTTTGTACAACTTTAACCCGCTTCCCAAATTGTGAAATGGTCATTTGGAAAAACATTTTCATCAATTGACTAAATTCTCCTCTACTATGATCATCTACTACAGTCAAAAAGTAATGAGCACCAGATAAACTACTCATATGGTAAGGACCCAAAATATGACAATGAATTAATGCAAACAATTCATTACTTCTTTTATTATTAATCTTAAAAATGGACCGTGTTTGCTTAGCACGACAACAAGGGTCACAAACAGTACGAGTATTCCAAATTAATCACAACCAACAAAATTAGAGAATAAAGGTAAAGTACTACTAGAAAGATGACCAAGTCGTCTATGCCAAAGTCGGACGTTCTCAGTGGTTTTGATCCTTGACACGGTTTCTCGGCCACTCCTCATTATGTAAACACCATCCTTGTGCTCACCCCGTCCATCTGCATCCTCGTAGACCGGTCCTGTATAACACAATAGTCAGGGTAAAAAGTCAGAAAACAATTATTTTCTTCTACTAATTGTTTAATTGAAATTAAATCACAAGTGAGCAATGAAACATATAGCACGTCTTTTAAAATAAAACTCTCGTTCAAAGCAACCGTCCCATGATCTTGGGCAATAATATGAGAACCATTTGGCAACCCAGCCGTGGATGCCCTACTAGTCCAAATTTCGTTGAGTACTTCTCGTCGTCCCATCATATGATGAGACGCTCCACTATCAATTAACCATTCACTGTTATCATATTTAATTTGCGTGCCTGTCAATTTATGGATAGCTTCGATTTTATTACCCAAAAGACCACGCAGAGCAACAACTTCATCCGAGGTGAAGGCTGATTGCCCTGTTTTTGCGCATCAGTGTCATTCGTTGATGCTGCATTCGCTACTTGAAAGGTATTGCCTCTTCCTCGTCCTCCACGACCTTTGCCACCGCGACGGCCGCGTCCTCTGCCACGACTTGGGTACCCATGTTTCCCCCAACAATTTTCCTCGGTGGAGTAGTCTTTATTGCAGAACGTGCAATGCAATGAGGCTTGTTCTCCTTGCTCTTGACTCGTGTTGGCTCCATTACCTCGAACACCACCTCTCGTCGTCTTAACAACCATTGTCGCCTCATTGCTTTCTTCTTTCACCTTTGTCACGGCTATGTGTCTTTCTTCCCGTAACATAAGTGAATATGCTCTTCTTAATGAAGTAATGTCATCCTCCATAAGCAAATTTGACTGGATGTTGCCATAAAGAGTGGTGTCGAGACCCATAAGAAACTGATGCACCTTCTCTTCCCCGCGTTCCTTGAGTAATGTTGCTGCCGATCCACAAGTACATTGCGAAACCCGACTATAAGTGGAAAACGCATCCCATATAGATCAGACTTCAATTTGGTGTAATATTCCACAATGGATTGATCTTTGCCTTGCTTACAGTCGTTGAGCTCGCTCTTCAATTGATTCACTCGCAGCGCATTACTTGTAGAAAACCGCTCTTTAAGTTCCTTCAAATTTCAGGCACTGTCCCTAAAAACGTAATACTAGGATGGAGTCGAATCTCAATGACGTTCCTCAGCCATGCTTTAACCATGGCGTTGCATTGACGTCATGCTACGCTCTCAATGCTTTCGTCTTATCCTGGAGCAGTGACTGGTTTCTCAATTGCACCCTCGATAAAGGTCAACTTGTTTTTAGCGTTGAGACCATTCCGGACTGCGTCAGCTCAGAGTTCATAATCTCAGAAGGGTGAATGTACAACGGCAAGGTCGGGCCAGTTTGTTCATATTTCGTACCACTGCCTCCGCCTCCCTATCCTTCTTTCCGGGAATAATTGTGCCGCCAGTCATCGCTACAAGGTTTTGTTAAAAAATTGGTTTGTGGTGAAGAATTACGAAAATTGTGATGTATAATTGCTCAGGATCAAGATGTCTCTGATGCCATGATAAAGGAGAATTTGGGGAAAATATTTGTATTGAATTGAATGAATTAATCGTAATACATCGCCTTGCTTAAATACATAGTTTAGCCTAGTTGTTACCTAATACAATTCCATATACTTTAGGTAAATAAAAGATACATAACTTACTTACCAATATAGTATACAACTAGAATATCTAAGATATTATTACGAGTGCTAAAATATCGTCCAATAGAACTACTATTATTATTACTCTAAAGGAAAATGAAAGGACGCCACCAGATAACACTCAATTTGGGCGTCACCCTCTCACATGGGGTGAGTGGGGACCCTTTTAATTAAGAATGGATGTGAGAGGTGTCTAGAGTCTCCTAGGGTTTCGTCTATCATATCTTAGCGTCTCTCCTTCTTGCTCGAGGCTAATCTCGCGATTTCGACCACGAGATTGTGGTTTGCTTTGTTGTCTTTATTTTGCTTTTGTTTTTTCTATGCAGGGCCAGGTAGAGAGTTCGATGCGAGGCTTAATCCGTGACGGGAAGAGGCCGGTTGTGGAGAACGATGAGGGTGACGATAGGGTTTTCGAATGGGATGAGGGCGTCGATGGTGGGATCGAGAAGAACAAGCTGGTTCTCGTTGGTAAAATTTGGGCATCCAAATCTGTTAATGCTAAGGCTGCCATTGATTCAATGATTAGGTTATGGAACCCTACGAAACCTATGATTGAGAATGTTATTGATGCGAAGGAGAAGCTTTTCGTCTTTCGATTTGGGACCGAGCGTGATAAAGCTAGGGTTTTGGAGGGTCAGCCGTGGCACTTCGACAAATTCCTGTGGTGTTTCAACGAGCCAAATTGCGAAGGTAAATCTACCGATGTTCCTCTTTTCCTTTTCCCAATTTGGACGAGAGTCTATGATTTACCTATCAATGGCCGCTCGTGTGAGGCGAATGTTCCTAATATTGGGGCATCGTTGGGGTCGTATATAGCTATGGATGTAGGGCCGAATTATGACCTTGACCGAGCTATCCGAATTCGGGTTTTGCATGATGTTATGGCTCCTCTTAAAACGAAGGTACCAATTAGAATGAAGGGAGGGCAAATTGTTGATTTTGAGGTGAAGTATGAACGTTTACCTTTGTATTGCTATGGGTGTGGACATATAGGACATGGGGAGAAGGATTGTGACGATGGGCCATACGAAGAAGGGGAACTGCTTTATGGGGACTGGCTTAGGGCATCTCCGCTGAAGGTGATTAAATAGCCGGTTGAGGGTCCGGGCCGAGCTCGACGTGATCTGAATAATGAGTTTGAGACGGAGAAGTTTCGTGCTGGTGACGTTGACATAGCGAAGATGATCGATAAATTGCAGGCGATTGCTCTTGATTTGAAAACAAAGAAAGCTGTGACAAAGCATGATAGGGGGACTAATGAGCATGGTGAGGCAACCACGGGGTTCTCTGAGAACGAGCTGGTGGTGGGGGAGAGGGAGGTCGAGGAAACTGTTGATGCTGGTGGGAGAAAGGGGAAGGGGAGCAGTAAGGAGGAGGGGAGTTTAATTGTTACTAGGGCAGAAACGAGGGGGGAGATGGGCAGTGAGGGGAGGAATGTGACGGTCGGGGGTGAGCTGCGTGTGGATGGGGCAACATCGGGTTCTGTTCCTAGAGTGGTGTCGGTGGAGAAATGGCCAAGGACGTGGATGAGGCTGGCAAGGGACGTGATTGAGAGGAGCCATGAGGGACCGGGTTGTGAGGGTGGGAAGAGAAGCCGAGATGATGAGGTAGGGGCCGGGGGCAGGAAGAAGCTTAAACATACTACAGACGGGGACGTCTTAATATCTGAGGCGGAGGTTGAGGGTGCTCAACCCCGCTGGGCCCAATGAATCTTCTAAGCCTTAATTGTCGGGGCTTGGGCAACCCCGACGCTGTAAATAATTTGCGTGCTTTGGTACGCAAGAAAGTCCCGGCCATGCTATTTTTATGTGAGACTAAGTTGTGTGGTCCTGAGATGAGGAGGGTGAGAGAGAAGCTGGATGGGTATTTTGGTATTCGGGTTGACTGTGGCCCTGTTCTTTCTGGCTTTTTAGAGCCGAATCGAATCAAATCGAATCGAATCGAATGGAGCCGAATCAATCGAATCGAGCCGAATCGAATCAATGGAGCCGAGCCGAGCTGACCGAAATGAATCGAATCAATGGAGTGAAATTTGGATCGAATCGAATCGAATAGAGTGAAAAATCGAATCGAATCGAATAAAGTCAATTGAATTTGAATCAATCGAAATAATCATATTAATATTATTATTAATAATAATATTTAATATTATTGTTATTATCAACTATAATAATAATAATAATATTCATAGTATAATACTATTTATACTAAAATTATTATTTTAAAGAAAAAAATTATAATATTATACTCCCTCTGTCCCGGTAATTTGTTGTCCTATTCCATTTTGGAGTGTCTCATTCAATTATTGTCCTTTCTATTTTAAGAATGAACTTGATGAACAATTTGATCATTCACACTCAATTTGGTCCGCTTGTCATTTTATAATTGGCCACTCCTCTTTCCTTGGTCTTTGTGCCAAAATCAAAACAACAATTGACCGGGATAGAGGGAGGAGTATATGAATAATCATAAATTATAATAATGAAAAAATAGTAATTTTTTACTAATAATATTCTTAATAACAATAATAAATAATAATGTCAATATTAATAATGATATTAGTAAAAATAATTGTTTCGAATAAAAACACTCAAGTAAGCGTTGCTCGAATCCGGGTCGGGTCAACGCGCTCTTCTCAGACGATGACACCTCGAACCTATGCTTGCTCTCTCCGGATGGATCTTTCACGCGTAACAAATAGGGCCTCAGAGGGTTCGCAATAGGTCCTTCTCTGATGTCTTACGGTAATGTTGGATAGTTGGGACCTTGCTTGAAGCTAAGGTTTCCGTGCCCTCTCATAGTAGCTCGAGTAGTCTTACTTTTAGAGAGAGGAAGTTGTTGGTGAGAAGTATTTTACCATTGATGGGTGAATAATGAGGTATTTATAGATTTCTATGTGTACCTTAAATGATGGTCATGCAAGCATAGTTACCATATTCGCTATGAATACGCCTTATCGATTCGCGATTCGCTTATAGAAAATGTGTTATATGTATTTTCGTGTCGAGTTGATAGAATTCGCTTTTAACAATTCGTGATTCGTAGAGTATCAAGCGAATCCGTAACCATGTTGGCAAGCGTGTTGACTTGTATGACCCCGTATTGTTCTTTGGGTCAAGTCGGTTGGGCGTGCCCCATCAATAATATTAATAATAAATGTTATTAATTTTAATAATAATAATACCAATAATTATAACAACAACAACAACAATACTACTACTACTAATAATAATAACAATAATAATAATAAATAATATTATTATTAACATTAATAACATTATTATTCATTTTAACAACAACAACAACAATATTATTCATTTTAATAATAATATTCATAATAATAATAATAATAAATAAATTATTAATAACATTATTATTAACACTATTATTAAATATAATAATAATAATAATAATAATAATAATAATAATAATAATAATAATAATAATAATAATAATAATAATAAAGAATAATATTAAAAAAAAAAATAGTATTATTGATAACAAAATTAATAATAACTATTAAATTTAAGATGAGTAAGGTGAAATGAGTTTGAACTTAATGGAGTCAAATCGAATCAATCGAATCGAATGGAGTGAGTGAAATGAAATCGAACTAAATGGAGTGAATCAATCAATCGAATCAATGGAGCCGAATCAATCAATCGAGCCGAATCAATCGAATCGAGCCGAATCAATCAAGTAGGTGAAAATAAGCCAGAAAGAACAGGGCCTGTATGGGGAGAGCTGGGGGTCTTGCCTTTCTGTGGAAAAAGGAGATAGAGTGTACTCTTTTGACGGCATCGGTTCATAATATTGATTTGTTGGTAAAGGAAAGCGATAAGGAGTGGCGGGTCACAGGTTTCTACGGATGGCCTGTTGTTTCTGATAGACATTTATCTTGGGAGCTGCTGCGACTTCTAAGCGGGCAATCAATTTTACCATGGCTATGTATGGGTGACTTTAATGAGGTTCTTCTTTCAACCGAGATGAAAGAGGGGAGTAGACCACAGTGGCAGATGAACAATTTCCGAGCAAATTGTGGATGATCGTGGCCTAACGATATTGGGTGGGAGGGATACCAGTTCACTTGGGATAATGGGCAAGCAGGAGAAGCGAACAGACAAAGCATGATCGATAGAGCTATGTGTACTAGCTCGTGGTTGGAACTTTTCCCGTATGCAAAAACTATCCATTTGACACGGGAATGTCCGACCATGCGCCAATTAAGGTGCTCTTGGATAGGCGTGCTGCAGTGGTGGAGGTGAAGCGTGGTTTTAAATTTGAGCAGATGTGGATTGGTGAGGAAGGGTGCGAGGAGGCGATAAGGAGAAGGGTCTGTAAGGGTCAAGGGGAGTTGGGTGCGGCTCTTAATGCGTGTGCTAGAGAATTACAGGTGTGGAAGAAATCTAGTATTCGTAAAATCGGGTATATGGCCGAGCGCAAATGCAGACAATTGGACCGATTGTCTAACGGGAACAGGACCGAGGAGGAGATTAGGAAGCGGAAGAAACTTGTTTCTGAAATTGCTACACTTCGACGTCAAGAAGAGCAATATTGGAGGCAATGGCCGAGAGCTTTGTGGTTGCAGGACGGAGACCGTAATACTAAATTTTTTCACACTAGAGCTGGAGAGCGGAAAAGAAAGAATTATATAGGGATGCTTATTGATGATAATGGGGTTGAGAGGACGGGACAGGAGGCAATTGCGAGTGTTGCTTCGAGCTACTTTCAGAACCTTTTTACATCGTCACAGCCAAGGGATTTTGATGATATGCTACTGGGCTTGGAAGGACGAGTTCTGGACCGGATGAATGCTATGCTACGGCTTGATTACCGAGAGGAGGAAGTTGTGGAAGCGTTGAATTAAATGCACCCGCTTAAAGCACCAGGACCGGATGGTATGAATGCTCTCTTTTTCCAGTCTTATTGGCACATTGTTGGGTCGGATGTTATTGCTACGGTCTTGGGTATTTTACGCGGTGAGCTGGACCGGGGTGATTTTAATAAGACTAATATTGTGTTGATTCCAAAAAAGAAAGCGCCGGACAAAATTAGAGACTTCCGTCCTATTAGTCTTTGCAATGTGGTATATAAGCTGGTTTCCAAAGTCCTTGCTAATAGACTAAAAGGTTTCCTTGGAGAGATTGTGTCTGAGAACCAAAGTGCGTTTACTCCGGGTCGGTTGATAACTGATAATGTGCTTATTTCATTTGAAATGTCTCATCATATGAAGTGCTCGAGTAATGTGGAAGGAAGTATGGCGATTAAACTGGACATGGCTAAAGCTTATGACAGGGTGGAGTGGGTGTTTCTCAGACGGGTTCTGGAGGTGATGAATTTTGATAGGGGATGGATTTCGCGGGTCATGACTTGTGTATCGTCTGTTTCCTTCTCGGTTCTCATCAATGGGGTCCCAATGGATGATTTTTGTCCACAGCGAGGTTTACGCCAGAGGGATCCTCAATTGCCATATCTGTTTATTCTATGTGCGGAGGCGCTTTCTAACCTTGTCCGGAGGGCTGTGGAATGTGGGTCCCTTCACGGGCTAAGGATCTCGAACTGTGCGCCGGCTATTTCTCACTTATTTTTCGCGGATGATAGTATATTTTTCGTGAGATCAAATGAGGAGGAAGCAGGTGTAGTGAATAATATTTTGCGACGATATGAAGCAGGTTCGGGCCAATTAGTCAGCTTGGACAAGACCACTGTTTCTTTTAGCAAAGGGATTCGAAGGGGAGTGTGGGCACGGATCGTGGCGAGACTTGGGGTGAGGGAGGTGGAGATTCAGGAGCGATAACTTAAGTTGACCGACGGTTGTAGGGAACTCTAAAAAGGTCCTCACGGACTTAATTCGGGATAAGCTGAGTAAGAGATTACAAGGTTGGCGCGGGAAATTATTGTCGAGGGCTGGTAGGGAGGTTCTCATAAAGGCAGTGGCCAATTCACTTCCTACCTACGTGATGAGTGTGTTCAAAATCTCGGCGAATTTTTGTAATGTTCTTAAATCGATGGTGGCACGGTTTTGGTGGGGACATGAGGAAGGTAAGAGGGGTATCTCTTGGGTCTCGTGGAAGCGGTTATGTCGGCCCAAGTGTGATGGGGGATCGGGTTTCGAGATTTCGAGCTGTTTAATGATGCGCTTTTGGGTAAACAAGCTTGGCGTCTTGTGACGGAACCTGATTGCTTATGGGCTCGTGTAAGGAGGGCGCGCTATTTCCGTTTGGGTGAGTTTATGTCTGCAGAGCTGGGCCATAGACCGAGCTATACTTGGAGGAGTATTCTTGGTGCCCGAAAAGTGTTGGAGAGAGGATTGAGACGGAGGATAGGGGACGGGCGAGACACGAGGGTGTGGGGGCATGCGTGGGTCGAAGGTAGTGGAAGTGGCAAGGTGATATCCCCGTGTGGACCAGGGAACGAAGTGATGGTCGTTGCTGATCTTCTTAAGCCGCAAGGGAAGGGGTAGGAGGAAGAGACTGTGGAGCGTATGTTCCAGCCTTTCGAAGCTAACCGGATTCTTAATATCAGAATCAACCCGAACTTGCCGAGAGATACGTGGTACTGGAGCCTTGAAAGAGACGGAGAGTACTTAGTTAAGACGGCGTATGCGTGCTTGGTAGGGGACACTTTTGTTACAGGTGGTCCGTCGAATTGGGAAAAAGAAAGATGGTTTTGGAATCGGCTATGGAAAGTACGGGTTTGGCCTCGCATCAAGCTTTTCTTCTGGCAGCTGTGTAGTGGAGCTCTGGCAACCTTGGACAACATAGCAGCTCGGGTCATAGGTGAATCTTCTTCTTGTTATTTCTGTACTTCTAATTCCGAATCATCTGTACATTTGTTCCGAGATTGCAGTGTGGCTAAGTGGGTGTGGAGTTCTCTTAATTTGGACGGGGCAGAGGAGGGAGGTACCGTGGATGGGGTGGGCGTGGTTCGTGACTGGGTGGAGGGTGTATTGCGGGAAGCAGAAGAGCGAGATGTAGAGAAATATATGATTGGATGTTGGGCGATCTGGGAACATAGAAATAAGGTGTCTTTCGACGGGGTTTTAGTGGAGCCGGATAGAATTACGAGTAGGGTCAGGGATATCCTTTTGGAGTTGGAGACCAGGGAGGATGGTGGACGAGAACGACCGAGGAGGAGGGAAAGGAGGGATGAGGTGAGAGGGAATGACGGGTGGAAGCCGCCGAGGAATGGCTATGTTAAAATTAATGTGGATGCGGGGGTTAAAGAAGAGGAAGGGGTTAGTACGGGGGTGCGTGGTGTGTCGGGATGCGCGAGGAGAGGTGTTATGGGGAATGACGACGGTGCGCAGCTCGGAGTGGGATCCTCGGTTTGCTGAAGCGGCTGCGGTATATGACGGGTTACTAGAGGCACAGGTTCGTGGACACCAAGAGGTCATGGTGGAAAGTGACTGCCTTCAGGTGGTAGAAGCGCTGCAAGCACAAAGGAACGGGAAGAGTTCGTTTTTGTTACTTATTGAAGACATTTTATCGCTTTCAAATAGTTTTCTTTCTGTAATTTGGTCGCATACGAGTCGTATTAATAACTCGGTAGCACATGCTTTAGCTCATATTTTTCCTAGGGCAGTTGGTAAAACTGTGTGGTCGAACATTTTACCTCCTGTTGCGAGCTCTGCGGTGGCGTATGATTTATCCTTAATATATTGATACCCTTCGGGGTGTTTTCTTCAAAAAAAAAAAGAATGAATGTGAGAGGGTTTCACCCAATTTGAGCGCCACCCGATGACGCCCTATCAGTGTCCTACTCTAAGAAAGTCAAAAACTAAGAAACGTCCAAAATACCAAGAGCTAGGTAGTAGGTACATACGTAGCAATAAGTTAATAATACACGAGACTAATGGCACTCAGCAGCAACACGTGCGACTGACAAGAAATAGGCGTGACTCGCGCGTTCAGTTTCTTACTTTGGCTTTGTTCCTTCTATGCTTTGCTATAAGACTCTTGCCTTTACGTCTTCGACACAAATCCTTTCACAACAATATTTGTCATATCTCACTGTAGCAAATGGGTGATGATGAGCATGGACACAAGGAAACTGGTGCGCGTCGGTCCTCAAATCGCCGATGAATATGCCATACACTGTCCAAAAGCCCTTCGGTTAGTCCTTTGAATCTAATTTGATCATCTTTTTTTCTTTTTGCTGTTGTCCATAAGCCTAATCCCTTATATTATACTGTCTATGGTAGGTTAGATGTAGAAAAAAAAGGTAGAGGTTGTTTTTAATGACTCCGTAGTAAAAATCGCATAAAAATTTAATTGTCTGACTACTACCTCAAAACATCAGAAGTGGATACAGTTAAGTGTAACATCCAGATTTACTCCATTATACTCTCAAGATTAAATTGCTTAGTTTTAGCTCATTGTTTTGTTTCTATGCATCTTCTCCAACAAACTTGTGCATCAATATATCTTTCTTACTCCCTTCAAGGGGAAAAAAAACTTTCAAGGGTGCCAAAGAGTCCTAACATATTAATGGGAATTCCATTGAAACGACCCAACTTGATGTGTCTTGTGTCTTTGAGTATCTAAAGCATAACGACTTGATATCTTCTGACTCGTGGAAATTTGTCTAGATTGGCATTTCCTGAGGAAAATAACAAAAGCTTGAGAAAGATCCCGAAGCTGGCAAATCCTGGCCACTATTCAAAATTGGGGCTAGGGGTAAGATTGTTCAACATCCGTATGCTAATTGTGAATATGTTTTTAATTTTGCTTTTCATTCCCCCTCCTCTTCAAAAGTTTCATTATTATTGACACGCGACACTCAATTTGCTTCCAAATGTATATATAACAGCCGAGAAGAGCTGATATGGATATGAACCAACATGTAAATAATGTCACCTACATTGGATGGGTTCGAGAGGTCAGTACTTATTTATTTTCAGCCGATCCAGATCATTCAATTGCGCATTTGCGCTCCAAAGTGAAAGAATTTGTTACTTCATATGCGTGTTTTATCTAAAAAGGTTTACTAAAATTTAAAGGGTCAAGGTAACATATTTATTAGTAGCAATGTTTCGAGATAATGCATCTATATAAGTATATATGACACTAGTCGATTATTTATTACATGATTTTTGTTTCACTAGAGTATGCCTCAAGAAATAATAGACACCCATGAGTTGCGGAGCATAACATTGGATTATAGGCAAGAGTGTCAACAAGATGATGTTGTGGATTCCTTCACAAGCGCTGAAACAACCGATGAAATTCCATTAATTACACTTTTCAAAGGAAAAAATAGAGTACCTTCAGCAACAAGAAACGACTATGATGATGGTGTTCAGTTTTTGCATTTACTGAAATTGTCTTCTGATGGGTCTGAAATTAACCGAGGGCGCTCCGAATGGAGGAGTAAACCTCAGAGATAATGAGAGATCAAATATTGTCTTAATTACTTATTCATGGTGTATATGTAACTGATAATAATTTCATAATTAAATAGTTTCGATGGTTGTGCATTGATTAATAGAAGTATCCGGATAAATCCATTTTAAACTACCCATTTTAACTTAAGACGGATAAATCCGTCTCAAGAGAGACTTATTGCTCTCTTATTGAGAGCACAAAGTAATTTCACGTTTACAATGGAGTAAAGCTTTTCTACATTCTCTCTATTTTAAGGTTTGGTACGTTTTCTTTACATTTACATTAGAAAATAAAATTTGACAGCCGGGTAGCTCGAATTCTAATACCAAGTGGAATGAAGGCATATCCAGTCAAGAACAGCACCACTACAAAACCCTTCAAGAGAGGCGTTAATAAGATCAGCATGTTCAGATTTCCGAGTTACTCTTACAAATTCACGTGCTCCTGCAAGTCAAGAAGAAATATACGCAATTTCATCGTTATAGAAAAATAGTCCGTCTTTATAGTGTTTCTGCATTCCGAGTAGCTCGAATTCTATTCAGGTTGTTTTTTGTAAAATTTTAGACGGAGTTCTAATTAACTGGGCGAATTAGCTAACTACACTGTGAAAATACCAAGTCCTGAATTTCAACCTGAAACCCGAGTGTCATTTTAACTCTAATATGAGAAAATCACAAAAGCTATTGGTGATCTTTTTCTCTCGCCAACCCAATTAAAATGCTAATTTCTTTCTTATTCTACACAAGACCCACAAGACATTTTTGTTGTTGTTGTGGGATTACTTATTCTACCGTATTTGTTAGGGTTGATTAAGCGACGCGATTGCTTGATTTACCTAGATTTTTCATTGGTTGTTAACTAAACATACTTACACTGACATCGACCGTCTTAAGTAGGTGAAAATAAAAGGAAATTGTGAGAGGTCATAAGTTAAGGCGGTCTTAAATAAGACCAGTTGTTAAAGGGAAAAAGAAACAAATATGTCTAAGTCACCAATTCCTCATTTCAAGCCCTCCAAAAAAATTCCAACATCACATCAGAGTTGTAATTAATTCAACTATTAATTCAATGAATAGAAAAATGGACTTTTGGAAACTTAATCATATACCAACAATCTGGAAACTGCATAAACCATCATGGTCTTAATCACATTTTCTTGGCCTTCAATTATCTTAATCAATCCCAAATTTCTGACTTTGTTCTCCATCGTTATTTCACCTTCGGTCTCATCGAACCTAACTTATATAAAAACATGAAAACTATTTTAGTTTTTTCTCAAATTCTCCCAAAACCGCGATAAAATAAAAGAAAATATGATATTTATAGGAACATGCAACGTATAAACTCAATTTTCAAGGCAACGTGATTTTTTTTTGATGAAATGGGAAAATATGTTAATAATAATGAATGTTTTAGTAATTTTCTACCGAATTAGGTTTAGTAAGGTCAATGTGGTCTTGCTCTTTATAAGTTGGATGAATTTTAATGTTAACGCTATGTAAAGGAATTAAATACGTAAATAGAGGTTGACACGTGAGATTTGGTGACGCGGAAAACCCAATGTGGGAAACGACCGCGGGAAGGGACGGTACCCTTCCAAGGATTGCACTAGCTGTTAATATGAGGACAAGTACAATTGGAGACAGAATGTAAATCTAGTCTAGCACAATGTGTTATATTTGTATGATAGTTCTTGTATCAATCTTTTCCCTTGTCTCCTTACTGGCTATTTATAGGATAAGAACCCTAGATTTGTCCTACTTCGTTTATGGTAAGCAATATTAGTCCTATCACACTTCTTTCCATAAACGAAGCCTCTTCCGCTAGTCTCCATAATCTCCCTGAAATCTCCCTGATAATTCCTCAATGCACAGGCTCCTTCTGTTAACGGGCCTTTTGTATTTGCACAGTTTCCACGACCCAGCTCTTTAGACGAAAGCAAATGGGCTCGCTCCCTATTAGGCCAAGGTACGGATTTTGGCCCAAACAGTTTGCCCCTAATTCCTTGTGAGATACGTCTCGAGGCGTCGAATAAGGAATTACGGATCATTGTCAAACCTCGCGCCGTCTTTTGCACATTTTCCTCTGTACTCATCATTGCCCCTACCGCTTCTCCTCATTTCTCGCGCTTCTCCCCTCTCTCCTCCTTTATAATCTCAACTCCTTACCTTACTTCATTAATTCCAAAATTTAAAAACCCCCCACCTTCTCTCTAAAACCCTTCCTCTCTTCCCCGCCGGATTCCATCGTCCTCACTGCCGCTTTCCACCAGGTACTTTTCTTGTAATCTTTCAATGACCCTTTTCTTTTTTCTTTCTCCTGACCATGGGTAAAGCTCGCCACACTGCGTCAACCTCCGCTCCGGCGGACCAGAACCCGGATCCCACCTTTTCTTCCCGTAACCTTTTTGTCCACCCCCACGACTGTAACTCCTCTTTGACCACCGTCGACATTCCTTTGATTAAGGAACTGCTTGGTCTTGGCGACGGGGTTGATATTGCTATCCCTGAGCCGGGCCAAAAGGCGGACGCTGTCCGGTTAGGATGGGTCTGCTTTTACCTTTATCCATTTAGGTACGGTCTTCGCTTCCCCTTTCCCAAACTTATGCAAGATTTTCTCCGGACCAATAACTTCGCCATGGCACAAATCTCTGCCAACATCTGGAGGGTACTCCTCTACTCCTTGTCTGCCAGTCAGAACACTAGCAGCTCCATCTCCCTGGGCGAGCTGGCCCATATGTATGAGATCCGGTCTCTAGGAAGAGGCCAATTTTCTTTTCGAGGTTCCGGCGACACTCCTTTCAAGCATGTGTCGAAATCCAGGGACGAGAAATGCTTCGAGTACTTCTTCTACGTGAGAAGGCCTCTATTCAGCCGCCTGCTGACTATATCTTTGAAAACTAGGTTGTAACCTCGAGTAAGTAGCTCTCCCGATGCCTGATTTACTTCTCCAATGCTTACTGGCTTACTTTTTGCTTTCGTGCAGGCCCCTGCAACTTCACTCGTCTAGGTGACCCGACTTCTGCCCGCAACAAACTATTCTGCATCTCCCAATCTGAGAGAAAGTTTCCTGATCTGCTACCTGGTTTTTCGCCTGCCTGCTCTTCCAATCCTCAACATTCTGCCCACAGCATGTCTTTTGGTATGCCCTTTTATACTATCATGCTGTTTGCTCGCTAACCTGATGTCTTTGATGCCTGATATCTTGTTGCCCTGGTATGACATCTGACGTCTGGCTGATTGCAGGTTCCAAAGTTGATCCTCTGGAGGCTATTTTCCAGAGTGCTAAAAGAAAAAGGGCTGCTGCGAGCCCTGATGTAGCCTCCGCCTCTAAGAGAAGTGCCCCTGCCGCTGCTTTCCAGTCTCCTCCTACCCATTCCAGTACCACTCGTCCTGAGCCTTTGGAGGTTAGCCCGCTATCCCGCCATCCTCCTACTCCACCTGCTAGTCCTACTGCTGCTGCTAGTGGTGGCATCATTGCTCACTTCCCTGATGGTTTTGGGAACCTAGACAAGGTGCCATACTGGCCTGAGATCGACCAGATCCTCTTCCCGTCGTTGGTGGAAGCTTTCTCAGAATTCTCCCCAGAAGAGATGGCTGAGAATGATGTGCACAATGCCTTCATGGTAAGTGTTCTTCCTCTGCTACCTGTTCTGAGTTATTTATGTCAAACCTGCTAATTCTTCCTTTTCTGCTTTCAGGCCTTCCAGTCAGCTCTTTACAATAGGAAGATGATCAACATGGTACAGACCACCAGTCGTGCTACTAATGCCAAGAATCAGGAACTGACTGGGACTATTGCTGATCTGGAGCAGCAGCGCTCTGACTTGAGAGGACGTGTGGTGGAGCTGAAAGCTGAACTTGCTGGTACCAAAAAGAAATTGAAGGAGGGAGCTGACCAGCTGGCGCGCACTCAAGAGGTGTGCAGTACTTTCTCTGATTCCCTCAAGCGCCCTGACGAGAAGATCAATGAGCTGATCTCCTTTGCCACCAACATTGTTGCTTATGCTACCTGGCAGGAAAAGATCAGTGGAATGCGTACTGCCCTTGCTGAGCCTCCAACCCTGCAGACTATAGAGGAGGAGGAGAGGCACCTGGAGATCCTCTATCGTGTTCAGCCTGACTTGAGCGTGCTGATGCCTGAGGTTGGCGAGGTGAATTCTCCTACATTGATGGAGCAGACAGCTGCTGAGGAGGTTGGTTCCCTTCAGGAGGCTGCCGTGGCTGAGGGAGCTCAGGAGGCTGCTGGTATAGAGGGCGTGCAACCTGGTTCTGTACCTGAAATGGGAGGTCAGCAAGAGAAGATAGAGGAGGTGCCAGAAACGAAGGTCATTAATCTGGCCTAAAGTTTAAAGTTTTTATTTTCAAACTTCTTTGGATGGTGGTCTGACCCTGTATGCGCAGATTTGTAAAAAAATTTTAAGCATTTTGTTCTTGCGTTTTCCCGCAGTGGTGGCGGTTGACTGAACTTTGGGGCCGTGTTTTGGCCATATTTTGAAATGGCCCTTGCATTAGTTTTGGCAAGTTTTATTTATATCACAACTTGTGTTGCTTTGTTTCTTACTTATATACTTAGCTTAGGAAGCTGCCGTGTCAGCCTGCTGGGGCTGAGTTAGACTCAGCTAGCTGCCGTGTCAGTCCAATGACTGATTTAGGCATATGCCGCATTTTGGGTGAAGTGGTCGTGTCAACCTGTGAGGCTGATTTAGACCAGTCGTGTCAGCCTGAAAAGGCTGATTTAGACCCAGCTAGCTGTCGTGCCAGTCCAATGACTGATCTAGGCGTATGTCGCATTTTGACTACTTAACCTTGTTCATGACGCAAGGTGTGTTCATCATGTTTAAAGCCAACAGGGGCGTACCTTAGGCAAGTTTTATCGTCATTCTAGGACCAATAGGACGTTGCAGGATTCTGGTAGCTCAGAGATCCTTACGCTCCATATGTGTGTGCATGCATGCTGGGCCCTGATTGATTGCGTCGAGTACTCTGTATTGCGAGCTACGTTCAGGGGGTGGTATCCAGGGTAGTTGGATGAGTTTTAACCTATCAGCCAGGCTCCATTTCGTATGTTCCACAGGCCGCCTGGTGAGGGTGCTCCTAATGGAGAAATTTAGGTTAAGCATGTTGGAGTGTCATGTGCCTTGTCACCCCGCGTTTGCAGTCGACAGTCCTGCTAGCAACACTTTCAATGTACCATAGATATTAGAGTCCAGAATGATGCATTTAAAGAAGCCTGAAAATAGGAAATTCTACCAGAGCGATGTGAAGTACCTGATGCCGTCTCATGGGGTGCCAGAGCAATTGTGGTCCTAGGAAGCTTACGGACCACACAACTCCAATAGTAGTTTTCAAAGTTAAAAGAAACAAAAGAAAAGAAAACGTGGCAAAATTGGTAGTATGCCTACTACCGCTTTTTTTTTTTGGCTTTTCTTAATACACTACTCTGTACACCAAACTCTACTTATTATCAAAAGTGATACCTCTTCAGGTGAAGTATGTTCCATGGTTTGTGTATGATTTGACCATCCATGGTCATTAATCTGTACGCCCCATGGCTAACAACGCCTTCTACCTGGTATGGTCCTTCCCATTTGTAGGCAAATTTGCCTGCCTTACTATTCTTTGTGTTTTGGAACACTTCACGGAGAACCAGATCTCCTACCTCCAGGAGCCCGACTTTTACGTTCTTGTTGTAACTTCGGCGACGATCGCTATAAGACGGACGTACCTTTGCGCTTGCTCACAGTTCGTCTATCGTGTCTAGGCTCCTGATCATCTCTACACTGTTCAGTTCCCCTGTCATATATCCATACCTGTGAGTTGGAACTAGAACTTATGATGGAATTACTGCTTCTGCGCCAAACACCAGGCTGAAGGGCGTCTAGCCTGTCGCCGTCTTTGGTGTCGTTCTGTCTGACCATAGCACTAGTGGCAATTCATCTGCCCACTTTCCTCCTAACTCCTGTAACCTCCTTCTTAAGTTATCCATGATGATCTTATTGCTGGATTCAGCTTGCCCGTTAGACTTTGGAGTCCTGAGTGCTGACTTTTTCAGAGAGATGTTCCATCTGGCACAGTATCCTTTTGCGTCGTTTGAGATGAATTGTGATCCATTGTCACATATAATTTCTGACGGGATACCAAACCTGCAGATGATGTTACGTTTGATAAAAGAGATGACCTGTTTGTCTTTTACCTCTGTGAACGCTTCTGCTTCTATCCATTTGGAGAAATAGTCTATCATTGCTAGCATCCATATTCTGTTTATTGTGGCTCTAGGCAGAGGACACACTATATCCATTCCCCACGTCATGAATGGCCAGGGAGAAATGATAGGATGTAGGGGCTCTCCTGGCTGATGGATCATTGGCACTGAGCGCTGGTAGGCGTCGCACTTCCGGGCATATTCTGCCAAGTCTGTCCTCATTGTGGGCCAGAAGTAGCCTTGTCTGAGGGCTTTGTTTGACAGACTCCTGCCCCCTGCAAGGTTTCCACATTCGCCACTGTGGAGGGCATCTAACACGGTCTGTGCTTCTTGTCTATCCAGGCACCGTAAGTAGGGTCCTGCCAGTGACTTTCTAAAAAGCACATCGTCAATTAGTATGAATCTGGAGGCTTTCATTTTAAAACCTCTTATCTTCTTTTTGTCATCTGGAAGCTTGTTGTGTCGCAACCAATCTAGGTATGGTGTCCGCCAGTCCCAGTCATCTGCCTGGTCAGCTGTTTGACTGCTTGGTTGGGCAGCTGTCTGGCCATCTGGCTGATCGTCCGACTGGGCAGCTATCTGGCCATCTGTAGTTGGTAAAACTGCTGCCCCATCTTACTGATCTTCTAGTTCTCCTCTGTCCGCCTCTTCTAATTTTTGGGTAGAAGGTTCCAGCATGTGTGCGATGGGAATTTTGGACAGTTCGGTTGGTTTGAAGGTTGCCCCCAGAGTTGCTAGAGCATCTGCCTCCACATTTTGGTCTCTGGGGACTTGCTTGAGCTTGCAATCTTTGAATTTCTGCTTCAGCTCCTTTGCCACCTTTAAGTAGGCGATCATATTCGAGTCCCTGGCTATGAATTCATCATTCACATGGTTAACTATTGGTAAAGAGTCATTGAATATCTGTAGGTTTCTTACTCCTAACTCCAGGGATAGCTGCATTCCTAGTATCAGAGCTTCATACTCTGTTTCATTGTTAGTTGCCTTAAATTCGCATCTTACTGCTTGTGCTATTAGATCTCCCTACGGTGATTGCAGGATTAGTCCTACACCCGCCCCTCTTTGATTGGAGGATCCATCAATGTTCATCTGCCAGATTTCTGCCTCCTTGTTCCCTTTGAGGGTTAGTATCTCCTCATCTGCCAGATTTTGGATAGCTGGGCTGAAATCTGACACAAAATCTGCCAGCGCATGTGATTTTCTCGTTGTTCTTGGGTCATACTGTTGGAGCTTGTATCCTCCACAAATTAGTGTGATAACATTTATAAATCTCTTACAGGTTCACAAGGGTATACTTCGTATTTTATCAGTTGATTAACGATTACCTAATAACGGTTGGCTTGCTAGAAAGTTTGACGTTATTATCATACTGATGGCGATGATCAACTGGTCCCTAAAGGTCACACCTAAAGGATGTGTTTGAGAGATGTGGTTATGGAAATGTAATCACATTGATGCCTTATATGACTAAACAGTTAGTCAATGTGTTGATGAGACGATTATTTAATGCCGATTAAATAATATTAGCTGAGAAGAATTAACTGTCAATTCGTAAATTGAATATAATAAGTTATATTTAATTAATGTATATAATGTTAGCTTGAACGAATTAAGATGTTAATTCGTAATTAAATGTAACAAGTTATATTTAATTAGCAAATTATAAATATGCAATATTTATAGTTAAAGTATATATTATACAATATTGTCACAGACCGGCATTAATAAATCGACTGCAAGCTGTTGTGCGTAGACTTATTAATACGGAATTAAATAAATGACAATTTATAAATAATACATTTTATACATTTTGTATACTACCAAAATAAGAAGATTTAATCTCCTTATTTTTTGTAAGTAGAATAACCGAAAAAAAGAGAAAATAATCTCTCTTATTTTCGGTTATATGGGCCGAAATTAGGGAGAAAATATCTCCCCTTGACCTCTCTCTTTTTCGGTTTCAATAAGAGTAGAAGGGAGATCATTTTTCTTACCCTAATTCTCTTCTAACCTAGCCTCCTCTCATCAAAGAAAAACACAAAAACCTAAAATTAATCAGTTAATTAGGGATCGATTCTAGCAAGAAGCAAAGGGCATATCTCATACCATCTTGGGTGCAACTGATAGGTGAATATCATTGCGATATTGTTCTTAAGCCGATTTTGCTAGGACCGAAGGTTGTTTCTTCATTCTCTACTTTTTGTTTATGTAATTTATTTTTTGACTCGTATTCATCATTATAAACTCGTTATAATCCTTAAAATTAAAGGGAAGCATACAGATAATTCCCACAAGTGGTATCAGAGCCAAGGCCACGAATTTTATTTTTGATGATTTTCATAAAATGAATTTAAACAAAAGGTTGTTGAATCGGAAAAAAAAAACGGCTGATTTTTTTAATGCCGATTTGAAAAAATTTTCAGCCGGTTTTGTTCTTGTTTTTTTTGATGATTTATTTCCATTTTGATTTTTCATATTGTTGTTTTAATCAGTTAGAATGATTATATGAAGAATTGGTAGATGTTTGATTTAATGAAGATTAAGTTAAAATGTAAATGGAAATCGTCATGTTGATGATATAAAAATTTGTTTTTGCTATATAGTTTTTGGCATATACGGTTAATCATGTTTCATTAATTCATATGCTAATCTTGTTCTAATAGCAACTATAAACAATTTTCTTTATCTAAATTTTTTGTTTTAGGGCATTTTTGCCGCAAAAGAAAACAAAAAGGGGACTTTTTAGGGTTTGCCGAGAGCATAAAAAATTTCTGTTTTTTTTATGTTTCGTTTTTTTTTTGCCTGAAATGCCGCAAGAAAATAAAAGAAAAAAAACGTTGTTTTGTTTCGGTTATTGCAGAATTACCGAAAGAAAGGAGATTTTTTTTATTTCTGTTTTTTTTCAGCTGAGCTGGAAAAATAAAAAAAAAAAAAATTCTGGTTTTTTTCCATTTTGCCGAGACCAAAAGAAAAAAAAAAGGTTTTTGTTTTGATTGTTTTGGCCAATTTAGATTATACATTAAATTTATAATGTATGATAAATTATTGTGAAGCGGTTCACAAATCATAGATACCTAATTATTTTAAAGAGGTTTAAAATATTGATGGATTAATTCATATTACAAGATTAATATGAATTTAGATTGAAATTAATGTGATTAATTAAGGAATTGTCACTTAATTTGATCATTTAAATAGGTGGTTTGGGAAATTAATCTACATAATTAAGGAATTGTGTCATGAATGTTTAATTTTTTTAGTTGATGCATTTTTTTTAGTTGAATGAATCGTTGAATGGTTTTATTTACGTATTTTTGCAATCGGTTGTAAATTGTAATACCTAGTGTGGCCTTAGTCAATTATGTTTTCGTAATGAAGGAAACATAATTTTAATGTAATTTTGAGATCTCGAATCTCCTTTAATTTTCTTTAGTTTTTGGGTTTTGAAATTAGAATGTAAATAGGTTTCTTTTGTAATTTTATTTATTGTAATTTCAAAGAAGACTAAAGATGGAGATTGGAGCTCACTCCCGCTACATGGACCAAGATGGAACATCAAGACAAGCTTCTCGGGTCCAAGGATGGATTCCAAAATTGTATTTAATGTTCATTTTGGTAGATAGGCCACACTAGGACTTTGTTTTGTTTTACGTTTTACCGTTCTTATTGCTTTTCATTCACATGCTAGTTAGTGCATCATTTTCCGCCTAAACCAAACCACCTACTACTTCTAAAATGCATGAAAATTGACTCATATAGGTTGTATGTTAGTTTTCATGGACATACAGATGTCACATTTTTATTAAGCCATCACCATAGTTTATTCATTCACGTATGCTAGATATTAGTTCACTTAAAATGAATTAAAATTAAGTTGATGGGATCTTCCTCTAAAACGGAAATTGAGACTAGTCTTTATAAGGGCAAACAACTATGAATCCCTTCTTCGTCGGTAGGCATAATATGACCCCTTCTACGTTGGGTAAGTAGTTTGTGTTGACTTAGTTTATCTCAACATTATAGTCCGAAGAGTTTCTCGTGATTATGATGGACTAAAGATAGAATTTACAGAAATTTATCGACCAAGAATTCTAACAGTAGAATTAGCTAAAAGGTTGGCTTATCAATTTACCAATAATTGAGTCTTGGGATCATTTATATAATTCTTGAGGGAGGTCAATTGTATAAATGCTTAAGTCTTCGCGTTATGACACTAGTTCATTAGACTTAAATCATAAACGATGCATATGCTTATTATTTTATTCTTCTTTTCGCAGTGTAGAATACGTTTATTTTGATAATACTGTTACAACAAATGGCTGGAAATAACGAAATCCCAATGCCAAGTGCCACACTTGGACGCGAGTCCTGGCTGAAAATTTTCATAGACCAAATGAATCAGTTCACACGTCTGAAAAATGACGGGTCCAATTTTGCGGACTGGGAGGCATCATTGCGGAATGCTGCCATTGCTGACGGTTAGCTCAAGTACTTAACTGAGCCAATACCGGTTAGACCAGGCCCCAATGCAGGAGTAAACGAGTCACTTGCTTATAGTGACTTCGTTATGGAAGCGGGTGCGATAAAGAACGTACTCATCTTTGCAATGGAAACCAATTTGCAGAGACGCTTCATAGCCCAAGGTGCAAACAAGATTTTCACCACGCTCACTAACGAGTTCTCAAAAGCACCGAGAATCGTTACTTATGAGCATACCTGTCGCTTCTTTGATGCGAAACTCCAGAAGGGCCAACCGGTTAGCCCACACATTCTTCACATGATTGAGTATGTCGAGAAGCTGGAGGCACTTGATTGCAAAATAAGTGAGAGCATAGTCATAGACCGTATGCTTCATTCACTTCATGATGGTTTTGCCCTTTTCAGCGCAAATTACTATATGAATGACATGGAGAAAAGTCCTCATGGATATGAAATTGAGTGGGAGCATGAAACAAGATGTTCTCATGATTTCCAACAAGAGTAAGGGTAAGGGCAAAGCTCCAGGCGACCTAACTGTAGGTAAGCCAAAGTTTAAGAAGCCAGGAAACGGTAAGAGTGGGCCTGGTGAGACTAGTGGCTCACAAGGCAAGGCAAAGAGCAAGGGCGGTGACATTGAGTGCCACCATTGTCACAAGACTGGACATTGGAGGAGGAACTGTCCCGTTTACCATGAGGACATCAAAGCAGGCCGCGTCGTTCCTGTTGGTATGTCATCTTATATTCATATGATTGAGATTAACCATGCAAGTTTTGGAACTTGGGTACTTGATACTGGTTGTGGTTCTCATCTGTGTAATCATTTGCAGGGCCTAAAGAACATCATACCTCTCGAAAAGGGTGATGTGGACCTGCGAGTCGGGAATGGAGCTAGAGTTGCTGCAGTCTCGAAGGGAACATACGTAATCCAACTCCCTAGTGGTTTTGAGTTATATTTATATAACTGTTACTATGTACCCAGTTTGTCTAAGAACATTATTTCTGTTTCCGTACTTGCTAAAGACGGTTTTGCATTTTCAATAAAGGATAATAGCTGTATTTTCTCTTTCAATGAAATGATTTATGGCAAAGCAGTTTCCATGAATGGAATTTACATCTTAGATCAAACCACGGAAGTATTACACGTGAATAATAAGAAATTAAAGGTTGGTGACAAAGATCAAACCTATCTATGGCATTGTCGAATGGGACACATAAATGAGAAACGCGTGAAGAAACTCGTCGATAATGGGACTATTCCCGCATTCGATTTTTCTACATATGGCACGTGTGAATCATGTCTCAGTGGCAAAATGACTCGAATTTCCTTCAAAGGTGTTGGAATGCGCGCTAGTGACCTATTAGGACTCATACATACTGATGTTTGTGGACCTATGTCAATTACCGCTAGAGATGGCTATAGATATTTTATCACTTTCACGGACGATTTGAGTAGATACGGATATGTCTACTTAATGAAGCAAAAAAGTGAGTCCTTTGAGAAATTCAAGGAGTACCAGAACAAGGTTGAGAACCAACTGGGTAGAAAGGTTAAAGCACTCCGTTCAGATCGGGGTGGCGAATATGTTTCTAATGAGTTTGATCAACACCTTAAGACTGTGGAATCGTTTTGCAGTTAACTCCACCTGGAACACCTCAATTAAATGGTGTGTCCGAACGGAGAAATCGAACCATACTTGATATGGTTCGATCCATGATGAGTCACACGGTAGTACCTGATTCATTATGGGGTTTTGCTCTTCTGTCAGCTGCTCTTATACTTAACCGAAGTCCGACTAAAGCTGTCGACAAGACTCCATATGAAATGTGGAAGGGAACGGTCCCTAACTTGTCCTTTATTCGGGTTTGGGGCTGCGAGGCTTATGTCAAGTGGAGACACGAGGATAAGCTCGGCCCGCGATCGGTCAAGACATACTTTATAGGTTATCCAAAAGGAACGTTTGGTCATTGCTTCTATTCGCCTACCGAACATCGAGTTTTTGTTGCGGCTAGTGCGACGTTCTTAGAGAAAGAATTTCTCGAGAACAAGACAAGTAATAGAACCTTCGAGCTGTCGGAGATTCCAGAACCAACAACCGAGGAACGGATGGAGGAAGTTGTTCCTCCAACTGATGATACGGTTAATATTCCTGAGGAACCTAGGAGGTCGGGTAGAGTCTCTAATCCTCCGGACAGATACATTGGTATGGTCGAGGAGAATGACGTTTTACTCCTAGAGAGTAATGAACCCGCTACCTATAAAGGTGTTATGGCCTATTCCGACTCAAAGCTATGGCTCGAAGCCATGCAATCCGAGATGGACTCCATGTATGAGAATGACGTATGGGATCTAGTTGATTTACCTAATAAGGTAAAACCTTTACAGTGCAAATGGCTTTACAAAATAAAGCATTCTGTAGACGCGCAACCAGATACCTATAAGGCACGACTAGTGGCAAAAGGTTTCACTCAAGTGCACGGATTGCATTATGATGAGATTTTTGCACCTGTAGTCATGCTACGTTCCATTCGGATTATCTTAGCGATTGCCGCATTTCATGACTATGAAATTTGGCAAATGGATGTGAAAACCGCCTTCTTAAACGGTTATTTGGAGGAAGAGTTGTACATGGTGCAACCCGAAGGTTTCATAGATCCTGAACATCCTAAGAAAGTATGCAAGCTTAAGTGTTCCATTTATGGACTTAAGCAAGCTTCTCGGAGTTGGAATCATCGTTTCGACCAAGTGATATAAGAGTATGGTTTCACTCGATCGGTCGAGGAACCATGCTTATATATCAAGTCGAGTGGGAGCAAGATTGTATTCTTGATATTGTATGTCGATGACATACTCTTGATTGGGAATGACATTCCTCTCCTATCTTCGGTTAAAGGATGGTTAAAGAACCATTTCCAGATGAAAGATCTGGGTGAGGCACAACGCATACTGCGAATCCGTATCTACCGAGATAGATCACGACGGACGTTATCACTTAGTCAGGAGTCTTATTTGGATAAGATTCTTGAAAGGTTCAGCATGACCAACTCCAAGAAGGGGAACCTTCCAATGACGTCTGGGATGCAGTTGAGCAAGTCTCAGTCACCCACGACACCTGAAGGAATTGAGCGCATGAGTCGTGTTCCTAATGCATCTGCAATAGGATCAATCATGTATGCCATGATATCCACACGTCCAGACGTGGCATATGCATTGAGTATGACGAGTCGGTACCAAAAGACTCCAGGTGAAACACACTGGATAGCTGTTAAAAACATCCTCAAGTACCTACGGAGGACTAAGGATTGGGTATTGACTTATGGAGGAGATACTAAGCTATGCGCAATCCGTTACGCAGATGCTAGCTTCCAAACGGATCGAGATGACTCAAAATCTCAGTCCGGATTCGTCTTTACTCTTAATGGTGCTGCGGTCAGCTGGAAAAGTTCCAAACAGAGTGTTGTAGCAGATTCTACCACTGAATCCGAGTACTATGCCGCTTCGGAAGCAGCAAAGGAAGCTATATGGATGCGTCAATTCTTACAAGGACTTTCGGTAGTTCCTAGTTCGAATGACCCGATCACCATCTATTGTGACAATAGAGGTGCCATCTTCCAGGCTAAGGAGCCTACGTCTAGCAACAAATCTAGACATGTACATCGGAAAGCTCACCTGATTCGTGATTACGTGAAGCAAGAAGAGATAGTGATTGACAAGATAGCTTCGGATGATAACATCGCGGACCCTCTCACTAAACCGTTGAATTATGATAAGCATGTAGGGCACGTTATTTCCATGGGAATTAAACGTGTTCCTGAGTTGTAGTAGTTGATTATGAATTTGATACATTATCTTTTTCATATACTATTTATAAGTTCATCGTTTTTATATAATATTTTGTTTTTCATGTGGAGTGTACTGACAACATTGAACGCCACAAAGTGAACTGAATTACATTATATTTGTTTTGGTCTGTAATCGCCTTAATGAGCTGATAACTCTGGCTATTATATTGTGCAGTCGATTGATGGTGGGTTCAACGAGCCATAAGTCAAGCGGTTGACTGATCGATCACAGATGCGAGATTATAACGATACCTCGTAGGACATATTTTCGTGACAACGTAATGGAGTCCTAAATGTTTAAAAACATTCGGTGCCAGGTCGTGGATTGGACGTCCATTGTGTTCCTAGAGTCGGTTCTTTTGACTATCGATTGTCTCTTGAGATTAAGACAGTTTTTGGGTGACTTTGGTTTCTTTCTCACGGTCTGCCGTAACTGGAGGCTAAGTAGTTTTTTTCTTGGTCATTTCATACTGTGCTTACATCTGCAGGATTCGAGTTGAGGAAAATATCCAACCTTTATTAGGTATAGTTATTTCTCAGGGCCACTCGAGGAGTTGTAACTGAAATGCATGGCCATGCTCGAATGATGATTCGTTTATCAGTTAAGTTACTCTCCATCGGGGAAACCACTCTCGTCTGAGATCACTTGTAAAATACGACCTTTGTGAATACAGATTTTGCAAATTGTTTTACATTGAGTGGGAGAAATTTTAGGATATGAGAATCGGTTATCGCACATACACTTGTGAGGACAAGTGGAAGTTTGTTGGAGCTTGTGTCCTCCACAAATTAGTGTGATAACATTTATAAATCTCTTACAGGTTCACAAGGGTATACTTCGTATTTTATCAGTTGATTTACGATTACCTAATAACGGTTGGCTTGCTAGAAAGTTTGACGTTATTATCATACTGATGGCGGTGATCAACTGGTCCCTAAAGGTCACACCTAAAGGATGTGTTTGAGAGATGTGGTTATGGAAATGTAATCACATTGATGCCTTATATGACTAAACAGTTAGTCAATGTGTTGATGAGACGATTATTTAATGCCGATTAAATAATATTAGGCGAGAAGAATTAATCACAATTCGTAAATTGAATATAATATGTTATATTTAATTAATGTATATAATGTTAGCTTGAACGAATTAAGATGTTAATTCGTAATTAAATGTAACCAGTTATATTTAATTAGCAAATTATAAATATGCAATATTTATAGTTAAAGTATATATTATATAATATTGTCACAGACCGACATTAATAAATCGACTGCAAGCTGTTGTGCGTAGACTTATTAATACGGAATTAAATAAATGACAATTTATAAATAATACATTTTATACATTTTGTATACTACCAAAATAAGAAGATTTAATCTCCTTATTTTTGGTAAGTAGAATAACCGAAAAAAAGAGAAAATAATCTCTCTTATTTTCGGTTATATGGGCCGAAATTAGGGAGAAAATATCTCCCCTTGACCTCTCTCTTTTTCGGTTTCAATAAGAGTAGAAGGGAGATCATTTTTCTTACCCTAATTCTCTTTTAACCTAGCCTCCTCTCATCAAAGAAAAACATAAAAACCTAAAATTAATCAGTTAATTAGGGATCGATTCTAGCAAGAAGCAAAGGGCATATTGTTGGAGCTTGTGTCCTCCACAAATTAGTGTGATAACATTTGTAAATCTCTTAAAGGTTCACAAGGGTATACTTCGTATTTTATCAGTTGATTAACGATTACCTAATAATGGTTGGCTAGCTAGAAAGTTTGACGTTATTATCATACTGATGGCGTTGATCAACTGGTCCCTAAAGGTCACACCTAAAGGATGTGTTTGAGAGATGTGGTTATGGAAATGTAATCACATTGATGCCTTATATGACTAAACAGTTAGTCAATGTGTTGATGAGACGATTATTTAATGCCGATTAAATAATATTAGCTGAGAAGAATTAACTGTCAATTCGTAAATTGAATATAATAAGTTATATTTAATTAATGTATATAATGTTAGCTTGAACGAATTAAGATGTTAATTCGTAATTAAATGTAACCAGTTATATTTAATTAGCAAATTATAAATATGCAATATTTATAGTTAAAGTATATATTATACAATATTGTCACAGACCGACATTAATAAATCGACTGCAAGCTGTTGTGCGTAGACTTATTAATACGGAATTAAATAAATGACAATTTATAAATAATACATTTTATACATTTTGTATACTACCAAAATAAGAAGATTTAATCTCCTTATTTTTGGTAAGTAGAATAACCGAAAAAAAGAGAAAATAATCTCTCTTATTTTTACATTATATGGGCTTAAATTAGGAGAAAATATCTCTCCTTGACCTCTCTCTTTTTTTTAGTTTCAATAAGAGTAGAAGGGAGATCATTTTTCTTACCCTAATTCTCTTCTAACCTAGCCTCCTCTCATCAAAGAAAAACACAAAAACCTAAAATTAATCAGTTAATTAGGGATCGATTCTAGCAAGAAGCAAAGGGCATATTGTTGGAGCTTGTGTCCTCCACAAATTAGTGTGATAACATTTGTAAATCTCTTAAAGGTTCACAAGGGTATACTTCGTATTTTATCAGTTGATTAACGATTACCTAATAACGGTTGGCTTGCTAGAAAGTTTGACGTTATTATCATACTGATGGCGGTGATCAACTGGTCCCTAAAGGTCACACCTAAAGGATGTGTTTAAGAGATGTGGTTATGGAAATGTAATCACATTGATGCCTTATATGACTAAACAGTTAGTCAATGTGTTGATGAGACGATTATTTAATGCCGATTAAATAATATTAGCTGAGACGAATTAACTGTCAATTCGTAAATTGAATATAATAAGTTATATTTAATTAATGTATATAATGTTAGCTTGGACGAATTAATATGTTAATTCATAATTAAATGTAATCAGTTATATTTAATTAGCAAGTTAAAGTATATATTATACGATATTGTCACAGACCGGCATTAATAAATCCACTGCAAGCTGTTGTGTGTAGACTTATTAATACGGAATGATATAAATGACAATTTATAAATAATACGTTTTATGTATGGTCGATCGACCGGGTGTGTCAGTCGACCGACCGACATGCCTGTTTCGGTCATATGGGCCGGAAAATAAAAAGGAAAAATCGACCCTCATCACTCCTTATACACGGTTTAAAGGGAGTGAAGGAGAGAATTTTCTAACCTAATTTTCTGAACGAATTCTTGCCTCTCATCTCAACGAAAAACACAAAAACCAAAAGTTAATCAGTTAATTTGGTGGATCGATTCTAGCAAAAGAACAAGGGCATATCTCATATCATCTTGGGTGCAACTGATAGGAGAATATCATTGCGATATTGTTCATAGGCCATATAAGCTAGGACCGAAGGTTATTTCTTAATCCTTTACGCTTTTGTTTATGCAATTTAGTTTTATGACTAGTTATCATCACGATATATTCGTTATAGTCCTTAAAGTTAAGGTATGCATACAGATAAATCCCACAAGTGGTATTAGAGCCAAGGCCACGAATTTTATTTTGATGATTTTCATAAAATTGGATGTAAACAAAATTGGTCTCGAAAATTAGGGTTTCGGCTGTATTTTTTTTTTGAGCCGCATCTGTTTTCGTTTCACGGCTTGGTCGATCGACCAGTACCCCTGGTCGACCGACTGCCTCCTCTGATCGACCGAGAGTTTTTTTTTCGTTTTTGATATTTTTATTTCCATTTGATTCATACATATTGTTGTTTTAATCAGTTAAGATGATAATAAAATGAATTCGTAGATGATTTGATTTAATTCGGATTAAATTAAATTGTAAATGGAATCGTCATGTTGATGATATAAAATTCGTTTTTGCTATATAGTTTTTGGCATATACGATTAATCACGTTTCATTAATTCATATGCTAATCGTGTTCTAATCGCAACTATAAACGATTTTCTTCATCGATTTTTGTTTTAGGGCATTTTTGCCGCAAGAAAGAAAAAAAAGAGGCATTAGGGTTTTTTTTTTTAACCGTGAAATTTTTTTTTCAGTGTTTCTGTTACTGTTCACGCAGGGCAGATTTGAAAAAAAAAAAAAAAATTTGTTTTATTTCGGTTTTTACAGAAAAACCGTGTTTAAAGAAAGAAAAAAAAACAGGCTGTTTTTGTTCTTTGCTGTTTTGCCGAAAAGAAAAAAAAACTTGTTTTTGTTTTTTTTTTCTGTCATTCCGAGAGGATTATTGAAGAATTTTTTTTTTTTTTTTGGTTGTTTTTGGCCATTTAATTATTGTGAAGCGGTTCATAATTTATAGATACCTAATTATTTTAAAGCAGTTTAAAATTTTGACGGATTAAATTCATATTACAAGTTTAATATGAATTAAGATTGAAATTAATGTGATTAATTGAGGAATTGTCACTTAATTTGATAATTAAATAAGTGGTTTGGATAAAATTAATCAACATAATTAAAGAATTATGTCTTGCATGTTTAATTTTTTTTAGTTGATGCTTTTCTTTTGTTGAATGAATCGTTGAATGAATTTAATTTACGTATTTTTACAATCGGTTGTAATTTGTAATACTTAGTGTGGCCTTAGTTAATTATGTTTTCGTAATGAAGGAAACATAATTTTTATGTAATTATGAGATCTCGTATCTCCTTTTATTTTCTTTAGTTTTGGGTTTTGAAATTAGAATGTAATAAATAGGTTTATTATGTAATTTATTTATTGTAATTTCAAAGAAGACTAAAGATGGAGATTGGAGCTCACTCCCGCTACATGGATCAAGATGGAACATCAAGACAAGCTTCTCGGGTCCAAGGATGGATTCCAAACTTGTATTTATGTTCATTTTGATAGGATATGCCACACTAGAACTTTATTATTGTTTCTACGTTTTCATTCCTATTGCTTTTCATTCACATGATAGTTTATGCATCATATTCCGCCTAAACCAAACCACCTACTACTACTAAAATGCATGAAAATTGACACATATAGGTTGTATGTTAGTTTTCATAGACATACAGATGTCACATATTTATTAAGCCATCACCTTAGTTTATTCATTCACGCATGCTAGATATTAGTTCACTTAAAATGAATTAAAATAAAGTTGATGGGATCTTCCTCTAAAACGGAAATTGAGACTAGTTTTTATAAGGGCAAACAACTATGAATCCCTTCTTCGTCGGTAGGCATAATATGACCCCTTCTACGTTGGGTAAGTAGTTTGTGTTGACTTAGTTTACCTCAACATCATAGTCCGAAGAGTTTCTCGTGATTATGATGGACTAAAGATAGAATTTACAGAAATTTATCGACCAAGAATTCTAACGGTAGAATTAACTAAAAGGTTGGCTTATCAATTTGCAGATAATTGAATCTTGGGATCATTTATATAATTCTTGAGGGAGGTCAATTGTATAAATGTTTTGAGTCTTCGCGTTATGACAGTAGTTCATTAGACTTAAAATTATAAACGATGCACATGCTTATTATTTTTATTCTTCTTCTCGCAGAGTGTAGAACACGTTTATTTTGATAATACTGTTACAACAAAATGTCTGGAAATAACGCAATCCAAATGCCTAGTGCCACACTTGGACGCGAGTCCTGGCTGAAAATATTCATGGACCAAATGAATCAGTTCACACGTCTGAAAAACGACGGGTCCAACTTTGCGGATCGGGAGGCGGACTACGAATCTTGCCATTATTGACGGTAAGCTCAGGTACTTAACTGAGCCAATACCGGTAAACCCAGGCCCCAATGCTGGAGTCAACGAGTCACTCGCTTATAGTGACTTCGTTATGGAAGCGGGTGCGATAAAGAACGTACTCATCTTTGCAATGGAAACCAATTTGCAGAGACGCTTCATTGCCCAAGGTGCGAACAAGATTTTCACCACGCTCACTAACGAGTTCTCAAAAGCACCGAGAATCATTACATATGAGCATACCTGTATACACAGTTTAAAGGGAGTGAAGGAGAGAATTTTCTAACCTAATTTTCTGAACGAATTCTTACCTCTCATCTCAACGAAAAACACAAAAACCAAAAGTTAATCAGTTAATTTGGTGGATCGATTCTAGCAAAAGAACAAGGGCATATCTCATATCATCTTGGGTGCAACTGATAGGAGAATATCATTGCGATATTGTTCATAGGCCATATAAGCTAGGACCGAAGGTTATTTCTTAATCCTTTACGCTTTTGTTTATGCAATTTAGTTTTATGACTAGTTATCATCACGATATATTCGTTATAGTCCTTAAAGTTAATGGATGCATACAGATAAATCCCACACATATCTCATACCATCTTGGGTGCAACTGATAGGTGAATATCATTGCGATATTGTTCTTAGGCCGATTTTGCTAGGACCGAAGGTTGTTTCTTCATTCTCTACTTTTTGTTTATGTAATTTATTTTATGACTCGTATTCATCATTATAAACTCGTTATAATCCTTAAAATTAAAGGGAAGCATACAGATAATTCCCACACATACCTGATGTCGTATCCACTAAGATGTATGGACCATTTTGACATTCTGCCTGACAGCTCAGGCTTCCTCATTACAGATTTCAATGGATAATTGGCACGACATGTATGGTGTGGGACTAAAAGTAGGGGCGCAGTTTGTAAGATGCAACTACAAGTGCTAGTACCAATTTTTCAAGAGATGTGTACCTGGTCTCTGCTGGTAGCAGAGACTTGCTTACATAGTAGACTGGTTTTTGCTCCTTCTCCTGCTCTCTAACTAGAACCGCACTTACTACTACCTGTGTGACGGCCAGGTAGAGAAACAGTGGTTCTCTCTGTTCTGGTTTCGATAGTAGTGGTGGTGTGCTGAGGTAGTGCTTCAGCTCCCTGAATGCCTGCTCATGGTCCATTAAAACTTCTGGCTCTCTCTCAATATATCGTAAAATAGCCTGCATTTGTCTGAGGATCTTGAGATGAACCTGCTCAAAGCTGCCACTTTTCCTGCTAGCCTTTGCACGTCCTTCGGTTTTCTGACTCTAGTTTAATGTCTGACCTTTAATCGCTTTCGATCTTGGCTTCTATTCCCTTTTGAGTCACGATGTAGCCCAGGAATTTGCCGGATGAAACTCCAAAGATGCATTTAGATGGATTTAGCAACATTTTGTATTCTTTGAGGGTGCTGAATGTTTCTGTCAGATGTTGCATGTGTTCCTTAGCGTTCTCTGACTTTACCACCATATCGTCAATATATACCTCCATGGTTCTTCCTATCTGCTCTTTAAACATCCGATTGACTAGCCTTTGATATGTGGACCCTGCGTTTTTCAGGCCGAAGGGCATGACGTTGTAGCAGTATATTCCTCTTTCGGACATGAATGTTGTCTTCTCTTGATCTGCTGGATTCATCTTGATTTGATTGTAACCACTCCAGGCATCTAGGAATGTTAACATTTCATGTCCAGTTGTCGCATCCACCATTGCGTCAATGTGTGGTAGTGGGAAGGGGTCCTTGGGACTTGCTTTGTTGAGGTCGCTGAAGTCCACGCATACTCTCCATTTTTCATTTTTCTTGGGTACCACCACTACGTTTGACAGCCACTCTGGGTATTTCACCTCACTGATCTTGTTTGCTGCCAGCAGGCTGTCTACCTCTTGGTTGATCACCTTATTCCTTTCAGCTGCGAAATTTCTCCGTCTCTGCTGGATGGGCTTGCATCCTGGGTCCACGCTGAGTTTGTGTGTTATGATAGATGAATCTATTCCTATCATGTCGTCATGGGACCATGCGAAATAATCCATGTTGGGTAGTAAGAATTTGATTAGGTGCTGCCTAAGGTCTCCTGTACACCCGGCCCCAATTAGCACGGTCCTTTATGGGTGCAGCTTGTCCAGGTTGATCTGATCTAGCTCCTCGGCTGGAGGTTCAATGTATTCGTCTGGACGTCTTTGCTTACGTAATTGCTATCTTTGGGGGGAGTGCATTTTAACGCTTTCTTGTAGCAGCCTCTAGCTTCCTCCTGGTCTCCTCGTATTGTTTCTACTCCCCATGTTGTAGGGAACTTTACACATTGATGATATGTCGAGGGGACTGCCTTCATTAGATGCAACCATGGTCTTCCAAGAATGACATTGTAGGTAGATGGTCCATCTATGACCAGGTACCTTACCTGTTTGTTGACTCCTCCTACATAAGTTGGGATCACTATTTCCCCCAACGAATTAGCTGTCTCTCCACTGAATCCTACCAGCGGGATGGTCTTCTTCTGTAAATCCTTCATGCTGAACCCCATGTTTTCTATGGTTTTCAGCATGATTAGGTTGACCGAGCTACCAGAGTCTACCAGGACCTTTCTAACTGTGCAGTTGGCCATTGACAGAGTTATGATAAGTGCATCATGATGTTCCTGTCCGTCATGTACATCCCCTTCGTCGAACGCAACAGCGGGTAGGTCACTGTGAGAAATTCTGCAGGAAGTTTCTGGTCTATCTCCCTTAGTTTCAGTAGCACGCCTTTTGGCTGCCGAATATGTCAATCCGCTTAAGTCTGAGCCTCCTGTTATCACGTTTATTATCTTGGTGCATGTAGGTGGCGCTGCAGGTTTTACGGAGCCTACCTTATCTTGCTGCTTGCCCCCACGTGGTAATAGGTGGCTCAGTTCTCCTTGCTCATACAGGCGTCTAATCTCCCTACGTAGTGTGTAGCAATCTTCCGTGTTATGCCCGATGTCACGATGGAACTCACATTTTTTTCTTACTGTCTTTTCGCCATGCATGTCCTTCTACTGGTGGCCTGGGCCACCTCAACCCGTCCCACTTCTCTCTGAGTGCTTTTAGGATTCCTCCGATGCTAGTTGTGAATCCATATTCTGCCACTGTAGGGAGTTGCTGGTTCTCTTCTCTGTTGTCAACTCTGTTGACTCCTCTACCATATGGTATGTATCTTTCATCCTTCTTGCTAGTGGGTTGCTTTCTACCTGACTTCTCTATGGCTGATGTGCTGGATACGCTTGGGCGTACTTGGCATGCTGGCTCTGGCTAGGATATCTTCTTCCAGTCTGATCGCAGCTGCGCCTTTTCTTGCACCGCTTCAAAGCTATGACAAGGGTGCATAGTTAACTGCTTATATAGGTCAGACTCGTGGTGCAGACCCCTTCTGAAGGCTTCTACTGTTGTTGACGTGTCACATTCTCGTACTGCCACCTTCTCATTGTTAAATCTGGTGTTGTATTCTCCAATGGTCTCGCTTGCTCCTTGAACAATTCTGTACAGGTCGCCTGCATGCTTTTGTGTCTTCCGGCTGCTTGTGAATTGCTGAGTGAATGCGTTTACCAGGTCGGCAAACGTAGATATTGATCTGTTAGGCAAACTTACAAACCATCGGAGTGTTGGTCCCGATAGTGTGGATCCAAACCCTTGCACATACAGGCTTCTTTTACTTGTCCTACAGCCGTCACTGTCATCATTTTCTGCTTGTACTGGCTAATGTGGTCAAAGGGATATGTCGTGCCATCAAAGAGAGGCATGCTTGGATTTGTGAATCCCTTTGGCATGGCAACAACAGATATGGCATCCACAAATGGTGAGTCAGCGTAACTATCGGGTGCTGCCTTCTCAAGTGGAGGTGGCAGTCCTCGGACCCTGCTCAGCATCTCCCTCAGCTCCAGATACTGCTGGTTGGTTAGGCTTCCTGAATCCTGGATACGTTTGTCTGCTGCCTGGTGGTTTGGAGTGCTGCTTCCAGGCCCGAATTCTTGCAGATTCTGATGCGGCGTGGCATCTAATGGGGTTGAGGTTACGAGCGTTCCCTGATGGCAGCTTATACTTACGGACTACCTGTGGATCCTGCACCGGGTGTTTGGTTAGTTATCATGAGGTTACCAACTGGGATGTTACCTGGTTGTACTTCCACGTGACTGGCAGGCTACTAGCTGTCTGGTGTGAGGTATCCAAGTCCATGTGGGGTTATACTTTCTCCTGTTGGTACTGTTGTCAGATCTTATCTTGTTACCACTTCAGCTGGTATCTGCCGAAGTTGACTCTTGCTGCCTAATGCCCCCTGGGTGAGATCTACTACTGGGTCCCGACCTTCATCCCCCGCGCTTGCTGTCGTGCTGAGCTGTTGCTTCAAGATGTCTATCTGGGCCCAGAGTTCCCTGTTCCTCTTCCTTGCCTCAGCTTCTGCCTTCTTCTGGTCTTCTCGCATACGTTCCATGACCTTCTGAAGATTCTCCATGCCACTAAGCAAGGTTTGTGTTGGACTTGGCGGCGTAGTGAGGCCTGGACTTGCTGTTCCCTTATCTGATCTGGGCTGTGACGTTACAACAGGAGTTTTAGGAGGCAGAGTGACTTTTGTCACGACGGTGGTTCTTGATGCGTGTCCGGGGGCTTAATTTGTGTCGCTAATGCTGGATTTTGAACTGGATTTGTGATGGTATCGACGGCTGACCACTCCCTGACACAGCTGTTGATGTTTGTTTGTCCATTATATGTCTGAGTAATTAACGATTGACGACCACAATGCCTCACGGTGGGCGCCAAACTGTTTTGGTAATTTTCTACCGAATTACGTTTAGTAAGGTCAATGTGGTCTTGCTCGTTATAAGTTGGATGAATTTTAATGTTAACGTTATGTAAAGGAATTAAATACGTAAATAGAGGTTGACACGTGAGACTGGGTGACGCAAAAACCCAATGTGGGAAACGACCGCGGGAAGGGACGGTACCCTTCCAAGGATTGCACTAGCTGTTAATATGAGGACGAGTACAATTGGAGACGGAATGTAAATCCATTCGAGCACAATGTGTTATGTTTGTATGATAGTTCTTGAATGAATCTTTTCCCTTGTCTCCTTGGCTATTTATAGGATAAGAACCCTAGATGTGTCCTACTCCGTTTATGGTCATCAATATTAGTCCTACCACACTTCTTTCCATAAACGAAGCCTCTTCCGCTAGTCCCCATAATCTCCGTGAATTCTCCCTGATAATTCTCCAATGCGCGGGCTCCTTCTGTTAACGGTGTTAGAAAACTATATCTCATTACTTAACATATTCATATATGTGATGATTTAATTTAGTCATAAAATTAAATATTGATCTTATGCATGCAAACAATGATAAGAATAAAGAGAAGAAATCGTTTTCCTCACATTAGAAATCAGATTTTTGGGCACAAGTGAGTTCTCCTACTCACTTGTTCTTGAGCTCTCCAAATATTGGATGAACAAGGATTCAAGTATAGAATCCCTCCCAAGGATTAATACCCAAGGTAACCTCTAAATAAAATCAATATTATTGATACTAGAACAATATTAATTTGAATAAAATTGACCAAAATATTATTTTGTTCTCTTAATTTTCGGCTAAGAGAAGGGAGAAAGAGGAAGAATTTTATCACTCTAAAAACTCTTATTTTAGATGGTTAATGAATGAATAATACACTAATGCTTTTTGTAGTGTATTAGGTAAAAATATAGAGAAAAACCCATGGTTTTCTCTTATGTCAAAATATAGAGAAAAACTCCATACACATCTTGACACATCAACACATTACCACATTTATTCTGTACTTTTTATTTGCAACAAGTGATGTGTCAAGATGTGTATGGAGTGAGACACAAAATGTGACACAAAAGTGGGACAAATGATCCTCACTGGGCAAAATCCCCTTTGTTTAACTACTTTACTTGTAAAGAGACATGTAATGAGAGAGAAGATGACCATTTGTAGTTATTATTATTAGACAATAAGTAGACTAAAATGCAATTTATTGAAAATCACAATTTTTTTTAAGATGCACATATCTGTTTTAAACAAGAAACGAATCAAATAAATACTAGAGAACAAGACAAGTTGAGTAGAATGCCAAAAATTGTGTCCATACTATGCAATTAAGATCCTCTCCATTTCTTTCTCTCCATTTCCTCTCACAAACCCATTTAATAATATTTTCCCCTCTACACCCTATTAAACCTTTATTTTCTTGCATAAATCATGAATCGTTCGATATTAACAAGATGCAATCCGGTCCGTTGATAGGAAATGGCCTCTCCATTTCTTTTTAGGAAATGGAGAGGATCTTGGCTCCATACTATGACCATGTGGTAGTAATCGGATTCGTTTTAGAGGTAAAACGAATATCTCCATCCTAAGCCTGGCTTATTGATTGAGAATATCACCGACTCAAAAACAGTCTCAAAATATAGAAAGACGATAAACAAATTGCCACACGATCAAAACAAATATCATAGTCTCATATTACCTCCATTCAACTTCAAGTGTCCCATTTTTTTTAAAGGTCATAGTTTTTTAAACTTTGATCGTAATATGTAAAAAGAAAATTAAAACAAAAATTGTCCATAATAATCCAAAGTTTGGTCGATTGCCATTTCTAATCCGAAGTTACAAATCTACTATCTTCCTAAAATGACCTGAAGTTATCAATAATTATTCCAGTTTTTACACTCATGTTTTGCACCGTAGTTTTCCATATAAACATTGAGTTTTTGAAAATTTTAACTATAACCACTTTTAAAAAAAAAATGATACTCCTCTATCCCACATTTATGAGTTAAGCATAAAAGAAGGACCCGAACTTTACTATTTTTTCTAGTTAAGGACTTATACTTCAAAATATTCCAGTTAAGGAACTCAAACCTTAATTCTGTCAAACTGCCTTTAAAACTAATACCAGCTAAATATACAGTATCAATGCATCATATCAATTTTGATAAAATCATCTCAGAGTGAAGGTAAAGTAATGACTTAATTTTCTCTTTCAATTCCCATGTCTTACTCGGAATCTCGAGGAAGCAAGTCGTTTTTGTGATTGAATGTTTTATAAACAAACCAACTTTTGATTTGATTTCATCATAGTAAAGCTTATATAAATAAGCACTAAGATCAATTAGCAATTTTAATTTTCTCTTTAAATTCCCGTGCAGATAGTATTTCACCAAAATTCATTTGAAGCTTACATTAAGATCAATTAGCAATAATTGCACCGATAAGGGCTTATATTAGAAACCGACGAACCATACGAATTCCGTCAATGGGTATATACGTGTACATATTAAACCAATATTTCAATTTATATATTCAAATATGAGTTCGCGTCAAACTCACCTGCACGTTCCGTCATTTATGAATCCACTAAATTGTTGTATGATTTTACTAGAAAAGCCGCTCAATTAATATTATCTCAATTTTTTTTCAATGTTCATGTAAACTAGAAAAAGTTAACGGTGGTAAGGTTGGAGTCCCTTAACTGTAAAGTTTAATGGAGTAGTTGAGTTCCTTACTTGGAAAATAAACGATAGTATAGGTCCTTATCTTTATGTTAACTCCCACATTTATTATCCCCCTTTCCATTATAGAATAATTTAAGAAATGATGATGAAATACCATTCCTACCCTTGAAATTAAAGAGAATGGGGACATATCATTGGGATGAAGAAGGTGGTAGCTTATTTATCTAAGAGCAATATAGGGGGTTTACCCTTTTTCCTTAATAAATCTAGAAATGGGAAAATAATTACGGGATGAATTTTTGGAGGAAAAGGGACCATAAAAATGGGATGAAGGGAGTACATGGTATTATTTATTATATTTTAAAAAAAAAATAGAGAATGAAAAAAAAAAACACTTCCTTCAAATTTTGATAAAAGAATTGAAAACAAATCTTTAGGTTTCTAAAAATTAAAATTAAAAAACAGAAGTAAATTTTAACATATTCGTTAAAATTATAAATGCTGATTTTATTTTAGTTTTAATTAGGCATTCTTGGTGCATCAGAGTAAGGGTAACATGAATAAATGCTTCCACCCTGTACCAGAGCATATGAGTTCATGAATACCATCTCTGTATAAAGGAAAACAAAATCTGAATTAATTCGAGTAATCGAATTAACAATGTAATGAGCGTTCAATATTCCCATTCATGAGAAACAAAAAGGGGAGAAATGGAGAGGTTGATATGTAAAATAGTGTAATTGATTACGCTTTACTCAGGCTAAGGGTATTCACAGAATCACAGTTGTTATCACATTTTCTTATAATCAACAACACTTCTGTTCACTCGATCTCATTTAAACCATAGGACCGACCTTGAAGGTGGCAAAGAACAGCACCACTTCAAAACCATCCAAGAGCAGAGTTGATAAGATCGCCGCCGTGTTCAGATTTTCGAGTTACTCTTACAAATTCACATGCTCCTGCAAGTCAGGAAGAAAAATACAAATACAGAGGAGTTTCAGTTTAAGGAGCGTCTTACAAAAGGAAATAACTAAAAATGATCATATAGTACATGAACCAGTAAGTATTATTATATGTACTTGAGAACATGGAGCATTAATTGACTATGGCTCATAATTCTAATAGTAAGGGACAAAGGACCAGGTGTAAGTGCAAGTGATTTTCTTATTTGATAATTTGATAAAAATCATAAAATCCTTCACGATAGATTGTGAATTAATCATTGCACCATAATAATAATAATAATAATAATATTAATATTAATAATATATAATATAATTTGATAATAAGAATAACATATTATTATTTGTCTTTATTAATAATTGTTTTAAATCTCAAGAGAATGGAGTATTGCATTAGCAATACAAAGAGCATTAAAACTTTGGAGAGACGATCTCTCAATAAGTTATTTTATAGCATACGTAGAAAGAAGTGCTAAAATGACTAATACTTCACAAGTAGAAAGAAGTGCAGTCAACAGATTGATGAAAAATGAAAACGAAGCAAAAAATTACCAGAGTAAACCCCACAAACAATGGCGAAACTAGTAGCATAAGCAGCTTACATATTTCGCGACGCCATGAACTTTGCAATGCTTTGACATTGTCCCAATTACTCCACCAACAGTTCCTGAAATTTCATCGTAAAGAATTCAATAATGTCAAGAATATACAAAGCAAAATGGGGAAAGTAGGGTTTATTTCAAAGACCTCCAAGAAGAGTAGGGTAGAAGATTCGTTCCTTCCGTTGATTGAGGAATCGGTAATGTCGTCTCCGTCTCAGTCATTTTTTTTTTCTATTTTAGGAGGTTGCATTTACTCTACTCAGTTTTGCAAACTAAACTTAAATAAGATGAAAAAGAAAATAACATGTCTAAGTCACTAGTTGTAATTAATTGAATGGAGAAAAAAATGGACTTTTGGAGTCTTAAAAATATACCAACAATTTGCAAACTGCATTGACAATAATGGTTTTAATCACATTTTCTTCAATTATCTTAATGAATCCCAAATTTTTGACTTTTTTACCGTCACTGATTTATTTCACATCCGACCACATCGATCTCATCGAACCAAAATTTTATAAAATCCACAAAAATAATTCCAAAATAGTATAAAAAAAACATTCAAATTTCTCATATTCCCCCAAAGCCAGAAAAAAAAAAGCTCAAAATAGAAATATGTTGTTTACAAGATCATGCAATGTAAAGATTCACTCTTTAACGCAATGCAGTTTCTGGGTAACTCAAAAACGTGACATAAAATTTAAATATCCTCGAAATGTTTCGATTTTATGCTCGAAACGGCGGGATTTATCAATGTCACTTAAAATAAGAGATTCAAACAAATACGGTTTGGTGGATAGGTTGAGGTTAGGGAGCTTGAGTGAAGATAAGTTGTCATATAACGAGTGTTTTATAATAAGGTGTTATGAGGTTGGGATTAATAAAACTGCTACCATTGCAACCATTGCTAATCTCTTGCAGGTTATTCATTTGCTTTCTTTTTATTGTTTTATATCATGTGGTTATGTCCGTATTCAAGTCGGGTTATTTCTTCCCAATTGCTATTTGTCGTGAATGAATTAGGCAGGGTTTTTTGGACTTAATTTTAAACTAAACTTGTAGGATCTGAACTGAACTTAACACCTGAATTGAACTTATAGGAGTAGAACTTTTTTAAAATTATTGAATCTAAACTAAACTGAACATATAGGATCTAAACTTTTCTGAATTAAACTTATATATATATATATATATATATATATATATATATATATATATATACATATATATATACATATATATATATACATATATATATATATATATATATATATATATATATATATATATGATCTGAACTAAATTTATAGGAGCTGAACTTTTCTGAACCGAACTTATAGGAGCTGAATTTAACTTAACTATATTTAACTTTGTAACACTCTCATTTGTTCATGAGCCTTTAACTAGACCTTCCCAGGTAAATATGGTCGTTACCATCTCGGTTTTCCGAGACAGTACATATCATAACAATGATTAAAGAGCTATTTAAGACTTCATTAACATTTATACAACCGTCTTATAAATTGAAAAATACAACGGATGAAACTATACAGTGAACGAATATCCCAAACTAACAAATTTATAATCAGGCTCAGTAAACGATCCCCTCTCACATGCTAAGCCACGCCCCAACCTCCCAGCCAGCAACCATAGCATCAATCATCCATATAATCACCACTACTCACCATTTGCCGAATATATCAAATTGATAAACGCAGGTAGTTGGAAAAGATTTAACACAACAGAAACACACACGTCAACCTATGGTCTAGTAGAAATAATCAATACATAACACAATACAGTAACAACCACACTAGCAAACATAGGCAACCACCAACTGTAACACCCCCATTTATTTAGGAATCTTGAGCAAGAAATTCCCAAATAAATAGGACTGTTACCATCTCGGTTTCCCGAGGTAGTGAATAGCAAAATACAACAACCAAAGTACTTTAAATAAAATTTAGCGATTACATGTTTATTATAACTTAACCAAACTAAAACTTAATATAAAACTAAATACAACTCGCAGCGGAAATAAATAAAGTGATTATTAAAAATAAATGGTAGTCAATACAAATGAGGGTAAAAATCTGAGAAATTCAACCAAGCGATTTTACAATCCTACCAACCTTAAAATGAAGGTTACGTCCCCGTAACCTATTTACTAAAACAAAAGAACTAGTGCTAAACATGACGAGATAAACATGGCTTTGGGGTAACACATATCAGCATATCACTAGACATGTTATTTCCTACTACACATATTACTCACACTCTAATATGTGAAACATCCAATTAATACTATCACATTTTCATTCTCGGATATATATATATATATATATATATATATATATATATATATATATATATATATATATATATATATATATATATATATATATATATAGAAGGGTTCTCATAAGGCCCTTACATCTTATGAGTCCATAAGTCCTTATAAGGACCTTAGGATGGAAGGGATGAAGGGATGAGATTACATCTCATCCAAGGGTCACAAATGAACCTCCCTAATCTCCCTCCCTAATTCTGTATAACTCCTCCTAATTTTGTATAACTCTTCCACCATTCTAATCTCCCAACTCATTTCCTCATTCACTCATCCTCTCTCACTTCTCTCATTCTCTCTCATTTTTCTCCCTTTCTAAGAAAACAAAATAAAACCAAATCAAAAAACCAAAAAAAAAACCCAAAAAAACAAACAAAACAAAAATCAAATCAAAAACAAAATCATCACCTATCTCCCTCACATCCACCGGCCACCACAAGCAAAAAACCCCAAAAAATAACCCAAATCCCGACACCACCGACCACACGCCACCACCTCCGACACCACACACGACCGACCACCACAAACCACGAAACCACCGCCACCTTTATTGTTCCTCACAACCGCCTACCCGAAAACGACGGTGCCGCGCCACCAAACCCGGCGCCCTCAACCGCACGCTCCTCATCCACAACCGGCCTACCCAGAAAATGACGGCCTGTCCGCCACCAAACCTCGACCCCACAACCGGCCTACCCAGAAAACGACCCCACACCCACCTCATTTTCCCTTTCGCACACCCCTCTCCGTCAGAATCACGCCACTACACCCACTACTTCCGTCCCCGACACCTCTGCACCACCGTGGTTGGTTGCTTGTGTTGTTTGGTTTTGTTTTTTTTTTTTTTTTTCAGATCTCCACCTCTTTCCTTTTGTTTATGTCGTTTTTTTTTTTGATTTAAGATTATTTTTTTTTTTAGAATTTGATTTCATATCTATTGGTTTATGGCGTGTTTTTTTTTTTCCAGATCTCCACCTCTTTCCTTTTGTGGATTTCGGTTTTTTTTTTTTTTTTTTTTTAAGTTTGATTTTTTTTTTCAGATCTACTTTTTTCAATATTGTTGGTTTTGTTTTTGTTAGATTTCGAAAAGTTTGATTTTTCTTTATTATTTTTTTTTTGTTATTTGGTTGTTATTGTTATTTGTTTTGTATTATACGATTTGGACTAACAAAATATTGTTGTATTATACGGTTGTTATTGTTATTTGTTTTGTATTATACGATTTGTATTATACAATTTGGACTAACAAAATATTGCTTCCTTTTTTTATTTTAGTTTTCGTTTTTTATTTTTTTAGATTTCGGTTCTTTTTTTGTTATTTCAGATTTCGTACAACTTCAGTGGTCATTGTGTACAACTTCAATGCCCTTATGTGCAATTTCAGTGATCATTGTTATTTGGTTTTTTTTTATATTTGGTTTTTTCTTAGATTTACGGGTTTTTTTGTTAGATTAACGTTTTTTTGTTATTATGGTGGACTATTTACGACTAAAGTTATACCTTTTTAACATTAAAGTTTAAAGTTATACAAATATGGACTAAAGTTATACCCTTTAAACTTTAAAGTTATACAAATATGGACTAAAGTAATACAAAAATTGACTAAAGTTATACACATAAGGACTAAAGTTATAAAAAAATGGACTACAGTTATACTAATATGGACTAAAGTTATACAAATATGGACTAAAGTTATACAAATAAGGATTAAAGTTATAAAAAAAATTGACTAAAGTTATACAAATATGGATTAAAGTTATACAAAAAATTGGACTAAAGTTACATAAAATTATATAAATTCCAACTAATTTATCGAAAATGACTAAAAGTTATACAAAAAAAGACTAAAGTTATACAAAAATGGACTAAAGTTATACAAAAATGAACTAAAGTTATACAAAAACAGACTAAAGTTATACAAATATGGACTAAAGTTATACAAATAAAGACTAAAGTTATACAAAAATTGACTAAAGTTATACAAATATGGACTAAATTTATACAAACAGTACTTGTATTAATTCAAATTTGGACTAAAGTTATACAAAAAAATTGGACTAAATTTGTATAACTTTAGTCCATTTTTGTATAACTTTAGTCTGTTTTTGTATAACTTTAGTCCATTTTTGTATAACTTTAGTCCATTTTTGTATAACTTTAGTCTGTTTTTGTATAACTTTAGTCCATTTTTGTATAACTTTAGTCCATTTTTGTATAACTTTAGTCTTTTTGTATAACTTTTTTGTATAACTTTAGTCCAAAATTGTGTAACTTTAGTCCATAATAGTATAACTTTAGTCCAAAATTGTGTGACTTTAGTCCATAATATTATAATTTTAGTCATTTTTTGTATAACTTTAGTCCAAAAATCGTGTAACTTTAATCCATGATAGTATAACTTTTGTCTAAATGTAATTAAGATTTGAAACTAACACAATGTCATTGTTGTACATAATGTAAGTTAAAGTTATACATAATGTCAGTGGAGTTATACATAATGTCAGTGAAGTTATACATAATATCAGTGAAGTTATACATAATGTTCATTGAAGTTATACATAATATCGGTGAAGTTGCACACAATATCATTGAAGTTGTACATAATGTAAATTAAAGTTATACATAATGTCAGTGAATAAAGACTAAAGTTTCAAATATCTTCTTTTTAGATCTAATAATTTATATAACAAGACGAATTTTAAAGAAACGACATTTGTAAAAATAAAAAAGTATATCACCAAAAAAAACGATATTTAAAACCCGAAATTTGTATATCACCAAAAAAACGTATAACAAGAAGATATTTGAAAAGAATAAGAAACAACAAAAACCAACAAAAATTAACAAATAAAATAAACCGACCCCAAACAACAAATTTAACACAAAATCTGAAGAAAAAAAAAAAAAAAAAAAAGTGACGAAAATAACCGAGACGCAAAATTTGAAAAAAATAATAATAAAAAAACGAGTTTATAGAATTTACCGACGGCGGTGGTGGAGGTGGGTGGCGGTGGGAGTGGGCGTTGGGTGATGTCGGGTGGGATAGTGGTGGGTGGTGGTGAATGAGGAAGAGAGGAATGAATGATTTATTTGGATTTTTTGGGTTTTTTGATTTATTTGGATTTTTTGGGTTTTATTTATTTATTTGGGTTTGTGGGGTTTTTTATTTATTTTGATTTTTTGGGTTTTTATTTTTTGGGGTTTGAGAGAGGAGATGAGTTGTGTGATATGTGAGAGAAGTGGATGAGAGGAAAAGAAGTTATAGTGAATTAGTGATTAATTAGAAGGATTAGTGAAGGAGGAGAGAATGAGTGATATTAGTCCATAAACACACTTTTTGGAGGTTGATCTTGGCCATCCATTTTCACCATCCAATGGCCCTTAATAGAACTTATGGACTCAAATACATATGTTGGCCTTAGTTGATCTCTTCTATATATATATATAGTCAAGTTCAAATGAGTCCACCTAAAATGGTGAGTCCCTAAGTCCTAATCTAAGTCATTGATCTTCTAAGATTGATGGTTGAGATTTGAATCTTTTAAGCAATATCTAAATTGAAACTTTAATGTTTTAAAAGTAAAACTTTAATCTGTGAATGTAACTTTATTATTTTCATATGTAACTTTAATTTTTTATATTTATTTTATATATAAAAAATTAAATTTTTGTATTTTTGAATATAATTTTAGTGTTCTACGACTGAAACTTTAATGGAAAAAATGTAATTTTAATTTTTCTAACCCATTTTTGAAAATAAAAATTTGATTTTATGAAATAATTTAATTGGGACTTGTATTTATTTAATTTAAATAATTTTTAAATATAATTTTAATGTTCTACGACTGAAACTTTAATGTAAAAAAATGTAACTTTAATTTTTTTAGCCCATTTTTTAATATAAAAAATCAATTTTGTTAAATAATGTAGTTGAGACTTGTATTTATTTAATTTAACTAATTTTTGACTATAACTTTAATGATATACGAGCAAAATTTTAATGTTTTAAAGTAAAACTTTAATGATTAATATTTATTTAATTTCACTAATTTATGAATGTAACTTTAATGTTGTACGAGTGAAACTTTAATGCTAAAAATTGAAACTTTATTTTTTTTTTGGCCATTTGTAATTTTTCCTTGTCCATGAAACGTTATTCTTTTAGGATTGAAACTTTAACCCGTGAATGTGAAATTTTATACTAAATAGGGTGATTTTGGATATATTAATTTGAATTTACATAAATTTAGTCCGTTAGAAGTGTAATTTTAGTCCTTATCCATGTAATTTCAGTCCATATCGTTGAAACTCTAATCTTAACCACCCCGCCTTTAACTAAAAAAGGCAACCACCGTCTTTGTCACCCAAACTGTCACACCACAGCCATTACCAACACAACAATCACCAAATCCGATGACGCCCTTCCCTGCAACCACCAAAACATAAAAAAAAGTGTAGATCTTACCAAATAAATAAAAAAAAGTGTAGATCTGAGTTAACTAAATCTGAAAAACCAGACAATCACCCATAACCCACAGCCCCGACCCGCCAACAACACCACCCACGGTCCAACAGCCACCAAATCTGGAAGAGAGAAAAAAAAAGAGGCCAACTTCTGCCGCCACCATCTAACCCGCACCCGCACCCACAACCACCAGCACCAACGCAATTGACGAAAAATCAGGAAAAAAAAGTTAAACTGAATCAGAAAAAAAAAACGACCACCACCACTACCACTACCACCACGGTCCACCACCCATCAAATCTGAAAAAAAAAAGGAGAAACGAGGAGGTCGCGCACAGCCGGCAACGACAACACCCCAACACTCACCACGACCCCACCTGCAACCACCAGATCTTAAAAAAAACACAGAGAAAGGAGGAAGGCGGCAGAGGAGGGAGGCGGAAGCGTTGGCGGCAGAGGCGGTGAGGCAGCGGGTGTGGCAGGAGCGGGGAGAACGCAATAAGAAAGGCGTGACAGGGGGTGCGCGGCAGAGTGACGGTGGTTTTACGAGGTAGAGAGACATGGCGGTGGTTGTGGGAGGTAGAGAGATGGATGAAGAGAGAAAGAGAGGAAGAGAGGGAAGTGGGAGGTGGTAATGAATAGAATTAGGGTTCTTTGGGCTTTATATAGGTCATTTATTTTCAGAATTAATCTTGGCCATAGATTTTGTTATAATCTAATGGCTAGGACTAGGACTCATGGACTCACCTTAAGAAGGTGGACTCATTTGATCCTAATTCTATATATATATATATATATATATATATATATATATATATATATATATATATATATATATATATATATATATATATATATATATATATATATATATATAGTATAAGGTTCATCTAAGTCCACATCTTACATGTGAGTCCATAAGTCTCATTGTGAGCCTTTGGATGGAGAAGATGAAGGGTTGAGATTGGAAGCAAAAAAAGGAGGATTAATGCATAATTAAACACTCCCCATCTCTACTTTACTAATCTACACTAATCAATTATTAATCTACTATATAACATTTATTTTTCCACCTACTTCTCTCTCATTCACACAATTCATTTCTCTACCCTCTCTCTAAAAACCAAATTAATTCAAAATCAAAATAAATAAAAACCCTAAATCTTCCACCACCCACTCTCACTCCCACCATCACTATCCCACCCGACACTACCACCCACAACCCACCACCCGACGGCCCACCAGATCTGTCCCCTTCTACCACCTCTGTCACCGCACCTGCACCCCCACGCACCCACCACACCGCTCCCTTCCACCTCGCACCACCGACACAACCAACCATGAACCCAAACCCAAACCAACCACCCACCACCGCACTCTACACCCGATTCCGACTCGCCCCTTCTACCACCTCTGTCACCCCACCTTATGGCCGTCTTCGAAAAACTAACCCACCTTATCTCCACCACCGAAGCCTCCCTTTCCGCCACCCTCTTCAACTCGCCTCCGTTCCAATCCTTCACCGTCTTTCTTCTAGAAGTCCGACTGGTGGTGTTATTGTTCTTTTCTTGTTTTTTTGTTTTTAGTTTCCCTTCTTTTCCCATCCTTTTCGTTTTCAGATCTGTCATTTTTTTTTTTTTTACTTAGCGGCCTGGGGTAGTGGGGTGTGGGGTGTGGGGTGGGTAATGTTATAGTTATTGTTTTGTTTTCTTTGCTCTTTCTTCTCCTTGCTTTCACGATCAGTTATATATATATATATATATTTTTTTTGATTTTTTTTTTCAGTTTTCGGTTTTTTTCTTGTCAGATTTAGTCTCGCGATTTGACGTTTCAGATCCGATATTTTTTTTTTTTGAGTTTGTTGCATGTGTAGGCCGTAGGGTGGTGGTGGGTGTAGACCGGTTTTTTTTTACCTTCCTCTTTTGAGTTATTAAAGTTAAAATTTTCACTATTAAAGTTCAGATTTTCTTTACAAATTTCCTGTTAAAATTACACTTTTTTCTATTAAAATTACACTTTCTTCTGTTAAAATTACACTTTTCTCCATTAAAATTACACCTTTTTCTGTTAAAATTACACTTTTCTCCATTAAAATTGCACTTTTTTCTGTTAAAATTACACTTTTTGTTGTTGTTAGAATTACACTTTTTTCTGTTAAAATTACACTTTTCTCCATTAAAATTACACTTTTTTCTGTTAAAATTACACTTTTCTCCATGAAAATTACACTCTTTTCTGTTAAAATTACACTTTTTCCATTAAAATTGCACTTTTTGTTGTTAAAATTACACTTTTTTTGTTGTTAAAATTACACTTTTTTCTGTTAAAATTACACTTTTCTCCATTAGAATTACACTTACTTCTATTGGACTAATGTTACACTCTCAATGGACTTGGTCATATTCTCATATTCTCATTGGACTAATGTTACACTCTCAATGGACTAAAATTACATTCTCAGTGGACTGAAATTATACTTTCCTGGACTAAAATTACACTTTCCTGAACTAAAATTAGATTTGGGATCTAGTGAGAACCACCTACATAATGAGAACTGTGAGAACTCCACCTTACGGATATTTTTTGTAAAAAATACTGACATATTTGGATTCGGCATAGAATTTTATGGGTAGATAACATATTTCTTGGTCCAAAAAGTATAAATTATTGACGAAAATCGAGACGAGAAATATTTTATTAATTTTCATGGAACTACTACTCATTTTCATGTATCTAACAATTTTCATGCACCTAGAACTCGTTTTCGTGCACCTAGAGCCTGCTATTTTCATGCACCTAGTAATCATTTTCATGCATTTAACAATTTTCATGCACCTATTATTCGTTTTCGTGCATCTATAGCTATTTTAGTATACGTAGTTGTACTTTCGTACACTAAGTTTATATTTTGTTAATAAAATAAAAAAAATTGTTTACCTAGACTAAAAATGTGTTTGAATAAACTAAACAAAAGATAAATGATCTATCAAAACTTTCAGAACAAGATTTGATGATGATTTAGTGAGGGTTCTCACGGTTCTCATTATGTTAGTGGTTCTCACCGGATCCTGACCCTAGATATATATATATATAAACTAACTGATAACTCCATCCATCACACGATTCATATGATCACCCAATTGCAAAGATAATGCCAATACACTACTACATCTCACGGCCCAAGGCCTCACACAACTCCATACAATACTTATCTCAATCCGCGCCTGCAACAAGGCCAACAATATACATTTTAAGGCATCCCATTGACTCCTAAAATAATTTAACACGACTTCATTTTAATTACCCCACTCAAAATTTTCTCTCAAGGTACCCGGTTAAAAACTGAGAGGGCCATGGTACGAATTAAGGCCAGTTTCTTAACCGCACTAAGAGGGACACCTAACAGTTTCTACCTGAGGTTCATTTTATTAGACACATCCTAAATTCATTATTATTCATTGGTTAGGCCCGAGCATCGTTTTGCTCTGATACCACTTTGTAACACCTCCATTTATTTAGGAGCCTTTAGCAATACATTCTCAAATAAATAGGACTGTTACCATCTCGGTTTTCCCGAGGTAGTGAATAGCAAAGTACAACAACCAAAGTATTTTAAATAAAATTTAGCGATTACACGTTTATTACAACTTAACCAAACTAAAACTTAATATAAAATTAAATACAACTCGCAGCGGAAATAAATAAAGTGATTAATAAAAATAAATGGTAGTCGAAACAAATGAGGGTAAAAATTTGAGAAATTCAACCAAGCGATTTTATAATCAGAGCCAGCTTATCATGTGACTATTTATCCTACCTGACAATCAATATCCAATTACACAATTCGAGCTAATCAACTAGTAACACTCTTCAATAAAACCGTCACCTAATATAATAATCGTATACAATTACTAACAATCGAATTATATAAAATAGTTAAACTAATTATAAATAATTTATTATTTATATAATTAATTATCCATTATTCATTAATCATTATATTTATATTATCATGTGACTTAATATTTGTAAACCCGTCTCAAAATAAACCAATCCCGGTCATCTACAAATCACAAAACACCACGTACAACTAGAGCTGGCCATCAGCACGGGCTGATCCGGCCCGGCCCGGACAAACACTCCCTCACACAAACACACCACTCCCTCACGACATACACCCCACTCACTCCCGACATTCAGCCCTCAACACCACCATGCTCACCCTCCTGCCACGGTATCACCAGCCCAGACCAACACCGATCAACTTCCATACGAGCCCACACAACTGCCCTAACCCCGGCATGAAAAATATATGAAACCGACGCAACTTAAATAACTCACGGTTTACACCACTAATCACAACCACCACCAACATCCGCCACTACTACCACCACCAGACCAAGCCCCCACCGTACCCAGAACCACCAACAACCCAGTCACGGCCACCATACTTTCGTTTCTGCCACCCACGACTCAATCATCAACAACAACAACAAACACCAACAACAACTCACGTAAATAATCCGCCATACTACGACCACCACGAGCTACCACCTCCTCCTACACCACCCCACACCGACACCAGTAATGCTACCATGACACGGCCCCCAATGACACGCCCTAGCAGCAACTCACGACACCCACAAATTCAAACATCAACTCGATAACCCGTCAACCACCCACACAAACAACCACCTCCGACCACCCTAACATCACCAATAGGACCGACTAATTACCACGAACCCAACCAACCCCAGTTCGAGTCCAACGAGTCAAAGCAATTGTGTATAAAATAGTTCCAACGTGTTTAGCAATAACTATGCCCTATCGCGCAAAAAAGCACTTCCGACCACCTATGACTACCCATGGTGGTCGACTCATCACCCCGGAACCACCCTACCAACCCCAGGTCAAGGCGTGCACATTAAAGGGTCCAAAACCTGTGTTCAACGTGTACTTCTAACCCATAACCACCCTTCGAAACCCTAATAACAGCCCCCTTCCCACCGGTCAACGGTGGTCAATGGTAGGTCTGGTCAACCTCTGGTGTCCCACGGTCAAGGTCATGGTCTCGAGTCAGTCAACGGTTGTCTATTTAACGAGTTGTATTAGTCTTAAGGTGAGTATGTTATGAGACGATTAGAAAATTACCTTGTGACGATCTCCTAGCTAGTTCTTCCTTCTCTTTTCTCTTATGTGAATTATTTCGTCCTTCTCTTATGTGAATTATTTGTGTTTTATGATGGAGAAGGTCTATTTATATAGGTATTAGGTAGGTCATAGGGTATAAGGAAGCATTAGGAAACTATATAATTATCATATTACTACTATTATTAGAAAATGCAATTATTATTGTAATTACTATTATTATTACTATTATAAAAGATACTAGTACTACTAGTTTGAATGCCCGTGCATTGCTACGGGGTAATTAACTTATTTATAATGCAAAAAAAAAAAAAACGTTATAAGAGTTTAATGTTTACATTCTATGTCTAATAATTTGTTTACATATTATTAAAATATCTTTTTCAAAAAAAAAAAAGATTAATATATACATGGGTTAACTCTTATTTATAATCATATAATCACCTCACCTTATACTAATCTTTCGATGTGGGACAATTCTAGTATTTATAAGTAGTATATTCACCAAACTTGGATTATTTTTCTTATGTGGGACAATTCTACTATTTATACATAGTATATATTCATCAAACCTGCATTGTTTTTCAATGTGGGACAAATAACCTACTCAGAATTACACCATCTTTTTTGCACTTAGTTCGACATCCAACCAGATCCCGAATACTGAATACGGACAATTGCTACTCATTATATCTACTAGATATTTAAATTTAATAGTATGATCAAGTACTCTCCATTAATATTTGCCTTAATTTTGTCAGACTTTCCATGTTACCCCTACTTTTAAGAATCTGTCTATGGTACCCTTGAGATTCCATTTTTTTTGCCCATGGTACCCCATAATGTAAAAAGGTAAAGGCATTAAATGGACGTTAAGTTTGATGGCGTGACAATAAAATAACAATTAAAAAATAATACCCCGTTTAATGTTTTATTGGTACAGATATCTCTCTCTTTTAAATGAAAATTTAATTAACTATATCATTATAATATTTGAAATTTCTCATGGTAACCTTGAACTTTGATAGATTACACATGGTATCCCTAATTTTAAGTTTATGTAAATAGTACCCTGTTCACCTTTTTCTTTCCCAGAATACCATTTGACAACTTCCGTCATAACGTCATTACTCCTATGACTTGTGACGCCTTTTTATTTTGTTATCTATTATACAAACACTTCATCATCTAATTCCTAAATCAATATTTTATTTAATAAACTAACATTTAATACCTAAATAACAAAACACAAATAGCATGACATGCTCAATTACTCATCTAGTTACTCATAGGAGTAACGACGTTATGAAAAAAGTAAACACAAGGGTATTATATGTAGAAACTTAAAATTAGGGGTATTATGTGTAATCTACCAAAATTCGAGGGCACCATGAAAAAATTCCGTTATAATATTGACCATTTTATCGCTCTTTCTCCCACCTAAAAAAAGTACAACTTTAAAAATTTAACATTTAATTCAAGATTATGTTTAAAGTCTCTTATATAATAAGTATACTTTGAGAGGTTCAATATATTTGGAGTGATACCTAAGTTCCAAGGATAAATCCTATTTATAATCATGGGATCACCCTACCTTATGATAATCTTCTGATGTGGGACAATTCAACTATTTATACTTAGTATATATTTATCACACTTACATTATTTTTCAATGTGAGACGAATAACATATTTAAAAGTACACCATATTTTTTGAACCTAATTCGACATCCAACACGATTTAATAATAAGCAAATACTATATTATCTATTAATATTCATACGTTTGTTTTCTTTTTATTTTTATCATAATTAAAATATGTGCAAATGATATGAACATACTCTAATGATATAAGTTTTTTAAGGGTTATTTAATAATAATACTCTATACTATTGGAGTCCTTCTCAAAATACTCTAAGCTTCAATTTAACTCACAATAAACCATACTATTGACCCATTTTCTCATAATACACTCAGGTGACCGACTACCTCTTTAGCAGGTCACTCCCATCCTCTCCTTGCAAACTTACCCGTTGCCCTCTCAATTAGTCTCAAATCATCACCCCCTACAACCACTGCTACCATCCACCATACCCTCAGTCACCAATGCTTTATCTAAACTACGGACAATTTGCGAATGACCATGTTAACGACATCAGCATGGCCCCCTTAAATCCCAATTCCTTATTTTATTTTTCATTCCCAAATTTAAAGCCCAGATTAACCTTCATCTCACCGATAACCCCCACATCCATTTTATTTTTTCGGATCCCTTATTTCTTCATTTAGAAATTCGAAAAAATCCAACAAAGTTTCCATAATATTCCTTCGGTCTAACAAAACCCAAATAAAGTGTTGAAATCTTTGGGTTTAAAACTTTACCCAGATTTGAACATAAAAAATGCAAGATTTGCTTGTTCTTCTCAAATGATTTTGTCCAGATTTTACCATCAAAGGAATTGCCCAGATTTTACCAGCGAGCTAAGAATTGGATGTGGTTGTTATGCTTGAGAATGTAGAGAAGTGGTGGTGGTGCTGTTTTGATAGGTGATGTAGCGGTGGTGATGAGAATTTAATGCGACAAAGTTTCTCCGTATTTTTGTACATTTGAGTTTATGTACTTAATTCCTTAATTTTGATGATTAAATGATTTCGTAGATCTTCAGTATGGTCAGAATTTTAATTTGGTTATTTTGATTCAATACCTTAATTTGGTAAGAAGAATTGTGGTGTTTTAATGGCGATTGGTAAATTAGGGGAAGATGATGGAGGGTGGCTGACGCTTTTAGAAGTAATGGGTGGATTTGGGGATATTCGGATTTGGGAGGAAGAACAATGGTGGCTTGGGGAAGAAGAAGTGGGACTCACACTTGAGTTTACCTGCTAGTATAGGTTAATAAATGGGCAATTCTAGTACAAGACAATAGATGAAATAGTTGGGTATAATGATGGTTAAAACACAATTTGGAGTATTTTGAGAAGGGCCTCTATAGTTTAGAGTATTTTTATTAAATAATCCTTTTTTTAACACAATTCAAATTATATTATTTAAACGTAGTATATTTACACACCTATATTATTTTTCAATGTGGGACATATAAAATCTATAGGTAGAAAATATAATGATATAAACTTTTAAGAGCTCTCCAAGACAATACTTAAGAGACTCAAAAGATTTTGGGTTGATGCCTAAGTTCCAAAGATGCCCTATTTATAATCATAGAATCACCCACCTTATGCTATATTTCGATGTGGGAAAATTATATTTTTTATATGTAGCATATTTGTTACACCTATATTATTTTTCAATGTGGGACATATAACATACTATGAAATAAACCATCTTTAATATGTGCAAATTATATGAAATCTATATATACTCTAATGATAACATTTCTTACCATGAATCTAATAATATTATTTTCATAATTTTTTTAACGACATTATTTTGCCAAATGAAATGTAAAAGTTTTTATATAAAAATTAGAAACAACACTTGAATATAAAATAAGAAATACAGAATATATATTATAATAACTAAAAGATTTTTCAAAGATTAACTTAGGTTAGAAATCATTATTGTAATACAAACTCTTTTAAGAGCTCTCTTTGACAATACTTAAGAGAATCAAAAGATTTTGGGTTATGACTTCTATTTATAATTATAAGATCACCCTGCCTTATGATAATCTTCCGATATGGGACAATTCTAATATTTATACATGGTATATTTACCACACTTACATTACTTTTCAATGTGGGATAATTCTAAAATTACCTTTTTCAATATGGGACAATCCTACATTACTTTTCAATAAAGGACAAATAACATAATACATACACCATTTTTTTCGCACCTACTTTGACATCAACCCGATTTAATAATGAGAAAATACAATACAATCTACACTCTAATGATAGCATTTTTTTTGTCACAATCTAATTATATAATTTTCATACGATACTTTTTTGTCAAATGAAATATAAAGTTTTATATCAAAATTATAAACATCACTTTAATATAATATAGAAAATGTATATATATTAGACAGTTCTATTATTTATACATAATATACTCACCACACTTACATTATTTTTCAATGTGGGACATATAACATACTAAAAAGTACATATCTTTTATATCAAAAAATTTTGGGTTTTAATATCTAAGTTTTAAGGATGCCTCTTATTTATATTTATAGAATCACCCTACCGTATACTATTCTTTCGATGTGAGATACATAATTTAGTTATTTAGACGTAGTATGTTCATCATACCTACATTATATTTCAATGTGAAATATATAACATACCAAGAAGTACATGTCTCTTCTTAAAAAAAAACACTATTGTATACATATTATATTTCTTTGAATGTAAAACCACTTAGTCTCGATCATTAGATAGGGATCTCTACATCGTACATATAACGACTCATTAACGCTCTATTACTACTTTCATAAGACAACCATTAGTAAAATCTTTAGTTTTGTACTGTGTCAGGAGACTACCATTAGTAAAACCTTTAGTTTTGTCTTTTTTTATTTTCTTGTTCATGTTCTTAACTCTTTCCCGGGTAGTTCCCAACGATTTCCACTTTATTTTTTATATCATATCGTAGAAAATGATAGAAAATCTTAAGAGCTCTTTAAAACAATATTTATGAGACTCAAAAAATTTTGGGTGGATACATAAGTTCCAAATATGCCTCCTATTTATAATCATAGGATCACATCACCTTATACTAATTTTTCGATGTGGGACAATTTTACTATTTATATATGTAGTATATTCACCACACCTACGTTATTTTCCAATGTGGGACAAAACATGCTAAAAATTACACAATTTTACATACTAAGAAGTTTTAATATGTACAAATAATATTATTTTAATAATTTTTACCACGAAGCTAATTATATTATTTTAATAATTTTTTTAACGATACTTTTTTTCCGAGTGAAATATAAAAGTTTCATATAAAAATTGGAAATATCACTTGAATATAATTTAGGAAGTATACATATATATATATATATATAGTATATATATATATATTATAATAATTAAAAGATTATCCACTTTATTTTTACATCAAAAACTCTCTTATATATATCATAAATAATAATTTTTGATGTAAAAATAAAGTGGAGAATCTTTTAATTATTATAATATATATATATATATATATATATATATATATATATATATATATATATATATATATATATTATTATTATATATAACATGCCTATTACTCGGCCCAATTCATCTTCCCAACTCATCCATTATTTTATTCTTAATTACCGTCTTATTTGCAATTATTAATATAAATGTTTTTAATTAATTATTCAAATTACATAAATTATTGTTATAAATACTTATCAAATTACGGGGTATTACACCAACACAACCACAATCACATCACTCGACAAGCGTGTTAGTCGCGATATCAATCTATATGCGTGCTTCACCCACAAGACATCTCGTGCGTGCTACAATTACAGGACACATCATACGTGCTACAGTCACACGGTATATCATACGTGCTAAAATCACATGGTATGTCTCATGCGTGCTATAATCACACGACATCATGCGTGCTACGATCACATTGCCTCTCCCTCGGAACATAAAATGTGCACATCCCTACACTGGGGCGGTTGTAACACCCCAAGAGGTTATGGGATTAAGTTGTCCCACATCGGGAAAAAAAGAGGCTTCTGATATGTTTATAAATGATTATACCCACCACTTAGTAACAAGGCCTTGTACTTTTGAGGTTAAGTGAAGACAAAATAATGGCCCAAAGGTGCACATCTCATCTTATTAGGGTTGTGTTACGATGGTGGTGGGTCAGGTAGTTAGAAATGGTATCAGAGCAACCCTGTGACCGAGTGGTGAGCCTGTGGTCAGGAGTACCCGGGTCACCCACCTAGCGGGGAAGGATTTTGGGCTTAGCTGCGGTCAACCTTATGGCACAACGAGAACGTTGTGTTCTGTTAGTGGAGGAGTTTGTAGCACGTCATGTGGTTTTTAGATTAAGTTATCCCACATTGGAAAAATAAGACACTTGTAATATGTTTATAAATGATTCCACTCACCATTCAGTAACAAGCCCTTGTACTTTTGGGCTTAAGTGAGGACAAAATAATGGCCCAAAGGTGCGCATCCTATCTTATTGAGGTTGTGTTACGAAGGTGGCGAGTCTGGTTGTTATAGAGGCAAACGCGATCAACGGCGTCAGAGCCAATTACGACCCGCATTGACTCCCAATTTCAAGTATAACCAAGTCATACGACGCACGTTCGTCTACGGTTCATATCAAACACAATTCGCGATAATCTGATCAGCATAAATAAATCCTAATTCAATCACAGCCAATCAACAATTGTACACAAGCAAGAATATATCTCATGGTTACGAGTTCGTAACGTATCGATTTTTTCCCAAATTGATCGTCTTTACGAGATCTTTAATTTGAAAGAAAAAATTGTTGTCTTTGGAGTTCGTAGCTAAGAATTAGAGATGGCCAAAGATTTTTAGCTTAAAAAGAGGGGTATAACATAGAATTTAGAAAAACATAAGGGTACCATGTATAATATTCCATTTGTTTTACTACTTAGGTGAATTTGGCTTATAAAAATGAAAATCACCACAAGAATTCTGATATCGGGCGACTATAAATGGCTACTGTCTAGACCAGTCTTCACTGTGATGACTGATATAAATAAACGGGCGAATGAAATCAGTCTCCAATTTGGAGACTGCAACTTTTCGTATGAAAATTAAATCGGGCGACTAAAATTAAGCAAATGCGACCGAAAACTGTCGCACAATTTGGCGACCGCAAGGGATTAGTCGCCAATCCTCCTTACTGATATAAAACACAAAATCCCTGTCCTCATTTCATGAGAGAGAGAGAGAGAGAGAATGACACCACCACCAACACAACCTTCATTTCCCTCCAAGGGCTCCAACCTTAGCTTTTCAAACAAATGTAATTTGTCATTTTCTTTTCTCTCTGAATACCTCCAACTAAATAATGTCTTATAGACCATTAAAGTCCTAACTTTCGACGGTCTTACCTTCAAAGAAGTTAGATGGCGATGATCTATTTGGTGAAAGTGGCAATATGTAGTCAATTGGTGGTTGAGAAATACTTTTAAATATTGTAACTTTTTTTATGATATATATACATACATTTTCACCCAAGAAAATATTATAGAGGTAACTAATAACACAAGTGAGTGATCTTTCTGCTGTAGGAAATTAAATGCAACCATGCTCAAGCCCTTGGATTCTCCAAGGAGGGTTTTGCAACAACTCCGGCCATGAGAAAACTTCGCCTCATTTGGGTGGTTACACGAGTGCATATTGAGATGTATAGATATCCTAATTGGTTTGTTTTGTTTCTCTTCAAAAGTATCTATTTTTTGTTTGTTTTTCGTGTCTACAAAATAACTGGTATTTGAAGCAGGTCTGATGTGATTGAGATAGAAACATGGATCCAACCAGAAGGTAAAATAAAGACAAGACGTGATTACATTATCAAAGACTGTGCTAATGGTGAAGTGATTGGAAAAGCTACTAGGTAGCCTTCAGTCCCAGCTTCCACATCTAAATTATTTGTCGTTCAGACATGCCGCTACATTATTAAGAATTTCTAATATAGTCAGTAATTTTGCTATAACATTCTTTTAAAATTGATGGGTTCAATATTTTAATGCTCGAGTTCCGCGATATCATCTAATGTCATTCATTTCAAGTCCATCGTAGAAAAATCAATTCATGCATTATACAACCAGTTGTATATGTTGCAGGCGTAAAATCTGAGCTTTGTGATCAAGTATTCGAGCTTTATGTTAAATAATATGAGTTTTATTAGAAAGTATTGAACTCATCCATTTACACATTAAAAACATGAATTGTGATTTAGCTCAGAAAAAATACATATAAGCTCGGATTCTTATACCTTGGTTGTACAATGCTTATGGTACAACTGGATGTATAATCCTATTTGTGTAGAAAAATCATGAAAAAGATCGGTGATCTGGATTATAATGGCGCCTTACATACTCTGATACACTGGTAAATTCATGATCAACCACTTGCGGCCTCGCGACATTAGAAATGAAATTTTGATCACAAACATTGTGATAAATACTTTGTACCTAAAATTCATATTTGATCGCTTAAAAATTTTCACCGAGATTTCATAAACAAAATATTTTGAATCCATTATTGCTTATTTACTTGTATCAAATTCACCTTCCATCCTTCATTTCCACGACCCAAACATGAATTCATCCTTATTGCTTAAACATGTCAAGTTCACATACCTTTTTCCCCTGTTGGTTATGATTTAAATGCTGAACTTACTTCACTTTAAACTCCACTCCCCGTATTTTGATTTATAGAGAAACATTTGACTAGTCATGGTAGTCCTATTAGTTCATGGTTGTATAAACCGGAATATAGTAGAAGTACTTCATTATATCACTCGATAGTCTATCGAGGACTCCTGACTTTTGACTCCAGAGTTGCATCTTCACTTCAAGTAGTTTAATTCCTGTGAATATAATGGAATATTTGCTTTAACTAGATATCATGTAGGTTTACATACATTTCTACTTTTTTTTAAGAAAAATAAAATAATATTAGAGGTGCAAAATAAATGCAGCTTTCATACTTTCTGCAATGATTCTTTAGCCTCAAAATTTACAACATTGCTGACCTTTAGTACTTAAACTTATACATGTCATATCTCATTGCAGCAAATTTGTGATGTTAAACATGGACACCAGAAAACTTGCACGAGTCGGTCCTCAGATCACCGATGAATTAGTAATACTTTATCCAAAAGAACTTCGGTTAGTCCTTTCATCATCTTTTTGTATTTTTTCTCTTTTCGTTGTACATAAGTATTACGCCCTTATATTATACGAAGTTGGCAAGGTCTTTGTCGTGTAAGCCTATCAAACTATATTTGTAACTCAACTATGTTATAGGGTATTGGAGGTAGAATCACAAGGACGGTGAGGTTAGGCTATAAGTCTCGTTTTAATTCTAGTTTTTGTCAAATAACTAAGTAGAGAAATAGGAACAAATATTAATAAACTAGAGGAGTTAGGGGATTTACGGAGGGCATGCAATAAAGTCTCGGGTCAAAAGTCAAGGTAAAAGGTAAGTAAAATTAAGACAAGTGAATCACGTAAATAAGGGATGGCAAAAAACACTAATGCTCTCGCAAGTAATTAGTACAAGTCACAATTAGTCACTAATACGCTATTCGCGTTATTAGATACTAATCCAACCTATGTGAAACGAGTCAAAGCCGCGGATTTCTAATGTTGGATATAAGACAAAGAAGAATAAAACGACTTAATCGTCATTAGAGTGACCTAGCAATCGAAGACCACACAGGGTTTGCAATTATAGAATTAAGACCAAATCCCAATTCAAAGACACAAACTTTGATAAAGAATAAACATTGACTCACTAAGTTAGGTAACAAAATGCAAATTAAGGTCTAGTTAAATAACACTCTTTCAAGCTATTATTAAGAGACCATTTTAATAATTTAGCATGAAATCGACTTAAAACACAAGTGAATAAACCAATTCATATAACAAAGTCTCAATCTTTATATGCAATACCCCAACCCCTAACAAGTTAACTACTCACACTTGAACAAATTAACACTAAGTTATCTATTACGTTAAACAATGTACTAAACATAATTAAAGTAATAAAGACTTGATCTTAAAATAAACAAAGCATTAAAACTATCTAAATAATAGAACAAGAAAAACAACGAAAATAAAAAGAAAAGTGGGAAAACTATACCATACTTAAACCAAATGATTAGATTCAAGTAGTGAAAAAAGTGGAATACATAAATATTAGATCTTGAGATTTAAATAATTAATTAAAATCTAAACCTAAGCTAATAAAAGACGAGAAAATAAAAAGACGAGAAAATAAAAAGGAGAGAAAAATGGGTTTTGTCTTCTAAAACTACTGTTACTCACTACTGTATATTGTCTACTGCTGTGTATTCCCCGTAAAAAAAAAATAAGGCATCTTGTTCTCTTCTACTGATCTCGTATAAAACGAAGACATACTGCCCTTTCTATCAATTTATAGGTTCTGCCAAATATCCTCGGCACATTACTTCAAATCGTTGACAAAATTAACTAAATGGACAAGTTTTCCTCTCGCATAATTATCACTCAACATCTCTCTAACCTCTTTCTTTTACGGAGTATAAAATTAACTTAAAACTTTCGAAAATCGATTTTCATCCTGACAACAAACTTAAAATATTGAAATAACAAATTCAACTACTAAAATCGATTTCCAGTTACACTTTAAAAAATTTCCCAAAATAATTAACTAAAGTGGAATGTAAATGGCGGCAAAGAAAAATTCAACCCAAACAAGCAAACCTTATTTGAAATCATCCTGTAGTTGAGCCAAACGAAGATTAACGAAAATTGTAAGAGCACAAAATCACTAAAAAAGCCACCAAATTTGCAGAAAATCAGCCCTCTTAGTAGCGGAGATACATCGCTCATCAAATTCGACCTAAAGTTTGATAAATTTCTTGCCATCATTAGCAACCAAATCGAACACACGTGCACTTCGAAAATCGCTTCATTTTTCGGCCAAATTACAAACCTTCATTTGAAGCATCAATAATTTTCGGAGGAGGTCGTCGACGGACGTGGAACCACCATATCCCCACCTAGGGCCAGGCGTGGAGTCACCACGTCCAATCCTAGGCACAGACGTGGAGTCACCGCTCCCCCACCTAGGTTCAGACGTTGATCACCCTCGTCCTAGCCTAGGCCGAGACGTAGTGGTTCCACATTCATGTCTAGCTTCGGAGGTGAGGCCTGGGTTTAGGGCATTCTCCTGCTTCAATCAAGACATAGTTTCCTGGTTTGGTGATGTCCGTCATTTGTGCTCGATTCAAGAATAACGTAGTTGTTTCTATTAGTTGGCATTAATTATTTGATTGTTTGTTTTTGCTATTTGATTGGAGCCAGAACTAATCGGAAGTTGTTAGCTGATTGTCGTTTTTTTTTTATTTATTTATCCTAATTCGATAAGTTTAACGTAGTTTTGATTAGTAACTTGTTGATTCGATTAAGTTGTTAGTTATTTGAACTTATTAGTTTCGATTGTCGATTAAATTATTTGTCGATAGTTTAATTGAAATATTTAGGTAGGAGGGCCGGAGAGGTAATTTAGAAATTCATTAAATTTGTCGACGATTCGAAGTACTTTGCCGATGCCGAATAACGATTGAGATTTCCAACTAATTAAAAGCTAGACTAAAATTCTAATTTAATTAGCTTTATGGGCCATGCATTATGTATGATAAAATGGCCCATTAGTGACTAAGTTGATGTCTATGAGATTGAGGTCCTTTTTTCTTTGAAAAGTTGGCCCAAATGCAAGCTAAACTTGTAGGAATGACAAAATGACCCAATTTAAAGCGTGACACACGACCCATTTTGTTCTAGAAAAATTAGCCCTTGTCTTTGTACTTCATCATGAAGTAAGTTTCATGCACACAGTTTGTTATTGCATCTTGTTAAATCCATATTTTTTGAACCGATGCCTACAGAAATTAAAGTAACAAAAGCAGTATTTAATATAAAATTATTCATAATAATTATAATTAAACTACTAACAAGTAATTAAACTAATAAATGAGCTATTTGACGATTTAGGCACACCAAATCAAAGTCAAATAAAGATATAAATAGAAATTAAACTGATATCAAAATAATACTTATCAGAAGTAAGAGACTAAATACATATTGTAACAACAACAACCTCAAAGGCTTTTGCTCGTGGTGTTAGAAAGGGGGTCGGATGTACGCCATGAATCATAAAAGATAGAAGTTTTTTCTAAGGAGTCTATAATAAAAATCACATAAGAATTTCATTTTTTTACTTCTATTTTTGAACATTAGACGTGGATATAAGTGGATGAACCATCTTAATTTACTACACAATACTTTTAAGATCAAGCATAAATTCTTGTTTAAAACAGAGGTATCCGGGTAATAAATCAAACGAGTCAAGTATTACTGAATTTCGTACATGAGAGAAAAAAAACAAATATCTAGGAAATAATAAAAGTGTCTCGTCTATATAAATAGTCTTATCCTTAACCTGTTTTAACTATAAAACGGATACTTTCGTCTTAAGGGAGACTAACTAAATATCAAGTTGCATTGTTTTAGCTTTTTTGTTATGATTATATTTATATAGAATAATTAATTTGATTGATATGGAACCTTTTTTAGTTCTTTTATCTACAAAGTTTGATTGGTACAAGTTACAACCCAATAATCTTGGGCCATTCAGATGTACATAGCCTTGTGTTGGAAAAACATAAAGATATTCGTTGATAAATCGTAACAAAAATGGCACCAATAATTGCATCAACCGACTATCACTTTGCAAAACAAACACTATAACAAAAAAAAAAAAAACACACACTATAAAAACAGACGGTCTTGCTTGTGACGGTCACAAAGTTGTGACCTCTCACCCCCCCCCCCCCCCCCTCTCTCCCCCTTGCACTTGCTCCGTGTGAAAGGTGACAAGCTTGTGACGGAATAGTGCCGTCACAAATGAGAATTTGTACTACAAAAATAGTATTTCCTCTATTCATTTGGATGCACTACATTTTCCTGTATAGGAAGAATCTTACCGGTACAAATTCTCTGTCCCGTTTTGTGTCTCATCTTATATCCCATTACTTTTTCTAATGACATATAATCACTTTGGTATATATAATCATTACCATTTTTATTATTGGCGGTGTGATGTGTCAAGATATTAAGGTAGTGAACCCAAGATGAGACACAAAAGTGGGATATATGATCTAAACTCAGAGCCTTAGACTAACTCACAACATTCACACTCTAGGTAGGAAATAACACAACAAAACACCTTCCAGAACTCGGAGTCTTAGACATCAGTCATATTTCTAGCTCATAAAAACTTTGGCTTATACGGGAACTTGGGCTATCAAGATCGAAGAAAGATTTTCGATTTACTGTTTTTGAGATATTTAGACTTTTCCACAATTAAGTAATAAATTCAAGTTCATGAACTTATTTAAGGTAAGTTCTAGAACGATCAATCCCCTATATATACTAAAAGAATAAGAAAAACTCCAAATTTTCCCACCTAAAACACATCCTCTATTTTTGATATAATCTCCTACCTACTTTCCATTTTTTATATACCCTTATTTAAGACTTTTCTTTAGGTTTTTGTGATAAAAAATTCATTCTTTGTAAAATAAGTCGTATCTAAAAGACATGCTGTTAAAAAAATCATAAAACAATATCATTAATTTTGTGTAAAAAAATATTTTCATTAAGATACACAGTTTATGTAGTTACTTAAATATCTTGATTAATTTTGTTGTTTTATTTTTTTCCTCAAATCAAAGTACAATGATGAGAAATGTATGAAAATTAATGAATTGTCAATTTACAACCTATAAATACCATGTAATTCTGGGCATTCTAAATCAGTTAAAATCAAACATGTCCATCACAAAATATTCTCTCCGCTTTCTTCCTTGTAAACCATTCCAAAATCCAAAAGCATTACAATTTAGCTTGTTACTGTTTTGATTTGATGATAAAGAACCATCATCTGCTTTATGTGAGAATTTGTGTAGATTATCTTCTCCCGAAGAAAACAACAAAATCATGAGAAAGATCCCGGTTGGCGGTGTCCTGGTCACCATTCAAAATCGGGGCTAATGGTAAGGTTTTTTTTAACATTCTTATGCTATTAGTACGTTTGTTTTCTATTTTGCTTTTCTTACTCTAGTAAGTTTCATTATTATTGACGCGACCCTCATTTTGCTTCCAAATGTATATAACAGCCCAGAAGAGACGACATAGATATGAACCGACATGTAAATAATGTCACCTATTTAAGATGGGTTTTAGAGGTAAGTACTTAGTTATTTCTTTTCCTCTTACATAATTGTCACTTGTAAGAGTACATTAGACATGTTAACAAGATATGTAGTATAGTTACGCTATTTGAGATGAGACGTCACGATATATAAGAAGGGCATACAACTTAGTATACTCTAAAAACTTACCCTAATTCAAAGATTTTACTCTCTCCATTTCGTTATTATGTTCTTAATTGACTTTTGAGGTCAAATGTTAATAACTTTGACCATTAAAAAGTTAAAATTATAAAACCTAAAACATTATAATAACATATTTACATTCATTGTAAAAAGTTCTTTCGTAAATATATTTTTGTATGAAAATGAATTAATACGATTTAAGAAAACCGAGTTAAAATGGTGTATGTGTCAACCATTATCACTTCTCTGTCTAATAAAAAATTTTAGTAACATGTTTTATTATATTCATGACACACTGAAACCCAAAAAAAGTTAAATATATTATGATAATGCAATTGCCATTTTAAATTATACTACTGTACTCCAATGTATCTGAAGTTGTGATACATAGGTGAGCGTTCAACTCAATTTTATGATAGGCCGATCAAACTCAGAATCATGCAAGCGCACGAAAATTTCCTTTACATGTATGCTTTATCTAAAAAGGATTCGAGCTAATGCATCAATGAAGCTAATTGATTATTGATTACATGATTTTTGTTTCACCAGAGTGTGCCTCAAGAAATAATTGACAACTACGAGTTACAAAGCATAACCTTGGATTATAGGCAAGAGTGTCAACAAGATGATGTTGTAGATTCTCTGACAAGCGCAGAAACAACTGATAAAAGTCTATCAATCCCACCTCTTAAAGGAAAAAACGGAGCATATTCAACAACAAGAAACGATGATGATGATGGTGTTCAGTTTTTGCATTTATTAAAATTGTCTTCTAATGGGTGTGAAACTAACCGAGGGTGCTCTGAATGGAGAAGGAAACCTCAGAAATAGTGGAGAGATGGATTGTCTTCTTGCTTGATATACTTTGTATACGTAACTGATAATAATTTCATATTTATATCGTTCTCATGGCTGTGCAATGATTAAATGTAGTACGTATATGTTATATCATGTACGATAATTAAATAAAGATGTATATGACCTACTTTGTTCTCCATTTAGGCTCTCTTAATGAAGAGTACAAAGTAATTTTACGTCAACAATAATAAATCTTTTCTACATTTTAACTTTTTGGCTCACTTTTTTTGTTTGCACTTACATAAAAAATTTAAAATAACAAATTCTCTCTTACATCCTCACATTTTATAGCCCTTTTCAATTAGAGACTTAGCTCTCCTTTGTTTTTCTCCCCAAGAGCTCTTAGAGAAGTTTTCTCAATTTCATTCATTAAAAAGAACAAAAAAAATATATAAGAGTGCAGATTCTCTATATAATCTATATCTATATCTATATAATAACATAAAAATGCATGAAAATCCTAATTTGAGCGTCACGTCTATATAGTAATATTATAAAAAGGCATGAAAAGCCTCATTTGAGCGATATATATATATATATATATATATATATATATATATATATATATATATATATATATATATATATATATATATATATATATATATATATATATATATATATATATATAGCATTAAGATCATATGAGTCCACCATCTAAGGGTGAGTCCATAAGTCCTCATCGGATGAGGAAAATGAAAGGCTGAGATTAAAAGAAAAAAAAGGGGTTAATAAACTAATTTAATCACTCTTTCTCTACCCTTGCTAATTAATCACTAATCCATCATAATTTACTATATATCATTTTTCTCTCATTTGTTTCTCTCCCATCTCACATAATATCATTCACTCCCTCCCTCTAAAATCCAATAAAATCAAAAATCCCAATCTATAAAAATTTCAAATCTCCTCACTCACCACCCCACCACACCCCACCCCACCCGCCATCACCATTACCACAGCCAACCACCCACAACCGCCACCACCCTAACCCGTCACCCACCCTAGGAAAAATAAAACCACCCTAACCCGTCATCCACAACAACCCTGCACAACCCGACAACAACAACACGCGGCACAACCCGACCACACACAACCCGATCTGCCACCTCTCCCACCACTACAACAACTCCCCAGATCTGCCACCGACCACAAAAACCTCCCTCCACCATTGCCGTCACTTTCTGACCACCCCTACCCCATCACCGTCATCCCTAACCCGTCACCCACCCCCGCACAACCAACGCCGCCTATTCCTTTTCTCTTGCCTCAAACACCAACCTTTCGATTGTTTTCATTGTTCTTTTATCGTTTTCTCTCAGATCTGCCTCATATGTTGTTACTTTTTAAATTTTTTTCGATTTTTTGGGTGTTTAATTAGGGAGGTGATGTCGGTTGATGGATCTGATATGTTTTTTTTTTTAAAGAGATCCGAAGATTAATGGTTTTTGTGGGGTGTTTTAAAAAAATTCAAATCTATTTTGTTGTGTTTTGGGTTTTTTCTTTAATTTCAGATTTAATTATTTTTATTTTATAAAATTTTGGATATTTTAGATCTGATTGTTGGTGTTTTTTTCATTATTTTTTAAATTTTAGATCTTATATTATTTTAGTCACATTTATTTTTTTCGGTTTCTTATAGTTGTTCGTGGTGGTATTAAAGTTACACTTTTTTCCATTAAAATTACACTTTTTCCTATTAAAGTTACATTTTTTTCTATTACGGTTATATTTTTTCTGTTAAAGTTACATTTTTCTATATTATCAAAGTTACACTTTTCTGCACTAAAATTACTCTTTTTCTATTAAAAATTATACTTTTTTCCATTAAAATTACACTTTTTTCTACTAAAATTACACTTTTTTTCTGTCAAAGTTACATTTTTCTCTATTATTAAAGTTACACTTTTCTCCATTAAAATTACACTTTTATCTATTAAAATTACACTTTTTCTATTAAAATTACACTTTTTTATGTTAAAATTACATTTTTCTCTATTATTAAAGTTACACTTTTCTCCATTAAAATTACACTTTTACCTATTAAAATTACACTGTTTTCTTTAAAAGTTACATTTATCTCTATTAAGGGTACTAACTCAAGGACTAAAGTTATACTCTCAATGGACTAAAGTTACACTATCAAAGGACTAAAGTTACACTCTAAATGGATTAAAATTATACATTGAATATGGACTAGAGATATACTCTCAATGGACTAAAATTATAATTTAATGGACTAAAATTACACTTTAGTTGACTAAAATTACAATTTAATGGACTAAAGTTACACTTCTGGACTAAAATTATAATTTAATGGACTAAAATTACACTTTAATGGACTAAAGTTACACTTCTAAAAGACTAAAGTTACACTTATAAATCACTCAATTTACAATGAGTTGTGTTAAAATTTGAAAAAAAAAATAATATCTCTCAAAAATTGACGTAAAATTGCTTCAAAATTTCAAATTTGTCGTAAAACGCAAAATTTGTCGTAAACTTTCTTCAAAATTTGAAATATCAAAATAATATCCGCCAAAACTGCTTTCTTTTTGTTAAAATTACACTTTTTTTTGTTAGAATTACACTTTTGAAACAGTAAAAGTGTCATAAAATTTGTATAAACTCTCTCTCAATTTTTTTTTTGTAAAAACTTGAAAATATAAGAGACAAAAGATAGTGTTATTTGGGTAGAATAATCAATTAGTGAATGTATAATTAAAGCTAGAGAGAGAAAGTAGAATTAATTAGTGTATAAGAAACTAATTAGTGTTAAGTGTGTTTTTTGCTTTTAATCTCAACCATCAATATTGGAACATCCAAGAGATGTAGTGAGGACTTAGAGACTCAAAATATATGAGGGACTTATATGAACTTTACTCTCTCTCTATATATATATAGGGTTCAGTCTGAAATCGATTTACTGATTTAACCGTACGAAGTACTCTATACGCCGTCAGATTACTATTATGTTGTTCTTTCAGATCCTAGCCATACACACCATTATTACCCCACGCACTAAACTTTCAAATCTCTCCTTCTACACCAAACTCCGTACAACAACCTCTACCACCGTTACCATCGGAGCACCGACATAGATCTCGCCGGCGTAGCTCCGAGGCAATCATCGCCGGCGCCCTTCTTATTCATCCCTCCTTTTTCCTTCCAGCATATTCCTCATCATCGCCCATATCGAGATAGTCAAAGGTGAAGATGTTGGTGGTTTTGTTGAGGCGGTCCGATAGATTCAACGGTGGAAAGAGAAGGTGATTAAGGTTTCTGAAGGATGAAGCATGTTGACATCGTTCGATAAAGGTTTCTAAAGGATGAAATCGATTGATCGGCGCCGCTTACTAATTAGAATTTCTTATTTGAAGTTTTAAATGATTGTTAATTGAAAAATAGTAGTGATTGGTGACGGATGTATGTCGATGCTGGTCGAAAAAGTGGCGAGAGGCGTAAACAACGTGAAAGTGACAAAAATGATTAGCATTTCGTCTCTGGTCACCGGAGTATTTGCCGGCGACAGTGGCGTTAACGTGGTGGTTATGAGGGTGATGATGGGTTGGGCAGTGGTAGGTATGGTTAGTTCGTAGTGGGTGGATACGTGAATGATGGCGTAATTGAAGAGCTTTGTTGTTTAACTGAAGCTAAAAGGAAATGAGGTTTCGTATTAGCATATTTTCTGAACTCTTAAATCTTTACTACATTGTTGGAGTGATTTTGATTCGTTTTGAAGGGAAAAAAAATAAATCCCACCAAACCAAATCCCTCGCCTTCCCTTTCCCTCTTATCCCATCAAAACAAGGCCTTCAAAGTTCAAAATCCCAAATGTTCCTCCATTAACAAAAAATATCAGTTTACCCCCAACCGACAAACCACCATCCTAAACCCAGCCAATCACCACCCCCACTTCTTTTACTTCGTTGTTTTCTATTTGCCAACCATCATATTTGATGGCCATCACCATAAAACGCCCTACACGCCACGCCCCATTTACTCTCTTCATCTGTTCGGGTTCTTATTTTTCAAAATTCTCGTCCATATATTGGGAAGTCCTATACTTCTTTTTGCATATACTCTGTATTTAGTAAAACCATTTATCTCTGAAGTTGAATGTTCAGCAATGCAAGCGAAAGGTTATCATGGATGATAAAAGTGTTTATAGTGAAAAATAATTCATCTGTATGACTAATGTAATTAGCTACTAGTCTCATCCCCCTCCATCTTCTTATGCCGTCATTTTAATCGTTTGTTAGTGCTTGATAGCTTGTTATAACTATTTTGGCACTGCGTAAATACTTTTAACACGCATTTAACCGAAGTTATAAGGAAATGAGGTTTCTTATTAGCATATTTTCTGAACTCTTAAATACGTATAAGTTGTATGAAGAGAAAATGAGGTTTAACCTGTGAACAATGGCCAACATACTCCTTACTCATTACTAGTCAGAAGTATGTATCTAGCAACTTAAAGGAATGTATCTAGCAAGCTAGAGGTATGTATCTAAAAAACATTATATTGCTTATAACTAACTCCACCAATTCATCATAATGGTAAAGAAGATAGAGTGAACCCGTCTGAGGTGGGCGTTGATATTGTCGGTGGTTATAAGGGAAGTTGCCTACCACTATGGTGGTGGGTTAGGCGGTGATGGGTGGATACACAAAATTATGCTCCAGGTACACATAATACTACTATAAGATACACAAATCGACAAGTGTTTCTGAATGTATAATATATGTATATGGAGTAAGTAATATGTGTATCTAGGTAATAATAAAAAAGATTGCGTCTTTCTGTTAAAAAAAGGTCTGAAATTATCAGCATTAACTAATGCTATTGCTTTGAAGAGATTAATTCGGAAGGGAATTCCTCCTATTTTAAGGCCTAAGATTTGGTTTGAGTTGTCTGGTGCTGCAAAGAAAAAAAATCTACTGTGCCTAAGAGTTATTATGAGGATTTGATTTAAGGCTATCGAGGGTATGTCATCGCCTGCGACTAAACAGATTGATCAAGTGGGTTTGCTTTTTTGTTTTCTTGTTTTGGCATATTTTGATAGTGCACCGGCCGGCACCGAGGGTAGTGGTGGGGTTGCCGTCAGAGAGAGAGTAGTGTTGAGGCGTCAGAGAGGATGGGTGGTTGGAGTGTGGTTACAAGTGTTGGATATTTTGATTTAATAAAGACTTTTTTTCAAAGTTGATAGTGCATTTTACCATTGAAGATCCGTGCTAGCCAACCCTTAATTGCAGGAGTTGTATCATTGACAATCTGGGTTCTCAAATGTTTGATATGTTAATGTTTATTGTTGCTCTTTGCAAAACATCATGAGCTGGAAAGTGAGCTTTCCGAAGGTTCTTAAGGTTTAATATATTTTCAGGTTCAAGGACAAGAGGTGGGCTTACATACAGTTCGGGTGGTGGCTCGCCGGAGAGGTTATTGCCGGAGCTCCGGCGTTAACCTGGTGGTGGTGCATAAGGATGAGGGAGGTAAGTGCAGTTTGGGTTTTGGACTTTGGAGGGAGATAAGATATAGGAGTAATACGGGCTCTATTATGAGCTTTTGATCTTATTTCATCTAATAGACTAATAGTGAGGGGAGTTCGTACGGTTCGTACCGTAATTTAGTTCGCACGAGATCCTGATTCTATATATATATATATATATATATATATATATATATATATATATATACTAGTTGTTGCGTCGCGCCCTCCCGAGCGCGGAGCCCCAATTTGGTTTATTGTTTATAGAAGACCAACATGAATCTTGTTGAGGTACCAAGCATTGGCGTATAGAATAGAATGTTAATACTTCGCTAATTTGGTCTCAACCATTTAACAGACATATTGGCAGCTTTACTCCACTATTGTGGGTGGTCAAATTAATATAGGACGTCTTAGGGGTTAGAACGCACAGTTATACAGCTGTCACGAATTTTGAGCGTAGCCGAAAAGTCATAATAAAGGCACAATGATACAAGCTAGCTAAGATTAAGATGGGACAAAGTGAGGAATGCCTATAAGTTGTAGAAAAGATAGCTACTTATACACAAAACGTAAGGTTTGTCTAGTAGTCATATGTTACTAACTATCTGCTACATCCAGAAGATAGCTGCTTGTTTTACTTCCAATCCAGCTTTCCGTACAACTGTTTCTGGGCTACCTAACTCTGAAACATTTCCTTCTTATACTTTGGGTTGAAAGTGTGCACCGGTTATAGAAGTGTACCAAAAGTTGACAAGATAGCCCATGACTATTTTGTGTTTAGAATAGAGATAATTGTTTGAACACCCACTTCAGCTCTTGAGTTCGTGAAAGAGCAGTGATAGGCATGATTGGCATGACCTGAACGTACAACTTAGTAGTCCTTAATTTGTTCTCGATGTAGTCAAGGTATCCCACTCGTTCCTACATATAAGTCGGATGTATTTATGGTGAGGCTCAGATGATAATATACATATATTGGAAATGCATAAATGTTGCAAATTCTGAAAGTTCATGATGAACAACACAAAATGAATAAATCTAACTAATATCAAATTCCAAGTTGATATCTCCACTCTTTGCTCCCTTGGGACCTTGGGAGTGTCAGGAAACTGTTACACTCTCAGTAGACACCGGTCTTTCCGGCATGTCAGTATTGCTATTCTACCACTAATAATAAATCAGTGCATTTTCAGGCGAGCACGGCGGTGCCAAGCCCTCGGCACAAACTCATTTTCCTAAAAGAACAAGACATTGTTTCCAAAATGTTTAGAGAATGACTAACATTGTTTCCAAAGTAGCGTAAAGAAAATGAAGAACAATAAAATCTGGAAAATGATAAAATATATATATGGAAGTTTTAGTTTCAAATTGGAAAGTTGACACATCAAAACCCAGAAGTAAGGCTCCATATAGGTAGCTCTTCCATCCCATAAGGTAAGTTGCCTCTACAGAGTTTGCAAGATGAAATAGTGCATCAACAATAGTCAAAAAATATGTTTGAGCCATCAACAAAACACGGTCAAACTTTAGCGTCAAATTAACAAATCTCAAGCCCACGCAAACTAAATCTAGTGAAATGCTACCCAGAAAAAGTACGCAAGCACATATTTTAAACTAAATAATAATCATTAAAGTTAAATTCATAAATTAACCAAATAAGAGCTAATCACGGAAATGAAACCAGAAAAAATAAAATTAATTATAAAGGAGTAATTGAGATGGTAATTTGAGGTTGAAAATGAAATTGAAAGGTAAATGTAGAGCCTAACCTTCTATCAGATTTCCGTAACCTTCAACAACAAAAACTGCAATCACAACCAAAAAAGCCCCAGAAACAATTGAAAGAATCACACAAGATAAACTAATAAATCACTAAAAGCAATCTCGAATGAATAAATAAATAAACAATAAATAAAAGCTATAATCGAAGGAACAAATTATGAATAAATAAAATGAAAAAGGGGAAGGAAATGAGAGCAGGATGGAACTGAAATAGAAAGATTGTAAAGAGGGGTTCAAAATATGGGAAAAACGAAAAATAGTTGACAAGATGAAAAGTTATTTGTTTGTGGAGAAGATGAAATTGTAGATGAAAGAACGAGAACAAGGCGGAGAAGCAGGAAGTAAACAAAGGTAAATGCTTTGGTATGTACCTCGCAGAAATTACGAATGTCTATGAATGCACTCCAAGCATCTTCGTCTGTCTATGACTGTTTCCGACATCACAGGGACCGGTTGAAGTCGCCTTCAAAACCGGATTCGAAACATAAGTAGCGATCGTATTAGTAGAAAGCTTGAACAATAGTAAAAAGCAACCGAAGACTAAAATGAAATTTAAAATTTTGAGACAGGTGAATGAATTGACGAAGTTTATTGCAACTGAAATGGGGAATGAGTATGAGGAAATAGAAACTGGTCAAGTGAAATTTGCGGGGGAGATCACTCCTCATACACTAAGAAAATGAAAAGATCAAAGAGTCATAACAAACCTGAAATGGAACGTGGAAATTGCGCGACGGAGTAGGACATTTGTTTCTGGGTATATAAACTACTAATAAAACAACAAAGCTAAGTAAGATTTACAATGAATTGCATAAAGAAATTGTTGGCTGATATCTACCAAAGCAAATGTTGAGAAACTAAGAGAATAAATCATTCATGTTTGGCAAACAACTTATTACCAAGAAATTGTTGGCTCGCACTATAAGGATATAATAAGGCTAACACTCATTACCAAGGAGGCAGACTCCGACCAATTATATTATTATTGGCAAACAACTACTCCGTTCTATATTGAAAACGCTGCAGTTTTCCTGAAACACCCAAACTATCTCCCATGCTGCTGCCTAAAAGACGGACAACTATATATTTAGCAAGCAATAGAAGCATAAACTAAACAGAAAATTCTAGTAAACCCCACTCCCACTGAAACAAACACCAACTGAAGAAAAATAGCCACTCACACAAAATAAGTACAAATCCAATCCAAGAAAACCTTAGAATAATAATAGCAGCAACAACAACAACAACAAACACAAATAAAATAACGAGAAAAAATCAACCTATAATCAACAAACATCAAACCCTGGAAAATAGCGATAAACGGGCCGCTAAAACGCTCACCTTTTTTTGCAGAATTAATCATGATCACAACTCTAGCTCCAGGAAACAACAAAGCCAGAAATCAAAGACCAAAATAATAATCAATAAGGGGGAAAAAGATTGGAAATACTTAAAAAAAATGACAACTTGAATGAAAACAGATCTCACGCAAGGACAATGCTCAACATTCAGTACCAATGAGGCAGACCCCGACCAAGTAATGCCACACAACTATCCCGTTCTATAATATGGACGCTGGCTACAATCTTCTTGAAACTCGTTGCGCGAGCTTAATAAGTGAAGATTCGACTAAAATATACAAACTTAAAGACACAATACTATCAGCATACACTTAATCTGTCTAAAAACCTAATAAATAGTCAACCAAATTTAGCTGTGGCCATGAACACCCTGCAAAAGATAAATCCCTTAAATATAAGCACAAATACAGAACTTTCATTAATAAAATGAACTACCACATCCAAACAAGCACAGACCGTTTCAGAATTCTAACTATTACAATCAGTTTCACAAACCATATAAACTACCCATAATAAATAATGAGCATCAAGTTCATTTTAAAAACATAGATCAAAAGGAATGGTATTAAAGAAAGTGACAGATAATTTAAAAGGACAGAGTTTGGGTTTTGTATTCATACATTATTCAAGTCAAAATGGTCATTTCTCTCTAACTTATGCCGTTTATTACAATTATAGTTGTAACAACCTGGTTGAGACTTCAATTGTCGCTTTCTCTTTCTTGAAAAACATTATGTGACAACTGATAAAAACATATTCTTCATTCATTTTAACTTATCACATATCAATTTGAGAGATTTAGAACGAAGTAAGATAAGCAATCAAATAAAAAAGTAGATAAAAGAACATAACAAATCGACCAATTAACCAATGAAAGATCAATGATCATCATGTTAAATTTAGTACAAAAGATAGGACACCGCATCTTCCCTTATATACAACCAGAATAATCAATCGATATTGAATTCCCACGAGCTAAAACAAACCGATCCATTGGAACTTCTAAAGAGAATGAATCATTGTCTTACACACCTACCAGAACTTTTAACCGATCAGGGTACAAATGATATATTGTAATTTGGCGAGTGAAATTGCTTTATTACTGGAATATATTTATTGACACGTATGCCAGAAATGAAGTTAATAAAGAAAACAAGGGAATCAAGCAAGCTAAATCTGCAGAAAACAACCACCAACTTCAATATAAAAGAAGACCAACTTCAATCAAACTGACTAAAAAAACACAATTTTCAGTTGTTGCTTACCACTTTTAGCCATTACCTATCCTCATCCACCACTGTCACCGTCATCACGCAGTTTCCATCGCCCGTCAGCTCAGTCTTGCAAAGGTTCCCATGAATGACCAAGAATCAACCGGGCACCCATCTAATGAGAACAAGGTACAAGATGAGAACAAGGTACAAGACTAATGAATTTTTGTGTGAAAAGTGAAAACTTGGAACATGAAAGTTTGGGTTAGGAAAAATTGGTAGTAAAGCAAATAGGATAAGTAGGCACATCTTTATGCTCATTTATGAACAGTTCTTAAGGCACTTCTCACTTACCCACATTTCAACCAACATGTATGGGGAATCGATGATTGAATTGACCAATCGATAAATTGAATCGACCAACACAACAATTGACAGGGCACCCGACCAAAAATATAGTAAAGGTAAAAAAGTGGAAGAGAACCAACCATCACGAGAGAAAAGCAGGAAATGAAAGCTTCACAAGCGAGTAGTGATCGTCAACGATATACGGAGTAGATAGAAGTAAATATAAAATAGAGTGAAATTGGAAACACATGGTGGCCAGGGACATATTAGTGAAGGGCCTGGAGGCACTATTTCATAACCAATCGCACACAAGGGCAATGTTAAATAGGTGACTCTTCGAATCAAACGAGGATGAATCAAAAAAATTTAAAATCGCAGAATACAAATTGGGATTTAAAAGTAATCACCAACCCATATGTGATTATACGGAATGGTGTAATATATACAAAATCAGGTAACAAGAGCAAAATTATAGAATACTAATATAATACAAACGGAGAAAAGGGAATGCAACGACAATGAAAAGCAAAGTCCAATAGAGCTATCTACAGCAAGTCAGCAATATCTAAGCTACCCAGAAAGCTTTGAAAACATCCCCAAAAAGCTTAGGGCAAGTAACGATTTGTCTAAACATGTCTATTAACTATGGAGAGTCTCCCTTCATCCCAATCATTTGTTTAACTTTGACTAAAATACCTTTCACAAATAATAAAAAAAAGATATACAAATAATTGAGAAAGGAGTGCACTTTTTTTTAACGACAAGGCTCAGGACACCAATAGTTTGCCTGCCATATTACTCAAATAAGGGGCCTACAACTTTAACACATTCATATTTAATGAGATAGCAAATCGCTATACTCCCGAAGTGAAGTTGCAAACAAATGAAACATGGTTCTATTCTACCAAAGGACGAGCTACCAGTCACTCGTATTTAAACACTTGCTCTAGTTAAATAAAGAGCACAGAATGTGCGACAAAACGAATTACAAAGCAGAGTAAAGAAGACAGATGCTAGCAAATGGTACCTGAGTGAACAAATTCCGAGTCGTAAAGTACATCACACACACATCCCAAAACACCCCCATGGCCGTACCCTACCACAGACCAGAAATTGCCGGAGGAATTCCGAGTAAGGGCTGTCGTCACTTTATACCCTGAGAACCGTATTCCACGAAAACTGAAATCACAACAAAGTTAACCCGTCTAAATATAATGCATTAAAATTAAGGCAACAATGCTTATTATATTGCAAAATAACGAGTACTCAGCACCGGTACTGAGTTACGGTATACCCAAGACATCTTTTTGTGAAAACGGATTAATATTTGTAAGTGTCTTTATTTTTGTTTTGTTTTGTTTTTTACTTTTTCCTTGTGGGTAAATTTAGTCTAGATTATATTGATTAACAAGATTTTTCCCTTCGAGACCATTTAAGGGAGATGATTCTCTTAATTGTAAGAAACGGATCCAAAACGAGACCAACTGAGCCTTTTAGGAAAATGAGAATGTTTTCTGATGACCAGATGCTATACAAAATTCACCCAAACAAATAGGCCTTTCTAGCCAAAACCTAGTGATTACGAGACTGATTAAGAGGTTGAATAGTCATCTATAATTCTATACTATTATACTAAGGCTCTGTTTGGTAGCGCATTTCAGGTACCTTTTTTCATCGAAGTAGCTTTTTTCATAAAAATTTCAGGTAGCTTATTTTCTTGAACGCGTTTGGCAAGTAGCATTTTATAGCAAAAAAAGTACCTGAAATGAAATGCTACATAGGGTAGCATTTGGGATTTCAGGTACCTGATTGTATTTTGCTTACCTTTTTTACCCTTCAACTTTTTATATATTACTCCAATATTATTATTTTTTATATTATGATCTCAAATAAACCCAATTAAATAGTTTTTACGGAAATGAAAAGCGTCTGTGATAATATCAATACTTTAATTTAGGGTGCAATTTAATTAACTATTTTTATGTATGGTTTAATAGAAAACTTATTTCGTATACATAAAATACATTTTTTTGATATATTGTTTGATTATTTTTTTTTACGTTATCGTGATACTTTAATTATTGTTTCCGTCATTTTGAAACATGTTGAAGACTTGTGCAATTATAGTGAAAAAAATTGCATTTTTTTCTAATTACTAACAATGCCAACGACAATAACACAATAATAATAATAAAAACATAAATGATAACAATAATAAGCCATGTCCTTTTACGTCATTTGACCAAATATCAGCTACCTTTTCAGCTAGTCTTCCAAACAGTTTTAATAAAAATCAGGTACCTTTTCAGGTCATAATTTTCAGCTACCTTTTCAGTTACCTTTTCAGGTTTTAGCTACCTTTTCAGATTTCAGGTAGCTTTTCAGGTTTCAGGTAGCTTTTCAGCTAGTTTTACCAAACGGAGCCTAAGTATCAAATTAACGATGATTACAGATTTCGTGCTGCAATAGGAGGTCCTTATGGTTTATCCCAGGTTTTGAGCAATTCCAGGAAGAGAAGAAATGAAAAGAAGGGAACTTAAAGAAAAAAAATGTAAACCAACCTTATTTCTTCCTTTTACTCTTCGAGTCTCAGTTGGCCTTGTGATTATGGCTTTGTGAAATTAATAAATGTGGTCCATTGGCCTTGGCTCCTGGAAATTATTAGAAACAAACTTGAGAGGATAATCGAAATTGAACCAAGCGGATTTGTCGCCCGTGAAGGAAACATCCTAGAGCTACCAACAGTACTAAGGTTAGCCTGCTTTAGGTTTTCACAGGGATCTCTCTCTCTTCTCTTCTGAGCTCAGCTATGATTGGTATTGTTCTATTGAACATCTCTTGCAGATTTTCGGTACTGCTTTTGCCGAAATAACCACAACGAACCCATCCGTGTAAAAGTGAGGCAAAGGGTCTATCAAGGATGCTACATTGATCAATGCCATTGATAATAGAGTTCAACTTATCCTTGGGGAAGCGAGATGAAAACCAAGTAACCACACACTATAACAGCCCAAGGGGAAGCATACACAAGACCCTGATCAACAACTTCTGCTGGTATTCATAGTTGTACTTCTCAACGATGAGAGAAAACACCTGATAATGAACTAAAAGCAAAGCAGATTAAGTCATTAAAGACGGTATATATTTAAAATGACAGAAGAAACGAGTAATGATGCTATGGAGATTTTTCCTTCAAAGGAATCCGCTACTCAATATCAACTTTTATAATCAGAGTACAATAGGCAACTCACGTATCAGAGTAAGAAATTAGCTGTAAAAGGAATCTGAGGAAGCTTAGAGACATTTAGTAGACAATAAAACGGAAAGAGAAGAGTAAGAAATGAACATAAGCGGTACCTGGGTTTTGCAACAGCCAGCACGATTGGCAGGTTGGCAATCCTAGCCGAGTGACAAATACAAAACGGGCAATCCGGAACCCGCTACTGCACGCAATAGTAACCGGATGTAAACGTACACCGAGGAAGTTGAGGCAATGGTAATAGGAGAGCAAACAAAAGGATCGCATACAAAAAAAGTCGAACAAACTAAAGGATCACAATCAGTGACGGCCCAACACAGACAGCTAAGGGTTCGAATCCACCACAGGGGAGCAGGCGGTTAAACCTTGGACACCATGAGTACCTGTGGACACAATAACAAATTAGGAAGACCATTGAACAACAGTTTTAAGACAATAACTGTGTTGTAACAAGAATCAAAGCATAACCAGAATCAACAAACTCTAACACACCATTCAAAATCAATGTCCTTTCAGTGATACCTTCAATCCCCCCTGTGGACGTAGCCACCTGCAGGCCCAACCGATCTGTGGACATACAACGGTCTTTTGAAAGCCACGCTCGGCGGCATAAAAATGCTTTCGATCAGATCATTTTAAATCGGTCGGTTTCGTCTCGGTAAGGGTCTCGAAACGATTAGAGATGTTCGGAGTCGCCACCAAGCATTTGTGGGATGCTTGGAACCCGTTCGAAATCCAGTTTATACCTCGGTCAAATCGAAGCACAAAGCAGCGTTTGACATAGGTACTAAAGATAAGGAAATCGTCCCTCTTTAGCATCTTATCTCTAGATTGACTCTCGTACGCCCTGGATAAGGTCGTCCACTATCCAAAGTTTCTGAGTAAGAGGTGAAGGTACGTATTTGGAAGTCCTTTAATCAGACACCCAATCCCGCCCGCGGTAGCGGCCTCTACTGATCGATCTTGGTTGGTTGAATGCAAAAGTTGATAAAACGGTTTAAATGCATGAATGCGCGTCCAATAATTTAAACCTAACACGTGAGAGCTTTCTAAGTCGGTTGATTTAATCCAAGTATCAAGTATAAGATGTCGAGTTGGATTTATGTTTGATTTGCATGCAATACGGGAATTAAACATCCATTTACTGTATTAGGTTTATGGTGCATAACGTGATCCATTTGTCTTAGTAAAGTATTTTGCAAATATGATTTTGAATAAGCAAATAGTCATCTGATCCGTCCTATATCCGGGAAAACCGGAGTCGGGATCGTCCTAAACTAATCTTTGGAAAGGAATGTGCCCCGTACTGCAGGCGGCTACATGAGGCGCGAGCCAGCCGGCGATGTAAAGGGCCTCCCCTGGTTTTGAAAATGAGAATTAAAAGGCCTGTTTTAGACGCGGGTCAACCTACGGTTGTATGCCATGTTCTGACCTTTTGAGAAACGTTTATAAAACGTATTGAAAAATGGGTATTTGACCCGATTTGGTTTGAAAGGGTCGTTTAGACCGCATTCGTTGATTTGAGGAACGAGACTCGAATAATCATCATTATTTTGATGATATTCGGTGTCGGGTTCGACTTTGGCAAACTTGACATGAATAATTTTGAAAATAACTATGAACTAATTGTTTTAAGTTCATTTGAATGTAATTAGTCGATACTCATCATCGTACCCGGGTTAAAATCCGGCATGGTATGTAGAATCAAGGATGACTTTGTGTTGGTGACTAATATGCTTGTTTTGAAAATGTAAAGAAATGATGAAAGGCTTTAAAATACCTCCCGAAAATGAGATAAAAGGCTTTAAAATACCTTTTAAATGTTATTAACCAAATACTATCACCGAAACACGGATTTAACCGTCATGGTATGAGGAACCAAGGGTGAAAAATGTTTTATGGTTAAAACAAATAAAATGAAGTAAAAGGTTCGAAAATATTTGAAATAGTAAAAACCGATTGCAAATACGAAAATGAATTAAAGGGAAATGACGAGAACAAACACGGTTGAGTTCTGACCTGGACAACCCATTGAGGCGCGGGCAAGCCGGCGAACCAAGGGGCTTCTGTCACAGGCCAAATATCAGTTTTGGCTCGTTTAATCCATGTTTTGGTTCATGTTATGCATGATTTAGCATGTTGTAGTCATGAAACAAATAAAAACATGATAAAACATGATGAAACAAATAAAAACATGTTTTGGTTCATGTTATGCATGCTTTCACACAAGTGCAATCATGATTTGTTATATCCTAGGATTTGTAGTCATATGTTTGGTACTTGACCATTCATAAATCCGGGAAATCTTAGCATAGAAGGTTTGAAATGGTTTTTTTTTTGTGGTTGACTCGGTTTGACTCGTTGTTGGAGTCGGGATTTAAATTTTCGAGTCGGTTTTTGGTCCGGTGTCGGTTTTGACTCTAGTTAGTGTCATTACGACCCCGTCATCGTGCATTAAACACTCCAGGTATTTTTGAAATGTTTTGAAACGTTTTATTTTCGAAATCGTTTTAATTTTTCCGACGTAAAGTTGTACACAAACTGTCGATCAAACGCCGCGATTCCAAAGAATGTTATAGTCCGATAATCATCGGGTGTTTGTTGGAGTCTCCGTAGATACTGGGTATCTACAGAGCCCCCACTTTGACTGAGGCTTGGACAGGGCGAAAGTCAAATTAGATCCCCCAGGTCAATCGAAGATTACAACCTGGAGACCCGCGCGACGTCGAGGCGGCTCGAAAGGATTCGGGCCAAGGACCTGCCGTCGGGAAGGGCGACGCCAAGGCGACTCGAGGGTACGAGCCAAGGACCTGTCGTCGGGAACAGTTTAGAGTCTTTCGACTATCCGTGCAGGTCATTTAAAGTCCGTTAGACTACGTACAAAAGCTCGCCAGCCATAAGAAGGAGTCATAACTGAGGCATCTTCAGATATGTCCTTGCGCGTATGCGGACAAAGGCTCGCCAGCTGTGGTGCGTATGTGAGGAGGGCTCTCCAGCCGCGACGCGTGGTAAGGCTCGCCATCCATGGCGCGTACTTGAAGAGGGCTCGCCAGCCGCGCTGCGTAGTAAGGCTCGCCAGCCATGGGGCGTATCTGAGGAGGGCTCACCAGCCGCGATGCGTAGTAAGGCTCGCCAGCCATGGGGCGTATCTGAGGAGGGCTCGCCAGCCGCGATGCGTTGTAAGGCTCGCCAGCCATGGGGCGTATCTGAGGAGGGCTCGCCAACCGCGATGCGTAGTAAGGCTCGCCAGCTATGAGGCGTATCTGAGGAGGGCTCGCCAGCCGCGATGCGTTGTAAGGCTCGCCAGCCATGGAGCGTATCTGAGGAGGGCTTGCCAGCCGCGATACGTAGTAAGGCTCGCCAGCCATGACGCGTATCTGAGGAGGGCTCGCCAGCCGCGATGCGTAGTAAGGCTTGCCAGCCATGGGGCGTATCTGAGGAGGGGCGTATCTAAGGAGGGCTCGCCAGCCGCGATGCGTAGTAAGGCTCGCCAGCCATGGGACGTATCTGAGGAGGGCTCGCCAGCCGCGATGCGTAGTAAGGCTCGCCAGCCATGGTGCAGTCAGTTGATCGACCGTGAGAATAGCCGCGTCAAGTGGGCTTGTTTTGAAAGTAGCGAACTCGTGATGCCGCCGTGAAAATAGTGAATTTTGAATTTTCACTATTACTGTTTTCGAAATAAGCGGGTTCCGCGAGGAAGCCCCCTGTTGACATTTGAAGGAATAGTGAATTTGAATATTCACTATTCATTTTTTTTTTTTTGAAGTGGCGGTTTTGATTGCAGTCTGTTCGAATTTTGAAGGAAATAACAAATTTTGAATTTTGCTATCACATTTGGAGTGACGGTTTATGTGCCGCCGTTGACATTTGAAGGAAATAGTGAATTTGGAATCTTCACTATTATGTTTGAAGTGACGGTTTATGTGCCGCCGTTGACATGTGTAGGAAATAGTGAATTTTGAATCTTCACTATTATGTTTGAAGTGACGGTTTATGTGCCGTCGTTTAAAATTTGGAGAAATAGCGGATTTGAATTTTCGCTATTATGTTTGAAATTTTTTTTGAAGAAAAATAGTGAATTTTGATTTCACTATTATTTTTGAAATTGACGGTTTTGATTGCCGTCGTTTGAATTTTGAGGAAATAGTGAATTTTGAATCTTCACTATTATTTTGTTGTTTTTTTTTAAGGGAAAATGGCGGTTTTGATCGTCGTTCGTTTGAAATTTTTGAAGGAAAATAGTGAATTTATATTTTCACTATTTGTTTTTTTTCTGTATTTGAGAAAATGACGGTCCTTAATACCGTCATTGAAAACTTGAAGTTTATTACGGGAAATTGGGCCAAAGCCCAAAATTCGCTGAATAGAGCAAGGGGAGGCCTAGTTTAGGCGCGAGCATCCTGGCCAACCAAGGGGGTTTCCCTATTTTTCTGTAAAAGACGCGAGGCTTGGCTGCTCGTCATTCATTCGTCATTTTCAACCTTCGATACAAAAATCCGCCATTGAAGGACCTTTGCTCACTTCCATTCGTGCCAATATCAACAATGTCATCTCAAGGTATGCATTTCCTCTTGAATCCATTTAAATTTGTTGGTCTTTTGGCTAAATTGAATTAGGGAGAAAATTTCACCCTAGAAAATCGATTTGGGCGTTTTTGATTGAGCCCGTCTCGAGTGAAATTGATGATTGCATTAGGTTAGAAACCCGTTTAGGAGTATAGGGGTGCTTTTAGTTTGCATTTTGGTCCCCGTTCCCGCTCCCTATGCTCGAAAAACGTGAGTGAGGTGAGAAACCGTCTCATCTCGTAATGCCAAGTTTATTTGCTTGGGTAGTGGGTCCCATTAGGTTGTATTGTAGTCGGGAAAGACCGTATTTGCCGTTGTGGACCTTTGTTGGGTATTGTGGGCAAAATTGGAATTTTTGCCTTTTGTGACGGTCTTATGTCTGACCTAATAAGTGCCTGTTTGGGCTTAAATTGAGTCAGTTTGCCTTGAAATGGACCTTATTGGTAGTTTAGGTCACCTTGAGCCGTGATAAAATCACGTTTGCCTTTTTGCGGTCATTTTTGGATTTTTGACCGGTTTGCGCTTACATTGGCGTATAAATTGCCTTTTTGAGCCGTAGAAAAATTTCCCATTGCATTGGGAATGCATTTTGGTTCGTTGGCGGACCTCGTGTGGGTCTTGGGGTGCCATTTTTTTGTTGTGGTTGTTTTGACTCGTCTTTTGCTTGAAAAGAAGGGCAAGTCGTTTTTTTTGTGTGTTTTTTATGAATTGTTTTTGTTTTGTTAGGTTGGATTTGGGCGGGGTTGCCCTTGCTTTGCTTTGCAGGTTGCTTGTTTGTTCTGGGTTTGTCCGATTTACGCCGTCATAATGCCAAAATTTCGGCTGACGTTTTTTGTTTATCCTTGATCGCAGGGGACCATTTGGGACCTATGGGACCCGTTGTTGAGGTCTTGGAAGGGGAGGATGATCCAGGAGGAGGAGAGGCGACCGGGGAGGCCGCTGGAGCTGAGGTGGTGGTAGAGGATGCTTCCGTGGAGGAGGGGAGGCGGCTGTTGCAGCCGGCTTGTCCTTTTCGTTGTGGCTCATAGACAGGGCAGCTGATGATTGGAGGTCAACAGCGGGGTGGTGCGCCGCATCATGGTTCTTGGCCTTCTTATCATCCAAAGTCTGCCAGACACTGTCTTCTTTTTTGTCGTGGAGCAGGAACGAGGTATTACCATCATGGTAACCACCTCTGCTTCCGTTGTTGCTCCTCCGTTTCCCTGTGTTGCTCCCTTTCTTTTCGTTTTTGAGAGGATAGAGAGTGCTTAGCTCGAGGGTGGCGATAACCCCGTTAAGTCGTCTTAGGCCGTGTCTCGTATGATAGATGGTTGTTTTAGGTCAGTGTCTGTATGATAGATGTCTGTACTGAATCCTGTTTGTACGGTCAGTTGTCCGTATCAAACGTGTGTTGATGTATTTTGCATGAGGCGGTTTGTATATATGTGTTTTTGGATTGCGGTTCATTTTGTGATTTTTGGCTTTTTTGTGTTGTGTTTCGGAGGAGCGCTGTCGGCTGTCAATTCTCCTTTTGCTTCGCACTAGTTCCTGCATCGTTAGTGTAGAAAACAGGCAACATGTAGCACATATACATAAACGCAAACAAGTAAAAGCATTTGATTGAAAAACAAAAATTAACCAAGATGACTTGAAGTTAAAATTTGAAATTTGAATTTTGAAATGAATTTTGAAAATTTATGCGACAAGTCGTCACTGATGCGTGTCTTAAATATGATGTTTTACACCCTATTTTACACGCATTTCAGAACTCATTTATGTAGTTTATGCTACTATTTGCCCCATTTCGTCTACTTTCGTATTTTTATGTAGTATTGCAGATTTATGCGGAAATGAGTAGATATCAAGCTAAATCCGTCCCCGAGTACAAGGCATTGCATTTGACATGAAGTATTGACTCAAGAAACGAACTTGGTGCGCATTTCGAGGCCTGAAAGACAACTTTATGAAGAATTAGAAGCGGACTACCAGCTATAGTGGTCGATCGATCGATGCCTATGGTCGATCGACTAGAGCACGAGTTCTGAAGCTCTTTGTTCAGCGCAGACATCGATCGATCGCCTTGTATGGTCGATCGACCAAGCCGTTAATTCTGACGCAAATTAAAAGGACGAGAAGTTAGAAGCCCATTATATATTAGGTTTAGGAATAAGTGTTACGATATATTCTATATAACGTAACCTAGGTTTTCAGAATAATAATCAAGCTTTAATCCAGTTCTATCATCTAGTTCTTTACATACAATTCAATAATCATTAGTTTAGATTATTCTTTCATCAATAAAGTTTACTTTTGCATACGGTTTTGATCCTTACTCTGCAATTCCTTTTACGGTATTCTCTGTTCCAATATTCAGTTTTATTGCTTTATTTCATTCATAGTTTAGAATTGCTAGAGTAGTTTCCCAAAGCCAATTATCGTTTTATGTTAATTGTTCATTTAGTAATTTTAACCATGAATTCAGTATCTTTATTCGTTAATCTTGTTGTTGTTTTTATCGTAAGCATGAGTAGCTAAATACCCTGTGCTAGGATGTAGGGGATCTGTAGGTTAGGCGGCATTAGAATTAAGAGGACCTAGATCGTGCCATGGTCGATCGACCGGCCTACCTGGTCGATCGACTGGCCACGTGAGATGTGCTTCGTTTTAATTAATTTAATTTCTATATTTGACGAATTGAGTGCACGCGACTAGTTGAATGCTTAGGAATTGACCGACCCGATAAGATCGAAAGATAGGGGAGAGAGATAGACTACCTAATTAAGACGACTAGATTAATGAGATCGAAAGATGACTTAATTTAGACTTTTAAACCACTTTTCTGGACGAAAGTCAGCATTAGTGATATTAGGGACCCGTAGCTAGATCGAAAGATGCTACCTGTTAAGAATGGACCGAGAGGACTTCTTATTTTCCCGTCTCACGTGATTGTTTTAGACTTACTTAGTATGCTTTGCCGCCAAACTACAAAGAACCGACCATCTTAGCACCCTTTTAATATTTGATTTTATACATTTCTTTAGTTTTCTTTTAATTTCATTGCCGTTAGTATAGAACAACTCAAAACAAACCCCCACTCATTTGTGACTTTAGACTAAAATCAGATGACTAACAATTGCATCGCCTCTCTGTGGTTCGACCCTGACTGCCACTAGCTATAGTTGTAGTTGGAATTATAAATATTATTTTTGACACCTTACAACGGGTATCAAATTTTGGCGCCGTTGCCGGGGAGGCAATTGTTTAAAATTATTAGTTGTTTTTATTTTAGTCTTTTTCTTAGTTTAAGGGACATCTGTTCCTTAAACTATTCTCATATTCTACTTGTAGTTTCTTCTTATGCGCAGGTCACAGGGTGGTGAATTACTACCGTTCAATCCTGAGATTGAAAAGACTTTGCGCGAGTTGAGACGATCATCTAGGGTAATGCCGACAGAGGAAGAGCTGAGTACTCTGTCCAGTTACTACGAGAACGCATTATTTGAGGAGGATCTACCTTCATCTCCTGTTTCCACTTCTTCAGCTGAGACCGTCACATCTCCAGATATGGCTGAAGAAGCGAGTATAGCCAGTCACTCTGAGCCGACAACTGAGAATCTCTATAAGGGATTCGCATTACCAGGGACGGATAGAAAATTCGAGCCGAAACTGTCTTATATCAACTTGGTTGAGAGGAACCAATTCGGGGGAGCTGCAAATGAAGATGCAGCCAAACATATGGAGACATTCATTGATTACTGTTGTTCCATACCCCCACCAACTGGTGTGACCCAGGACCAGGTGAAGGAGACTATGTTCATATTCTCTCTCCGTGATGCTGCAAGGGAGTGGTACCGAGACCTGGACCGAGCTGCTAACGGGATCACTGATTGGAAGTCACTGGCCCTAGCATTCTACAAGAAATATTTTTCTGCCTCGAAGACAAATGCCATTAGAGCTCAGATCACGAGCTTTAAACAGGGTCCTGATGAGAATTTTCATGAGCCATGGGTCCGTTTCAAGAAGATGGTGCGAACTATTCCGCACCATGGGTTCGAGAAATGGAGCCTATGCAATCAATTTTATAATGGGCTTTATGACGATCGAGGGGCTATCCGGATGCGGCAAAAATGGCGATTCCAGGAGACTGTTGGAGAAACTAAGGGGTGGAAAATTATTGATGATTTGGCCACCCATAAAGCTGAGTATGGAAATTCCAGGGGAAATCAAAGGAGAGCTGCTGAATCCCCTTCTGTACCTGCATTAGAGGCTCTTACGGCGAGATTTGATAAGTACGAATTGGGAGGAGCTTCAAAAGGAGGGATTTATCAAGTGAATGCTGTGTCAGACGGTCCTTTCGTCTGCAAAAGATGTGGAACTGAGGGACATGTTTCAGATTTTTGTCCTAATCCCTATGAGTCTTGTGCTGCTTTTCAACATTATAGGCAGACAAACACTTATTTTGAGCCGAATGTCCATCCAAACTTGAGGTGGAGTAGTCAAAATGTTCAAAATCCGACTCCACCCCCACAGCAGCAACATCAGAATTATGTACCTCCACATAAGCAGCAACAACAGTTCCAAAAGCCTCCGTATGTCCCTCAGCAGCAGCAGCAGTTCCAAAATTCCGATTTGGCCGAGTTGAAAAATTTGTTGCTGAAAGAGTCTCAAGCTAGAGAGGCCGGGATGAAAATGTTGGAGAGCCAAATTGCTCAATTGGCTAGCAAAAGTGCAACTCGAGCTCCGGGCCATCTACCGTCGCAACCAGATCAAAAGGAGACCCTTAACGCTATTACTTTGAGGAGTGAGTCCACCCTTGAGGGGCCCGCTATGGTCGAGGATGTCACTGAAAAAGATGAGGCGGAACCGAGCAAGAAGAAGGCTGTAACGAATAATAGCAAGAAAAAGACGATCAGCAGGTATGTCAGTCGATCGACTGACATACCAAGTCGATCGACCAGTCCGCGCATTGACACAGCTACTGTTCCTGTAGAAGTCAGTCGATCGACTGACATGCATGGTCGATCGACTAACAACGCCGCTGATGGTGAGTCTTTTCGTCCTCCAATGCCAAATAACTTGAGGGACCACTTGTTTCGGGGTACGACGACTCCGAAATTATTGAGGCAAGACCCAAATGCTGATGGGTCAGTTCCGGTTCCAAAGTATGACCCGATGATGATTAATGGTTCATTTTTGAGACGGTCTGAAGAGGGGTCAAGCTACAACAAGGAAAAGGTAGTGGATTTTCAGCCTAAATCCACTGACGCCGGCATGAGAGACCTAGAGGAGAGGGCTAAGTTGCTTCTTACAGCCCCTTATCCTGAGAGATTAGTGCCGACAAAGGAACATGTATCATTTAACAAATTTGAAAATGTTATTCGTAGCCTAAACGTACAAGTTCCTTTTCTTGAATTAGTTAATCAAGTGTCTGCTTACATGAAATTTATGAAAACAAATTTTATTTAAAAAGAAGTCACTTGAAACTGTGCAATCTGTCGCACTAACTGAGGAGTCATGTTCTTATTTGACTCATACTGCACCTCATAAGCTAGAAGACCCAGGTAGCTTTTCAGTCCCATGTAATATTGGCACCTTTTCTATTGAGAAGGCATTATGTGACCTAGGAGCCAGTAATAGTGTAATGCCTTTGAGTCTTGCTAGGAAGTTGAAATTGACTAGGTTTGCAGTTACTAACATGACAGTACAGATGGCTGATCGTTCTGCGGTCGAGCCAATATGAGTCTTAGAGGACATTCCTGTGCATATAGGAAAGTTCTTTTTCCCAGTTGACTTCGTTGTGTTAGATATGCCCGAGGATGCTTGATGCGTGTCCTAAATATGATGTTTTACACCCTATTTTACACGTATTTCAGAGCTCATTTATGTAGTTTATGCTACTATTTGCCCCATTTCGTCTACTTTCGTATTTTTATGTAATATTGCAGATTTATGCGGAAATGAGTAGAAATCAAGCTAAATCCGTCCCCGAGTACCTTGCATTGCATTTGACATGAAGTATTTACTCAAGGAACGAGCTTGGTGCGCATTTCGAGGCCCAAAAGACAAATCCACGAGAAATTAGAAGTCAAGTACCAGCTAAAGCAGTCGATCGACTGGCCTCATTGGTCGATCGACCAACACACGAGTTGCAGAAGCTACTGTACATTGCAGACCAGTCGATCGACCGTTCACATTGGTCGATCGACCAAACCGCTACTTCAGACGTGAATTAAAAGATCTAGAAACTTGAAGCCCATAGTACATTAGGTTTTGGAATAAGAACTACGTTGTATTCTATATAACGTAAGCTAGGTTATTCAGTTTTCATCTAGTTTTTATCACACAGTTCTTAGATACAATTAATCAGTCATTAGTTAGATTATTTCCGTCAATAAAGTTTACTCTTTTGCAATCGGTTTTTGGATCCTTTCTCTGCAATTTCGGTATTCCCCTATTCTTATTTTAGTTCATCCTTATTTCGTTGATAGTTTAGAAATTGCTAGTTAGTTCCCCGAAGCCATAATTATCGTTTTATGCTAATCTTTTATTCCGTTAATTCAAGCATGAATTCAGTAGTTTTAATCCTTAATATTATTGTTGTTTACATCATAGTCATGAGTAGCTAAATTCATCGTGCTAGGATGTAGGGAATCTGTAGATTAGGCGGCAGTAGAATAGTGACCTGAATCGCATGCCGGTCGATCGACTGGGTTCCCTGGTCGATCGACTGGCCACGTGAGGTTTTGGTTCGTTTTAATTGAATTAAATTCTGTATTTGACGAATCGAGTGCACGCGACTAGTTGAATGCTTAGTAGTTGACTGACCCATTAGATCGAAAGATAGGGAAAGTTGTTAGACCACCAATTAAAATGACTAAACTATGCTGAGATCGAAAGATAGGTAAAGTTTAGGTTATTAGTCACTTTTCAGGACGAGAGTCAGTACTAGTGATATTTGGGACCCGTAGCGAGATCGAAAGACGCTACTTGTTGAGAGTGGACCGAGAGGACCTCTTGTTTTCCCGCCTCATGTGTTTATTTGAGACCTACTTGGTATGCTGCTGCCGAAACTATAGTGAACCGACCATCCTAGTAGCCCTTTTATTACTTGAATTCATCCGTTTATTTAGTTTATTGTCTTTTGTTGCCTTTAGCTATAGATCAAATCAAACCAACTCCCACATTTGTTACTTTAGGGCTTAAAATTAGACAACTAATAATTACATCTGCCTCCCTGTGGTTCGACCCTGTTACCACTAGCTTTTGTTAGTCTTAATAGGAAATATAAATTTTATTTTTGGTACTCACAACGACGGGTATCAATGCTCACATACCTATCATTCTGGGTAGACCATTTCTGCACACTGCTGGTGCAGTTATAGATGTTGGCTCAGGGACATTGACCTTCAAAGTAGGGAAACATTCCATTGTCTTTGCCCAGACAGCTAAGAAGAAAGACCCCATGTGGCCAGTCACTTGTAATACGGTTTCTAAAAAGAAATCCTATTTTGTGCTTTCTGACATGCCTGCCTCTATGCCTATTCCTGTTATAACACCTCCGCCCCAGATTGGGAGCAAATTAGAGGAAGATTCTTCTGTTTTGACTATTGCAGGAGCTGGTTTGGGGAAGGAAGAGCCGCATGTTGCTCCAGCTGTGAAGGAGCCAATCATTCAAAGAGGCGGCCTAGGATGTCTTAGCTATGGCACAGATGAGGAGCTTGATGAGGAGCCAGTCAAAGTGACAGAGTCCGACTTGGATTTTGATGAGCCAGAAGAGGCCATTGCTTGGGAAGATGTTGAAGCTGTTGATCCGTTGCGTTCTGCGGATGTTGAAGTTGATAGGGGTGCAGCTGAGGAGATGAGCACTGTAGAGGCTACTTCTTGTAGCCAGAAGCCGAGCAAGTGGGCCATTCCGTGGCCATTCTTGATCAACTATTAGTTGATCAAATGCTTTTCAAAACATTTTATTGCTTTTTAAGACTATTTACCGTTTTTTTTTTGTGCGCGAGACTTCGCATTTTAATAAGTTTGCTTAGGATTTAAATACTTTAGACTGTTACTTTGGGTTTTGCGCAATTTTGGGCGCGTTATTATGTGTATTTGTAGGTTTATAGACCAATTTGGCTCAGTTTATTGAGCTAATTCGAAGAAAATCAGAACTTACAGCAGGTCTTCCAGTCGATCGACTGCCTCCTATGGTCGATCGACTGAGCTGCGAATTCCAGAGCTTCGTTCTGTTCACTCGTCGATCGATCGTCGCTATGGTCGATCGACCATGTTCGTTGATGTACCTTTTTTCGATCATTCCCTTGCTGTGTTTGGTCGATTTGCGGAGTTGAGGGAGTCTTTTCTCCACTTTATTCTCCAACATATTTCTGTTTTCTTCCGTTTTTTAAATTTTTGCACATAATTATCGCTTCAACATTGCTTTCTCGGAATTATGCGTGGTATTGTTTGTCTTTTCAGGTACTTATTGGTAGCACTGCTGGCTACTGAAACCTCCTAGCTCACGCTGGTTTGGGGAGATTTCCTTTTGCTGCGCTTAAAGTCTTGTGAGTTTCCGAGTCTTTACTTCATGTCTTATTTACTTAATTTATTGCAAAATCCCATTTCCTTTGCTATTTTCATTACATGATTTTGCACAATGGGGACATTGTGTGATTTGGTTTGGGGAAGGGTTTTGCATTGCATTTATATGTTTTATTGCATTTCCGTTTCACGTTTATTTCAGTTTGCATTGTTTATTTCATTTCCTATATATATATACAGAAAATCCAAAAAAATTGAAAAATTTCAAAAAAATGCACGTTTATTTTAGCATATAGGTCGAGTCGAAACGGTAGTAGTTCAATGATGACATTGCATTTTCAGCTGTTTTATGCCTAAGCCTTGCTAATTGACATGTTATTAGTAGAATCATATATGCATAGTCTACGAGTTTTCGTTAATTATTTGCTGAACTTGAGACTTGACTTAGATTTATGGCAAACTACTTATATTTCTGAGGTTTAGAGCTTATAACTGGTGACATCTATGACCAGTTTATCTAGGATGTGAGTAGTTACTCCTTATGAGACATGTTACATAATTTGCATAAATATGAACTTAATCTGCTTAATACCTGTATGCATTCGGTTTGTGGTTAGTTGACATATGTGGTAGAGGTTTCCCTTTATTCATTTAACCCATGAGCTCCACACTGCCAAAAATAGCCTTTTGTCCCTTTTACTACATCCTATATTCAGCCTGCCTTGTCAAGCTAGTAGTATTAGTCTTTGGGAATGTTCTTACTATTTTTGGTTGCATATGCTCTTATTGAGATAATGTTGGATGAAAGAATGAAGGAGGAAAAAGAATTGAAAAATTTGAAAAGAAACAAAAAGAAAAGAGAAGAAAAATGATTCGAAAAAAGAAAAAAAAAAAGGGAAACGCGTGCTGTACTGTAGAGGGCGGTCGATCGACTGGACATCTTGATCGATCGACTGAAGCCCGAGAAAAAAAAAAACAAAATCACATGGTTGGAGTTTTGATTAGTTGGTAATTTTATTCCCATGCTTTATTATTACCATTTGGGGATTTGATTTATTATTATGGAGATTGCGAGATTTGTGCTTCTAATTAGCGCCCGTTTTATTGTTGATTTGAGCAAGAAGTTGGATGTTGTCATATGGTTCTGTTTAGGTACTAGCTTGATCACCTATACCTCCACATTCCCATAATTGTTTTGCCTCTTCTTACCCATACCTCACATATCCATATTTACCTCGGCATGTGTCATGGTCATTTGTTTGGTTGGAATGCATATATACGGTTGTAGAGATTATTTTCATATTAGACTGCAGGCATGTTCTTATAGGTCGTAGTTAGGTGAGAGTCTTTACAAAATGAATTCTTTCTATCTTTACATATATTCACCTTGTGCTTATTTGAGTGATTTGAGCGACCCGTGAGAGTCCAATTTGATAAGTCTCTATAGTTGACAGTTCAGCAATTTTTAACGACTTCATAACTCGTTTGCATGATTCCTATTGCTAATTGATTGTTAGTTGTAGCATTAAACTGGTTTAGGCTTTACAGTTTGCATTTCGCTCTGAGATTGAACTCGTTCCATTAGGTTTTAGGATCGAGTCTAGTTCTTGCTTGGGGACAAGCAAAGGTTTAGTTTGGGGAAGTTTGATGCGTGTCTTAAATATGATGTTTTACACCCTATTTTACACGCATTTCAGAGCTCATTTATGTAGTTTATGCTACTATTTGCCCCATTTCGTCTACTTTCGTATTTTTATGTAGTATTGCAGATTTATGCGGAAATGAGTAGATATCAAGCTAAATCCGTCCCCGAGTACAAGGCATTGCATTTGACATGAAGTATTGACTCAAGAAACGAACTTGGTGCGCATTTCGTGGCCTGAAAGACAACTTTATGAAGAATTAGAAGCAGACTACCAGCTATAGTGGTCGATCGACTGATGCCTATGGTCGATCGACTAGAGCACGAGTTACAGAAGCTACTGTTCAGCGCAGACCAGTCGATCGACTACCTTGTATGGTCGATCGACCAAGCCGTTAATTCTGACGCAAATTAAAAGGACGAGAAGTTAGAAGCCCATTATATATTAGGTTTAGGAATAAGTGTTACGATATATTCTATATAACGTAACCTAGGTTTTCAGAATAATAATCAAGCTTTAATCCAGTTCTATCATCTAGTTCTTTACATACAATTCAATAATCATTAGTTTAGATTATTCTTTTATCAATAAAATTTACTTTTGCATACGGTTTTGATCCTTACTCTGCAATTCCTTTTACGGTATTCTCTGTTCCAATATTCAGTTTTATTGCTTTATTTCATTCATAGTTTAGAATTGCTAGAGTAGTTTCCCAAAGCCAATTATCGTTTTATGTTAATTGTTCATTTAGTAATTTTAACCATGAATTCAGTATCTTTATTCGTTAATCTTGTTGTTGTTTTTATCGTAAGCATGAGTAGCTAAATACCCTGTGCTAGGATGTAGGGGATCTGTAGGTTAGGCGACATTAGAATTAGGAGGACCTAGATCGCGCCATGGTCGATCGACCGGCCTACCTGGTCGATCGACTGGCCACATGAGATGTGCTTCGTTTTAATTAATTTAATTTCTATATTTGACGAATCGAGTGCACGCGACTAGTTGAATGCTTAGGAATTGACCGACCCGATAAGATCGAAAGATATGGGAGGAGATAGACTACCTAATTAAGACGACTAGATTAATGAGATCGAAAGATGACTTAATTTAGACTTTTAAACCACTTTTCAGGACGAAAGTCAGCATTAGTGATATTAGGGACCCGTAGCTAGATCGAAAGATGCTACCTGTTAAGAATGGACCGAGAGGACTTCTTATTTTCCCGTCTCACGTGATTGTTTTAGACTTACTTAGTATGCTGCCGCCGAAACTACAGTGAACCGACCATCATAGCACCCTTTTAATATTTGATTTTATACATTTCTTTAGTTTTCTTTTAATTTCATTGCCGTTAGTATAGAACAACTCAAAACAAACCCCCACTCATTTGTGACTTTAGACTAAAATCAGACGACTAACAATTGCATCGCCTCTCTGTGGTTCGACCCTGACTGCCACTAGCTATAGTTGTAGTTGGAATTATAAATATTATTTTTGACACCTTACGACGGGTATCAAATTTTGGCGCCGTTGCCGGGGAGGCAATTGTTTAAAATTATTAGTTGTTTTTATTTTAGTCTTTTTCTTAGTTTAAGGGACATCTGTTCCTGAAACTATTCTCCTATTCTACTTGTAGTTTCTTCTTATGCGCAGGTCACAGGGTGGTGAATTACTACCGTTCAATCCTGAGATTGAAAAGACTTTGCGCGAGTTGAGACGATCATCTAGGGTATTGCCGACATAGGAAGAGCTGAGTACTCTGTCCAGTTACTACGAGAACGCATTATTTGAGGAGGATCCACCTTCATCTCCTGTTTCCACTTCTTCAGCTGAGACCGTCACATCTCCAGATATGGCTGAAGAAGCAAGTATAACCAGTCACTCTGAGCCGACAACTGAGAATCTCTATAAGGGATTCGCATTACCAGGGACGGATAGAAAATTCGAGCCGAAACCATCTTATATCAACTTGGTTGAGAGGAACCAATTCGGGGGAGCTGCAAATGAAGATGCAGCCAAACATATGGAGACATTCATTGATAAGGAAATGCGATTAGCCCTTCCCCCCTTAAAAAAAGAAAGAAAAATCCGTATGTTTAAAGTTGCGTCATGGAAACCGTGTCGGATTTCGTAAAACGCGAAAATAAGGAAATGTGAGTGTGAGGAAACACAAAATGTCCTGGATTATCCCGAAGAGGCGCGGGCGTCCTGGCGGGAGGTTTGAGGTGTCAGCAGAAAACACAACTTGAAAGAGACAAGTCAAAAACGGGAATCCTGGGGAAGGCCTAAAGAGGCGCGAGCTTCCTGGCGATGGAAGCCAGCTCTCCCCTTTTTCTGAAAAACGCGCTGATCATTTTTGTTTAAATAGTGATGTTTGCGCTTCATTGTTTCATCATCCGAAACACAAAAACATCTCTAGAAAACTTCTTTTTCTTCTTCCACGAAAATATTTCATGGATGCTTTTGAGAATGCATTGCGACAATGGTGCCGGGATTTGTCGCCTCCCGAAAAGTATCAACTCATTTGCATGGGAGTTGGTCAAATGTTGGTGCTCCGTCAAGTCAAGGTGCAACCCTCATTTCTCGAAGCATGTTCTCGGTTTTGGGATTCGAAATGTCATGTTTTCGTTTTCCCGAAGGGTGAAATTTGTCCTCTTACCGAAGAAGTTGGAGCCATTGGTGGGTGGTCGGGTTGTGTTCCGGGGCTTCCTCCGACTCGGTTGTGCTATAAGGAGAAATTCCGTTCCATGTTGGGTTTGTCGACGAGTCAAGTCAACTTCCTCCTTGCTCCTCATGGTGTGGATATGTTGGCTCTTATCAACATCTTTTCAAACCGATTAGATGTCAATGTTTCGGAGGTGGCTAGGATAAGGGCTCTTGCCTTTTGCCTTGTCCATGTATACCTCTTTTTTGACGCTTTGAAGAAGGAGGGGCCGAAATGCTATGGTAGCATGACCCTTGTTCATGTGGTTGAGCAAATGGAGCATGGTAGAGATCCATCGTGGTTGGTGCTTGGCGAGATCATCCAAGCTTTGGACAAGGAAGGCTCTTTCGGGGAAGCTCCCTCATTCGGATCCCCAAGGATCCTTCAAGTTTGGCTATTGGAGAGGCTAAGGTATGTAGAGCCTCCGGTTGATTCTTCTTCTTATTCCTTCGTTCACCTTACCATGAGGAAGAAGTTGTACTCGGATAGTTTTGCTTCTACCGAGGCTTATTGGGCCGCAAGATTGGCGGAGGAGGGTGGTCCTCACATCCGTTGGGTGGTGCCATAGTGGCACTTGAGGTCCTTCATGGGGTTGCCCACTTCGGGTGCTAGTCCTCGTTCTTTGATGGTGGTGGGTTTGAAGGTTGATTCCTTCATTTATCCCGAAAGGCTCATGAGGCAAATGGGGAGTCAAGAAAAGGTGCCCGCTCAAGATACCCTTGTCCAAGAGAATGTTTTCCGGAACTCCGAGCTTGTGGAGGTCTTCGAAAGATGGTGGGCCACTCGGCCGCTTTGGGAGGTACCAAACCCCGTTGCCACGTCATGGGTGACTCCCGCTTATGTCAAGTGGTCACGAGCTCCGTCCTTGGAAGAGAGGTCCAAATTCCGTAAGGACGAGGTTGTCGACTTGAAGTATCGAGAGGTTGGCAAGGCCAACCGTGCCTTCTTCGAGGAGTATGTTGATGGAGCTAGCCCGGATGTGATGAGACCACCAAAGAAAAGAAGCTCGGGTCCCAAGAACATGGTGGGCCGTGCATGGGCTCGTTTTGGGCCGAACATGGGGTCTTGTACTAGACCGGAGGCCGTTGCGGTTGTAGATCCGTTGAGGATCTATTCTGGAGGGGAAATCCATGTTAGGCGGGCCAACAAGAAGAACAAGGGGAAGATGTACCCCGGGGGAAAAGGCAAGGGTAGAATGGAAGAGTGAAGATCTCCATTACCCACTTTATTATTATGTTGTATTATTGTTGTGAGTTTTTATTATGTTGTACTAGCTAGTTATTGTGTGTTTTGTGCTAGTATTATTATGTGAGGTGTTTTAGTTGACACCTTAGCTTTGACAAGTTGTAGACTCGTCGAGCTCTATTTGTTGTTGAAATTGTAATCCCTCCCATTATTAATTAAATAAGAGGATTACTCGTGTCAAAAATTGTGAACGCTTGTTTCTTCCATCCATTTTGTAAAGGCAATTCGATTTGAATTATCCTAAACATTTGCACTCGGGAAAGTGGTATTTTTGTGAGGAAGGGAGAAAAGCTTATTGTTGTATTTTGTGGGAAAGGGAATGGATTTCCCCTTTCCTTTTTTGAAAGTTGATGTTCTGTATGTGGGGGTTTTCATTGTATGGGGATGGTTATTTTTGATTGTGGGGATGGTTGTATCCTTCTTGTGTAAGAAATGACTGCCTACGTATTCACCTGAAGAGGTGAAATCAAACCATGATCGTAGTTCGAAATGTTTCGTAGATTTGATTGGGTTTTATGGTTGTATCCCTCATGCATAAGAGGGACTGCCTACTTATCCACCTGAAGAGGTGAAATCAAACCATGCTCGTAGTTCAGGGGTTTTTTTGTTTTAGTGCAAATGGATGTTGCCTTTGACAGATCAAAGGACCTTTGAAACGGGCAAGGTGCCGCAACTTTGACTCGATAAAACATGCAATTTCAAATCAGAGCGCGTTGAGGAACTTGACTTGAAAAGGGTTGAGGTGGTTGTTAGTTGTAGAACTAGGCTTAGGTTGTTGGTCGTTATGGTTCAAGGGTAGTATTTCTTGAGTTGGTCTGGGTTGGTCGGGTTTGTAAAATCCTCCCCATCTAGGTCACTCAGTCTCACTCACGCGCCCAGAAAGTATTTTCTTGACCAGGTATGGCCCGGCCCAGTTGGGTTTGAATTTTCCCCTCGGATCGACGGGTAGCGGTGCTCGAACTGACTTGAGGACCAAGTCGCCTTCCTGGATGTTCCTGGGTTTAACCTTCTTGTTGAATGCCTGTTGTATACGTCGTTGGTATAGCTGGACGTTGTGCAAGGCGTTGAGTCGTCGTTCGTCTAGAAGAGTGAGTTGCTCGTACCTTCGACGAGTCCATTCCGCCTCAGGGACTTGACTCTCTAGTAGGATGCGTAAAGAAGGGACCTCTAACTCTGCCGGTTGAACTGCCTCTATGCCATATGCCAGGTAGAAGGGTGTGGCGCCTGTCGGTGTTCGGATGGAGGTTCGGTATCCCCAGAGTGCGAATGGGAGCTTGCTCGGCCAATCGCGGTAGTTGTCTTGCATTTTCTTGACAATGGTGACAAGAGTTTTGTTAGCTGCCTCGACCGCTCCGTTGGTTTGGGGACAGTAGGGGGATGATCGATGTCGTTTGATTTTGTATTTGTCCAGCAAGGCCTGAGTTTCCGCCCGGAAGTGAGATCCTTGATCGCTGATGATCTCATGGGGTACCCCATATCGACAGATGATGTTGTTTTGGATAAACTTGGCCACTTGTTTGGCGGTCAAGACTTCATATGACTGTGCTTCCACCCTTTTGGTGAAGTAGTCGATGGCGGCAAGGACGAAACAATGCCCCTTGGTGCCTACCGGGTTGACTTTCCCGATGATGTCGATGCCCCAGGTTGAGAAAGGCCAGGGTGAGGTCATGGTGTATAAAAGGGATGGTGGAATGTGTTGTATGTTGGCAAAGATTTGGCAATTGTGGCAATGCTTGACGTAGTTGCGGCAATCAGCTTCCATGGTGGTCCAGTAGTAACCTAGCCGCATGATTTTCCGGGTAAGCATCATTGCGCTCATGTGAGGGCCACATTCTCCGTCGTGGACTTCTCCCATGACTTTTTTGGCTTTTTGATGGTCAATGCAAAGGAGGAGAATTCCTTGGGGTGTTCTTTTGTAGAGTTGATTTTGGTTTATCACGAATTGTGATGCAAGTAACCGGATGGCTCTTTGTCCTCTTTGATGAGAGTTGGGAGGGTATTCGTTTTGGTTTTTTAGTTGAGGATGGCTTGGTACTTAGGTTCATCATGGCTTTCCTCGTCGTCGTTGATGGCACAAATGTGAGCTGGTTCGCTCCTTCTCTCGACACATAGGGGCATCGATGTCATGTCGTCAGGTATGTTGACGAGCGCGGCAAGTTTTGCCAGGGCATCAGCAAATTGATTTTCCTCTCGTGGCAAGTGGAAATAGTCGATTTGGTCGAAGAACTCAGCCTCTTGATTGAACTTTGCTCGGTAGGGAGCTAAACTGTCACTTCGGATTTTCCATGATCCGGACAACTGATTGATGATGAGCGAGGAATCACCATGGACCCTCAATCTCTTGATGCCAAGTGTGATGGCTGCTTGTAGGCCGATGAGGCATGCTTCATATTCAGCGGCATTGTTGGTGACGGCGAAGTCCATCTTGACCGAGATCGGAACATGTTTTCCCTCCGGTGATATTAGAAGGATTCCTACCCCGAAGCCTCTCAGATTAGATGCACCGTCGAAGTATAGGTCCCATGCGTCGGAATCGACATAAAGGATGTCTTCGTCAGGAAGTGACCATGTGTCGGTCGTTGGATCCTCGTTGACGGGATTCTCTGCTAGGAAATCGGCAAATGCTCTTCCCTTGATAACATTGAGGGGTACAAACTTGAGATCAAACTCGGACAGCATGAGTGTCCACCTAGACAGCCTTCCGTTTAGTACGGGTTTTTCGAAGATATATTTAACCGGGTCCATCTTAGAGTAGATGTGGACCGTGTAGCTGAGCATGTAATGCCGCAGCTTCTTTGTTGACCATACTAGGGCAAGGCATGTCTTTTCCAGTTGGGTGTACCTTGTCTCGTACTCGATGAACTTTTTGCTGATGTAGTAGATGGCTCGTTCCTCGCCGTCAACTGTTTGTGCTAGCATTTCTCCCATGGCTGTGTCTGTAACAGTCAGGTATAGGGATAAAAAAATCCCCGGTTGAGGTGGCATGAGGACAGGAGGTTTGGATAGGATTTTCTGTAATACTACGGTTTTATGAGTCTCTGGGTACTCTATCGAGTAGGCCTTACTCTGTCGAGTAAGGGTGTGTTGCGTTTTAAAATAGTTTCTGACCTGTTGGGTACTCGATCGAGTAACCTTGATACTCGATCGAGTAAGGGGGCACTCGATCGAGTAGCTCGGTTAGCGGGTTATAATTCGACGGGTTTTGTTAATAACACGGATTAATATATAAATCTTTCCGTCACTTTCATAATACACCTTTACAAACCTAATAACATTAAAAGGGAGATTCAAGTTACGTTCTTCGCATTCATCCGTGTTGTTGACAAATCCCGGAGCTTGAGAGGTCGGATTCCATCGTTCTTTATACCTTTGTGATCCTTGCGTCGAGGGTAAGATCTACATACCAATTTTATAGTATTTCGTTAAGTTTCGTTAAACCCTAATTTTGGGATTGGGGGTTTTTGTTATGTTTCTTGATTAGTAGCAATTGCATGATTATATGTTAGGAGGAGGATTCGTAGGAGAGGAATTTTGATACAAATTGTTGAGACCGTCGATTGTGTTCTTTGTTCCGGGTAGGGTTTTCCTACTCAGTATTACTTACATAATGTGTGGTGATTGTGCTGTAATTAGTGTGATTGATTGATTCAGACGGTTGTGCTTATACATTGTTGATGGATTCAGACGGTTGTTGATATTGTGATTGTGATTGTTTGTCTGTGGTTCTCGAGATGCGTTCTCGGCTGAGTGGAGTCACTTGCGGGAGTGGCTTCACGCCCTAGTTTCGCCCTTCGTGGAACCCGCCACGGAAGGGGATGTGCACATTAATGGGACAGGGTTATCGCTCGGTATGATGAGCGGGGCTTAGGTGGGAACGGCTGCGGTCCCCCACTGGCAGGGCTGGTCCAGTGGACAGTCGGTGACGGAGATGAAGTGGAGTGCCTGATTGTGTATGACTGTTTGAGCTGTGTTGTTTGTTGTGTTGTTGGTTTATATAAATTGTGTGATTAGTACTGACCCCGTTTAAATGTTTTAAAAACTGTGGTGATCCATTCGGGGGTGGTGAGCAGTTATTGAGCAGGTATGATATGACGCGTATGGGATAGCTGGGATGAGTCATCACGTGGCAGTTAGAAGTCTTCCGCTGTGTTAGACGGTGTTTTATAGCTTTGATAGTTTTAGCAGTAGACCGTCTGGGAATGTTGTATTTCAGTTTATCAGTTTTGGTTTTGATCATGTAATCACTTAAACTATTTACTTTTAAGTATGTTTCGTTATTGTCTTATGATTATCATTGCCTCGGGAAACCGAGATGGTAACATCCTTATACCTGGGTGGTCCTGGTAAGGCACTTGGAGTATGGGGGTGTTACAAAATGGTATCAGAGCGACGATCCTGAAACCTGTAACCAATGAATCCAATGAACATAGGGAGTCAATGAACCCGGGGTAGAAGTTGTAGGAGCTAATGCAAAGACTTAGGAGACGTCCTAAAGTCGCGAACTCGCCCTACAATTTTGAACCGGTCACCATGGGATGTGAGTGGTTGTTAAAAAGTGCAATAACGGAGAGAAGAATAAATAATTTAATTTCTTGAAATTAAATAAAAAACACTAAATATGTCAAAAACATCAAATACTAAAAATCCATATGTATCCTTTCCCTCCATTGTGCCCTCTCCGTCACCATACTCTCCTCAAGCCCCAGAACTCTCATATCATGCTCTATCACTCTCAACCATGTCTGTCTCGGTCTTCCTCTACCTCTAGGGACCTTTTCTGTTCTCCAAGTCTCCAGCCTCCTAACTGGTGCGTCCATAGGTCTCCGTCTCACATGGCCAAACCATCTTAGTCGGTTTTCCATCATCTTGTCCTCTACTGGCGCCACTTTTACCTTTTCCCTAATCACCTCATTCCTTAACCGATCTTTCCTTGTATGTCCGCACATCCACCTCAACATGCGCATCTCCGCCACACTCATCTTTTGAATGTGACAAGTAACTTATCGGACTACGAGATTTAATTATATACCTTGATTATGCATTGTGTAATATAGTTATGTATCTAGAATAGGACGGAGGGAGTACAGATTAATATTAATATACTTAGTATCTAGAATGCTAATTGCAAAATTAATAGTTAACCTTTGCACCGATTAATCAAAATCCAAAATCTTATGTATCTAGAATTCACAAAGAATGATAAACGAGTCGACATATAGCCAAGTTGGAAAATAAACCATGAAAGACGACATAGACCCTTACCCCAAAACTTACCCTAACCCCCTGTTACCTAAGTCCTTCGCCATTTTCAAATAACCATGGCCAAATGTTAATTTAATAGTCAACTTCCTCCATAATTTCCATTATTAACCATTCCACGACAAGCAAAATTATCTAACAATTTTGCCATTATTCAAGCATTTTAAATGCTTCATAATCTACACTTCAACTAACACACAACATTTCGAAGTAATTGCTTTCACTATAACTGACTAATTATATTTTTATTTTATTTTCATTAACTAGTGATTTTTTTTTTTTTTTTGCAAAATTCAATCGAAATACGAGATCTATAATAAACGGAGTAAGATTTCAGAAAACTAACTGCACCGTCGAAGGAATCGAAAAATTTAGAGCATAAATCGCAATTCATGGATGTTTTTGGAAAATCCATAAGTTGATTGATGGCCAAGAAGGAAAGCAATGTCTCTCAAGCGGTCGTCAGGAAACTAGCTACGGCCGATGGTGGTGGTGGATGATGGAAATAGAAGTTAGGTGGGGGTGTGGATTAACATAAAGGATAAGGGAGAGGGAAGTCAGCGTTTGGTTTTGTTGTTAAATAATTTTCTAAATTAGTTCGTACGGAACTGTACTTCGTAGCTGAACCCGCCCCTAGAATCAGGATCTCGTACGAACTAAATTACGGTACGAACCTTACGAACTCCCCTCACTATTAGTCTATTAGATGAAATAAGATCAAAAGCTCATAATAGAGCCCGTATTACTCCTATATCTTATCTCCCTCCAAAGTCCAAAACCCAAACTGCACTTACCTCCCTCATCCTTATGCACCACCACCAGGTTGACGCCAGAGCTCCGCCAACAACCTCTCCGGCGAGCCACCACCCGAACTTCTTAATCGTCGATCTCGTCGACGGCGGTTCGCAACACACCTCTGCTTCCTTTTCTTTTTCCTCTTTGCTTTACCTCGTCGCCATCCTGATGGTCGCACAGACGCACATTACCACAAATAGAGTCGTTTTCGTCCGTAATAACCTATACTTGACTCTAAAATAGCTGACATGGTCAGTAGTTCGGTTAGTTGTTCAAAAATCTCCTCCATTTTTCTTAGATCTATGATTTAAATTCGAAGTTTAAAAAAAAAGTAGTTCTAATTATGGTGGTAAGGCGAAGAAAGGCCGTTCTGATGGTCGATTGAGGGTTTGGCGAGGTCGAGCTACGGTGGTACGTGGTATTTTCTGGTGGCTATGTGGGGTGAGTGATGGTGGTAGCCGTGGGGTGGGGAGTTGCGGTGGTGCAGTAACTGAGCGAAGGAGATAGTAATAGTGTGTGACGACTTGCCATAGACGGGGGTTGGGTGTGGTGGTGATGTGGTGTCGGCAGTGATTGTTGGTGGTGGGCCAGGGTGGGCATTAGTAGGTGTGGTTAGGTGGCGGGTACACGAATCATTATACGAGATACACACGTTATTAATCTTCCGATACACAAATCGATTTATGTATCGGGGTATAAATTTGTGTATCTGAGGTATTATTGAAGTGTATCTGGGATAATAATTAATCTAAATGAACACTAAATAAAATAAAATATGCAGAGGGACTATTACGAAGAGAAAACAAGATTGGGTTCAAGGCAACCAAAATGCTACAACAAATGCAATATCACCCATGCGCAAATACGATTGATTATATGAAGAAACCAATGTCTTTATCGTTTTACATCGTGATAAATAGCACCCCATACCAGGGGCGGTTCTTGAGGGGGTGAAGAGGCGCAGCCGCACCCCCTCAAAGTCAGAAATAAATAAATTATTGTGCAATATATTTTAATGTTATTTGTTTGATTCAGTGGTAAGAAGCATTTATTCTAACCTAGAGGTCATGGATTCAATTACTACAACCAACAATTTCTGTTTTTTTTTTCTTTTAATTATTTTTCACCTATAATTGTACAAAATAGGCCTAATTAATAATTAAACACTCTCTCCCTAATATAACAAGTAGTTTTAGTATTGTAATTATAAAATTCTTGATAAATATGTCCATCATTATTAAAAAAATTTCCAAAAAGAATAATTTGTTTGGTATATAATCAATGTTTTTTTCGTATTCTAATTTTGCGTCAGTTCGATAGTCTCGTATTAAAAAAACCCTTTAAAAAAAGACATCCTTAAAGAAAGACGTATGTGAAATGTATGAAATTTTACTATATTAATATTGATTTAGCCGCCACGTACTAAAAGTCTTTTAATTTTGTAAAATTTCCGCACCCCCTCTGTTCAATCCCTAGAGCCGCCACTGCCCCATACAGCCCGTGTTGCTTCAATGCGTTATTTATGCTTTCCAACTCTTGTTTTTCTCTAATTATTTGACACATTATCTATACATTCCACCCCTAAGGCCCCAATGTTAGCTTCGTGATCGATTTAATGAAAAGAAGTTTATAAACTAACATGTTTAGCTTCGTAACACTTGTTTATTTTAAGTTACAAAATCTAAACCCTTTCCCGTCCCACTTTAGAATACTCGCCCCCTTCGTTTGATCCCATTAAGTTTCTAGATATACCCGTTTAAGTTACTAGATACATACATGTAACTTGCTAGATACACTTATATACACTTAGTTAGCTAGATACATTTTTTTTTAAGTTACTAGATACATACCTTTAACTAGCTAAATACACTTTTTAAGCTACTAGATACATACATGTAGCTAGCTAGATACACATTTCTGACATGCTAGATACACTCATTTCTAGATACACATCTCTAGTATGCTAGATATACTCTTTTACCTTACTAGATACACATTTATGGCATGCTAAATGTACTCCTTTACCATGCTAGATATATAAGCATGAAAACCCGTCCCAAATCCCTCTAACGGTGTCATGAAATTCATGTTGTGTAGTTAATGAAAGTAAATCACCAGCCTTATAAGTCATAAGAACTACTGTACTCCAAAATACTAAAACTCCAATTGTTTCCTTCATGTATGACCGCGACAAACATTAATAAACTATAATTTCAAGTCTTTTTTTCACTTATTTTATCAATTATTCTTGTACCTATTATAATTTGTTATCACTCGTACATAATTGTGAGCTTTAAAACTCCATAAAAAAAATTATGTTACCATCATTTCATGATACTTTGTATAAAGCAAAAATCACATTTCAATCTATATATTAAACACATGATAAACATATAAGGTAAACATACTGATACCGTCGTTTTAGTACCAAAAATAAATACCTAAGTACAACTAACAGAAGTCAGCGGTAAGTAGGGTCGATCTCCACAGGGAGGCGGTCACTATCTACTTGTCTATTCGGTCTGTCTACGGTCACAATTGGGGGTTTTGATTTGTTTGAACTAAACTAAATGAAATTAAGGAAGAGAATTAAGGGTAAGAGGAATTAGCAAGAAAGAGAGAGGGAACTAGGATTTTGGGTCATCAATGAACGTCAGTCAATTGCAGTTAAGGTCACAGATTAGTCGATGTGTCGGTCTAAGGGGCAGTGAATATCTGCTTCCGGTCTCAATTCGCCCTAAAGCACAAATAGCTTAGCTTCCACCCTCACTACGGTGCCCTAATGTTCGCTACGAGTCTCACCCTTTCCAACCTTCCGGTCCAGGTCAAGGTTTACTACGATAAAATGACTAATTGCGTCGACTCAATTAGACAGAAACAGTTAATTGTAGCGATTAACAACATAGACATAACCAACCACGACAAATCTATAAACTAATTAGCAAATAACATTCATTCATCGAATCCCCTAATCCTAGCAAAGAGAATTAGCTAGACATAAATAAAAGTAAAGCAAGAGCAAGGAATAGAATAAAAATAAACATTAAATCAGAGAAAAGAGTAAAAAGGAATTACAGAGCAAGATCCGGGAAACGAGAAGAAGCATTCAACAGTACAAAATAAAGAAAAGTATCCGGGAACAGCGTCCCAGATGTGTTCCAGTATGTTTTTAGTGTTAGTCGTCGTCCTATTTATAGAGGAGACGAGTTTTTATTTAACCTAATTACAAAATAAAGCAAAAAGCCCGAGCCCATAAGCGATTCCACTCGATCGAGTGGTTTAAAACAACTCGATCGAGCAAACTCAAGCTCAAACTACTCGATCGACTAAAACTATCACTCGATCGAGTAAACCCTAATAAGCAGCTATTCGATCGACCAAGGAAAGTGTTCGATCGACCTATTATTCCATCCAAAACCACTCGATCGACTAGCAAAGTACTCGATCGAGTCACTACAAAATAAACGCGGAAAACTGACGGAAAAAAACCGTCACTACGGCCTCTTTTCTGTCAGGAATGGCCATTCCTGACGGTTTTTCCGTCAGGATTAAAGCGTCACTACAAATGGTCACAGAAAACAGATATCTGACGGTATTTCCGTCATGAATGGCAAATACTGACGGTTATTCCGTCAAAATGTCACATTTAGGGTGACTAGGCAAGTCAACAAAATGTTGACCAATCCTGTCGGAAAAACCGTCAGTAGAGAGCCATTCCAGACGGAAATTCTGTCACCAGAGTCAACAAATTGTTTGACTTCACTGACGGAATTTCCGTCAGGATTAGCCCTCTAGTGACGGTTTTTCCGTCACGATTGGTCAACATTTTGTGGACTTATGTGACGGTATTTCCGTCAGGACATATTTCGGCAGTAGCTGAAAACAGCAGCTTGCTGCCCAGCCACAATGCGGATTTTGCATTGTTTTTAAGCACCAAACGTGCAAAAACCAAATACGACCGTCGACCGCCAAGCGGGAATCCATTATCATGTCGACCACATGAGCGGGAATCAAGAGTAGACAACGAAAGCATCGAAAGAAAACCAAACACGATTGGAAGACCGAAGTTATTACATAAAAGCTAAAGGTCAAATTTTTACATGTCTCATAAAATAATGTCTTTTACATACCAACTAAACTACTAAAATCCATAATCATAAGTGTCCTAAGGTAGCCTTAACTAAACTACCAACATAAGAACATAGACGACGGTACTAATAATTACCTAGAGGCTCAATAAAGTCACTACCAAAGCCATGCCCGCCATCCTCATTGTCTTCTCTACGGAAAGGGCGGGCGAAACCGGAGCATGAGGGAGGGGGTTGAGATGCGCGCATCTGAGCCATTGCTTGTTTTATTTCTGCCATTTCCTGAGCTTGGAGACGGACTGTTTCCTCAAGACTTTGTCGTGTGGTTCGCTCATTGTTTAGTTGGGTGGCAAATTGAGTATACTGGGTAGGAGTGTAAGAGAATGATCGACGAGTAACTTTGTTACACGGACGTTCATACCATTGTTCGGCCGCTACATCACCGTTCCCGAAAAATCTTCAACGATTGTCAAAACCATCGACCGCTTTGTAGAACGAACGGTACTCGTCTGGAGCCTCTCCGGGGGGCATTGGTCGACTCATTTCTTCTTGATAAATGGCCTAAAAAAACAAATAAGGAAAAAATGATGTTATATTTAAAAATGAGGAAAATATAATAACTATTAACATTATGAATTAGAGAAATACAATAAATATTAACTTACGTCGGTCTTAGCGGCTCGAGGATTAACCCACTCCCCCTTCTTGTTTTTCTTGGTCTTTGTAAACAACTTGTATGGTGTGGCCGACTCACCCTGAAAGTAGCATAAAAACATAAATTGATTATATTCGGCAATCAATAATACTTGTAACCAATTTGTGAAAAATAATAAATTTGGAGGGAGTATAATACTTACCAATTCCTTGAAAGCATCGGAGCAACTCTTACGGCCTAGAGTATGAGTGCCTAGTGCTTTCCCGTCCTTAGCACCCGACATTCTATTTCCCTTATTTGTCTTAGAACTTTTGGCAAATTCAGGGTCTTTTTCTTCTCTTTCCTTCAGATTCACCCACCAAGAGAGCGGTACCCAATCGGGTTTGTTCTTTAGATACTTGAGTCCATTAATAAGCTTGGTAATCCGCCTCGTGACCTCCCTTTGCCAATCGGGCCTAGGGTTATACTCTTTATCGACGGACTTCACATGTTTCTATTTCAAAAACAAGTATTTAATTAGTAATAGAAGATGACTTTAATTAATAAAAATAAAATAAAAATTATTAACGTAAAGTAAATAATAGGTAACATTTAAATTACCCTAAACCAATTCCACATCTTCAAACGCTGCGCTTGGCTCGCCTCACTCCATTTGGTGAAGTACTCGTCATCTGAAATGTTATTTGTGAACGACAACCTGACATATTTTTTTATGCACTTGTCACTCCACCTGAAAATTAAAACAAACATATATTGAAAATTTAAATAAAATGATTTGAATGATATATATATCATAAAGCTAAAAATAAATTTTAGAACACTTACTATTTACCATCTGGTTTATTTTGTGATAGAATTATCTGCATATTATCCGTTTCCGGATTAGATGTCTGAACACCCTCGTCATCATCATTATCAATCTCATCGTTCTCCTCGTTACGGCGACTTCCCCCACTACTGCTTCCTATTATCTTTCGAATGAAACCTGCCATATACTAATCATAAACAACAGAAATTGTCAGTTGAATAAAAATCGTTAGTACAAATTGGAGTGTCATGAACAATATAATAAATAAATAATTAACACCGCAAATTGGTAGTCCAACAAAAATGAAAACAAAAATGAAGTGTCATGATTAAAATGCTTCAATTTGATTCAATGATTAAAATTCATACATAAAAATGATTTCATTAAAATTCATACATTAATATAGTAGAATTACAATAACTCCCATCACTCATCACTATCACTATCACTATGAATCAAAAGAGGTTCATCATCATCTGAAAAAAGCATTCCGACTTCTTCATCTTCTTCCCCATTTTCCTCTATTCTATTTTCTTCAACTTCAACTTCATTATCCTCTTCTTCTCCGACATCCCCGTCATATTCCCTTTCACCCATTTCCACAACCACTTCATATTCATCTTCAGTTTCTGACTCTTCCACCAAAATTGGTGAAGATGCGTGATCATTGACAACCACATCCTCTTGGAAGACAATTTCGTCAACAGGAGCATCAACATGTGATCTTGCCTTGATTTTAAAAACCGCGGACCATTGCTGATTACCTTTCTTAGTGGTTGGATAAGGAGCATAACAAACTTGATCGACTTGAAAAGCTGCCAATGGGTTATGTCCACGAAACTTCTTTTTCTCATTTACATCTACAAGTCTGTATGCCTTATGGATATTAAGTCCTAGTTGAGAATTATCAAACCAATCACATTTAAACAATATCACCCTATAAACCCTTTTCTCGGTATAATAACCAAGCTCAATTACTTCATTTAGGGTTCCATAGTAGTCCAAACCTTCTGTAGAATTCACACAAACCCCATTACTTGAGGTAGCTTTTGAAAGATCAACTCCCTTCTTATAAGCTCGAAATTTATAGCCATTGATAGAATATCGTCTCCATGTCTTCACCTTGCTACTAGGACCTAATGCTAGAGCTACTATTAAAGGGTCCTTTAATCTATAAGACTATCAATAAAACAATATGTTAATTAATGTGTTATATATATTAATAATCTCCATAACTAATGATATGGACAAACAAAATAAATGGATTGGTATATGATAGTATGAAACGTATTACTTACTTCATTTCGGAACCATTTCGGATAACTTTTGTCATGTTTGCTCCAAACATCATCAGAGGACATGACATCAGGAAATGTGAGTTTGATATGTGTCTCAAATTCCCTATATATAGCAGGAAAATGTTTTAATTATGTATTACCTATAATTTTGATCTTATTTGATAATTAAAAATGTATTCAGTAATGACGAAATAATAACTTACTTTTCATAAGGCTCTAACAATTTCCCACAATTCCGTAGCACATAAAAATGAAAATCTTCATACTCTTTCTGACTCAAGTGCCTCTGAATACATTTCCCAGTTGTAGTACCCATGTCAGCATTGAATAACTCGGGTAATTTCATTGAATCTATGTCGTCATCGGAATTCACACCAACATCTAAATCTTTCGCTTTTGTGTCAATGTGACTTTCAAAATATAGGGAACAGAAATTTGCAATTTCCTCTAACAAAAAAGAATTGCATATGGAACCCTCCACCCGAGCTTTGTTGCCAATCTTTCTTTTTATATGATTAAGAAATCTCTCAAATGGATACATCCATCGATAATGAACAGGTCCTCCAACCTTCGCTTCATAAGGTAAGTGAATTGGCAAATGCTCCATGGAATTGAAGAAAGATGGGGGAAATATCTTCTCTAACTTGTATATTATATCCGGAATGTTATTCTCTAGACGTTCCATTGAATCAACTCTAATCGTAGAAGTACACAGGTCTCTAAAAAATTGACTGATCTCAGTTATTGCATTCCAAGAATTAGTTGGGAGCAACTCTCTCAAGGCAACAGGGAGTAGCCGTTCCATAAAGACATGACAGTCATGACTTTTCATGGAATGCAACACCTTATTTTTATGGTCAACACACCGACTCAAATCTGAAGCATAACCATCCGGGAATTTCAATTTAGCAACCCATTCACATAGAGCCTTTTTCTCCATGCTTTCTAAAACAAACCTAGATGATATTGGCCGTTTATAACAAAGTTCATTAAAGTCTAGTTTTTCCTTAGGGCCAAATTTAGTTTTACCTGGTACATCAATCATCGTGTTGATAAGTTGTTCGAAGAAGTTTTCTCAATGTGCATAACGTCTAGGTTGTGTCGAATTAACAACGTTTTCCAGTAAGGAAGTTCCCAAAGTATGCTTTGTTTCCACCAACCTTCATTATTGTCTTTCAATCTTTTCAATTCTTGATCAGAAGCATCAACTATTTTTGGCAAATCCTTAACGGAATCCCACACTTCATCACCTGTTAATTTCGACGCGGCTATGCGATTCTCAGTTTTTCTGTTCTTTAGAAAATGCTTACAATTGTTGCGGAAAGGATGATCAGGTCTTAAGAACTCACGGTGACAATCGAACCAACAAACGTTTTTGCTATTTTTAAGCCAAAAAGATCTATGTTCTTTTTCTTGACAATAAGGACAAGCACGGTACCCACTTGTGGACCAACCTGAAAGCATGCCATATGCCGGGAAATCATTGATCGTCCACATTAATGCAGCCTTTAATTTGAAATTTTGTTTCTTAGAAACATTGTAAGTGTACACGCCGGTTTCCCAAAGTTCTTTCAACTCTTTAATCAACGGTTGCAGGTACACATCCAAATTTATCTTAGGGTTCTTAGGACCTGGAACGAGCAGAGATAAGAACATAAATTGTCGCTTCATACATAACCAAGGAGGTAAGTTGTATGGAGTGACAATCACAGGCCAACATGAGTAATTCCTCCCAAATTGCCCATAAGGATTAAATCCATCTGTACACAAACCAAGCCAAACATTACGAGGCTCACTTGCAAATTCTGGATGCTCTCTATCAAAATGTTTCCACGCTTCTCCATCACTTGGGTGTGCCATTGTCCCCCTTTCTCTTAATCGAGAGTTTCTATGATGCCAACTCATCTCACCTGCTATCTGCTTGGTTGCATATAATCGTTGTAACCTTGGCGCAATCGGGAAATAAGTTAACGGTGTACAGGGAATTCGCCTCCCACTTGAATTTTTTGTACTTTTATACCGAGATGCATGACACTTTGTACATTCCTCAAGATTAGCATTTTCCTCCCAAAAAAGCATGCACCCAGTAGGACATGCATCAATCTTCTGGTGGGGTAGTTGGAGTCCCTTAAGTGTTGGAGCTTGTGTCCTCCACAAATTAGTGTGATAACATTTGTAAATCTCTTACAGGTTCACAAGGGTATACTTCGTATATTTAATCAGTTGATTAACGTTTACCTAATAACGGTTGGCTTGCTAGAAAGTTTGACGTTATTATCATACAGATGGCGGTGATCCACTGGTCCCTAAAGGTCACACCTATAGGATGTGTTTGAGAAATGTGGTTATAGAAATATAATCACATTGATGCCCAATATGACTAAATAGTTAGTCAATGTGTTGATGAGATAATTATTTAATGAAAATTAAATAATATTAGTTGAGGCGAATTAACTGTCAATTCGTAAATTAAATATAATAAGTTATATTTAATTAAATGTATGTAATGTTAGCTTGGACGAATTAATCTGTTAATTCGTAATTAAATGTAATCAGTTATATTTAATATCAACAAGATGAATGTGTCATAGTGGTAATAGTGAGGGTACACAAACCAAGAGGTCTTGGGTTCGATCCTCACTAGATGACAATTCAACACATTTTATACATTTTTGGAAAGACCAAAAATAAGGAGATTATACTCCTTATTTCGGTGAGATGGGCCGAAATTAGGAAAGATTTATTCTTCCTAATTGACTCCCATATTTCGGTCAGTATAAGAAAGAAAGGGAGATGATTATTCTACCCTAATTCTTTTTCTTGACCTAGCCTCCTCTCTCATCAGAAAAAAACACAAAAACAACTAAATTTTAGAGAAAATTGTAGATCGATTCTAGCACAATCAATAGGGCATATCTCATATCGTCTTGGGTGCAACTGATAGGCGAATATCAATTTTGATATTGTTCTTAGGCCGTTTTTGCTAGGACCGAAGGTTATTTCTGAATCTTTTACTTTGTTTATGTATTTATTTTATGACTAGTGATCGTCTTAATTAAATTCGTTATAATCCTTCATTTTTAAGGGAAGTATACAGATTATTTCCCACAAGTGGTATCAGAGCATAGGCCACGGATTTTAATTTTGATGATTTTCGTAAAATTGTATGTAAACAATGGGGATTTTCGAAAAAATAATTTAGGGTTTTTCGGCTGAAATTTTTTTTGGCCGAGAGAAAATTTTTTTTTCAGCCGTTTTTTTCTTCTTTGTTTGATGATATTTTTTCCATTTTATTTTTCATATTGTTGTTTTAATTAGTTAAAATTATCATATGAAGAATTGGTAGTTTTTTGATTTAATGCAGATTAAGTTAAAATTAAATGGAATCGTCATGTTTATGATATAAAGATTGTTTTGCTATATAGTTTTTGGCATATAAATTAATCATGTTTAATTATTTCATATGCTAATCATGTTCTAAATAGCAACTGTAAACAATTTTATTCATCAAACCTTGTTTTAGGGCATTTTGCCGCAAAAAGAGAAAAAAAAGAGGCATAATGGTTTTCTGTTTTTTTTACCTTTTTTTTTGCTTCTGCTACTGTTCACGGCAGTTTAAAAAAAAAAAAATTACGGTTTTTGCTGAAAAACCGAGTCTTTTTCATAGGTTGATTCGTTTTTTTTTTGAGTTACCGTATGAAAAGAAAGTTTTTTGTTTCTGTTTTTTTTTTTTGCCGTGATGAATTTTAAAAAAAAAAAAAAAAACTGTTTGTTCAGCCGAGATAAAATAAAAAATGGATTTTGTTTTTTTTTTATTTTGGCCAATTAGATATTGTGAAACGGTTCACAATTTAAAGATATCACATTATTTTAAAGCAGTTTAAAATTTTGACGGATAGAATTCATATTACAAGTTTAATATGGATTAAGAATGAAATTAATGTGATTAATTGAGGAATTATCACTTAATTTGATTTAAATAGGTGGTTTGGATAAATTAATCAACATAATTAAGGAATTGTGTCATGTATGTTTAATTTAATTTTAGTTGATGCTTTTTAATTTTGTTGAATGAATCGATTGAATGAATTTTTATTTACGTATTTAATTTTGCAATCGGTTGTAAATTGTAATACTTAGTGTGGCCTTAGTCAAATTATGTTTTCGTAATGAAGGAAACATGATTTTTATGTAATTATGAGATCTCGAATCTCCTTTATTTTAGTTTTGGGTTTTGAAATTAGATTGTAATAAATAGGTTTATTATGTAATTTTAATTATTGTAATTTCAAAGAAGACTAAAGATGGAGATTGGAGCTCACTCCCGCTACATGGATCAAGATGGAACATCAAGACAAGCTTCTCGGGTCCAAGGATGGATTCCAAACTTGTATTTATTGTTCATTTTGATAGGATAGGCCACACTAGGACTTTTACTGTTTTTTACGTTTTCATTCTTATTGCTTTTCATTCACATGTTAGTTTTTGCATCATATTCCGCCTAAAACCAAACCACCTACTACTGCTAAAATGCATGAAAAATTGACTCATATAGGTTGTATGTTAGTTTTCATGGACATGCAGATGTCACAGTCTTTAAGCCATCACCTTAGTTTATTCATTCTCGCATGCTAGATATTAGTTCACTTAAAATGAATTAAGATAAAGTTGATGTGATCTTCCTCTAAAACGGAAATTGAGATTAGTCTTTATAAGGGCAAACATCTATGAATCCCTTCTTCGTCGGTAGGCCTAATATGACCCCTTCTACGTTGGGTAAGTAGTTGTGTTGACTTAGTTTACCTCAACATCATAGTACGAAGAGTTTCTCGTGATTATGATGGACTAAAGATAGTATTTACAGAAATTTATCGACCAAAAATTCTAACGGTAGAATTAGCTAAAAGGTTAGCTTATCAATTTACAGAGAATTGAGTCTTGGGATCATTTATATAATTCTTGAGGGAGGTCAATTGTATAAATGTTTTGAGTCTTCGCGTTATGACATTAGTTCATTAGACTTAAAATCAAAACGATGCACATGCTTATTATTTTTATTCTTCTTTCGCAGATGTAGAACACGATTATTTTCGATAATCTTTATTACAACAAATGGCTGGAAATAACGCAATCCCAATGCCTACTGCCACACTAGATCGCTCGTCCTGGCTGAAAATATTCATGGACCAGATGAATCAGTCCACGCGACTGAAGAATGATGACTCAAACTTTGCGGACTGGGAGGCGGCACTACGGAATGCTGCCATTGCTGACGGTAAGCTCAGGTACTTAACTGAGCCAATACCGGTCAACCCAGGCCCCAATGCAGGAGCCAACGAGTCACTCGCTTATAGTGATTTCGTTATGGAAGCGGGTGCGATAAAGAACGTACTCATCTTTGCATTGGAAACCAATTTGCAGAGACGCTTCATTGCCCAAGGTGCAAACAAGATTTTCACCACGCTCACTAACGAGTTCTCAAAGGCACCGAGAATCGTTACATATGAGCATACCTGTCGCTTCTTTGATGTGAAACTCCAGAAGGGCCAACCGGTTAGCCCACACATTCTTCACATGATTGAGAATGTCGAGAAGCTGGAGGCACTGAATTGTAAAATCAGTGAGAGCATTGTCATTGACTGAATGCTTCATTCTCTTCACGATGGTTTTGCCCTTTTCAGGGCGAACTACTACATCAATGACTTGAAAAAGAGTCCTCATGATCTACACTCAATTCTCGTACAGACCGAGAAGGGTATGAAATTGAGTGGGAGCGTGAAGCAGGATGTTCTCACGATTTACAACAAAGGTAAAGGTAAGGGCAAGGCTCATGGTGACCTAGCTGTAGGTAAGCCAAAGTTTAAGAAGCCAGGAAACGGTAAGAGTACGCCTGGTGAGACTAGTGGCTCACAGGGCAAGGCAAAGAGCAAGGGCGGTGACATAGAGTGCCACCATTGTCACAAGACTGGACATTGGAGGAGGAACTGTCCCGTCTACCGTGAGGACATCAAAGCAGGCCGCGTCGTTCCTGTTGGTATGTCATCTTATATTCATGTGATTGAGATTAACCATGCAAGTTTCGGAACTTGGGTACTAGATACTGGTTGTGGTTCTCATCTGTGTAATCATTTGCAGGGCCTAAAGAACATCATACCTCTCGAAAAAGGTGATGTGGACTGCGAGTCGGGAATGGAGCACGAGTTGTCTTAAAGGGAACATATGTAATCTAACTCCCTAGTGGTTTTGAGTTATTTTTAAATGACTGTTACTATGTACCCAGTTTATCTAAGAACATTATTTCTGTTTCCGTACTTGCTAAAGACGGTTTTGCATTTTCAATAAAGGATAATAGCTGTATTTTCTCTTTTAATGAAATGATTTATGGCAAAGCAGTTTCCATGAATGGAATTTATATCTTAGACCAAACCACGAATGTATTACACGTGAATAATAAGAAATTAAAGGTTGGTGACAAAGATCAAACCTATCTATGGCATTGTCGAATGGGACACATAAATGAGAAACGCGTGAAGAAACTCGTCGATAATGGGACTATTCCCGCATTCGATTTTTCTACATATGGCACGTGTGAATCATGTCTCATTGGCAAGATGACTCGAATTTCCTTCAAAGGTGTTGGAATGCGTGCCAGTGACCTATTAGGACTCATACATACGGACGTATGTGGACCTATGTCAATTACCGCTAGAGATGGCTATAGATATTTTATCACTTTCACGGACGATTTGAGTAGATACGGATATGTCTACTTAATGAAGCATAAAAGTGAATCCTTTGAGAAATTCAAGGAATACCGAACAGGTACAGAACCAACGGGAAGAAAGGTTAAAGCACTCCGTTCAGATCGGGGTGGCGAATATCTTTCAAATGAGTTTGATCAACACCTGAAAGACTGTGGAATCGTTTTGCAGTTAACTCCACCTGGAACACCTCAATTGAATGGTGTGTCCGAACGGAGAAATCGAACCTTACTTGATATGGTTCGATCCATGATGAGTCACACGGTAGTGCCTGATTCATTATGGGGTTATGCTCTTTTGTCAGCCGCTCTTATACTTAACCGAAGTCCGTCTAAAGCTGTCGACAAGACTCCATATGAAATGTGGAAGGGAACGGTCCCTAACTTGTCCTTTATTCGGGTTTGGGGCTGCGAGGCTTATGTCAAGTGGAGACACGAGGATAAGCTCGGCCCGCAGTCGGTCAAGACATACTTTATAGGTTATCCAAAAGGAACATTTGGTCATTACTTCTATTCGCCTACCGAACATCGAGTTTTTGTTGCGGCTAGTGCGACATTCTTAGAGAAAGAATTTCTCGAGAACAAGTCGAGTAATAGAACTTTCGAGCTGTCGGAGATTCCAAAACCAACGACCGAGGAACGGATGGAGGAAGTGGTTCCTCCAACTGATGATACGGTTAATATTCCTGAGGAACCTAGGAGGTCGGGTAGAGTCTCTCATCCTCCGGACGATACATTGGTATGGTCGAGGAGAATGACGTTTTACTCCTAGAGAGTAATGAACCCGCTTGCCTATAAAAGTGCTATGGCATGTTTCGACTCAAAGCTATGGCTCGAAGCCATGCAATCCGAGATGGACTCCATGTATGAGAATAACGTATGGGATCTAGTTGATTTACCTAATAAGGTAAAACCTCTGCAGTGCAAATGGCTTTACAAAATAAAGCATTCTGTAGACGCGCAACCAGATACCTATAAGGCACGACTTGTGGCAAAAGGTTTCACTCAAGTGCAAGGACTGCATTATGATGAGATTTTTGCACCTGTAGTCATGCTACGTTCCATTCGGATAGTCTTAGCGATTGCTGCATTTCATGACTATGAAATTTGGCAAATGGATGTGAAAACCGCCTTCTTAAACGGTTATTTGGAGGAAGAGTTGTACATGGTGCAACCCGAAGGTTTCATAGATCCTGAGCATCCTAAGAAAGTATGCAAGCTTAAGCGTTCCATTTATGGACTTAAGCAAGCTTCTCGGAGTTGGAATCATCGTTTCGACCAAGTGATAAAAGAGTATGGTTTCACTCGATCGGTCGAAGAACCATGCTTATATATTAAGTCGAGTGGGAGCAAGATTGTATTATTGATATTGTATGTCGATGACATACTCTTGATTGGGAATGACATTCCTCTCCTATCTTCGGTTAAAGAATGGTTGAAGAACCACTTCCAGATGAAAGATCTGGGTGAGGCACAGCGCATTTTGGGAATCCGTATCTACCGAGATAGATCACGACGGACGTTATCACTTAGTCAGGAGTCTTATTTGGATAAGGTTCTTGAGAGGTTCAAAATGACCAACTCCAAGAAGGGGAACCTTCCTATGACGACGGGATGCGATTGAGCAAGTCTCGATCACCACCACGACGTCCGAAGGGATTGAGCGCATGAGTCGTGTTCCTTATGCATCTATAATAGGATCGATCATGTATGCCATGATATGCACACGTCCGACGTGGCATATGCATTGAGTATGACGAGTCCGTACCAAAAGACTCCGGTGAAACACACTGGATAGTCATTAAAAACATCCTCAAGTACCTACGGAGGACTAAGGATTGGGTATTGACTTATGGAGGCGATACTAAGCTATGCGCAACCGGTTACGCAGATGCTAGCTTCCAAACGGATCGAGATGATTCAAAATCTCAGTCCGGGTTCGTCTTCACTCTTAATGGTGTTGCGGTCAGCTAGAAGAGTTCCAAACAGAGAGTTGTAGCAGATTCTACTACTGAATCCGAGTACTATGCCGCTTCGGAGGCAGCAAAGGAAGCGATATGGATGCGTCAATTCTTACAAGGACTTTCGGTAGTTCCTAGTTCGAATGACCCGATCACCATCTATTGTGACAATAGAGGTGCCATCTTCCAGGCTAAGGAGCCAAAGTCTAGCAACAAATCTAGACATGTACTTCGGAAAGCTCACCTGATCCGTGATTACGTGGAGCAAGAAGAGATAGTGATTGACAAGATTGCGACGGATGATAACATCGTGGATCCTCTCACTAAACCGTTGAATTATGATAAGCATGTAGGGCATGTTAATTCCATGGGAATTAAACGTGTTCCTGAGTTGTAGTACTTGATTATGGATTTGATACATTATCTTTTTCATATACTATTTATAACTTCATCGTTTTATATATAATATTTTATTTTTCATGTGAATTGTACTGACAACATTGAACGCCACAAAGTGAACTGAATTACATTATATTTGTTTTGGTCCGTAATCGCCAATGTGAGCTGATAACTCCGGCTATTATATTGTGCAGTCGATTGATGGTGGGTTCAACGAGCCATAAGTCAACAGGTTGACTGATCGATCACAGATGCGAGATTATGACGATACCTCGTAGGACAACTTTTTGTGACAACGTAATGGAGTCCTAAATGATTAATAACATTCGGTGCCAGGTCGTGGATAGGACATCCATTGTGTTCCTAGAGTCGATTCTTTTGACTATCGACTGTCTCTTGAGATTAAGGCAGTTTTTGGGTGACTTTGGTTTCTTTCTCACGGTCTGCCGTAACTGGAGGCCAAGTAGATTTTTTCTGGGTCATTTCATACTGTGCTTACATCTGCAGGATTCGAGTTGACAAAAATATCCAACCCTTATCAGGTATAGTTATTTCTCAAGGCCACTCGAGGAGTTGTAACTGAAATGCATGGCTATGCTCGAATGTTGATTCGTTTATCAGTTAAGTTACTCTCTAGTCGGGGAAACCACCCTTGATATTGATCACTTGTAAAATACGACCTTTGTGAATACGGATTTGCAAATTGTTTTACATTGAGTGGGAGAAATTTTAGGATATGAGAATCGGTTATCGCACATACACTTGTGAGGACAAGTGGGAGTTTGTTGGAGCTTGTGTCCTCCACAAATTAGTGTGATAACATTTGTAAATCTCTTACAGGTTCACAAGGGTATACTTCGTATATTTAATCAGTTGATTAACGTTTACCTAATAACGGTTGGCTTGCTAGAAAGTTTGACGTTATTATCATACAGATGGCGGTGATCAACTGGTCCCTAAAGGTCACACCTATAGGATGTGTTTGAGAAATGTGGTTATAGAAATATAATCACATTGATGCCCAATATGACTAAATAGTTAGTCAATGTGTTGATGAGATAATTATTTAATGAAAATTAAATAATATTAGTTGAGACAATTAATCATCAATTCGTAAATTAAATATAATAAGTTATATTTAATTAAATGTATGTAATGTTAGCTTGGACAAATTAATCATTAATTAAGTAATTAAATGTAATCGATTATATTTAATATCAACAAGATGAATGTGTCATAGTGGTAATAGTGAGGGTACACAAACCAAGAGGTCTTGGGTTCGATCCTCACTAGATGACAATTCAACACATTTTATACATTTTTGGAAAGACCAAAAATAAGGAGATTATACTCCTTATTTCGGTCAGATGGGCCGAAATTAGGAAATATTTATTCTTCCTAATTGACTCCCATATTTCGGTCAGTATAAGAAAGAAAGGGAGATGATTATTCTACCCTAATTCTTTTTCTTGACCTAGCCTCCTCTCTCATCAGAAAAAACACAAAAACAACTAAATTTTACAGAAAATTGTAGATCGATTCTAGCACAATCAATAGGGCATATCTCATATCGTCTTGGCTGCAACTGATAGGCGAATATCAATTTTGATATTGTTCTTAGGCCGTTTTTGCTAGGACCGAAGGTTATTTCTGAATCTTTTACTTTGTTTATTTATTTATTTTATGACTAGTGATCGTCTTAATTAAATTCGTTATAATCCTTCATTTTTAAGGGAAGTATACAGATTATTTCCCACATTAAGCACATTATTAATCTCATTAAAATTGCGCGCCATGTCATTATTCTTTGGAATAATGTCACCTACGAACGACACAAACCCATTCGCGCATCTAAGAGATATGTTATTCTCACATTTGAGTGTTACCAACCTAGCTGCCGCTTGCAACAAACTCATATTACTTCCCTCATACACTGGTTGTTCGGCTTTTTCTATCATTTTATAGAAGGAAGAAACTTGGGGGTTTGGGGTTTCATAACGCACTTCTTCATCGCTAAGGTCGTCGGGATTCAGTTGCTCCTCCAATATTTGTTTAACATTATCACGTAATGCATTTTCCACGAGCTCACGGTAAGGATTTTCACTAACTACGATACTACTTGAACTTCCTTCGGTAGGCATTTCCTCACCGTGATACGTCCTTACATAGTAATTATCGGCAAAACCATTCGACCAAAGATGATCTTCAACTACTTTTTTCCCTTTAAAAGCTCTGTTGTTGCATTTCTTACACGGACATCTTATTTCACCAAAATTCTTATACATACTACTTTGTTCCACGAAGTTAATAAACTCTTTCACCCCCTTTGCAAATTCACGCTTCGGTTTCTTTTTTTCGTCTAATCTTTCATACATCCATAGTCGTTCTAATCTTTTCATGTTTATATATATCTACAATTCAATTTGTTTGTATATATGTCATAAAAACACAATAACAACCAAAAATAATACTCAATAAACATTATCACCAACAAATAACTATTGTCAACAAGTAGTCTTTTTTTTTTAATTGGGTCCTTATCACTCCAACCTAAACCCATCAATGTACGTTTCAAGTCACTAGCAAACACACACTTGTGATTTATTAATGAGAAAAAAAATTCGGCAAAGAATTCCCCTTAGTTATCCAAATACACAATGTAGAATAAATAATTACTCCACATATGCATTCAGAGAACATTAAAGGAATTGTCACCGAGCTCTTTCCTCATTAACAAATCACAAATACATGTTTACTACCTAAGTGACTTGAAACGTATTACAAAGACAAATCCCAAAACGGGGACTATTCAAAAATTACTCCTAATGAGTAATTTTTGAACGGGTACTAAGTCAATGTGAACATTAATTTCAATAAAATTATAAACAAAACATACAACAATGACTACTTACTTAATAATGTCAATTAACAAAAACTAAGTAACATGACTAATTTCTCGTTTTAAATATCTAATCTAATTAACATTAATTCAAATTATCATTTTAAAAACATTAACATTACACAAAATTGAACACTTTACAAAACTACTACTAACTATTACTAATTAAACTAATTAAGCTACTACTAACTACTACACAAAATTTAACAATTCACAAAAACTTACAACAAAATGGTTTCTATCCTAATTCAACATGCATCAACACCAACTATACTAATTAAGATAATTAAACTAATTAACAAAAAAATTAATTAAAAAGAGATTATAAATACCTAATTAATTTTACTAATAAGTAAAAAGGAAGGATGAGAGAGAAGGTGGAGGGTGGATGGACCGGCGGCGGCGGCGGTGACCGGCAGTGGTGGACGGCGGCGGCGTTAACCTATACAAATACAATAAATAAAGACAAGAAAAGGAAAAAAAAAAAGTAAAAGGAAAAAAGAAAAACAAGAGATAAATGACAAACCTGGAGTGGTGGTGCTGGTCGGCGGAAGGAGAGGGTGGTGGTGGTGGTGTGGTGGTGTCGGATTTGGGGAGGTTTTAGGGAAAAAATCGATTTGGAGGAGAAAGAACAAATGACGATATGAACGAGGCTGTCGCGGTATTAATAAATATCTGACGGAAATTCCGTCAGGAAGCCGTGTTTTTGGAAAATTCTGATGGAATTTCCGTCAGGATAGTAAAACAGTGTAAGACTTTCCTGACGGAAATTCCGTCAGAATTTTCCATAAACACGCAGTCGTGACGGAATTTCCGTCAGATCTTTATTTCAAATTATTGGCCTGTTATGTCAATAATTGAGGAACAGATGTGACGGATTATCCGTCAGGAGGTTAGTAAATACTGACGGCTTTTCCGTCAAAAGGTAATGGCGCCTTTGGATTTTTTACGCGCCAGTATTGTCTGACGTAATGTGACGGATATTCCGTCACTAATTCACTTCTGACAGATTTTCCGTCACAAGACCGTCAATTTTTTTAGATATGTGACGGACTTCAAATTCCGTCACATTTACCGTCAGTTTTCCGCGTTTTTTTTGTAGTGAGTGATATCTAACTTCAGCAGCTCATAATCTCGTTAGTTTCAGCTTTAACTTGATTATTTAGCTCCCGAAATGGCTTCACGCATCCCGTAACAGCAACATTTCCGCTCCAAATTCACTCTTCCTCCAAATGCTTGCAAAACGGACGGTAAAAGGCTTGATTTCACTACTTTCTGGTCCATTCCTGCAAATAAGACATAACAAACCAAAGTAGCATATTCGGGCCATTTCGTAGCATAAAACTATGATAATAGCATAGAAATACGTGCATAAAAAGGCCTAAAAGGACTATATAAAATGCACGTATCACATACTTTGGTGATTGTACAAGTAATGTTCTACGGAGTACTACATAGCAAATAAACTCAAAGAAAACTTAGCTGTCAAACCAAAACCAAGTGTCTTTACTTTAGGATAGATACACTCCTTTAAATTACTAGGTACATACCTTTAGCTTGCTAGATACACTTCTTTAAGTTACTAGAGACATAGCTTTAGATAGCTAGATACACTACTTTACTTTACAAGATACATACCCGTAGCTTGTTAGATACACTTCATCCGTCATCTCATAAAAAAAGGCTTTATGTATCCGTATTTCCTACGGATGAGTCTTATATAAGACGATCTCACATGCGTGACTTGAAAACTTATCTAATCTAGTAATCCTTGCTTAATTATAGGGTTAATAGGCTAACAAAACGATACAAAAATATTCATGACAAATTGCCAATAATTTCACACTACTTGAAATAACTAGACAATTTCACATCTGGAAGCATTTTGTTGCATAGTTCCACGTCTCGCTACAAACAATTTGTGTAAGGCATGAAGAAGGGAAGCACCCTGAAGCACTAAACAAAAGATTCATTTTGACTCATTTTGATGGTTTTGGATAAGCAGTCCTTTAGCTAGTTTTTTACCCTATCTATTATGAAGATTCATTTTGATGGTTGTCACAAAAACCTTCTAACAGCAAGAACTACAGCGTTAATCCATGCCACAATCAACTAGTACTAGGACAGCAAGCCCATTTCGACGCATCGTAGAACCAGCTGCATAGCACAACAGAAGATTATTAACATAAAGTAATTAGATAGCAAATCATCAGTGCAGCTCATTCGCAAAACGGCCTAATGATTTGGCTCCTTATACAAAGGAAGAAAAGTGTTAACTAAAAATATCATCCAACCAAAAATTTAGGGGTATATCACGGCCTATATGAGACGGACTAACATTTTGATCAACCGATTGACCAATACAGAACGACTTGGGTTCACACACAGGACTCAATGTAGGGGTATATCACATTTCCAAGCAGAAGAGCCGAGCATTTTAACGTGGGAAGCAGGAAATATACCACAAGAGCCTCCCAGACCATCTTGGAAACCAATTACAGAAGCTAGAGCCGTGACAGTGGCAGAATGTGATGATGGCATACCACCAGAACCAACTAACTGTTTGTAAGCCCACCTCTTGTCCTTGAACCTGAAAATATATTAAACTTTAAGAACCTTCGGAAAGCTCACTTCCCAGCTCATGATGTTTTGCAAAGAGCAACAATAAACATTAACATATCAAACAGTCGATCGAGTGGTTTTGGATGGAATAATAGGTCAATCGAACACTTTCCTAAATGTGACATTTTGACGGAATAACCGTCAGTATTTGCCATTCCTGACGGAAATACCGTCAGATATCTATTTTCTGTGACCATTTGTAGTGACGCTTTAATCCTGACGGAAAAACCGTCAGGAATGGCCATTCCTGACGGAAAAGAGGCCGTAGTGACGGTTTTTTTCCGTCAGTTTTCCGCGTTTATTTTGTAGTGACTCGATCGAGTACTTTACTAGTCGATCGAGTGGTTTTGGATGGAATAATAGGTCGATCGAACACTTTCCTTGGTCGATCGAATAGCTGCTTATTAGGGTTTACTCGATCGAGTGATAGTTTTAGTCGATCGAGTAGTTTGAGCTTGAATTTGCTCGATCGAGTTGTTTTAAACCACTCGATCGAGTGGAATCGCTTATGGGCTCGGGCTTTTTGCTTTATTTTGTAATTAGGTTAAATAAAAACTCGTCTCCTCTATAAATAGGACGACGACTAACACTAAAAACATACTAGAACACATCTGGGACGCCGTTCCCTGATACTTTTCTTTATTTTCTACTGTTGAATGCTTCTCTTTTCCCGGATCTTGCTCTGTAATTCCTTCTTACTCTTTTCTTCTATTTAATGTTTATTTTTATTCTATTCCTTGCTCTTGCTTTACTTTTATTTATGTCTAGCTAATTCTCTTTGCTAGGATTAGGGGATTCGATGAATGAATGTTATTTGCTAATTAGTTTATAGATTTGTCGTGGTTGGTTATGTCTATGTTGTTAATCGCTACAATTAACTGTTTCTGTCTAATTGAGTCGACGCAATTAGTCATTTTATCGTAGTAAACCTTGACCTGGACCGGAAGGTTGGAAAGGGTGAGACTCGTAGCGAACATTAGGGCACCGTAGTGAGGGTGGAAGCTAAGCTATTTGTGCTTTAGGGCGAATTGAGACCGGAAGGAGATATTCACTGCCCCTTAGACCGACACATCGACGAATCTGTGACCTTAACTGCGATTGACTAACGTTCATTAATGACCCGAAATCCTAGTTCCCTCTCTCTTTCTTGCTAATTCCTCTTACTCTTAATTCTCTTCCTTAATCTCATTTAGTTTAGTTCAAACAAATCAAAACCCCCAATTGTGACCGTAGACAGACCGAATAGACAAGTAGATAGTGACCGCCTCCCTGTGGAGATCAACCCTACTTACCGCTGACTTCTGTTAGTTGTACTTAGGTGTTTATTTTTGGTACTAAAACGACGGTATCAGTATGTTTACCTTATATGTTTATCATGTGTTTAATATATAGATTGAAATGTGATTCTTGCTTTATACGAAGTATCATGAAATGATGGTAACATAATTTTTTTATGGAGTTTTAAAGCTCACAATTATGTACGAGTGATAACAAATTATAATAGGTACAAGAATAATTGATAAAATAAGTGAAAAAAAAGACTTGAAATTTTAGTTTATTAATGTTTGTCGCGGTCATACATGAAGGAAACAATTGGAGTTTTAGTATTTTGGAGTACAGTAGTTCTTATGACTTATAAGGCTGGTGATTTACTTTCATTAACTACACAACATGAAATTCATGACACCGTTAGAGGGATTTGGGACGGGTTTTCATGCTTATATATCTAGCATGGTAAAGGAGTACATTTAGCATGCCATAAATGTGTATCTAGTAAGGTAAAAGAGTATATCTAGCATACTAGAGATGTGTATCTAGAAATGAGTGTATCTAGCATGTCAGAAATGTGTATCTAGCTAGCTACATGTATGTATCTAGTAGCTTAAAAAAGTGTATTTAGCTAGTTAAAGGTATGTATCTAGTAACTTAAAAAAAATGTATCTAGCTAACTAAATGTATATAAGTGTATCTAACAAGTTACATGTATGTATCTAGTAACTTAAACGGGTATATCTAGAAACTTAATGGGATCAAACGAAGGGGGCGAGTATTCTAAAGTGGGACGGGAAAGGGTTTAGATTTTGTAACTTAAAATAAACAAGTGTTACGAAGCTAAACATGTTAGTTTATAAACTTCTTTTCATTAAATCGATCACGAAGCTAACATTGGCGCCTTAGGGGTAGAATGTATAGTTAAGGTGTCAAATAATTAGAGAAAAACAAGAGTTGGAAAGCATAAATAACGCATTGAAGCAACACGGGCTGTATGGGGCAGTGGCGGCTCTAGGGATTGAACAGAGGGGGTGCGGAAATTTTACAAAATTAAAAGACTTTTAGTACGTGGCGGCTAAATCAATATTAATATAGTAAAATTTCATACATTTCACATACGTCTTTCTTTAAGGATGTCTTTTTTTAAAGGATTTTTTTAATACGAGACTATCAAACTGACGCAAAATTAGAATACGGAAAAAACATTGATTATATACCAAACAAATTATTCTTTTTGGAAATTTTTTTAATAATGATGGACATATTTATCAAGAATTTTATAATTACAATACTAAAACTACTTGTTATATTAGGGAGAGAGTGTTTAATTATTAATTAGGCCTATTTTGTACAATGATAGGTGAAAAATAATTAAAAGAAAAAAAAAACAGAAATTGTTGGTTGTAGTAATTGAATCCATGACCTCTAGGTTAGAATAAATGCTTCTTACCACTGAATCAAACAAATAACATTAAAATATATTGCACAATAATTTATTTATTTCTGACTTTGAGGGGGTGCGGTTGCGCCCCTGCACCCCCACAAGAACCGCCCCTGGTATGGGGCGCTATTTATCACGATGTAAAACGATAAAGACATTGGTTTCTTCATATAATCAATCGTATTTGCGCATGGGTGATATTGCATTTGTTGTAGCATTTTGGTTGCCTTGAACCCAATCTTGTTTTCTCTTCGTAATAGTCCCTCTGCATATTTTATTTTATTTAGTGTTCATTTAGATTAATTATTATCCCAGATACACTTCAATAATACCTCAGATACACAAATTTATACCCCGATACATAAATCGATTTGTGTATCCGGAAGATTAATGACGTGTGTATCTCGTATAATGATTCGTGTACCCGCCACCTAACCACACCTACTAATGCCCACCATGGCCCACCACCAACTAACACCACACCACCACCAACAATCACTGCCGACACCACATCACCACCACACCCAACCCCCGTCTATGGCCAGTCGTCACACACTACTACTATCTCCTTTGCTCAGTTACTGCACCACCGCAACTCCCCACCCCACGGCTACCACCATCACTCACCCCACATAGCCACCAGAAAATACCACGTACCACCGTAGCTCGACCTCGCCAAACCCTCAATCGACCATCAGAACGGCCTTTCTTCGCCTTACCACCATAATTAGAACTACTTTTTTTTTTTAAACCTTCGAATTTAAATCATAGATCTAAGAAAAATAGAGGAGATTTTTGAACAACTAACCAAACTACTGACCATGTCAGCTAATTTAGAGTCAAGTATAGTTGATTACGGACGAAAACGACTCTATTTGTGGTGGTGTGCGTCTGTGCGACCATCAGGATGGCGACGAGGTAAAGCAAAGAGGAGAAATAAAAGGAAGCAGAGGTGTGTTGCGAACCGCCGTCGACGAGATCGGCGATTAAGAAGTTCGGGTGGTGGCTCGCCGGAGAGGTTGTTGTCGGAGCTCTGGCGTCAACCTGGTGGTGGTGCATAAGGATGAGGGAGGTAAGTGCAGTTTGGGTTTTGGACTTTGGAGGGAGATAAGATATAGGAGTAATACGGGCTCTATTATGAGCTTTTGATCTTATTTCATCTAATAGACTAATAGTGAGGGGAGTTCGTACGGTTCGTACCGTAATTTAGTTCGTACGAGATCCTGATTCTAGGGGCGGGTTCAGGTACGAACTACAGTTCCGTACAAACTAATTTAGAAAATTATTTAACAACAAAACCAAACGCTGACTTCCCTCTCCCTTATCCTTTATGTTAATCCACACCCCCACCTAACTTCTATTTCCATCATTCACCACCACCATCAGTCGTAGCTAGTTTCTCGGACGACCGCCAGAGACATTGCTTTCCTTCGCTGGCCATCAATCAACTTATGGATTTTCCAAAAACTTCCATGAATTGCAGTTTTCGGCTCTAAATTTTCTGATTCCTTCGACGGTGCAGTTAGTTTTCTGAAATCTTACTCCGTTTATTATAGATCTCGTATTTCGATTGAATTTTGCAAAAAAAAAAATCACTAGTTAATGAAAATAAAATAAAAATATAATTAGTCAATTATAGTGAAAGCAATTACTTCGAAATGTTGTGTGTTAGTTGAAGTGTAGATTGCAGAAGCATTTAAAATGCTTGAATAATGGCAAAATAGTTAGATAATTTTGCTTGTCGTGAACTGGTTAATAATGGAAATTATGGAGGAAGTTGACTATTAAATTAACATTTGGCCATGGTTATTTGAAAATGGCGAAGGACTTAGGTAACAGGGGTCAGGGGGTTAGGGTAAGTTTTGGGGTAAGGGTCTATGTCGTCTTTCATGGTTTATTTTCCAACTTGGCTATATGTCGACTCGTTTATCATTCTTTGTGAATTCTAGATACATAAGATTTTGGATTTTGATTAATCGGTGCAAAGGTTAACTATTAATTTTGCAATTACCATTCTAGATACTAAGTATATTAATATTAATCTGTACTCCCTCCGTCCTATTCTAGATACATAACTATATTACACAATGCATAATCAAGATATATAATTAAATCTCGTAGTCCGACAAGTTACTTGTCACATTCAAAAGATGAGTGTGGCGGAGATGCGCATGTTGAGGTGGATGTGTGGACATACAAGGAAAGATCGGTTAAGGAATGAGGTGATTAGGGAAAAGGTAAAAGTGGCGCCAATAGAGGACAAGATAATGGAAAACCGACTAAGATGGTTTGGCCATGTGAGACGGAGACCTATGGACGCACCAGTTAGGAGGCTGGAGACTTGGAGAACAGAAAAGATCCCTAGAGGTAGAGGAAGACCGAGACAGACATGGTTGAGAGTGATACAGCATGATATGAGAGTTCTGGGGCTTGAGGAGAGTATGGTGACGGAGAGGGCACAATGGAGGGAAATGATACATATGGATTTTTAGTATTTAATGTTTTTGACATATTTAGTGTTTTTTATTTAATTTCAATCAATTAAATTATTTATTCTTCTCTCCATTATTGCACTTTTTAACAACCACTTTCTTATAAATTTTACTTGGTTCATTCCGGATCCTTAATTCTATTTCCGTTTTTAAAAATCGTTCTAATCTTTTCTCTCGATTTAATTTTTAAGTTTTTATAAAAGAAATCCGGAATTCGATTTTAAAACCCCTAAGTTTACCTTGACTTTCCATTACATTTTCGTTCTTCCTTTAGTTTTTCATCTTCTCTTTTTTTATTCGCATTTTGAGGCGTGCGTTCACCCATGAACGATTCGAAAGTATGATTCATGTCAGCCGACCCCAAATCATTTTGGGATTAAGGCTCTGATGTTGTTGTTGTTGTAGTCCGACAAGTTACTTGTATTTACTGTAGTAGATACACAACTCCTTCACTGTTGTAGTTACTAGAGTGTATCTAGCTTGTTAGACATGTGTATCTATCAAGGTAAAGGAGAGTATCCAGCTGACCACAGAGGTGTATCTAGGAAGGTAAAAGAGTGTATCTAGCTTGAAAGAGATGTGTATCTAGCAATCGAAAGAACTGATGTGTATCTAGCAAGGTAAATGAGTGTATCTAGCAAGGTAAATGGGTGTATCTAGCTTGTTAGAGATGCGTATCTAGCAATCTAAAGGAGTATATCTAGCAATCTAAAGGAATGCGTCTAACAAGGTAAAGGAGTATATCTAGGTTGACAGAGATGTGCATCTAGCTATCTAATGTTTGTTTGCGCCAGTTGGCGCTGCCGTTGGGATTTGCGGTCTTTAGTTGATTCGCAACATTTCTATTAATCCTGAAGTCAGGTCTTTTATCTCGAATTTATGACCTCATTTTTTCAATGTTAATCGAGAATGATTTGAGAGTGATCACGAGAACACTTGTGTATGTGTTGCACTTATCGCTTCACGCTTAGTGAACCTAATTGTTTAAACTTGGAAACTATTATGATATGAGTGCCATTTTGATGATCTAATATAGATTGTACTCATAACACAGGGTTTTAAACAATTTGAGTTTATATAATCTAGTACATCTACACATTACTGGTTATCTCTAACTAGGACCTGGTGGCGGTGTATCGACAAATTGACACTGACATTTCATCAGATAGTAATTTAGTTATTATACTACGAATATTATGTACGTTAATGTATCTTGATTTCGAAAATAGTCCTGTGTCACTTAAACAGGTTTTTACTTCATTACAATATTGTATATTCTTCTAGCAATTGGGCTAGAATAGTAATTGCACTGCTTTTTCCCCTCATTTCACTTTTGAGTTATACATATTTATGTGGTCAGATTATCATCAATTTGAGATAAGAATTGTTGTTCAATTATCAGAAAAAAGAAAGGAAAGCATCTCCTGTTCTTTTAAACATTTAGTTAGTGTCCTCTTCATACCTTACCTGTATTATTTGAAACGGAGCTCATATCTAGCATACGATCAAAGTACATTTTATTTGAGATGATAGTGGACTTGACCATTTGATTGTGGTGATAATTGTAGAGATTGGAAGAAATATTTTTTGAATCTTGTGATGAACTCGTGATAGTTACATAGATAAGATGTCAGTGGTAAAGAAGCTAAATATAAAAGATTTAGATGCACATTGAACTTTACAATTATGCCACCTGCCTATGAATATGATACAACTCTTTTTTTGAACTACACCACTGTTTATACATGTCTCACCTAAATATTTTGTTGTTCTTTGATTAGGAAACTGCTGATGTACAAGGTTGAGCGATTGTGCAATGAAGATGCACATGTCTTTGGACAGGGTACCGGATGGATGTCAAATTTAAGTTTTTTCGGATTATCATGACTTATAAAATTTGGTTAAAACTCTCGGTAGCAGACCATAGCGATAGTTATCGTGATAGTTAAAACTCTCGGATTATCGTGATAGTTATAGTTGTCTCAAAGACTCGACTTATGAAACTCTTTGGAAGCATCTTATCGGTATAAATTCGTTGCTTGACCTAATGTTTGACAAAAGAGGTGTTTCATTAAGTATTAAAGTAAATCGTTCTGATTAAGGTTTTTTCAACATATAGATGATTAGAAATTTTCTTTGGAACAACTTATGTTGCACTCTGATTTACCTCTTTAGATGGTTGTTTGAATGGTATTGTATACTCGTATGGCTTGACTTAACATGCTTTGTTGAGAAAAATCTTTTCTTACGATGTCACATGAGTCGTCTTTAGACCAATTTACGTGATTTACCGATGCAAGTTTTACGATTATTTTTACTCCGTATGATTATTTCCATTTCCTTGTTCTACATCCATATTTTTCCATTTCCATTCATCATTCGAATGTATTTTTAATATTATCGATTATACATTCATCATACGGAGTAAAAATAATCAGAAAACTTGCATCACGTAAATCACGAAATTGGTCTAAAGACGACTCTTGACATCGTAAGAAAAGATTTTTTTGTCAACGACATGTTAAGTCAAGCCATACGAGTATACAATACCATTCAAACAACCATCTAAAGAGGTAAATCGTCTGCAACATAAGTTGTTCCACCAAAATTTCTAATCATCTATATGTTGAAAAAACCCGAATCAGAACGATTTACGGAATACTTAATGAAACAACTCTTTGTCAAACATTAGGTCAAGCAACGAATTTATACTTGATAAGATGCTTCCAAAGAGTTTCATAAGTGAGTCTTTGAGACAACTATAACTATCACGATAATCCGAGAGTTTTAACTATCACGATAACTATCGCTATGGTCTGATACCGAGAGTTTTAACCAAATTTTATAAGTCATGATAATCCGAAAAAACTTAAATTTGACATCCATCCGGTACCCTGTCCAAAGACATGTGCATCTTCATTGCACAACTGCTCAGCTTGTACATCAGCAGTTTCCTAATCAAAGAACAACAAAATATTTAGGTGAGACACTGTATAAACAGGGTGTAGTTCAGTAAAAAAAAGAGTTGTATCATATTCATAGGCAGGCTGACATAATTGTAAAGTTCAATGTGCATCTAAATCTTTTATATTTAGCTTCTTTACCACTGACATCTTATCTATGTAACTATCACGAGTTCATCACAAGATTCAAAAAATATTTCTTCCAATCTCTACAATTATCACCACAATCAAATGGTCAAGTCCACTATCATCTCAAATACAATGTACTTTGATCGTATGCTAGATATGAGCTCCGTTTCAAATAATGTAGGTAAGGTATGAAGAGGACACTAACTAAATGTTTAAAAGAGCAGCAGATGCTTTCCTTTCTTTTTTTCTGATAATTGAACAACAATTCTTATCTCAAATTGATGATAATCTGACCACATAAATATGTATAACTCAAAAGTGAAATGAGGGGGAAAAGCAGTGCAATTACTATTCTAGCCCAATTGCTAGAAGAATATACAATATTGCAATGAAGTAAAAACCTGTTTAAGTGACACAGGAATGTTTTCGAAATCAAGATACATTAACGTACATATCTAATATTCGTAGTATAATAACTAAATTACTATCTGATGAAATGTCAGTGTCAATTTGTCGATACAACGCCACCAGGTCCTAGTTAGAGATAACCAGTAATGTGTAGATGTACTAGATTATATAAACTCAAATTGTTTAAAACCATGTGTTATGAGTACATTCTATATTAGATCATCAAAATGGCACTCATATCATAATAGTTTCCAAGTTTAAACAATTAGGTTCACTAAGCGCAGAAGCAGTGCAACACATACACAATGTTCTGTGATCACTCTCAAATCATTCTCGATTAACATTGTAAAAATGAGGTCATAAATTCGAGATAAAAGACCTGACTTCAGGATTAATAGAAATGTTGCGAATCAACTAAAGACCGCAAATCCCAACGGCAGCGCCAACTGGCGCAAACAAACATTAGATAGCTAGATGCACATCTCTGTCAACCTAGATATACTCCTTTACCTTGTTAGACGCATTCCTTTAGATTGCTAGATATACTCCTTTAGATTGCTAGATACGCATCTCTAACAAGCTAGATACACCCATTTACCTTGCTAGATACACTCATTTACCTTGCTAGATACACATCAGTTCTTTCGATTGCTAGATACACATCTCTTTCAAGCTAGATACACTCTTTTACCTTCCTAGATACACCTCTGTGGTCAGCTGGATACTCTCCTTTACCTTGATAGATACACATGTCTAACAAGCTAGATACACTCTAGTAACTACAACAGTGAAGGAGTTGTGTATCTACTACAGTAAATACAAGTAACTTGTCGGACTACAACAACAACAACATCAGAGCCTTAATCCCAAAATGATTTGGGGTCGGCTGACATGAATCATCCTTTCGAACCGTCCATGGGTGAACGCACGCCTCAAAATGCGAATAAAAAAAGAGAAGATGAAAAACAAAAGGAAGAACGAAAATGTAATGGAAAGTCAAGGTAAACTTAGGGGTTTGAAAATCGAATTCCGGATTTCTTTTATAAAAACTTAAAAATTAAATCGAGAGAAAAGATTAGAACGATTTTTAAAAACGGAAATAGAATTAAGGATCCGGAATGAACCAAGTAAAATCTATAAGAAAGTGGTTGTTAAAAAGTGCAATAACGGAGAGAAGAATAAATAATTTAATTTCTTGAAATTAAATAAAAAACACTAAATATGTCAAAAACATCAAATACTAAAAATCCATATGTATCCTTTCCCTCCATTGTGCCCTCTCCGTCACCATACTCTCCTCAAACCCCAGAACTCTCATATCATGCTCTATCAGCCTCAACCATGTCTGTCTCGGTCTTCCTCTACCTCTAGGGACCTTTTCTGTTCTCCAAGCTAAGTCTCCAGCCTCCTAACTGGTGCGTCCATAGGTCTCCGTCTCACATGGCCAAACCATCTTAGTCGGTTTTCCATCATCTTGTCCTCTATTGGCGCCACTTTTACCTTTTCCCTAATCACCTCATTCCTTAACCGATCTTTCCTTGTATGTCCGCACATCCACCTCAACATGCGCATCTCCGCCACACTCATCTTTTGAATGTGACAAGTAACTTGTCGGACTACGAGATTTAATTATATATCTTGATTATGCATTGTGTAATATAGTTATGTATCTATAATAGGACGGAGGGAGTACAGATTAATATTAATATACTTAGTATCTAGAATGCTAATTGCAAAATTAATAGTTAACCTTTGCACCGATTAATCAAAATTCAAAATCTTATGTATCTAGAATTCACAAAGAATGATAAACGAGTCGACATATAGCCAAGTTGGAAAATAAACCATGAAAGACGACATAGACCCTTACCCCAAAACTTACCCTAACCCCCTGTTACCTAAGTCCTTCGCCATTTTCAAATAACCATGGCCAAATGTTAATTTAATAGTCAACTTCCTCCATAATTTCCATTATTAACCAGTTCACGACAAGCAAAATTATCTAACGGCTGCCATTATTCAAGCATTTTAAATGCTTCTGCAATCTACACTTCAACTAACACACAACATTTCGAAGTAATTGCTTTCACTATAATTGACTAATTATATTTTTATTTTATTTTCATTAACTAGTGATTTTTTTTTTTTTTTTGCAAAATTCAATCGAAATACGAGATCTATAATAAACGGAGTAAGATTTCAGAAAACTAATTGCACCGTCGAAGGAATCAGAAAATTTAGAGCCGAAAACTGCAATTCATGGAAGTTTTTGGAAAATCCATAAGTTGATTGATGGCCAGCGAAGGAAAGCAATGTCTCACGGCGGTCGTCCAGAAACTAGCTACGACTGATGGTGGTGGTGGATGATGGAAATAGAAGTTAGGTGGGGGTGTGGATTAACATAAAGGATAAGGGAGAGGGAAGTCAGCGTTTGGTTTTGTTGTTAAATAATTTTCTAAATTAGTTCGTATGGAACTGTAGTTCGTACCTGAACTCGCCCCTAGAATCAGGATCTCGTACGAACTAAATTACGGTACGAACCGTACGAACTCCCCTCACTATTAGTCTATTAGATGAAATAAGATCAAAAGCTCATAATAGAGCCCGTATTACTCCTATATCTTATCTCCCTCCAAAGTCCAAAACCCAAACTGCACTTACCTCCCTCATCCTTATGCACCACCACCAGGTTGACGCTAAAGCTCCGCCAACAACCTCTCCGGTGAGCCACCACCCGAACTTCTTAATGGCTGATCTCGTCGACGGCGGTTCGCAACACACCTCTGCTTCCTTTTCTTTCTCCTCTTTGCTTTACCTCGTCGCCATCCTGATGGTCGCACAGACGCACACCACCACAAATAGAGTCGTTTTTGTCCGTAATCAACTATACTTGACTCTAAATTAGCTGACATGGCAGTAGTTCGGTTAGTTGTTCAAAAATCTCCTCCATTTTTCTTAGATCTATGATTTAAATTCGAAGTTTAAAAAAAAAAGTAGTTCTAATTATGGTGGTAAGGCGAAGAAAGGCCGTTTTGATGGTCGATTGAGGGTTTGGCGAGGTCGAGCTACGGTGGTACGTGGTATTTTCTGGTGGCTATGTGGGGTGAGTGATGGTGGTAGCCGTGGGGTGGGGAGTTGCGGTGGTGCAGTAACTGAGCGAAGGAGATAGTAGTAGTGTGTGACGACTGGCCATAGACGGGGGTTGGGTGTGATGGTGATGTGGTGTCGGTAGTGATTGTTGGTGGTGGTGTGGTGTTAGTTGGTGGTGGGCCATGGTGGGCATTAGTAGGTGTGGTTAGGTGGCGGGTACACGAATCATTATACGAGATACACACGTCATTAATCTTCCGATACACAAATCGATTTATGTATCGGGGTATAAATTTGTGTATCTGAGGTATTATTGAAGTGTATCTGGGATAATAATTAATCTAAATGAACACTAAATAAAATAAAATATACCGAGGGACTATTACGAAGAGAAAACAAGATTGGGTTCAAGGCAACCAAAATGCTACAACTAATGCAATATCACCCATGCGCAAATACGATTGATTATATGAAGAAACCAATGTCTTTATCGTTTTACATCGTGATAAATAGCGCCCCATACCAGGGGCGGTTCTTGAGGGGGTGCAGGGGCGCAGCCGCACCCCCTCAAAGTCAGAAATAAATAAATTATTATGCAATATATTTTAATGTTATTTGTTTGATTTAGTGGTAAGAAGCATTTATTCTAACCTAGAGGTCATGGATTCAATTACTACAACCAACAATTTCTGTTTTTTTTTTCTTTTAATTATTTTTCACCTATCATTGTACAAAATAGGCCTAATTAATAATTAAACACTCTCTCCCTAATATAACAAGTTGTTTTAGTATTGTAATTATAAAATTCTTGATAAATATGTCCATCATTATTAAAAAAATTTCCAAAAAGAATAATTTGTTTGGTATATAATCAATGTTTTTTTTGTATTCTAATTTTCGTCAGTTTGATAGTCTCGTATTAAAAAAAACCTTTAAAAAAAGACATCCTTAAAGAAAGACGTATGTGAAATGTATGAAATTTTACTATATTAATATTGATTTAGCCGCCACGTACTAAAAGTCTTTTAATTTTGTAAAATTTCCGCACCCCCTCTGTTCAATCCCTAGAGCCGCCACTGCCCCATACAGCCCGTGTTGCTTCAATGCGTTATTTATGCTTTCCAACTCTTGTTTTTCTCTAATTATTTGACACCTTATACTATACATTACACCCCTAAGGCGCCAATGTTAGCTTCGTGATCGATTTAATGAAAAGAAGTTTATAAACTAACATGTTTAGCTTCGTAACACTTGTTTATTTTAAGTTACAAAATTTAAACCCTTTCCCGTCCCACTTTAGAATACTCGCCCCCTTCGTTTGATCCCATTAAGTTTCTAGATATACCCGTTTAAGTTACTAGATACATACATGTTACTTGCTAGATACACTTATATACACTTAGTTAGCTAGATACATTTTTTTTTAAGTTACTAGATACATACCTTTAACTAGCTAAATACACTTTTTAAGCTACTAGATACATACATGTAGCTAGCTAGATACACATTTCTGACATGCTAGATACACTCATTTCTAGATACACATCTCTAGTATGCTAGATATACTCTTTTACCTTACTAGATACACATTTATGGCATGCTAAATGTACTCCTTTACCATGCTAGATATATAAGCATGAAAACCCGTCCCAAATCCCTCTAATGGTGTCATGAAATTCATGTTGTGTAGTTAATTAAAGTAAATCACCAGCCTTATAAGTCATAAGAACTACTGTACTCCAAAATACTAAAACTCCAATTGTTTCCTTCATGTATGACCGCGACAAACATTAATAAACTATAATTTCAAGTCTTTTTTTCACTTATTTTATCAATTATTCTTGTACCTATTATAATTTGTTATCACTCGTACATAATTGTGAGCTTTAAAACTCCATAAAAAAAATTATGTTACCATCATTTCATGATACTTCGTATAAAGCAAAAATCACATTTCAATCTATATATTAAACACATGATAAACATATAAGGTAAACATACTGATACCGTCGTTTTAGTACCAAAAATAAATACCTAAGTACAACTAACGAAGTCGGTAAGTAGGGTCGATCTCCACGGGAGGCGGTCACTATCTACTTGTCTATTCGATCATCTCGGTCACAATTGGGGGTTTTGATTTGTTTGAACTAAACTAAATGAGATTAAGGAAGAGAATTAAGGGTAAGAGGAATTAGCAAGAAAGAGAGAGGGAACTAGGATTTCGGGTCATCAATGAACGTCAGTCAATCGCAGTGAAGGTCACAGATTAGTCGATGTGTCGGTCTAAGGGGCAGTGAATATCTCCTTCCGGTCTCAATTCACCCTAAAGCACAAATAGCTTAGCTTCCTCCCTCACTACGGTGCCCTAATGTTTGCTACGAGTCTCACCCTTTCCAACCTTTCGGTCCAGGTCAAGGTTTACTACGATAAAATGACTAATTGCGTCGACTCAATTAGACAGAAACAGTTAATTGTAGCAATTAACAACATAGACATAACCAACCACGACAAATCTATAAACTAATTAGCAAATAACATTCATTCATCGAACCCCTAATCCTAGCAAAGAGAATTAGCTAGACATAAATAAAAGTAAAGCAAGAGCAAGGAATAGAATATAAATAAACATTAAATGATAGAAAAGAGTAAGAAGGAATTACAGAGCAAGATCCGGGAAAAGAGAAGCATTCAACAGTAGAAAATAAAGAAAAGTATCAGGGAACGGCGTCCCAGATGTGTTCCAGTATGTTTTTAGTGTTAGTCGTCGTCCTATTTATAGAGGAGACGAGTTTTTATTTAACCTAATTACAAAATAAAGCAAAAAGCCCGAGCCCATAAGCGATTCCACTCGATCGAGTGGTTTAAAACAACTCGATCGAGCAAACTCAAGCTCAAACTACTCGATCGACTAAAACTGTCACTCGATCGAGTAAACCCTAATAAGCAGCTATTCGATCGACCAAGGAAAGTGTTCGATCGACCTATTATTCCATCCAAAACCACTCGATCGACTAGTAAAGTACTCGATCGAGTGATATCTAACTTCAGCAGCTCATAATCTCGTTAGTTTCAGCTTTGACTTGATTATTTAGCTCCCGAAATGGCTTCACGCATCCCGTAACAGCAACATTTCCGCTCCAAATTCACTCTTCCTTCAAATGCTTGCAAAACGGACGGTAAAAGGCTTGATTTCACTACTTTCTGGTCCATTCCTGCAAATAAGACATAACAAACCAAAGTAGCATATTCAGGGCATTTCGTAGCATAAAACTATGATAATAGCATAGAAATATGTGCATAAAAAAGCCTAAAAGGACTATATAAAATGCACGTATCACATACTTTGGTGATTGTACAAGTAATGTTCTACGGAGTACTACATAGCATATAAACTCAAAGCAAACTTAGATGTCAAACCAAAACCAAGTGTCTTTACTTTAGGATAGATACACTCCTTTAAATTACTAGATACATACCTTTAGCTTGCTAGATACACTTCTTTAAGTTACTAGAAACATAGCTTTAGATAGCTAGATACACTACTTTACCTTACAAGATACATACCCGTAGCTTGTTAGATACACTTCATCCGTCATCTCATAAAAAAAGGCTTTATGTATCCGTATTTCCTACGGATGAGTCTTATATAAGACGATCTCACATGCGTGACTTGAAAACTTATCTAGTCTAGTAATCCTTGCTTAATTATAGGGTTAATAGGCTAACAAAACGATACAAAAATATTCATGACAAATTGCCAATAATTTCACACTACTTGAAATAACTAGACAATTTGTGTAAGGTAGGAAGAAGGGAAGCACCCTGAAGCACTAAACAAAAGATTCATTTTGACTCATTTTGATGGTTTTTGATAAGCAGTCATTTAGCTAGTTTTTTACCCTATCTATTACGAAGATTCATTTTGATGGTTGTCACAAAAACCTTCTAACAACAAGAGCTACAGCGTTAATCCATGCCACAATCAACTAGTACTAGGACAACAAGCCCATTTTGACGCATCGTAGAACCAGCTGCATAGCACAACAGAAGATTATTAACATAAAGTAATTAGATAGCAAATCATCAGTGCAGCTCATTCGCAAAACGGCCTAATGATTTGGCTCCTTATACAAAGGAAGAAAAGTGTTAACTAAAAATATCATCCAACCAAAAATTTAGGGGTATATCACGGCCCATATGAGACGGACTAACATTTTGATCAACTGATTGACCAATACAGAACGACTTGGGTTCACACATAGGACTCAATGTAGGGGTATATCACATTTCCAAGCAGAAGAGCCGAGCATTGTAGCGTGGGAAGCAGGAAATATACCACAAGAGCCTCCCAGACCATCTTGGAAACCAATTGCAGCAGCTAGAGCCGTGACAGTGGCAGAATGTGATGATGGCATACCACCAGAACCAACTAACTGTTTGTAAGCCCACCTCTTGTCCTTGAACCTGAAAATATATTAAACCTTAAGAACCTTCGGAAAGCTCACTTCCCAGCTCATGATGTTTTGCAAAGAGCAACAATAAACATTAACATATCAAACATTTGAGAACCCAGATTGTCAATGATACAACTCCTGCAATTAAGGGTTGGCTAACACGAATCGTCAATGGTAAAATGCTCTATCAACTTTGAAAAAAAGTCTATTAAATCAAAATATCCAACACTTGTAACCACACTCCAACCACCCATCCTCTCTGATGCCTCAAAACTACTCTCTCTCTGACGGCAACCCCACCACTACCCTCGGTGTCGGCCGGTGCACCATCAAAATATGCCAAAACAAGAAAACAAAAAAGCAAACCCACTTGATCAATCTGTTTAGTCGCAGGCGACGACATACCCTCGATAGCCTTAAATCAAATCCTCATAATAACTCTTAGGCACAGTAGATTTTTTTTCTTTGCAGCACCCGACAACTAAAACCAAATCTTAGGCCTTAAAATAGGAGGAATTCCCTTCCGAATTAATCTCTTCAAAGCAATAGCATTAGTTAATGCTGATAATTTCAGACCTTTTTTTAACAGAAAGACGCAATCTTTTTTATTATTACCTAGATACACATATTACTTACTCCAGATACATATATTATACATTCAGAAACACTTGTCGATTTGTGTATCTTATAGTAGTATTATGTGTACCTGGAGCATAATTTTGTTTATCCACCCATCACCACCTAACCCACCACCATAGTGGTAGGCAACTTCCCTTATAACCACCGACAATATCAACGCCCACCTCAGACGGGTTCACTCTATCTTCTTTACCATTATGAATTGGTGGAGTTAGTTATAAGCAATATAATGTTTTTTAGATGCATACCTCTAGCTTGCTAGATACATTCCTTTAAGTTGCTAGATACATACTTATGACTAGTAATGAGTAAGGAGTATGTTGGCCATTGTTCACAGGTTAAACCTCATTTTCTCTTCATACAACTTATACGTATTTAAGAGTTCAGAAAATATGCTAATAAGAAACCTCATTTCCTTATAACTTCGGTTAAATGCGTGTTAAAAGTATTTACGCAGTGCGAAAATAGTTATAACAAGCTACCAAACACTAACAAACGATTAAAATGACGGCATAAGAAGATGGAGGGGGATGAGACTAGTAGCTAATTACATTAGTCATACAGATGAATTATTTTTCACTATAAACACTTTTATCATCCATGATAACCTTTCGCTTGCATTGCTGAACATTCAACTTCAGAGATAAATGGTTTTACTAAATACAGAGTATATGCAAAAAGCAGTATAGGACTTCACGAGAATTTTGAAAAATAAGAACCCGAACAGATGAAGAGAGTAAATGGGGCGTGGCGTGTAGGGCGTTTTATGGTGATGGCCATCAAATATGATGGTTGGGAAATAGAAAACGACGAAGTAAAAGAAGTGGGGGTGGTGATTGGCTGGGTTTAGGATGGTGGTTTGTCGGTTGGGGGTAAACTGATATTTTTTGTTAATGGAGGAACATTTGGGATTTTGAACTTTGAAGGCCTTGTTTTGATGGGATAGGAGGGAAAGGGAAGGCGAGGGATTTGGTTTGGTGGGATTTATTTTTTTTCCTTCAAAACGAATCAAAATCACTCCAACAATGTAGTAAAGATTTAAGAGTTCAGAAAATATGCTAATAAGAAACCTCATTTCCTTTTAACTTCAGTTAAACAACAAAGCTCTTCAATTACACCATCATTCATGTAATGAGTAATGAGTAATGAGTATGGCATTGCCACAAATAATTTTGGAACATTAACAGTGGAAAAAAAAGCCTTAGAAAAACAGTGTTGGCAAGTCAGAAAAATATTAATGCCTCAAATGCTTTTGAGTTCACAAGGAAATACATCCTTCACCCATCTAATTGATTCATCATTCTTGCCATACACACATTCACTACTAGAATGAAACGAATTCAAATACAGTAAGATGTCGTCAAATGAGTCAAAAAACATGAAATGAGAAATAGAGATTTGAATTAACACATGAAATGATAAATAGAGAGCAAATGATGGTGAATACGAGAGATGAAAATCAATACAACATGAATGGTGATACCTGTGATTCTCGAATTTCAAACATGGTAACTATGAGCTCCTCCACTTCACAAGGCTCTACACTTCCAACTTCATATCTCCTGATAGGTAGTCAGCTAATATGTACATAACAATTACTCAATTGTTAATCCTTAAATGATTTGTGTATCTAAGTGATATTATATGTGTATCTGAAACAATATTTTACGTATCCACCCACTACGAACTAACCATAACTACCACTGCCCAACCCATCATCACCCTCATAACCACCACGTTAACGCCACTGTCGCCGGCAAATACTCCGGTGACCAAAGACGAAATGCTAATCATTTTTGTCACTTTCACGTTGTTTACGCCTCTCGCCACTTTTTCGACCAGCACCGACATACATCCGTCACCAATCACTACTGTTTTTCAATTAACAATCATTTAAAACTTCAAATAAGAAATCCTAATTAGTAAGCGGCGCCGATCAATCGATTTCATCCTTTAGAAACCTTTATCGAACAATGTCAACCGATGCTTCATCCTTCAGAAACCTTAATCACCTTCTCTTTCCACCGTTGAATTGATCGGACCGCCTCAACAAAACCACCAACATCTTCACCTTTGACTATCTCGATACGGGCGGTGATGAGGAATATGCTGGAAGGAAAAAGGAGGGAAGAATAAGAACGGCGTCGACGATGATGGCCTCGGAGATACGCCGACGAGATCTATGTCGGTGCTCCGATGGTAACGGTGGTAGTGGTGGTTGTCAGGGGCGGTTCTTGAGGGGGTGCAGGGGGCGCAGCCGCACCTCCTCTAAATCAGAAATAAATAAATTATTGTGCAATATTTTACATTATTGTTTGTTTGCTTTAGTGGTAAGAAGCATTTATTCTAACCTAGAGGTCGTGGGTTCGATTCCTACAATCAACAATTTTTGTTTTTTTTTCTTTTAATTATTTTTCAACTATCATTGTACAAAATAGGCCTAATAAATAATTAAATACTCTCTCCCTAATATAACAAGTAGTTTTAGTATTATAATTATAAAATTCTTGATAAATATGTTCATCATTATTAAAAAAATTACCAAAAAGAATAATTTGTTTGGTATATAATAAATGTTCTTTCATATTCTAATTTTGCGTCGGTTTGATAGCTTCGTATTAAAAAATCCTTTAAGAAATTAAGACGTATGTGGAATGTATGAAATTTTATTATATTAATCTTAATTTCGCCGCCACGTATTAAAAGTCTTTTTGATTTTGTAAAATTTCCGCACCCCCTCTGTTCAATTCCTGGAGCCGCCACTGGTGGTTGTACGGAGGTTGGGGTAGAAGGAGAGATTTGAAAGTTTAGTGCGTGGGGTAATAATGGGTTGTGTGGCTAGGATTTAAAGAACAACATAATAGTAATCTGACGGCGTATAAAGTAGTTCATACGGTTCGTACGTTAAGGCAGTTTGTACCTGAACCCGCCCCTATATATATATATATGTATATATATATATATATATATATATATATATATATATGTATATATATATATAGTAATAAGATCAAGTGAGTCCTCCTCTTACATTTGAGTCCATAAGTCCCATTATGGGCCATTGGATCTTGGAAATGGAGGGCTAAGATGAGAACACAAAAATTAAGGTTAATACTCTAATTTTGTCATCTTCCTCTAATTTTCTCATTAACTACATTAATCCTCCTCATCTTTCATTCATCAACTCATTATCAAATCTCCTTATTCTCTCTCTATATCTCACTTCTCCATATTCTCTCCAAAAAAATCAAGAAAAAAAAACCCAAAAAACCAAACAAATAAAAAACCCAAAAAATCCAAATAAATCATTTACTCATCTTTTCCTCATTCACCATCCACCTACCACCACCCACCAGAAACCACCACAGTCGCCAACCGCCACCGCCATCACCACCGCCGTCGCCGCCGCCGCCCCGACGTCATTTTTTAATTTTTTTTTTTTTTTTTTTAAACTTGATGTTTGGGTGTTCTTTTTATTTTTTTGTTGTTTTTTCCTCCTTATATCGTCTTGCTATATAATATTGTTTCAAATTTGTGAGTTTTTTTTATTTTAATCTTAGATCTACTAAAATAGATCAATTTTCATTGACCCGTTTTTTTTTTCATTTCCGTTTTTTTTTTTTCAATTTTGATGTTTTGGTCTTTTTTTTTCCGGTTATTGACATTCTTACAAATTATAGTTTGATTTTAGTACTAAATCTATTAATTATGAAATCTCATTTTTTACTTTTTTTCTTGTTGATATCACTTTGTTAATATTCGTCTTGTTATATATATTTGCCAAATTTCGTATTTAAAATTTTCTTTTCGTATTGTGTGATTTAGGATCTATTAAAATTACTTTATCGGTTTAAATTACACTTTTTTTCGTTAAAATTACACTTTTTTCCGTTAAAATTACACTTTTTTGGGTTAAAATCACAGTTTTTTCCTTGTTAAAATTACACTTTTTTCCGTTAAAATTACACTTTTTTGTGTTAAAATTACACTTTTTTTTTCCGGTTAAAATTATAGTACTAAATCTATTAGTTATGAAATCTCATTTTTTACCTTTTTCTTGTTGATATCACTTTGTTAATATCCGTCTTGTTATATATATTTGCCAAATTTCGTATTTAAAATTTTTTTTTGGTATTGTGTGATTTAGGATCTATTAAAATTACTTTATCGATTAAAATTACACTTTTTTTCGTTAAAATTACACTTTTTTCCGTTAAAATTACACTTTTTTTGGTTAAAATCACAGTTTTTTCCTTGTTAAAAGTACACTTTTTTCCGTTAAAATTACACTTTTTTCTATTAAAATTACACTTTTTTTCGGGTTAAAATTACACTTTTCCGTTAAAATTACACTTTTTTCTGTTAAAATTACACTTTTTTCCTTTAAAATTACACTTGTCTTCATTAAAGTTACATTTATCTCTACTAAGGTTATCTTCTCAATGACTAAAGTTACGCTTTTGGACTAAAGTTATAATAATTTGGACTGAAGTTACAGAAATTTGGACTAAAATTACACAATTTGGACTAAAATTACACAATTTGGACTAAAGTTATACATTTGGATTAAAATTATACTTTTATGGACTAAAATTACACTTCCGTGGACTAAAATTACACTTTTGTAGACTAAATTTATACATTTGTGGATTAAAGTCACACATTTGTAGACTAAAATTACACTTTTTTGGACTAAAATTACACTTTTGTGGACTAAAATTACACTCATAAAATGATAAAAGATACACACACTATCAATTTACTAAGTTACACTTTAGTGGACAATGATTGAAATTGCACAATCTAAATGACTCAAAATAAATGAATTGTGTAACTTTAGTTCTAATTGTGTAATTTTACTCTAAATTTAGTCGTAAATAGTGTATTATTAGTTCAAAATTATTCATAAATAGTGTATTTTCTGTCCAAAAATGTATTTTTAGTCCAAAATTGTATAATTTTAGTCCAAATTTAGTTGTAAATATTGTATTCAATTTAGTCGTAAACTCCATTAGTTCGTCCAAATAGTCCAAATACTCCAAATTAGTTAGTCCATGTTGTCCAAATTGTCCAAATTAGTTAGTCCAAATTGTCCAAATAGTCCAAATTAGTCTGTCTAACTTTAGTCCAAGAGTGTAACTTTAGTCATTAATAGAGATAAGTGTAATTTTAACAGGAAAAAGTGTAATTTTAACCGAAAAAAGTGTAATTTTAAAGTAGAAAGGTGTAATTTTAAAGGAAAAAAATGTAATTCCAACAAGAAAAAGTGTAATTTTAACAGGAAAAAGTGTAATTGTAACAGAATTGAGTGTAATTTTAACATAAAAAGTGTAATTGTAACAAAAAAAGTGTAATTGTAAGAAGAAAAAGTGTAATTGTAACAAGAAAAAGTGTAATTCCAACAAGAAAAAGTGGAATTTTAACAGGAAAAAGTGTAATTGTAACAGAATTAATGTAATTTTAACATAAAAAGTGTAATTGTAATAAAAAAAAGTGTAATTGTAAGAAGAAAAAGTGTAATTCTGACAAGAAAAAGTGTAATTCCAACAAAAAAAAAGTGTAATTTTAACAGGAAAAAGTGTAATTGTAACAAGAAAAAGTATAATACCAACAAGAAAAAGTGTAATTGTAATAGAAAAAAGTGTAATTGTAACAGGAAAAAGTGTAATTATAACAGAAATAAGGGTATTTTTAACCAAAAAAAGTGTAATTTTAACCAAAAAAGTGTAATTTTAACCAAAAAAAGTGTAACTTTAATGACCATAAGTGTAATTTTAACAAAAAAAAAAGTGTAACTAATGTGAATATAAAACCCAAAACATCGAAATAAAAACCAAAATACCAAATCTAAAATATAGTGAGATTTGTAAATATAAAACAAGACAATATAATAATAAAAAAAGTGTAATTTTAACAAAAATAATAAAAAACCAAAATAAAAACTAACAATACTAGATCTAAATGTAATTTTAACAAAAAAAATGTAGTTTTAACGGAAAAAAGAGTAATTTTAACAGAAAAAAGTGTAATTGTAACAGAGTAAAGTGTAATTTTAACGGAAATAATAAAAAACCAAAATAAAAGCTAACAATACTAGATCTAAAATAATAAAAAGAGCCGAAAAAAAAACCCAAAATAAGAACAAAACAAAAATCAAATAAATGGTGCATAAACAAAAATTGAACAAAAATCAAATAAACAAAAATCACAAAAATCAAATGAAATAAACACCAATACTAGAAAACCCAAAAATAAAAGAAAAAAAAATGAATCTGAAAAAAACAAAATGAATCTGAAACAAAAAACAGTAGGAGAGGAGGAGAGTGGTGGTTTCAGGTGGGGCGTGGTGGAAGCATGAGAGTGGTAGTTTCAGAGGTGGCAGGGAGTAGAGCGGTAGTGCGTGGTGGAAGGAGGAGAGGTGTCGGGGTCTGGGGTGGGAGGAGGCAGTGAGGACGACGGCGGGGAAGTGGACGACGGCGGGGAAGGGAATGAAGGCAGTGAGGAGGAGAGGTTGTCGGGCTGTGGTTGTGGTGTCGACGCGCGGCAGCAGGAGGTGGTGGGGCCGCGTGTAGGTGGTGGTGGTGTGGTCGTGGGGTGAGTGGCCGGGGGTGGGGGTCGGGTGGTCTGAGGTGGGGGTCGGGTGGTCTGAGGTCGTGGGGTGAGTGGGAGGGTTTTTTTTTTTTTTTGATTGATATTTTGGGTTTTTTTTGAGTAATTATTTTGGGGTTTTTTTTTGAGTAATTGTTTGGTTTTGTTAGATGAGAAATAAAGGAGAGGTTGTGAGATTTAGAGAGAAGGAAGGAGTTTGTGATAATGAAGGATGAATGGATTAGGGAGTAACTTAATTGCAATGAGGAGGTAATTAGACTAGATTGATTTGTGGCCATCCATTGAGATCTAATCTCATCCCTCCATTCTCTTCATCCAAGAGCCCTTATAAGGACTCAATAGATGCAAGGGACTTAGGAGAACTTGACACTATATATACTCCCTCCTATTCCAGATAACCGTCCCATTGTGAATATGGCACAAGAATTAAGAAAGTGAGTTTAGACCACACAAAACAGACAATGGGACAGTTATGTGAATAGACGGAAATGGAATTGAATTTGGACCACACAACACTTACCAAAAATGAACAATGGGACATTATTGTGAATAGACGGAAATGGACAATGGGACGGTTATCTGGAATAGGAGGGAGTATATATATATATATATAGGAATGGGATCATGTGAGGATACACTATCTTTTTGAGGATTGAGGATTTCGTTACAATATCACAGGTTGTTCAATACAATATCACAGGTTGTTCGAAACAATATCACACGAAAAAAATAGCTGCGCAAAAAAAAAAAAAAAAAAAAAATTTATAAAAAAAATTTTTTTTTGGACAAGTCTGATTTTTTTCGTGATATTCAATACAATATCACAGGTTGTTCGAAACAATATCACACGGAAAAAATAGCTGCGCAAAAAAAAAAAAAAAAAAAAAAAAGTTATAAATTTTTTTTTTTTTTGGACAAGTCTGATTTTTTTCGTGATATTCAATACAATATCACAGGTTGTTCGAAACAATATCACACGAAAAAAATAGCTGCGCAAAAAAAAAAAATTATAAAAAAATTTTTTTTTTGGACAAGTCTGATTTTTTTCGTGATATTCAATACATCACAGGTTGTTTGAAACAATATCACACGAAAAAAATAGCTGCGCAAATAAAAAAAAAAAAAAAAAAATTTATAAAAATTTTTTTTTTTTGGACAAGTCTGATTTTTTTCGTGATATTGTATTGCAATCCTCAATCCTCAAATATTTAGCCGTCCTCACCGGATCCCGCCTCTATATATATATATATATATATATATATAGGTTCAGGTAAGTCCCTCATTTTGGTTGAGTCCCTAAGTCCTATTCTTAGCCACATATTTTCTGAGGGTAACTCTACTGTACTATGAGTGTAACTTTATTCATTTAATGACTTTTTAGTGTAACTTTAACTTTTAGAGTGTAACTTTAACCTTTTCAAGACATTTTATTCACAAAAATTTAAATTTATGTTATAAAAATGAAATTTTAAATAAATAAATTTGAATTTGTATAATTTTAGGAGTGTAACTATACTGCCCTACAAGTGTAACTTTAGTCATTTTGAGTGTAACTTTAGTCGTTTTGAGTGTAATTTTAGTCGTATGATGATTTCTATGCATAAATTTGAATTTGTATACTTTTACGAGTGTAACTTTACCCCTTTTAAGTGTAACTTTAGTCGTTGAAGTCGTAACTAGGGATGTCAATTTCACCCGCATCCATCAAAATCCGATCCACCCGATCCTAAAAGATGGATGAAACCCGACTTAAATGGATGATGGATGGATGACGGATGAAACGGATGATGGATGACGGATGGGTTGGATGAAGAAATTCCACCCGACATCCATCCATCACCCGATTTTATTACTATTTATTTAATTTTTTTTACATATAACACATTATTAAGATATAAAATATTTAAATTTTCATATTTGTCTACTCTCAATATAGATATTTTGTGAACCTACTCACTAGAAAGTTAAACTAAATAATTATCTAGAACCTACTCACTAGAAAGTTAAACTAAATAATTATCTAACTTTATTTTTGTAGAGAAAAAAAAAATCATTATTTTTTTTGAACTTGAAATATATAAATACACAACACCCGTTTATCACCCGATCCACCCGTTTCATCCATGGATGATGAATGGATGGATGACGGATGATATGTTTCACGGATGATGGACGGGTTGGATGAGATTTTAAAAGGACGGATGAATGACGGATGAGGCTTCACCCGACCCGAACCCGATCCATTGACATCCCTAGTCGTAACTTTAGTTATAGGGTGGTTTGTAGGTAGAAACTTGAATTAATATACATCATTATTGTAACTTTAGTCCTTTCAAGTGTAACTTTTGTCCTTCAAGAATGTAACTTTAGCCCGGGTGGAAGTTTAGTCAATATAGATGTAATCTTATCGTGTTACGAGTGTAACTCCAGTCCATATACGCGTAACTTTAGCCATTTAGCGTTGTAACTTTAATGAATAACGACCACTAGCACCCAATCCGTCATGAAACCACTTGTGACCGCCACCACCAACCGTAAATTAAAAAAAAAAAAAAAAAGGGGAAGGAGGCGGCAGACCCACCACCCACCACCATCCCCATCTCCCTCCGACACACACGACACACACAAAAAAAAAAAAAAAAAAAAAAAAAAAAAAACCCACCTGCAACAAACCCGACACCACCATCCCAAAAAATCAAAAAACAACCACAAACCACCCTTTATTTTTTCCAGATCTGAAAAAAAGAAAGAGAAAGGAGAAGGGGAGTGAGCGGCTGCAGGTGGCGGCGGGGCGTGTGGGAGTCGGCGTGGTGGTGTGTGGTGGGTGAAGGGGAGAAGGAGAAAGACAGAGGAGAAAAAAAAATCATGGTGGTGTGTAGTTGGTGAGGCGGCGGCAGTGGCGAGTGTAGGGCGGAGAGGAGGCGGCGGTAGTTGGGGAGAGGAGATATTTAGGGTTTGTAGGGTGAGGGTTTAGAGAGGGAGAGAGAGGATGAGAGAGAAGGAGGGAGGCAGGAAAGTGAGGAAAATAGTTAGGGTTTTTCTTTTTATAGGCTAAATCTAGTCCACATATTTTGTTATAATCTGAGCCATTCATTCTCTTTTTAAGATCTAATCCCAGCCCTTCATCTTTTTCATCCAAATGCTTAGATTAGGACTTATGGACTCAACCAAAAAAGGTGGACTTACATGATCACTTCTCTCTCTCTCTCTCTCTCTCTCTCTCTCTCTCTCTCTCTCTCTCTCTCTCTCTCTATATATATATATATATATATATATATATATATATATATATATATATATATATATATATATAGAGAGAGAGAGAGAGAGAGAGAGAGAGATTGAATCATGTGAGGCACCCTTCTTAGGGTGAGGCGGCTGGACACCTTCTAAACCATTGGATCTAAAAATTAGAGACACACCAGATGTTGCCACGTGTCCCCTATATAATTCTAATTAACTAACGCACACATTTTAAGTTCATTTACTCAATTCATTTACTTCGTCCACTTTTTCTGTCTACAATTCATCATCTTCAACCGAGCTCCTCCGGTGAACTCTGTTCTTCCCCAATTTCTAGGGTTTTCTCCGTCGATTCACGCCGATCATCTCCATTTTCACCTCATTTCCCAATTAGGTCAGCTAATTTCACATTTTCCTCTTTTCTTATCTGTTAATTATGTATTTATCCTGTCTAAATTCGATTTTATTCGTTGAATTTATTGAATCAATTGTTAGCTCGCTTATTGATTGATACTGAACATTCTAGGTATTATGCTGCTGCTGCTGCTGCCTTATCTTTGATTATATAAGTTTGTTAATGTGATTGAAGCTGGAAGATTGACTTGTTTTGAAAGGGGATTAGATTGGTGTAAGGGTTTATGGTAATATAGATTGCAGATGTTTCGTAATTAAGGTTTGAAATATGCAATTGATTTTGCTATCTAAGCTTAATTCAATTTGCAGTTTGCCTTTACGAAGAGCTGTAATTAGTCAGGCTAAATTTAGGGAGAAGAGGAATTTGGGTGCTCATTCGTATTTCAAGGCAGGAAATTTTACTCAGAGAAGTAGTTGTGTAAGGTTATATAGTAGCCATCAAATTAATAAGTTTCCGGGGATAAATCCTAGTTTGAGGAAAGTAGTGATGGCTGCTTCAGGGCCGCAGTCGGTTCCTGGAGATATATATGTCGATGGATTAATGACAGGGTGTGGGAATGTTGTAGATTTTGCGAAGCCAGCTGCCGTGTTCTTTGGTGATAGTAGTGGCTATAAGTGCAGAAGAGCCAGTGTTAGTTTGAGGAATCGAGGTGTTTTCTTTAATTGTCTAGGTAATCCTGTTGTTGTAGGTTACCAGAATTGGAACTCTATTTTGTTTAGTGGAGGGTTCTCGAAGCATTATCATGTGTCTTGTTCTGCTAGTAAAGGAGCTGCTGCTGATGTCCCTTTTAATATTTCTGTGAGAGATGAGCAGCTTGAAAATCCCGTTGAATCTTCTGCTCGGTATGTTGTTTTGCCTGCTTAAAGGAACTTTGAACTTGTAGTTTTGAGTAGTTCATAATTTAGGGGTGATAATTTTTTACTGACTTCGCTGAGTATCGATACATTTGGCTTGTTTAAGTTGATAGCTATCTCTTATGCTATAATTTTTTACTGACTGCGCAGTAGAGTGTAAAATGAGCGTAGAATATGGTTTTGAGGAAAATAAAGAAAACTCATCTAAGCTAGTGAGTTTTTACTAACAATGAGAGTTCGTCAAAAGCTAGTTGTCTACAACGGTTTTTAAGGCATTTACATATGTAATTTAACATTGGACTAACCCGAATGCAGTAGAGGTTTTCTACTATACCTGAAAAGGGCTACACATGCACTGACTCACTGAGCCTTGTTAGTGCTAGTTTGGGTTGAAAAATTCTTATCTACGAGTATAAGTTGTTATTTGTCTACTTTCATATCGGATTTGGCCATTGTCGTCTATTAGCTCAAAAGGTAGAGCAATGTGTTATTGCACATGGTGTGGGTTCGAGCCCCACATAGACGAACATATATAAAGCACTAGTTACACTTTGTAGTAACATTAGTTGTTCTATGTGGTAACAATAATTATCGAACAAAGTGATGCTAGCTAAGAATAACACTAGTTATTTGATAATGTAACATTGTTTCGTATATATAATAACACTGTTTATTTGATAAAGTAACACTTATGTTACATATATTGATAATAGAAGCTCATGTAGGAATTGAACCTACATCCTTTGTGCAATTGCACAAATGCTCTACCAATTGAGCTAATGAGCTAGTTTAGTAGAAACTGAATATTCCACCAACACACTACAGTTGATGTAATGGCCACAATATAAGTTTATAAGTCACCACTTCACCCGAGTATTCGAGTCATATGTTTCTCATGTTATTCCAAAGAGCGTGTAGTGTTATTCCAAAGAACTTGTCATGTTATCACATAGAGTAACCGTGTTATTCTATTAACTTGTTACATTATTCCATAGAGCCAAATAATATTCTCAGACACAAAAGCCGGTATTATAACACAATATCCTATTATGATAACATAGTTATAGTTACGGATTATAAAGCGCGAAAAACCAATTCTATTGATCTGAAGACAAACTAGTTCCGTCGATGACCGTATAAGGCACATTATATGCATTTAAAATCTGAATAAGGTATGAGATTCACAAAATAAGGCCTGAGATTCACCAAATAAGGAAAAAAGCAAAAAAGGTGATTTTAACCACTTATGATGATCAAGTTTCACAAAACAAGCCCTAAGATTCACTGAATAAGGTATGAGATTCACAAAATAAGGTTTGAGATTCACCAAATAAGGAAAAGAGCAAAAAAGGTGATTTTAACCACTTATGATGATCAAGTTTCACAAAACAAGTCCTAAGATTCACTAAATAAGGTATGAGATTCAAAAAACAAGGTCTGAGATTCACCAAATAAGGAAAAGAGCATAAAAGGTGATTTTATGACCAAGTTTCACAAAACAAGCTCTAAGATTCACTGAACAAGGTCTGAGATTCACAAAACAAAATCTGAGATTCACCGAATAAAGAAAAGAGCAAAATAGGTGATTTTAACCACTTATGATGATCAAGTTTCACAAAACAAGGCCTAAGATTCACTGAATAAAGCATGAGATTCACAAAATAAGGTCTGAGATTCACCAAATAAGGAAAAAGGCAAAAAAAGGTGATTTTAACCACTTATGATGACCAAGTTTCACAAAACAAGCTCTCAGATTCACTGAACAAGGTCTGGGATTCACAAAATAAGGTCTGGGATTCACCAAATAAGGAAAAAAGCTAAAAAGTAACAGCAAAAAATTCTACTATAAAGTTCCTAAAATAGAAACTAAGCTGTAAAACATCAAACATAGAATGCCCTCATTCTATGTGATTCACAACACAAGGACTAAGATTCCCAACACTTATGGTGACCAAGTTCTAGAAAATTATCTTACAAGTTCACAAAACAAGCTCTAGGATTCACAACACAAGGACTGAGATTCACAAAATAAGGCAAAGAACAAAATAGGTGATTCCTAACACCTATAATGACCAAGTTTTAGAAAGTTATCTTACAGGTTCACAAAACAAGCTATAGGATTCACAACATAAGGATCGAGATTCACAAAATCAGGAGAAGAGCAAAACAGGTTATCTCTTATCACTTATAACAAAATTTAAGAATATTAGCTTCTAAGTTCACAAATTAAGCTCTAAGATTAACAGAATAAGGTCTGACATTCACATAATAAGGTTTGAGATTAACAGAATAAGGTCTGAGATTCACAAAACGAGGTCTGAGATTCACCAAATAAGGAAAAGGGCAAAATAGGCGACTTTAACCACTTATGATGACCAAGTTTTACAAAACAAGCCCCACGATTCACTGAACAAGGTCCGAGATTCACAAACCAAGAACTGAGATTCACAAAATAAGACAAAGAGCAAAATAGGTGATTCCTAACACTTATGGTGACCAAGTTTTAGAAAATGATCTTACAGGTTCACAAAACAAGCTCTAGGATTCACAACACAAGGACTGAGATTCACAAAAATGAGGCAAAGAGCAAAATAGGTGATTCCTAACACTTATGGTGACCAAGTTCTAGAAAATTATCTTACAAGTTCACAAAACAAGTTCTAGGATTCACAACACAAGGACTGAGATTCACAAAATAAGGCAAAGAGCAAAATAGGTGATTCCTAACACTTATGGTGACCAAGTTTTAAAAAATTATCTTACAGGTTCACAAAACAAGCTATAGAATTCACAACATAAGGACCGAGATTCACAAAATCAGGAGAAGAGCAAAACAGGTTATCTCTTATCACTTATAACAAAATTTAAGAATATTAGCTTCTAAGTTCACAAATTAAGCTCTACGATTAACAGAATAAGGTCTGACATTCACATAATAAGGTTTGAGATTAACAGAATAAGGTCTGAGATTCACAAAACGAGGTCTGAGATTCACCAAATAAGGAAAAGGGCAAAATAGGCGACTTTAACCACTTATGATGACCAAGTTTTACAAAACAAGCCCCACGATTCACTGAACAAGGTCTGAGATTCACAAACCAAGAACTGAGATTCACAAAATAAGACAAAGAGCAAAATAGGTGATTCCTAACACTTATGGTGACCAAGTTTTAGAAAATGATCTTACAGGTTCACAAAACAAGCTCTAGGATTCACAACACAAGGACTGAGATTCACAAAAATGAGGCAAAGAGCAAAATAGGTGATTCCTAACACTTATGGTGACCAAGTTCTAGAAAATTATCTTACAAGTTCACAAAACAAGTTCTAGGATTCACAACACAGGGACTGAGATTCACAAAATAAGGCAAAGAGCAAAATAGGTGATTCCTAACACTTATGGTGACCAAGTTTTAAAAAATTATCTTACAGGTTCACAAAACAAGCTATAGAATTCACAACATAAGGACCGAGATTCACAAAATCAGGAGAAGAGCAAAACAGGTTATCTCTTATCATATCTTAGGCATCGAGGACAAGCATCCAAATGTTGATTAATAAATGAGGAGGTAAGAGAGACAAAAAAACAAAATACAAAGTTAGCCTACGTTATTTCAGGAATTTGCTTTTGCTTTATATTCCGGTCTCTTTTTCCAATTCAATACTAGGAGGCAAAAAAACATAAAGCTATCTAATATCATTCTGGAACTTTAATTTGGCTATGTAAAGCATGTTGCCAGAAGAATTCTTCCCACACAGTAGGACAGTTGGACACTATTTTATACGAAGAAAATGAAATTATTTTCACTTATAAAATAGGCGTGCCTTACATAAGAATATGAGTAATACAGAAGCTATTTAAGATGCAATTGCAAAAGGACTTTCAATAACATCGACATGACATTTATATAGTAGAAGTTTAAGCTCAACAATAAAACTAGAAGAGCGCATACCAAACTCAGTCCATGGAATGAGGCACCTTGAGCAAAAGCCAAAACATTGATGTGTATTCCTCCATCAGAAAAGCCAAAAGTTCCCTTGGAAAGTAATTCCACTCACTAGACGGACCTGTAGAAAACCAGTGTCTTAGAAAGACCAATAATTTGGCAACTGATTAAATATAATACACAACCTCACTGACGAAGTACGTAGCTAACATGAGCAAGGCTACAATCCTAATTAACATTTGAGAGCATACCAGCTAAGACATAGCAGCCTTCGCACTGTGATCACACTAATGACCCTCTAGACCATACATCATAAACACAACCATGAACCAGCTCCTTAAAAGGCAAAACTAAACATCTGTTGAGCTATACGCAAAGCATAACTTATTCTCCATTAAATCATTTTGCAAAATTGTAAGCAAGCTGACACAGAAATGGCAACAGACTTAAAAGAGACCGAAACCAATACCTGAGCAGGATAACTAATGTATTTCAAAGCCTTAATCCCCATAGCCGGGACAATTGTACTCGTAAATTCCGCACTCCAATAACACCATCATGGTCATGGAGCACCTCCCTTACTTCCTCTACACCAAAGATTAATCGCTGCTCACTTGCTCGACACCAAAAAAATTGCATTAAAACCATGTCACCTAAACCGCATAATACAAGCTTAAAGTACCAAATTCACTAAACTGTTTCCGTTTAAGAGAATCGTAGATAAACCAATGCTTACATATAAAGGACCAGATCAAACAGATTACATTTTTGCGCCAAATTTTATATAATAAGTTGACGTTTGTAAAGCTGTTGTTGTTTGTTCGATTACCCACTAAAATTCGCACAATCAAGTAATCAACCAAATACCCACATGATAATTAATCACCTATTCCCACCACACTTTCCTCATATTACACAAAATCGAGCCTTCGATTCCACTACAATCACAATATTTTACAAACTAAAACTGAAACACAAATTAATCGAGCTCAATTTTGATCAAAATTATGAAATTACCTCGAAATTATTCGAAATCTTCTTCTGAAATTGCTGAAATCACGTTGTTGTATGTTATTTTGATGAAATTACCTTCAAATTAATCGAATAAAGTCTTCTGAAATTGCTGAAATCACGATATTCTTCTTTGTAGCTTGTTGATCGAAATCGCGCAATTGGAATCACGATATTAATCGCTTCACAACCCTCACGGAATTCATCAATTGGAATGAACAATCGCTGCAATTGATGAATCGTTGATTAGTTTATGGAGTTTGGATTTGGAATCTATGAACAATCGCTACAATCACATATTAATCGTTGATGAAGAAAATTTGTTTAGATGTTTAGAAAAGATGAACTGACAAATTAGGAAAAGATGAATTGACAGCCCACATTGAATGAGCCCGTTTAAGATCAGTCCACATTCAGTCCGCCCCAAGTTTAATGAATGAATTTGGTGAGACCGCCGCCTCGCCATAATGAGGTGCCTCACCGGATCCTACCTCTATATATATATATATATATATATATATATATATATATATATATATATATATATATATATATATATATATATATATATATATATATATATATATATATAGAGAGAGAGAGAGAGAGAGAGAGAGAGAGAGAGAAGGGATCAACTAAGGTCCTTAGATATAATAAGTCCATAAGTTCTAATGTGGACGGTTGGATCAATCAAACCAATGGCCAAGATTTCGCAATCAAACCCCACTAAACCCCATTAAACTAATATTTTTGATTTACCTCTCTCCTCTTACCCACTAACCCATGCATGCTACACTGTTTGTCCATCAGTCCATGATCATTTCCCTCCTCATTTTCTAGACAATTCAAAACAACTTGCGGGTATTTTTCCCTCTATTTCCTGTCATTTCGTCTTCCTTTTTCTTTCTTCACAATTCTGATAACTCCATTTTCATCACTACCAATTAACTCCATCCTAACAAACGCCATTTTCATCACTACAAATTAATACCAACTCGCGTGCAAACTCGCCTGTCTCCATTTTTTTATAAGGTATTTTCTCCATTCCTTATTTAGTGATTTGTAGTTTGTTTTTTGTTAATTATTGCCTTTGTTAAACTATCATAAAAAGAGTTCATTTGATTTTTCAATCTTCAATTATGGGTTTGCTGATGTTTATTTGTTCAATTGTTAATTATGGTTGTGCAGATCAAATTCGAGGTCATTTGATAATTAACAATGGTTTTTGCCAAGAAAAATGCCAAGAAATCTTCCAAGAAATCTGAATCGAAGGTAAAAAATCTCGTCTTGTTGGTATAACTCTTATAGAATGATTTGTAACTTCAATTAAATATCTGTATAACTCTAATCCCAATTGTTTGTCATCTACAGATGGATGTTGTAGAAAGTATTGACACGGGAGTTGATATCCAGGTTAAAAATTTTGATTTTGATTTATACGTTACTAGATGTCTAACTCTGCTTAATAGATGTATAACTTTAGTACTCAATATGTATAACTCTGGTTAATTAATGTAAAACTCTGATTAATAGATGTATAACTTTAGTACGCAATATGTATAACTCTGGTTCCTAGATGTATAACTCTGGGTTCTAGATGTATAGCTCTTCTGATTCTGTGACCAACTCCTTCTTCATAATGTCAAACTCTAATTGTTATATGTATGACTATACTTTTAATTAGTTTCCATTCATAGAGTTATACAATATATGCCTACAGTTATACAATTTATACCTGGATATATACAATATATAGCTAGAGTTATACAATTTATACTTTGGAGTTATACATTAGATGCCTGGACTTATACCTGGAGTTATTCCTGGAGTTATTCATTATACTGTATATGCTTACAGTTATACATTGTATGGCCAGATTTATACATTCTATGACTAGAGTTATACATTACATGACCAGAGTTATACTTTCTATTGCTAGAGTTATACATTTTATCGCGTCATTTGTTGTATAACTCGATTACATGTTGAATAACCTGTCAACATGTATAAATCGAGTTATACAATGTATGGCCGAGTCGGACATTCTATGGCTAGAGTTATACATTACATGGCCACATTATACTTTCTATTGCAGTCATTTGTTGTATAACTCTGATTACATGTTGAATAACTTCTGTTGTCATAATGTATAACTGGAGTTATACAATATTTTGTGCGTAGTTGGAGTTATACATCCTATGGTTAGAGTTATACATTAAATGTGTAGAGTTGTACATTCAATTTCCAGAGTTATACATTCTATGGTTAGAGTTGTACATTATATGTTTAGAGTTGTACCTTTTTTTCCTGGAGTTATACAGTATATGCCTAGAGTTACACATTAGATAATTTTAGTTTCAGATTGTCCACTTTTGTTATTATATGTATAACTGTACTGTTAATCTGAATCCCTTTTTGTTTGTCAGCTACAGATGGATGATGCACCAAGTACTGAGAAGGGAGCTGATTCCCAGGTTCAAAGTTTGACCCTTTTATAACTGTTGTCATTTGTTGTATAACTCGATTACATTTTGAATAACTTTTCTTTCGTCGGAATGTATAACTCTTGATATTTTCTGATTAACTCTATTATCAGAATGTATAACTTTTCTTATATTTTGTATAACTCTGACTATCTATTGTATTACTTTAATTTACAGTATGTCTATTTCTTTGTTCCAAATATCTCTAATTGCAACTATAGTATGTCTAATTTTGTGTGTTGTCCTTGCTTTTCCCCAGATGGTTGAGGCCAAGCCAAGGGTAAAGAGGGTGCATGAAGTCACGGTTTCGTGTCGACCTCAAAGACTTGTCTCTCTCATTGAAAAGCTTAATGAGGATCGGTGTCCGCTTTGTTAAGAAAATTGGGTTTGGTGGCCTTTTGGAACTCAAGATTAGCAGCTTCCCACTTGCACACGTCACTGTTCTTGGAGTCCTTCTCTGACGGGTCATATGTGTTCGGGGCTTCGCGGAAGAAGGAGTTTATGATCGATAAGTATGACGTGCATGATCGTTTCTTGTTACCTTTCGGACCCAATTCTCTCCCTTTGGTGCCCGTGAGCTCGCGAAAGGGGTCCAACGATCCCGAGAATAAGGAGCTGAAGGACAAATGGCGGCAAGCGTACGGGGTGGCCAAAGGGAATAGTGCAATACCCTTAGGGAAAGTGCACAAGCAACTTCTGGAGTACGAGGAGGCGGACGATCAATTTTGCCGGCTATTTGTTTTGTTCTATATGTCTTCATTCCTCGCACCCACCCCAAACAACGGGATAGATTGGAAGCTGTTAAGGGTTGTAGAAGATCCTGAAGCCATCCCGCATTTTGACTGGTGCTCTTATATTTTGGACATGACGGTGAAAGCGGGTCGATCTTGTAAAAAGGGGTAACATTGTTGAACGGGTGTATCCCCTTCCTCATGATAAGCTACTTTCAGCGATATGATTACAAGGGTAAGCCTTGTAAACATGATCTACCTTTGATTAAACATTGGGATGAAACTGCGCTTGTAGAGAGGGTAAAATTTGAGGTGGGTCAAGGGGGATTGGGTACTTTAACCTTGTCTAAGACCAGGTATCCGAGGTGCCTTCAAGACCCCTCTTATGGAAGGAGTGTGGACGATGAGCGGCCTCGGCCGCCCGCGTGAACCCAAACTACTTTGTTGCTATCGGGCCCCCCACCCCTCTCTCTCCCGCCCAACTTCGAGAAGAAGTTCATTCGAGATAGAACTACCAAAGAGTGTCGAGGATGACCAGGAATTGAAAGCTAGGGTTGTCGATGTAAGTGCAAACTATTATATATTTCTGCGATGGATTCTTTCACTAACGTACCCATATATTATAATATAACTAACTTACTTGTTGGATGCGGGGGTACTCACGAGCTTTATCTACAAATGCAAAGGAACGCTATTGTGTTCTATTCATGGTACGCAGATGCAACCGCACGGATCAAAGTCAGAACTAGTGATCCGACGGGCCCGAATCCTAGTCGCCTCTCAAGAATTCTTTGAGGGTGAAAAGATTCAAAAGTACGTCGCTGAAGCGAGCAGTTGCGAGAAAGGTCAAGGTTTCTGTGGGTAACGCTCCCGCATTTGGAGAGGTAGTTACGAGCCTCCCAAAAATCTCGAATCGGAATCGATGCATCTACGCGTCAAATAAGTGAAGTTCTGTCTAGTCTCGCCAATGATGCGGGTGGCAGGGGTGGTAACCCCGTGTTGAGCCGCGTCTAGAGTCCGTCAAAGCCGAGACGCCAACGAAATCGATTGCGCTTTCATGGTCAAAGATTATGGAGGAAGTGGGAGGTGATACGGTCGTTTCTAAGCCGTTGTCACTGCTAGCCCAGGGTTAGAGGATCAAGTTGTGTGCACCCCCGTCCCAACTGTCAGAGAGCTGTTGTTGGAGGCGCGTTACACCGAGGAGGAAATTGACGAAACTTTGGGACCGTCAAAGGACGATGAGGCTCGCCTCTGGACAGGTGATGAGGGGCATGAGCACGTTCATGGGGACGGATTGAATGAAAATGCTGAAAATGTTGGAAGATTGTCAGACACTGACCATGAAAGAGCAGCAGACATTGTAGGCCAAGCTGACGGACGGTCAGAGAATGCTGAATCTCGGCCCGTGGTAGGTGATGAGGTGCATGAGCAAGTTCATGGGGAGGGATTGCAAGAAAATGTTGAAAGGTTGTCAGACAATCAACCATCAGAAAAGGCGATGGAAAAATATATGGTCCCAGAATTGGGTTTGGACACACAAGAATTGATGGAGTGTCTGTTTTCTACTGCTGAAATGAAGGAAGCTGCATGTGGACTTCCAGCGTACGGGAGTGGTCCTGGTGGCGAGGTAAGTTTGTTAATTTGCGATAAATACTTTTTATACAATGGTTTTTTTTTTTTTGTTTATTGGTAGTGTATAACTCTAAGTTGATATAGTATAACGTTGTTGTAACTGTGGTATAAGCAGAACGGCAGTTGGTACAACTCTTAACCAAGATATCGACTACGATTATACAAAGATATGACTAGAGTTATACAATATATGCTTTGGAGTTATTTATTAGATAGCTAGAGGTATATCTAGAGTTATACAGTAGAGTTATACATTATAGTGTATATGCTTACAGTTATACATTATATGGCCAGAGTCATACATTCTATGCTTACAGTTATACATTTTATGGCCAGAGTTATACGTTAGGCGTTTAATTTTGTTATTTTTCATTCAGGCCACTGTTAAAAAGGATGTAATTGAGAATGTTGAACAACATTCTAACAATGGGGGAGTAAACGTAGATGTTGTCGAGGGTGCGGAGATCACCCCGGGGAATCCTTCAACTGAATGTACTGGAAATGAAATCCCTCTGACTTTCATGAGCACGGCAGAGGTGAATGAGGCATTTGCCGGGGTTGAGGAGCGAACGATCGGTCTTTGCAAAGAAGGTTTGGTAGTTGAAATCGCTGGTGCTAGGGTTGAGCCGGTTGCACCACATCCACCCCCTATTTATGTGCCGCGATGTGACATGATCCACCATCCCTTCTTGCTGCATTCAACCCCCCCTTCCGTGTATGGACATTGTACACGAGAACCTAGGTTGTTCTCGGGATTGCGAACACCCGACCCCACGACCCGAAGACGTATGCTCACAGTGGTTGCGTTTTAACAAGGAACGTTTCAGGACGGTGTTCAGGGTGAGGAAGGATGTAATGGATTATGTCTTTGATGAATTCCACGACCATAATAAATCGTAAGTAAAAGATAAGTTTTACCTATATTTCAATACGACAGACAAACAGGCCATGAATGCATTCCCTTGCTGCGTGTCTCAATTTTGCTAATCCTTTGTAGGGAACAATTGGTCACATATCCCTGTCCAAACTGCATAACGCGTATTGATCTCCAGTCGTTGATGCCCGGAAACAGTTGGGAAATGTCATCGATCACCGTCTGTCTGTGCTACTCAATCGAACTTACGCACGCGAACACCGCAAATGTTTCAAGTTCGCGCTGTTTCTTTGGCCTAGCTCACGCTGTAAGTGTGCTCGAACTCCGCAAGTTATTTTGTGACAACCTCGTACGTACCTTGTGATACAAGTCGCCAACCCCGTCTATCATTTTTATAGGCCCTAGCAATTGACATTTGGCAAGGCATGAAGAAAAACTTGGTTGTTGATCATTCTGAAGGCTTTTGTTACTCGTGGGACATGTGGCAAGAGTCGTGTTCTAGTCCATTCCAACTGGACTCCGATATGGTGAGCTCAGATATCAATATAGAGACATTTACATACTGGAATTATACATTATTTTCGTAGAGTTTAACAGTATATGCTTAGAGTTGTACAATATATGTTTTAGAGTTAGGCATGGAGTTTTACCTAGAGTAATACCTGGAGTTATACACTACACTGTATATACTTACAGTTATAGATTTTATCGCTAGAGTTATACATCCTATTGCAAGAGTTATACAGTATATAACTTTAGCTTTCAGAAGTACTAGAGTTATACGTTCTAGGGCTGAAGTTATACATTATTTGTCTAGAGTTATACAGTATATGCTTAGAGTTTTGATGAGTGGCTAACTTCACTCCAGAACTCTAGGCATATAATGTATAACTTTAACCATAGAATGTATAACTCACTGCACATAGAGTACAACTGTAAGCATATACAGTATAATGTATAACTCCAGGCATCTGGTTAGTGCACATAATGTACAACTGCAAGAATATATTGTATAACTCTGGAAATTAAATGTACAACTCTACACATATAATGTATAACTCTAACCATAGAATGTATAACTCCAACTACGCACAAAATGTATGCCTCTAATCTGCTAATTATGTTTTAAAACTCTTAGATTTTTGGTGCATGTTTGTAGGTTTTCGTCCCGGTAAGCACTGGCGATGAAGATCATTACTCTTGCATTTGCATAAATTTCCTCTCTGAGCAGATCGAGTATCTTGATAACCGTTCTTACGAGGACGATCTTCTGAAATTACCATACGGAGGGATTGCGCGACATCGTAAGACTTATAAAACTGGTGACTAGATTAATTATCAGCTCCATTTGTTTTGTTAATACGTCTTCCCCTTTTAAACGCCTTGCCTAACTTCCGCCAGGCTGATGCAATGGGAAAGTATATGGCCTACAAAGGGCTCGACAAAGGCAAGAGAGTTGAAGGGTTCCCTTTTGTCAACGTTAAATTCAATCGGCAGGGAGCAGGACATACGCCAATGACGTGGTCATGCGTCATGGTTCATATGTTGTTGTACCGTGGAGAGCCATTCGACTGCACTTAGGGGACGAGGAAAGCAATGACCTCATGCCAGAAAATTGCCGCAACCCTTGTCCTCAGTGACATTAACTTGGACAGGGAAGATGTGTTATCCAGGGTATCAGCTTTTAAGGAGCTTAAAGACCGTGAATTGGAGGAGGTGCGTGATAAAATCAGGTCACCAAGAACACAAGTGGAAGGAAGAGAGGTGTTGGAAACGCCGGAGAGAATGGTTCGCTAAACGACCTTGCTCTAAGGTCGGTTCAACCTTCCGTACTCCACCTTCCAAAGTAGCCCCCGGGCGGACGCCGTCCGTCGGGCCCTCTCCATTTGTTAATAGCCGCTCCGGGAGTAAGGGCGATGGCCTCGGTTGCACCAAATATTGCGGGGAACCAGACGCCAACCTTACCGTGGTCGCCAAGATGCTGAAGATGAACAAGGCATTAACTAGGGATATCCCGGTGTATCGCAAACAAGTGGCTGATTACGTTTTCCTTGATGACTACAAATATCCAAATGAGTAAGCTGTCTAAAATCCTAATGTTTTATCATATTAAGCTATATCAATATAGACACATTTCCATACTGGAATTCTACACTTTTTTTGCGTATAGTATTACAAAGATATGCTCGTAGTTGTACAATTTATTCTTTGGAGTTATACATTAGAGGACTGGAGTTATACCTAGAGTAATACATGGAGTTATATGTTTCATCATTGAAGTTATATATATCGTTAATGGAGTTACACATTCCTAAACTGCAGTTATACGTTTCATCAGTGAAGTTATGCAATCATTTTAATAGCAGTTACCTTCCCATTTAGTATACGTCATAGCCAGATTAACACCTGCTGTCTGAACTACAGTGAACCACTTGTGAGTTACGGCCGACACGGAACAATTAATAGGTTGCAAATGTTGTCTATGCTCCCTGAGACGCCAATGGATGAAAAAGTGATTGAGTGTTGGTCCTTGTTGCTTAATCGATTGGAGGCAGAGGATTGCGCGATTTTTCGTTCGTCTTTCTTCGGTATCCGTCATATGGTATGGTCCTAATCAATCCTTTACTATGTTATAAGAGTTGCACATACCCTCTTTAAAACTTTCACAGTGGAAAGTAAGTCTACAGTTATACATACCCTCCCTGGAGTTAAACATTTTGTTTTTAGAAGTTATTAACAACCAGTATATACTTACGCATTCTTCATTATGCTGTAAGAGTTACTGTGAAACTCCAATGCACAACCCCTATAACTCCACTGGTATCCTCACACACACACATATACTGCTACTTGAACAGGAAATAATCTTGAGCCTTGTACGAAACCCTGTCCAACAAACACCGGACACCGACAGGTTGTACAATATGTGGGACGTCTTCCGAACCGACTGTGGCAAAGATTTCAGCTTGAAGGCTGATTTAATCTTCGTACCCATTAAGATTGAAGCGCATTATGCATGTGTGTGTATCAACTTTAATTCTAGGACGATTGATCTCCTGGACAGTAAGTACTATTCAAGTCCATGGCAATCGGAGATATGCAAAGCATGTCACGTTATTGTAAGTGGAATGCAGTTGTAATTATGTTCATCTAAAAAGTGTTCTCACCGCTTTTACAAATCTCACTTTTTGACGTTCTTGTCTCTTGCCAGGCGAGCCTCATGAGTGACTACGTGGAGGCTAGGGACGACGCGAAGAGCAGAGCGAAAGACATACCGTCGTTCGAGTTCCGTCAGATCCCGTTTGCCTGGCATCAGCAAACGATAAACGACACCGAGTCTGGGTTGTTCTGCATGATGCACATGCTAATGTATGAGGGCGATAGTTTTGGTCACGTTGATCTCGAGAGGAAGGTGAACCGTCGATATTTGGTGATTCGGTTGGCGGACGCTTCTCCTGGGCGACATGAACATCATCCGGGAAGGAGTTCTGACCAAGGTCAATGGTTTCATTGGCGAGAAATTAAAGATCCTGAAGACAGAGAAAACAGGACGGAAAGCAGCGCGGAGAGGAGATAAAAAACCTGCGAAAAAATAGAATGTATCCCTTTGATTCTGTATTCTCTTTTTTTGCAACTCTAGAATGTTGTCAAGAAACTCCTTAACAACTTAGACAACTTGTTGGAATAGATTGTTACAATATGATCTTGGTCAGTCATAAGTAAAATCCAAGTTTTACAGATAAGTGTTAGAGTTATACACTCTGTGAAGTAAAGTTATACAAATTATGTGCAGGAGTTATACAACACATGACTGCAGTTATGATAAAAGGGAAAATTTATTAGACAGCTAAGAGTTATACAAAAAACATCAAGAGTTATACAAACTGTGTACAAGAGTTATACAACATATGACTGCAGTTATTTAAAGACAAATTTTGAACAAGAGTTATACACTCTGTGAAGTACATTTATCCATATATGGGTAAGAGTTGTACTTAAAGCCACTGAAATTATAATTCCTTCTTAAAGCCACTTTTAAATATTGGATATGTTGCCATGAACAGAAGTCATCAAAACAATGTAAAAGAGTTGTACAACATTAGCTTCAAATTTCACACACCATATTAAGTTATACAACTGGAAGGTGCAATCCCCCTTCAAAATAGACAAAAGCTAGCTATTAAATACCCGTTCCGTCTCACCAGATTTTTTACCTTTTAAAGAAAAAAAGATTGTAAATAATTTGTTGAGACGGGGGTATTTTTATACTGCCTACTACTACATGTTAAGTTTCTCTAATCTTCTTCTTCGTCGTCTTCGGCTTCTGATTCTTCTTCTTCTTCTTCTTCCTCTTCCTCTTCTTCTTCTTCTACTCCTTCGATCTTTGGTGAAGACGGTGGATGCTCGTGAGAATGGGTTAGGGCGTTCCGTTTATCGTGGTGTGCCATTTGTTTACGATTACACATGCGCTTTGGCTTAGAAGCCAAGGCAATGGCTTTAGCCTTAGCTGACACCATTCTTTTACCGCTGCCTTTGTTTTTCGATTGTTTTGGTGGAAGTATTGTTACCTCGTCATCAAGGGGGCAACCAAGGATTTGCTCAAATTCATGTTGCTTTGTTAAATCCTTCTTGTACGGTAAAAGTTTCTCCTTGAACTCTCTAATTAACGAGCTTAAGTTCACAACTTCAGTCTCACTCGCGCCACGAAGTAAACCAATGGTTGAATGAACTTGACCACAACTTCACCATCGCAACTTCTTTTGCATCAGCGCTACTATTTGTTTCCATTTGTTCACCATCACATTCTCGATAATCAATTGCAATGCATCCTTTTTCCATCTTGTAGAAACGTAATCAATCGAATTGTCTTCATGCCGTTAGCCGACAAAATCCGGACTATATGTCGGCACGAAATCCCATCCTTTCAAACATCATACACCGCACTGTAGCCTTGTGTCCCCGTAATCCAATTAAATTATGCCGTTAGTTGTCTTATACATATAATAATAAGAGTTAAACATTATCACGCAGAGTTATACATATGGCAACAAGAGTTATACATTCTGAAAGCTACAGTTATTCAAACTCTAATCAGAGTTATACTACAAATAGCTGCAGTTCTGTGAAAAATAGAATTCCTAATGTTATTTTGAAAGTAGAGTTATACATATGGCAACAAGAGTTATACATTCTGAAAGCTACAGTTATTCAAACTCTAATCAGAGTTATACTACAAATAGCTGCAGTTCTGTGAAAAATAGAATTCCTAATGTTATTTTGAAAGTAGAGTTATACATATGACAACAAGAGTTATACATCCTGAAAGCTAAAGTTAATCAAAATGTAATCAGAGTTATACTACATATGGCAACAAGAGTTATACATTCTGAAAGCTAAAGTTATTCAAAATGTAATCAGAGTTATACTACAAATGACAACAGTTCATTGAAAAATTGAATTTCTAATGTTATTCTGAAATTAGAGTTATACATATGACAACAAGAGTTATACATTCTGCAAGTAGAGTTATGCATATAATAAAAAAAGTTATACATTCAGAAAACTTAAGTTATTAAAACTGTTGTTACCTGGGTTGTACTCTACGTTGAAACTTTTATGTCTGATTGAATCCTTTACGACAGTCACTTCAACTCCATCGACTTCAGCATAGCCGACACTCTTACATGTATCGATTGAGCAAATGACCTCTAGTTGGAATTCCTTGAAAACCTCACGGGTATAAACATCCGACGCATATTGCTCTATGGGTAAATGCGTCCCCATTGCCGGTGTTGAGTGTCGGTTTTCATGGTCAAGTCTCTTCTGCGTATGTCGTTGATGGTCCATAGCGCTTTCAAAACGCATCCAAAACTCCACTAACGTGCACTTCGACTTCGCTCGAACTTCTTAAAAACTATTAATGCTCTCCGATCTCCGGGGTTGTCCTCATTACACCACCCATGTTCAAGTCCCCCGCAATGTGCCATCACCCATTGGCTCCTTTTTTCGTACGCTCAGAACCACTCTTCGTTCACAAGACCATGCGTTACCATTATTTATGCCCACCTAGCGTCAAAGTCGTCTGCTTCTATGTTGTCGTCCCATAGAATATTGTTCAATTTCTGAACGAACTCCTTATAATCCTCCCTTGTCACCCCGACCTTTGATGGCACCTTGTTCATTATATGCCACATGCAAAATCGGTGGCGTGCGATCTTGAAGGCAAGGGGTACGGCCTTAATAATGCCCGGCACCGATCTGTGATAATGTACTTGGGTTCCTTTCCTCCCATAGCATTCAAAACCTACAAAACCCACTGGAAGGATTCATGGTCTTCATGGGCAATCAATGCCCCACAGAATGTCACTGATCGCTTATGGTGATCTATGCCAGTGAATGGCGTGAAAATCATATCGTACTTGTTTGTTGAGTATGTTGGGTCGTACGACACTGCATCTCCAAAAACGGAGTAGTTCCTTCTAGCGGTTCTGTCACCCCGTATTGCGCTTCAAGGTCAAGTATCCTTGTCAACTTCATAATCAAAATAAAACCCCTGCCTATTTTGTGCCATATTCTTGAACCGGTCAATGAACAATTGACCGTCCCGGTTATGGATGAAGCACTTCACATCTCGGTGGAAGTTCTTAAAATCGATTAAGGATGTACCAATGTTCTCGAACCCGTTTACGAACTCCTTACACATGTTGTACGTCCTAGTTGCTCCTATCCTCAACTGCAGTGGACAACAAATCCTTATCAGTGCTGATTAATAACCAAGAATTCCTCAACTATAAATCTTTCAGCTATTCTTATAACTTCTTATTATTTATAACTTTTAGGTTTACATAACTCTATCATCTCGGTAAATAACTTTAGAAGTTTGCCATTTAATTAGTGGATGTTTGTTTAATAGTAAACTAACCCTTGAGTTGTACATTATCAAGTACTTGTGAAAATCTTCTATGTTCCACGACATCTTTTGAAACTGACGATCCTCACTCGATACAAGCTCGTGATTATGCCCCATGTGGAATCGGTCAATTACTAGTACTCCATTCTTCATAAATAGCCTGACATGAGCTTTACACCCTACCCTCTTGACTGTATACTTCCTCCTCGGTTCGCAGTTCTTTTTCCCCATTGCATTCCTTCTTCCCTAATCCCGATCTGATTTTTTTTTAATTACTGCCTCTCCTTTTGGGACATATGTGAATCCCTCTCTGCTGCAAACCAAGAACTTCGACTGATTTCACCGTCGCGCCATTTTTTCGTCGAGTACTTCCGAACATCAAACCCGGTTGCCAATGCATAAACTTTATAGAATGTCACCGCCTCGTCGATTTCAAAAATTGTTGCCCTACACAAGGTGTAAACTCCGCGCCAAATGCTTACAATACTCGCTTTCACGCTTTGCCTTGCGACCATCTGAGCAGAATCAATCATCCATGAAATGATTAAGAAATACATAACTCTACGCATATACTGTATAACTCTATGCACATACGGTATAACTCTGGGCACAGACTGTATAACTTTGGGTGTATAATGTATAACTTTAGTCATACAATTTATAACTCTGGGCACAGAATGTATAACTGTAGTCAGATAACGTATAACTCTAGTCATACAATGTATAACTCTAGTCACAGTTTGTATAACTCTACTCATACAATGTATAACTCTAGTCACAGTTTGTATAACTCTAGTCATACAATGTATAACTCTAGTCACAGTTTGTATAACTCTAGTCATACAATGTATAACTCTAGTCATACAATGTATAACTCTGGTCACAGTTTGTATAACTCTAGTCATACAATGTATAACTCTAGTCACAGTTTGTTTAACTCTAGTCATACAGTGAATAACTCTAGTCACAGTTTGTATAACTCTAGTCACACTGTATAACTCTGGGCACATAATTTGTATAACTTTAGTCAAATAATGTATAACTCTAGTCGCAGTATTTATAATTTTAGTCATACAATGTATAACTCTAGTCACAGTTTGTATAACTCTAGTCATACAATGTATAACTCTAGTGATTTAATGTATAACCCTAGTCACACTGTATAACTCTGGGCACATAATTTGTATAACTTTAGTCAAATAATGTATAACTCTAGTCGCAGTAGTTATACATTTAATGAGATCGCACAATATATGGAATGCGAAGGGTTATAAGATTTCAAGCAGTGATATGACACAACTTCCTAAACAAAATTCGTATTAATTAAAAAACAACTCAAAGGACACAATACTAATTATAAATTCATTCCACTATCTAAAAAACCAGTTCATTATATCCCTATCTCCACCCTAAACTCCAAACCCCAAATCGTTAAAACCTAAAATAAATTCCAAACTTCCTTCAACAACAATGAATGATGCCATTCGTAATACATGCATTATGACCGAGTACAACAAGAGTTTCATACGCCGGTTGCTGGACATCGAGAGGAGGTACAGGACCTACCTTGAGGACGCTCAGATCACACTCAAGGACGCCAAAGAAAATGGCTTGTCAGAGCAGCAGATAATGCAGCTATTAGAAGATATTGCATCTGCGGAACGAAACCTCCAAATAGCAAAGGAGGAGAGGATGAATATCATAGAAGAGAATTCATCCCTATATGAACATCTAAGAACTGTATTTTTAGCAATGCATTAAGTTTATGTATCTATATCTATTAATTAAGTTCATGTATGTTAAATGTGGGTTTGTTTTACTATCCTCTCCATCATCTTCTTTGTTTTATTTTATTTAATTTGTTTTACTAACAAACACATAAAAACTAAGCGAATAATAATTACAGCAAAAACAATGACGGAGAAAAACACATGCAAATAACATGTATAACTCTGGGCACAGAATGTATAACTGCAGGCATTTAATGTATAACTCTAATCATACAATGTATAACTTCAGACAAAATGTGTATAACTCTAATCATAGAATGTATAACTCTAGACACAAACGTATAACTCTATGCATTTAATGTATAACTCTATGAACAATCTGTATAACTCTAGTCATGCGATGTATAACTCTAGCTACACAATGTATAACTCTTAGCACAGATCGTATAACTCAAAGGGCACACTGTATAACTTTGGGTATATAATGTATAACTCTTACCATATCATGTATAACTATAGTTACACTCTGTATAACTCTACGTAGATACTGTATAATTCTAGTCATACAATGTACAACTTGTATAACTCTTACCTATATATGGAGAACTGCAGTGATGTGTTGTATAACTCCTGTACAAAACGTGTATAACTGTAATCATACAATGTATAACTCTATACACAGTATGAATAACTTTAATGATACAATGTATAACTCTAGACACAACCTGTATAACTATATGAAAATTGGTTCTTTAGTAAGATTTGTACGCACAATTTAGGGTTTCAATTACTGTGTTACCTGAAGTTGCAGGAAAATGTCAAAGAGTTTTACAAAAAACCTCTGGAGTTATAACACGATGAATATAAGGACTGCATGTGTACCCTGTATTATTGAAGTTATACATATTTGGGTCAGAGTTATACTAAAACCCACTGAAGTTATAATTCCTACTTGATCAAGCTTTTAAATTTCCATTATTTTTTTGCGATCAACAACAAGCTACCAACATGAAAGCACAAATCTGATGAACACCATGAAAGTACAACAGTATTAAGAATAATGAACACAAATTATATAACTACAAGCTACAATAATGAACATTCTAACTCACCATCGACGCAACTTCAATCTGCATATAATCGTTTTCCACGAACACCGACCGTCATTTTGATCGTCGTTTCGATGAACAATGACAAATTATTTATTTTCAACAAAGCGAATGAATTTTATCTTTGAAGATGATGTAGTTAAACAGTTGGCATGAAATTTCTTTTCTCTTTTTGATGATTTATAATGGATTTGCGAATTATTCGTGTTTTTTGGATGATTTTTATGGGTTTTGCTTGTTGAGAGGTTTTGAATGGTGAAAAGAGGAGGGAAGCATGCAAAATGATATAGGAGGCTTTGTTTATTGCTATTGTCCGCGGGATTTGATATGGAGGCGACATAAACAAAGGTGCAAGTGGTCCCTCTCTCAAACAATCAAAGCATTTTCTTTTTTTTTTTTACCTCTAAAAACACGCCTCTCTCCTCATCTCATCCCTTCAATCCCTTCATCCAAGGGCTCTTATAAAGACTTAGGGCCTTATAAGGTATGAAGGCCTTATAAGAATCTGCTTATATATATATATATATATATATATATATATATATATATATATATATATATATATATATATATATATATATATATATATATATATATATATATATATATATATATATATAGAGAGAGAGAGATTGGATTTGGTGATTTTGGTTCTTATGGTGAGTTGTGAGTTGGGGGAATCTCAGCCACTAGATTATATTAGAGATGAGTGGCCAAGATTAATCTTAGTTGTCATATAAAAGCATTGTTATTTAGTTTATTTTCTCTTTCGTTTTTTTTTTTTTACTTTAATTTTTTTTATCTTTTTTTTTACGTCGTGTTATTATGCTTTTTTTTACAACTTTGATTTTTTTTTTCTCTTATGTTTTTCTCTAATTTTCTCATTATGTTACCTTTTTTTCTTTTTCTTTTTGTACCAAATTTTTTTTTTTGCTTGAATTTTTTTTCACTCTTATTTTTTTTTTACCTCGTGTTATTATGTCATTATTGTGCTTTTTTTTAACTTGATTTTTTAACGACTTTGACACTCGATTTTTTTTTCTCTTTTTTTTTACCACATGTTATTGTCTTTGTTATTGTTATTCATTATTATTGTGATGTTATTCTCACATTACTTTGATTTTTTTTACGACTTTGATTTTTTCCTCTTTTTTACCACATGTTATTCTTGTCTTATTATTGTCTTATTGTTATTTATTTATTGTGATGTTATTCTGTTGTTACTTTGATTTTTTATGACTTTAATTTTTTTTCTTTTTTTTACCACGTGTTATTGTGTTGTTATTCTATTGTTATTCTGCTGTTATTGTGATGTTATGCCGGTGTTACTTTGATTTTTTTACTACTTTGATTTTTTTTATTACTTTGATTTTTTTACTCTTTTTTACCGCATGTTATTGTGTTGTTATTCTGGTGTTATTGTGATGTTATTCCGGTGCCACTTTGATTTTTTTTTACGACTTTGATTTTTTTTTCTTTTTTTTTTTTACACGTGTTATTGTCTTTATTCTACTTTTATTCTACGCCATTATTGTGATGTTATTCCGGTGTCACTTTGATTTTTTTACTACTTTAATTTTTTTACTCTTTTTTTTACCGCATGTTATTGTGTTGTTATTCTGCTGTTATTGTGATGTTATTCCGGTGCCACTTTGATTTTTTTTTACTACTTTGATTTTTTTTACTACTTTGATTTTTCTTCCTTGAGAATTAAAGAAGCAAGAGAAAATTATTAAGCGAACCAAACCCAACCTAGACTGACCTGACTCAAACGCATAGACCATAGTAATGTGTTGAGGGATATACACTTTCTCTTATTGGAGTACAAGAAGCTGTGTATGGAGCACTTCTAGCCTCTTTAAGGACAAATCAGTCTCATCCACTGCCTATAAATTTTATTCCAAATATCAAAAATTTGATCTAAAACTTCAACAGTTACAGACAGTAGAAAAAACTTCAACAGTTCAACCCAAGAGCTTTTTGATCAGGCTAAAACATTAAGAACAAATGCTCAAAGTTACACACAGTAGAAAAAATAGGCTGAGACGGAATTTTAACCAAAATTTCATGGTGCATTATATTCTCATGCAATGCAGACATGCGTTAAACTTGTAGGCCACTCACCCAATGAAGAGAAGATGAGTTGTGCCTTACTTTGATATGCCTGTTGAACATTACTCTATTTCCATCAGCTTTTTGTCTTTCACTCCAAATCTATTTGGTCGGACGGAAAACAACTCGACACAGGAACACCCTAATACGATAGATGTGAAACATAATAGAAGGTTTTTCGTAAAATTGGGAGACAACTCTGCTGCAATCCAAAAATTTCCAGAGTTGTCGCTCTTCTTTACAAATCTCTTTGTACCATCCGATGATTTCGGAGACATGATTCGCCATCTACTCCAAAAAAAAGCGCCTCACTTTAATAACCGAAACCTCGACATCATCGCAACGCCAGGATCAAACCCACCACATCAATTCGTCCACCATCATCCTTCAATACACCAAAGACTAGACCCTTCACCAAACCGGGCCAACCTGCTAGACTCCACTAAAGAACTATGAGTAATCCATCCACCGACCCGCACCGCATCAAACGCCACTGCCGCATCTCCCAACATTGGCGGCACCGCTACCTTCCACCATCATGACCACCAGTACCGACAACCAATACGACCACCTCACTCATCTCGATTCCTCATTCTAATCACGATGCAACACCCGACTCGCACTCCGCTTCTCGTCCTCGATTCTCGCACCACCTTGCTCACCCCTGCTCCCACCGTGCATCCACCATTCAAATCACCTGTCGTGGTGGTTTACCTGTCCCAGAAGCAACCCAATTTTACTAGTCTTGACTCCTACGAGATTATATGATCGAAGTTTATTAGAGTTGTGTAAAGTACCTGATTCAATTAATGTCGAAAATTATTGGCAAGGTAGAACGATGAACAATGAAAACGTGATTCATATACTTGATTTTTTTATAAATCTTGATTAAAACGTGTTTAATTGAAGGGGTATGAAAAATACTAAATTCGGACTGGAATAAATTTGATGATGATGATGATGCGTAGGATTGGAGGTGTTAAAGGTTTAAAGAAAATACAAAATTGATTTGAGAATCTCAGAAGAAATATGAATGAAAGGAGAGAGTAGCAGCAGGAGGTTTGGTATTTGACCGCCTGGTTTTTTTATTTTTATTACTATTAGTGGATGTAATCTTAACGGTCTATTTGTCTTATCTAATGGTTGAGGTTTTAAAGCACAAAACTCACAACTCACCGTAAGAACCAAACTCACGAGATCCCGCCTCTATATATATATATATATATATATATATATATATATATATATATATATATATATATATATATATATATATATAAGAGATCAACTAAGGCCAACATATGTATTTGAGTCCATAAGTTCTATTAAGGGCCCTTGGATGGTGAAAATGGATGGCCAAGATCAACCTCCAAAAAGTGTGTTTATGGATTAATATCACTCATTCTCTCCTCCTTCACTAATCCTTCTAATTAATCACTAATTCACTATAACTTCTTTTCCTCTCATCCACTTCTCTCACATATCACACAACTCATCTCCTCTCTCAAACCCCAAAAAATAAAAACCCAAAAAATCCAAATAAATAAAAAACCCCAAAACCCAAATAAATAAATAAAACCCAAAAAATCCAATTAAATCAAAAAACCCAAAAAATCCAAATAAATCAAAAAACCCAAATAAATCATTCATTCTTCTCTTCCTCATTCACCACCACCCACCACTATCCCACCCGACACCACCCAACGCCCACCGCCACCCACCTCCACCACCGCCGTCGGTAAATTCTATAAACTCGTTTTTTTTTTTCCAGATTTTGCGTCTCGGTTATTTTCGTCACTTTTTTTTTTTTTCAGATTTTGTGTTAAATTTGTTGTTTGGGGTCGGTTTATTTTATTTGTTAATTTTTGTTGGTTTTTGTTGTTACTTATTCTTTTCAAATATCTTCTTGTTATACGTTTTTTTTTTAAAAATTCGGGTTTTAAATATCGTTTTTTTTTTGTGATATACTTTTTTATTTTTACAAATGTCGTTTCTTTAAAATTCGTCTTGTTATATAAATTATTAGATCTAAAAAGAAGATATTTGAAACTTTAGTCTTTATTCACTGACATTATGTATAACTTTAATTTACATTATGTACAATTTCAATGATATTGTGTGCAACTTCACCGATATTATGTATAACTTCAATGAACATTATGTATAACTTCACTGATATTATGTATAACTTCACTGACATTATGTATAACTCCACTGACATTATGTATAACTTTAACTTACATTATGTACAACAATGACATTGTGTTAGTTTCAAATCTTAATTACATTTAGACAAAAGTTATACTATTATGGATTAAAGTTACACGATTTTTGGACTAAAGTTATACAAAAAAGGACTAAAATTATAATATTATGGACTAAAGTTACACAATTTTGGACTAAAGTTATACTATTATGGACTAAAGTTACACAATTTTGGACTAAAGTTATACAAAAAAGTTATACAAAAAGACTAAAGTTATACAAAAATGGACTAAAGTTATACAAAAATGGACTAAAGTTATACAAAAACAGACTAAAGTTATACAAATACGGACTAAAGTTATACAAATTTAGTCCAATTTTTTGTATAACTTTAGTCCAAATTTGAATTGATATAAGTACTGTTTGTATAAATTTAGTCCATTTTTGTATAACTTTAGTCAATTTTTGTATAACTTTAGTCTTTATTTGTATAACTTTAGTCCATATTTGTATAACTTTAGTCTGTTTTTGTATAACTTTAGTTCATTTTTGTATAACTTTAGTCTTTTTTTGTATAACTTTTAGTCATTTTCGATAAATTAGTTGGAATTTATATAATTTTATGTAACTTTAGTCCAATTTTTTGTATAACTTTAATCCATATTTGTATAACTTTAGTCAATTTTTTTTATAACTTTAATCCTTATTTGTATAACTTTAGTCCATATTTGTATAACTTTAGTCCATTTTTTTATAACTTTAGTCCTTATTTGTATAACTTTAGTCAATTTTTGTATAACTTTAGTCCATATTTGTATAACTTTAAAGTTTAAAGGGTATAACTTTAGTCCATATTTGTATAACTTTAAACTTTAATGTTAAAAATGTATAACTTTAGTCGTAAATAGTCCACCATAATAACAAAAAAACGTTAATCTAACAAAAAAAACCGTAAATCTAAGAAAAAACCAAATATAAAAAAAACCAAATAACAATGATCACTGAAGTTGCACATAAGGGCATTGAAGTTGTACACAATGACCACTAAAGTTGTACGAAATCTGAAATAACAAAAAAAGAACCGAAATCTAAAAAAATAAAAAACGAAAACTAAAATAAAAAAACGGAAGCAAAGTGGTAGATCTAAAAAAATATAACAAGACAAGATTTAACAAGGCGGAGCTTGAAAAAATATAAAACAAGACGATATACAATAAGATTTAAGAAAAATCTCGTCTTGTATATCAAAGATCCCGTCTCCACCTCCAACAATAAGAATCATCTAGATATAAACAAAAATAAAAATCAACAACAAAAAAACAGAAATTTAAAAAACTTAGTTTATCAACTAAAATTTAATAAAAATTAACAAAAACTTGAAATCACAAAGATATATACGGAGTATACCAAATCTGAAAAAAAAAAAAAAAGCAAAACGAAAAAATGACTTTCACCACCACCACCAACCAAGTTGTTAATTTGTACCAAGTTAAATCATCAAAAACAAAAAACAAAACTGAACTCAAGATGGAAAAAAAAAAATAAACAAAAAACGACATTCACCAGTCATTACCAACACCAATACCCAAAAACAAGATCTGGAAAAAATAAAAACAACCCACAACCAATGTTTTTGCCAAAAACCAAGATCTCATATGAGAGGAAGAGGGAGATGACTGAGGTGGAAGAGGGGAGGGAGGCGGCCGGCGGTTTTGGTGTCGTTGTTGCTGTTGTCGTGGGGCGGCAGGAGGCGGTGGTGGGGATGCCGTGAAAGGAGAGGAAGGAGAATGGGAGGAGGAGGAAGGAAGGACAGCGGGTTGTGGCGAGATGTCGGGTTGTGGTTATGGGGTTGTGGCGAGATCTGAAAAATTGGTGGAAAAAAAAAGAGAAAATGCGGTGGCAGTCGGTTGAAGGCCGATGAGGGGTGGTGGTGGGGTCGAAGGAGGAGGTGGGTGTTATGGTGGGGATGTGTCAGGTTTAGTGGTGAGGATGTGCCGGCGTGAAGAGGAAGGCCGATGAGGGGTGGTGGTGGGGTCGAAGAAGGAGGTGGCCGTGGGTTTTGTTTTTTTTTTTCGGTTTTCTTTGTTTTGGTTTTTTTTTTCAGAAATATGGGAGTGAAGAAAGAGAGAGAAAGGGATTGAGAGAAGGGTGAGAAAATGAATAATGAGGAAGTGGGTATGGAGGTTACAATAAGGAAGGAGTTATACAAGATTAGAAGGAGTTATACAAGGATTAGGGAGGGAGATTTGTGACCCTTCAATGAGATGTAATCTCATCCCTCCATCCCTTCCATCCAAAGGCCCTTATAAGAACTTAGGGACTCATAAGATGTAAGGGCCTTATGAGAACCCTTCTCTATATATATATATATATATATATATATATATATATATATATATATATAAATAAATAAATAAATTTAGGATCCGGTGTGAACGAGTATTTGGTGAGAACAACCTACAACCATAGGATTAAAATCAATCTCACGGTCTATATTAAATTAAAATACACTGCACTATTAAACATATTCCCACCCATCCTCTCGCAAACCTCAAAACCAACACTCTGACGGCCAGTACCACCACCGTGATATAGCTTGCATAACCGATGAACTCCTACATCACCAGCACATCGACGATACCTTTCACCCATGACGATCGTTGTACCAACGACGCTCATCTTCAGACTATTTTCTCTCTACTAGCCTCCTTCAAATTATAACCTCCAATGTCGGTACAACGATAGTGCTTTTAGAGAACGCCCATTCAAATTCCGAAGACGATTCATCGCACTCAAATTCACCGGAAATTCACGAGTTAAATTCCGGCGATTTTTGTTCGATTGTCACAGTGGTATTCCTCGGTGAGTGCTGCGCCTCCGACAACGAAAGGACGCCATTTTTGTTCGACTCCCACTTTCTCTCGCCTGAATTCGCCTACGACCAACAACAGCTGCACAATTTGCACTACACGAAATCAATGTATCTGGTTTCTATATTGATGTATCTCAAAATAATTTTAATATACCGAGTAAGTACTTTTGTGTATCTATGTTTAGATACATTAAATTAGTGGTTAGATACATAAAAGATTAGTGTAGTTACATAAAAAATTAGTGTAGATTAGTTGTCTTCGACGAATTGCCTACCCCTCGTGTGAACGTCGTCGATTTATTCACCGATGGTGTGTGGCGATCTTCACCTTAGACATGGAGAAAAGTAGATCTAGAATGTAATTGACGTCATAGCTGCCTTCAAATGGGGGCGAAGAAGCGCTGCTTTTGGTGGTGGGCCGTGGAGTTTTATTTTGGGCATTTAACGTGGGCTGTTTATTTAGCTTAGATTGTTAGTTCGTTCTCACCGAATGATCGTTCTCACCGGATCTTGACTCTCTCTCTCTATCTATCTCTCTCTCTCTCTCTCTCTCTCTCTCTCTCTCTCTCTCTCCTCTCTCCTCCCTCCCTCCCTCCCTCCCTCCCTCCCTCCCTCCCTCCCTCTATCTATCTCTCTCTCTCCCTCTCTCTCTCCTATATATATATATATATATATATATATATATATATATATATATATATATATATATATATATATATATATATATATATATATATATAAAAAAAGTTCTAATGAGTCCAACATGTGTCATTGAGTCCATAAGTCCCTCTAAGGGCCATTAGATGGACTCAATGGATGGTTGAGATGATTGATTAAGGGCCATTAAAAAGAAAAGGTAAAAAATGTAGATGGTTGGATTGAGATGGGTGGTTGAGATTGAAAATTACCAAAAAAAAATTATCACTAATCAAATTTCTATACACTAATTAATTTTTCTCTCTTTCTCTAGCTCCTAATTAAGCAGTTTTGAGTTTCAGATTTCAGAAGTGTAAATGTAATGTTGTATGAGTTTTACAAGTGTAAATGTGATGTTTTACGAGTGTAAATGTAACATTTTAAGAGTGTAAATTTGATTTTTTGTGACGGAAATTTTGAATTTATATAATTTTAACATTTTACAAGTGTAAATGTGATGTTTTACGAGTGTAAATGTAACATTTTAAGAGTGTAAATTTGAATTTTTGTGACGAAAATTTTGAATTTATATAATTTTAACATTTAACGAGTATAAATTTGATGTTTTACGAGTGTAAATGTAATATTTTAAGAGTGTAAATTTGATTAGACGGAAATTTTGAAATTTTATAATTTTAACATTTATCGAGTGTAAATTTGATGTTTTACGAGTGTAAATGTAATATTTTAAGAGTGTAAAATTGATTTTTTGTGACGAAAATTTTGAATTTATATAATTTTAACATTTTACAAGTGTAAATTTGATGTTTTGCGAGTGTAAATGTAATATTTTAAGAGTGTAAATTTGATTTTTTGTGACGAAAATTTTGAATTTATATAATTTTAACATTTTACGAGTGTAAATGTGATGTTTTACGAGTGTAAATGTAGTATTTTAAGTGTAAATTTGAAGGTTTTAGAGTGTAAATTTGGTCCTTTGAGTGTGACTTTGGTCCTTTATAAGTGTAACTTTGGTCCTTTATAAGTGTAACTTTGGTCCTTTTACGAGTAAACTTTAGTCCGACTACCAACAAACACCACCAACGCCGTCCTCCACCACCAACTCATATCCACGAAAATATATGAGTGCAAATATATATAAATTTAACGAGTGTAAATGTGCAGATATACAAGTGTAAATGTAAAGAAATATGAGTGTAAATGAAACATATGAGTGTAAATGTAAAGAAATACGAGTGTAAATGTAAAGAAATACGAGTGTAAATCTAAAAAATGCATGTAAATGTAAAGAAATATGAGTGTAAATGTAAAGAAATATAAGTGTAAATGTAAAGAATTGTGAGTATAAATCTGAAAAATGCGTGTAAATGTAAAGAAATATGAGTGTAAATGTAAAGAAATACAAGTGTAAATGTAAAAAACCATGATAATACGATTTTTTTTTTCAAAAATCTACTATATATTTATTAGATCTACGAATAAGATTTGCAAAATATACTTGCCTAATAAATAATATACTTCATATTTGGTAAATCAAAAAAATCTACGAACAATTTATAAAATGAGATTTGAAAAATATAACAAGACGATTTTTTATAAAACGAGATTTGAAAAAATATAAAACATGACGATTATAAGATCATTAGATCTATTATAAGAGGAAAGGAAAAAACAAAGTAATCTAATAAGCACAAAAAGAGAAGAAGAACAGCATCAACTAACAAGATGCTCAACCACCAAAACCCGTAATCATTACAAAAAGAAACGAAATCATAAAAAAAAATAACCATAAACAAAATCATCAACTATTGCGCCAAAACCACCAAAGATCTCGTTTGTTTTCAAACATTTGAACCACCAACAAATCATATTTTGTTTTCAGATCTCGTTTTTTTTTAATTGGTTTATTTTCAGATCTCGTTTTTTGGTATGTTGTGGTCGTGGATGTTGATGTTGGTGCGTGAGGTTGGCGGTGGGAGAAAGGAAGGGAGGTGGTTGGGCTGGTGGAGGTGTGGGGCTCGGATTTGGACAAAAAGGGAGAAAGAGAGGCAGTGGTGGTTGTCGTGGGGGGTCGTGAGGTAATGGTGGATGTCTTGTAGGTGGTCGGAGGAAGGCTGTGGTGTGTCGGGGGCGTGAGTGGTGGTGGTGGGATGCGTGGTGGAGATGGCGGTAGGAAGAGGGGTTTTGTGGGTGTGGATGGTGGAGGTGGCGGCGCAATAGTGGAGTAAGAGACAGGAGGGTGGTCGGTGGTGGTCGGGTCGGGTGGCAGGGAATTTGAGGGTGGTCGGGTGGTTGAAGAGAGGGAGGGTGAATTGAATTATTTGGGTTTGATTTTTTATTTTTTTGGGTTTTGAGTTATTTGGGATTTTAGAGAGATGAGAGTAATGAAATTTGTGAGATGAGAGAGAAGTGGATGTGAAAATAATTGATATATAGTGAATTAATTTTTAATTAGGTGGATTAGTGAGGTAGAGAGAGAGTGGGTCTTAAATTAGCATTAATCTCTCATTTTCGCAAAAATCCTCTATTTCCTCCCTTCAATCTCAGCCCTTCATCCTATCTTTTCAAGGGTCCTAAAGAGGACTTAAGGACTCAAGAAAAATGGGTGGACTCATTAGATCTCATTTATAAATATATATATATATATATATATATATATATATATATATATATATATATATATATATATATATATATATATATATATATATATATATATATATATATATATATATAGAGAGAGAGAGAAGTTCTTATGAGTCCAACTCTTCTATTGAGGACCTAAGTCTCTCTAAGGGTCATTAGATGGACTAAATGGATGGTTGAGATGGATGGAGAGGGAATTGATGAAGGAGTACCAAAAAGAAAAGGAAAAAAATGTGGATGGTTGGATTGAAATGGATGGTTGAGATTGAAAAAAAAAAATTATCACTAATCAAGCAATTTTCTATACACTAATTAAATTTTCGCTCTCTCTAACCCCTAATTAATCAGTTTTGAGTTTTAAATTTTATGAGTGTAAATGTAATGTTATTTGAGTTTTATGAGTGTAACTTTGATTTTTTTTGTAACGGAAATTTTGATTTTTTTTGTGACAAATTTTATGGCGGTTTTGTATGCAAAAAATTTAATTTATACAATTTTAACATTTTACGAGTGTAAATGTAATATTTTAAGAGTATAATTTTGATTTTTTTTTGTGACGGAAATTTTGAATTTATATAATTTTAACATTTTACGAGTGTAACTTTGATGTTTTACGAATGTAAATGTAATATTTTAAGAGTGTAATTTTAAATTTTTTGTGACCGAAATTTTGAATTTATATAATTTTAACATTTTACGAGTGTAATTTTGATGTTTTACGAGTGTAAATGTAATATTTTAAGAGTGTAAATTTAATTTTTTGTGACAGAAATTTTGAATTTATTTAATTTTAACATTTTACGAGTGTAACTTTGATGTTTTACGAGCGTAAATGTAACTTTGATTTTATATAATCTTAATATATTACGAGTGTAAATTTGATGTTTTACGAGTGTAAATGTAGTTTTTTAAGTGTAAATTTGAAGGTCTACGAGTGTAAATTTGAAGGTTTACGAGTATAAATTTAATGCTTTACGAGTGTAACTTTGGTCCATTAAGTGTAACTTTGTGATGTGACTCATATTTGAGCATATTTAGTCCCCGAATTAGCCTCGTTCCCATGCTTTCTAGCATATATTAGGGTCATTTCTTATCTTTAGTTTCCCATTTTGTATATTCTTTGAGGTTTTGTGTCCTAGACAAGTGCTGGAAGGAAACAAGGTCTGGATCAGGCAGCCTATTTAGGCGCGAGCTGTCAGGCGATGCAAACAGGCCTGTCCTGGTGTGAAAATTGGAAAATGATTGGCCTGTTTAGGCGCGAGTCAGCAGACTGTTCAAGGGACGTCTTCTGACTATTAAAATGTTTGTAAAATGGTTTGAAAAGAGGGTGTTTGAACCCGTATTGGTTTGAAAAGGTCGTTTAGATCGCTTTTGTGTTGATGTGAAGAACGAGACTTGAATAATCATCATTGTATTGACAATATTCAATGTCGGTTTCGATTTTGCAAGCTTGACATGAATAGTTTTGAAAATGATTATGAACTAATTGTTTTAAGTTCATTTGTTTGTGATTAGTCAATGTTTATCATCGTACTCAAGTTTAAAACCGACATGGTGTTTGGAAGCAAGGATGACTTTGTGTTTATGACTAATATGTTTTTTTTTGAAAATGTAAAGAAATGAAATAAAAGGTTTTAAAATACCTTTTAAAATGTAATTAACCAAATATTATCACCGAAACACGGATTAAACCGTCATGGTATTAGGAACCAAGGGTGAAAATGTTTTATGGTTAAAAGTTTGTCATGAAAAATGATTTGAAATATTTGAAATGGTAAAAACCGATTACAAATAAGAAATGAAATAAAAGAGGAAAGATGAGATCAAACACGGCTGGATTAAGGCCTGAGAGGGGGTTTAGGCGCGAGCCCTCCTGCTATACAAGCAACCCCTGTTTCTGGCCAAAATCCGGTTTTGGCTCATCTAACCTATGTTTGAATCATCTTATGCATATTTTAACATGTTATAGTCATAAAACAGATGAAAAACATGATAGAAAAGGATTTTTACACCCTCATACTTACATGCTAGGCTTGAGACGAGAAATCGACGAAAGTGTATCAACTTGTTTGGTCAGAAAACTCGGTTTGAAAACCGTTTTAGCAATGTAAAAGAGTTTTTTAAATTTAGTGATGGTGTAGTTGGTCGAGATGGTCGGTCAAGTGATTTAATGCACGATGACGGTACCAAACAATGTGTAAGGCTTGTATTTTCGATCGGTAGGTCGAAAACACCTGTCGGTTTGTGACTTAAGAAGTCGAGTCTAGAATTTTAAGGGAGAAATGGGGGCGACACTCGCGTGAAGATTATGGTGTGTGAAGGTGGGTATTTATAGAGAAATGGGTGGTTGTGTGCGTTTTGAGCGACGTGGCCGCATGGGCTACTCGAAGAGGCGCGGGTCTTCGAGCTGTCTTGTCACTATCACGCAATTGAAATCATGATTTCTTCTATCCTATAATTTGGATGACATGATTTGTACTTGACCATGAAGCATTCCGGGAATACTTAACATGGAAATTTTGAAAAATTTTGTTTTTTTGTGTTTGACTCGTTGTCGGAGTCGGGATTTGAATTTTTGAGTCGGTTTTTGGTTCGGTGTCGGTTTTGACTCTAGTTAGTGTCATTGTGACCCCGTCGTCGTGCATTAAACACTCCGGGTACTTTTGAAAAGCTTTGAAATGTTTTATTTTCGAAATTGTTTTAAGTTTTCCGACGTATAGTTGTACAAAACTGTCGATTAAACGCTGCGATTCCTAAGCATATTGTAGTCCGATAATCATCGGGTGTTTGTTGGAGACTTGACAGATACTGGGTATCTACAGCCTCCAGCTCAGTATACACATGCTTCCCAAATTACTTGCCTCAATAATATCAACAATGCCTCATCTAAAACAAGATCGAAAGTATTCCCACAACATCCCACAACTATGTCCCATTAACAAAGTATCACTGTTCTATGACAACAACAACCACATGCGCAACTCTCTTTCATATTAGACTTGTAACACCCACCCCAAGAGTATGAGAGGCAAGTTGTCCCACATCGGAAAATATGGAGCTTCTGATATATTTATAAAGTATTCCACTCACCACTTAGTAACAAGGCCTTCTCCTTTTGGGCTTAAGTCAGGACAAATAATAGGCCCAGATGGAGCATCCTATCGTATTAGGGTGGTGTTACGACGGTGGTAGGTCGGGTTGTTATAAATGGTATCAGAGCAACCATGCGACCGTGCGGTGTGCCTGTGATCAGGAGTACTCAGGTCACCCACCTAGCAGGGGAGGATTCTGGGCTTGGCTGCGGTCAGCTTCGAGGCACAACGTGGACATTGTGTTCTTTAAGTGGGGGAGTTTGTAACACCCACCCCAAGAGTATGAGAGGGAAGTTGTCCCACATCGGGAAAATATGGAGCTTGTGATATGTTTATAAAGGGATTCCACCCACCACTTAGTAACAAGGCCTTGTGATTTTGGGCTTAAGTGAGGACAAATTATGGGCCCAAAGGTACACATCCCATCTTACTAGGGTTGTGTTACGACGGTGGCGGGTCGGGTTGTTATAATACTCTACTCTCACCCACAAGCCGAAATCACAGGAAACAGCATTAAACAGAATAACAATCTATATGCTCATATTAGGCTGACATATACTTTCAGAAGTTCGTCTCACAAGTATCATGCCTGCTCCACCACAACTGATGACGGCATCGCAACACCGCCACCAACAGCCGCACCGCAACGCAAAATTTTCTGCATCGCAACACGGGGTGTCGTGCCCGAATCGCAACCCGAAACACAACAACCACATTAGTAATAAACAGTGTCCCGACAGAACGATCATCTAACGACTCATTCAATTATGCAACATGTTACATGGAATAACCAGATAACAACTTTATGAATATCTTACCATACCACTACTTATGAGGTCAGAACCTCACACAATTACTTACACACATCATAGACCCATAATCAAATCTAACTAGCCAATCCTGATCATGTAAGTTACCACTTGATTAAATACATCTTTCACACGAGGTTAAACTCATATGCCCCTTCATAACACATTCTTCCAATCCGCATAGCTACCACCACCCGACCAAAGTAACCATAATATTAATGCTCAATTACTAACAAACACCTCCTATATTCACATCTTATACTCCCTTGCACCCTAACATACTAATCCAGTCCCCCACAAAAAAAAATCAATCTCTTTCGAACGGCTCGCTTCCTTATTTAACATCACCCGTAACCACTAGTGACAACACCATGACACCACCTTCTTTCGTATCACTATTCTTTTACAATCACCTTTAAATATAATAATTCATTTCCTCTCTTTGGTTATCATCCCAAATAACGAACATCAAATCCATCAACAAAAATTACCTCAACAACTATTCAAATTTTATCCTTGATTATATCGTCACCTAGCTCACCACCATAGTCTCATACCATGCAAATACTCTACCAACTTCTTAATTCTTTAATTCCTAAAAACTCATGACTAACAAGTCGTCCTGCAATTTATATATATCCCTTAACTCACACCGTCATGATAGTATCACACAACTCCATAATTCCTTACTTTCGTGTCCCCTAATTCTTGTGAACATTCACTCAACTATTTACCATCATCCTTCTCTTCCCATCACTTCCAAAAATCAAATTTCATTAGCCTATATCATTATCTTTCATTCGTTTATTATCAACAATCCTTCTCATCATGCTTCTCACTCATACTCCCCACCGATAGATCCACTCACTCAATGATTTCTTCTTAATTGATTACATCTTCTTTTAATAATTCTAGAAAACCAAGATTCACTTCATCTCGTGACCTCCTAAATGATTATACACTAGGCTCACCTTCTAGTAATACAAATCTTCATAACGACTACTACATACAAATCCTCATTGTGGTATCCCTCGAGCTAAGCTCACTAGACACCAATCTTTTCCATTTTTTTTTTATCACGATCTTCCATTACACATCTCCTCACCCAACACGTCATAATTATCTCTCTCCAGAAATCACTATATATCCCAAATTACCATAATTTTCACATCCCTCATTTCAAATTTTTCTTTCTCACATTCCTCGAATTTACATTACCACTCTCATCATCACTTGACCATATACGGTCATCACTACACCACTTAAGCCAACGACTAATTCACTCACCATAGCTCACAGAATGTGATCCTTATCTCAATAACTCGTCAACTTTGTTTATTCTTTCCACTATCCATCATAATCCACGTGTACCCATGTCCTCCTTACCAAACACACATCCTTCATAAGCTGGTATTCTCCACATCATATTATCTAGTAACTTATGTATCAGGACCATCACATATGTAAAAGAATGCGTTAAAACCCAAGACACACGTGTGCACTTAACCTGCGACTTGAAACAAATTCAAGAACATAGTCGCCGACTCAAAACGACCGCCCAAAGAGGTACTTGGTTGAGAACATGACGTACACGGTCGAGTAACTATATAACTCGGCCGAGTTCCTCAACTCCAGAAGTTGGCTCAAATTATTACAGAAAGTTTACTCGGTCGAATACGGGTTACTCGGCCGAATTTGCAAGCTACTCGGCCGAGTTCCTACACAGTTCTCAGCAACGTCCAATTTTCGTAAAACAGTCGTATCTCACTCGTTTCTTGGTCGTTTTAGGCGTGTCACCTATCGTTAGAACTTTAAGAGGACACACTATCACCTCCAATTGGAATCACATCAATATCATTCCTAGAACTCAACTTACGACCATATAAAGACAGCCTTCCCAAAATCAGACTTCTTATAAATCAATCTTTCGTACACAAACAACTTAAACAATAACAACAATGCAGACAATAACAACATAATACCTCTAAAGCCAGTATACTAGATGAGCTCTTATCATACCAACATGTAAATCAAACACAACATACAATATACATGAATGATATAAGTCATGTTCACCTTTATGCCATATCACATCATATCCTTCATCCTTTCCATATCATATAAACTTTTCAAGCCAACAATTACATCCACTCTATCACACAACAACAATGCATTACACATAACGAATCCCAATACATCCCCGTAATGACCGGCTCGAAATTGTTAGGGCCATTTGCGGTTTTAGGACGTCTCCCAAACCTTTGCGGTAACTCCAAACAATTCCTACCCGGGTTCATTTTATTTAGACACCCTATATTCACTTGGTTCATTTGTTTTAGGTTCCAACATCGTCGCTCTGATACCACTTTGTAACACCCCCACACACCAAGGTGCCTTACCAAGACCACCCTAGCATATGGGGATGCTATCATCTCGGTTGTCCGAGGTAAGTATATCAATAGGGACCATCAAAGAACAATTAATAAATTATAAAGTTAATCTTATTACATGTCTCAAACCAAAAACCAAAGTGTAAAGAAATATAATCCGACTACAGCTCAAAAAGTATCAAAAGACTCAGGACAATGGAAGCTAAGACTCTAGGTGATGACACTCCCTTCCTCGATCCCACAGCTATCATGAAATCATCACCTGTCAATATCTGCTCTACATCCCCGAATGGATAACCACATTTTTATAAAACATAAACGGGGTCAGTTCACTGCATAATCAAGATAATCAAGATAACAAAACAACATCCAAGCCACTCAACACACATTCCTCCAAACTCCATCATTAATCAGTAACCGACTACACACCAAAGTGTGTTGCCCTGCCACGCAACAAGAGACCCACACCGCCAGTGGAGGACCGCAGCCTTTCCCACCTAAGCCTCGCTCATATCGCAACGAGCGAATAACCCATATCCATTAATGTGCACATTCCCCTTATGATGGGAACCACAAGGGGCGAATCAAGGGTGTGAAGCCATTCCCGATGATGACTTCACTCAGCTGAGGGCACACCTCGAGAACCACAGACAATCAAACAACCAAACTCACAATACCAATATAAATATGCCAAATCCAAGGTAACAATCTCAACAATAATAGCAATCATGCCAGTAAAACAATCACTATCTTATACTTAATTAAACAGTCAACTGAGCAGGGAAACCCTACTTTATTACAAATCCGAAATCACAAGCAATCGGCGGAAGCTAGAACTGTTCCTCTACGAATCCTTCACCTAGCAATAATCACAACCATGCCTATTTCACAATCATACCAAATAACCCCTTTTTCCCCCAAATTAAAAATTAGGGCAAAATCCTAAAAGACAACATACTAATAATCAACAAGACACTAGAAACTTACCAACAAAAGCGGGATAAAAAGACGGAATCTAGACTCACGATCGATCGCACTCGCCTTAGGAATGATTAGAGTGATTAGAGAGATGGTATACGTAGTTTAGGTTTTGATAAAAATTATTAGTAACTGTTAAACGAAATATTTATAACCTCTAATCACCTTAATCAAACCGCGAAAATTAATTCCGTCAGACCGGGTACTCGGTCGAGTATCTCACTAGTCGGTCGAGTGCTCCTGGACAGTAACCTGACCAGAAGACACACGACAACTGTTTAGGTGATTTTTACCAAGTTAGTTGTTTTAGGTCAATGTGGTCTTACTGGTTGGTTGCTTGATTGATCGCTTGTATTTGATATTTAAATAAAGAAATAAAGTACGAAATAGAAATTGACACGTAAGATTTGGTGACGCGGAAAACCCAATGTGGGAACAACCGCGGGAGGAACGGTACCCTGCCAAATATTGCACTAGCCTTGAATGAGAAGACAAATACAATTGAGACGGAATGTAAATCTAGCTAGCACAATGTGTTGTATGTGAGATCTTGAATGTCCTTCTTTGATGGCTTCCTTGACTATTTATAGGGTAAGAACCCTAGGTGTATCCTACCATGTTTATGGAAAGGAATATAACTTCTATAATAACTCTTTCCTTAATCACGCTGTCTCCCTCCATTCTCCCTGATCTCCCTTACTTCTCCCTGGTTTCCCCTCGAGCACGGATGCTTCCTCACGATGGGCCTTACCTTCCCTTGCACGCTTCCTGGCCCATCTGACCTTCCTTCACCTATAGACTCCCCTTCTATTGTTCCCTCCTTCATGGCCCATTTTGTTAATTGACTATCAAGTGGGCTTACCCCATTAGGTCATTTATGTAAATTTTGACCCAAACAACAACCTACTCGGCCGAGTTCCCGCTATTCAGCCGAGTAGACTAAGATCAGAAAAATTGCGGTATTACAATAATTACAACCTAAATTTCGACATAAGACACAAGAAATTAAGAAAACACTTTGGATAAATTTAAACAAGAAATCCCACAGAATATCACAGAAATTCCTAGCTGAAATTCAACACACACAAATGAACTAATTCACAGCTCAAGCACATAATTAACTCAAGTTATGCCACACACTTTGATCAACATCCACAGTTAGACACGGGATGTTATCAGGCCTGACTCTCAACTACAGACTAAGGACAAGTTGAAGAGGTTTGGGAATGAGAGTAAACTCAGGTTTTCATTAATAAAAAAAAAATTGTCTTTTACCGATGAAGGCAATGGTCCTTATATAGGACAGCCTTGATTACAGTTTAGTACAATTTGATCCAAGGGCTACAAGTCCATCTAGGAAACACACAATATAAGATAATATTTTACAATGAGACCAACTAAGGTAAAAGCAAAAAGTAAGAGGTAAAACAATAGAGATAACGCAGCATGTGATAGTCTCCTTGGCTTGTTCTAGTGCAGGCCTTTTGGCTTGTTGTTCTCAGAGGTTTAAAGGCTCCTAATTGCTATTGTTGTCTAGAAAAACATGACACGTGATCCCTGTAAATGTTCCAACTGCCTCGAGCTCTCAACTAGGACATTGCTTGATCAAATAAGGAAATCTGCTTTTCCTAATAGTGGCATTTCTCCTACCCTTTGTTTTATTATCTTGCTGCTAATATGAACTTAACTTGGCTTGTTTTAACCCTGGATTTTAAGGACTTGCTGCTTAATTGAGGACTCTATCAGCTTGCCAGGTTGGACACCTGGCAAGCTGATAACTTAACCTTGTGAACGTCCTAGGGACCTGTGCTTGACCTGATTCAAGTTGAGGTTGGCTTGGACCTCAATCAGGTTCAGGATCAGTGGCACCCTGGTGATCGGCTCCTGATGTAGATACTAAGGTGCATAGTCAACAAGTCCTTAAAAGATTGGGATTTAAAGCTGCCTCAAGCTGAATTTGGATTCAACGGAACTTCATCATCTACAACTGGTCACAGTCCATTTGAATGGTCTATGGGGTCAATCCTCTTATGCCCTTAGATCTTTCAAGTGTCCCTAAAAAAGTGTTGAACTATGATGCTAAGAAAAGAGGCCAAAAAATGTCACTACTTTAAGCATATTTGTCCCGTCTTTTACTTTAGATGAATATATTCCTCTATAGTGAGACTAATTGTTATCAATACTATATATTAAATCCAGAAACCAAGGGATTTCAATGTAATTAAATAAATCTATACAAATTAATTTTACTATATAGTTTTTAATCATAGCACTGTGTGATGGACCCGAACAAGGAACTTCAATGTAAATATTACGAATATATAGTTTTGGTTGAAGTATAAATTTAGAGAACATTATAATATGGTGATTTTTCTTAAAATAACATGCCCTTATGGTATTAATTAGTATAAAGATGTTAATTATTTAACATACACAAATATAATATTAATATATATATTTTGGAAACTATTAAAAGGGAAATAAATTAATCTAGATTTCCAAAAAAATATAATATTCCATAATCATCAGATTTGTAATTTAATTAGTAAATAATAATGATTGCTCTTAAATAATATTCTAATCTAATATTTCAAATTTATCTAAATATATAACTCTAATACAATTAAATAATCAACTACTATGATATGATAGTAACCACCATGTGAGTAGTAGAAGCAACAATAATAGCAACCGGAGTAGTGAAAGTCGTACTAGCAGTAATGGGAGTAGTGAAATTAACAATAATAAATGCGGGAGTAGTGAAAGAAAAAATTATGACGGCGGGAGACATGAAAGTAATAGTACTATAGTAGTCACAAAACATTTAATGAAAGTAACAGTACGAACAACGGTAAAAGTATGAAAAATTAACTAACAATTCGATTTTAAGAAAATATTAATTTATTTAAATATATAAGTTTGACAAAATTATCTGGTTAACCGTAAAAATAACAGGGGTAGTTAAACAAACAACAGTAACCGAAGAAGTAGTGAACATAATAGTATTAACATGGAATGTAGTAAAAGTAATAATATTAACAGCGGGAGTGGTGAACGTTTCACATAATTTGTTGATTAATTTTACATTTCATCATAATTTCAAGATATAAATTGTAAATGTATGTGTTAACCAAATTTAGCGAAACATATTTCATAGAAAATAAAATTTAAACAGTAAATAAAGGTAGCATGGGCGTAGCCGGACACCAAACCTAGTATTAATGAAAAACTAGAGAAGTGTCGTGATTTTCACGGGAAATTAAACTAGTTGATAATTGAAAGGTGCTAATTTTTGTGTTATCAACTCAATTGGTAGTACTTGCAAATTCAGCGAGAAATTTTAAGCATTATCAAGGATATGAAATTAGAGTTTTATTCATTTGAGTAAGTGATAATTCAACATTACTTCCGTAAGACCGTGAGGCAAACAAAGTCACTAACTTTATGACTTTATTGAACATTCTTATCCAACTTTTTTTTAGATGATTTGAAAGTTGGTTTTAACAAAATAGGGTAGTCTTTTGAAATGATTTGAAAGTCGTTGATTTTAGTCAAATAGAGTCGCCAATTATGCAAATGTGAGTCGACCGCCAAACTCAAAAATTTCCGCGCTTTCCCCAAAATTTTCAGGTTTCCCTCCTTAATTTTCAACTTTCAAAATATTTCGGACAATTTCTAAATCAAAATCACGCCTCTTTTCACCTCATTTTTCAATCTTCATCTAATTCTCTCTCACAAATCTTCAGCAAAATTCAAGCTCATGGATTTTCACCTCTCCTAATTTTAATCCAATCCCACAATTTCCAGGTACTTAGCTCTAATTACTTTCTAATTACCCATCTTCTATTTTCCCCAAATTTTGTGTCTTTTCAATTTTTGTTGAATTAAATCATGGTTAGAGAGCAAAAGGTAGAGACATTTTACGCGAAATTACGCGATTCGGCGTTACGGGTAACTGATGATACCTCCATAGCTCCATCCCCTTTGTTAATTTTTCCTTCCACTTCAGATGTGGATTCATTATGTGCTCTTAAGATTATATTTCATGTACTCGAGTCGGATTCGATACAATATGCGTGTTATCCCGTATCGTCGTTTAATGAGATACATAAGTATATGGAAGATAGTTTGAGTATTTCCGTTGATACCCCTTTAACTATGTTGTTGATTAATTGGGGGTGTCATAGGGATTTGAGGAGGTTGTTGGATTTATCGCCTTCGATTAGGGTTTTCGTCGTTGATAGTCATAGACCGATACATTTGCATAATTTGAGTCAGGAGAATGAGGAGGTGGTTGTGCTTTATACTAAGGATGATGAGGAACAGGCTGATTTGACTTATGATTTTGATTTCGATGTTGGGCAGTTGGCGAATGTGAGTGATTTGAATAGTGATGATGAGGAGGAGGAGGTGGAGGGTGAGGAGAGTGATGAGGAAAGCGAGAATGAGAGCGAGAGTGAGGATGATGAGGATGGTGGTAATGGTGGGTTGAATAGGAAGAAACGGAGGGTTTCGGATGAGGGTGGTGAGGGTGACCCGGTTAAGCTTTTTAGAAAGTTGAAAAGGAAATATTACCAAATGGGTACTTTCCATGGTAAGCCATCGGGTGTTTTGATGTATGATTTGTCACATTCGTTGAGGAAGAACTCGAATGAACAATTATGGTTGGCTTGTGTGTCGTTGACTGACCAATTTGTTCATGAGAGGTTGAGTATTGAGCGGTACCAAGCTGGGGTTATGGAGCTTGAGCAACATATTAATAGTCTTGGAAATTTGGAGGCTGTTACCTCAGTGACTCTTAAGGATGGGACAAAGATTAGGGCACCCGATTCTTCTAGGATTGTGTATGAGGATGAGCCTAGGTTAATGTTGCTAAGGGAGTGGAATTTGTTCGATTCTATGTTGTGTTCTTCTTATATCGCCACTAAGTTGAAGACTTGGAGTGATAATGGGATGAAGAAGCTTAAGCTTCTCTTGGCTCGGATGGGGTTTGCGCTTATTGACTGTCAACAGAAGTTTCAGTACATGAGTATTGAAGTTAAGAGGAAAATGAAGGATGAATTTGATAGGTTTTTGCCGGAATATGGGCTAAGCGATTTCTATTACAGAAGTTTTGTACGGCTTCATGGGTATAGCTCGAAAGTTTCTGCTGCTGATGTGGTTTTTGGGGTCACAGCTCTTTTGGAATCATTTGTTAAATTTGATGGTCCCGGTGCTTCAAAGCAATTCGGGGTAGCTTATGATGCATTGTCCTTAAACAACTTGGATCAACTAAGGACCGGGATGCAAAATGCAATAAAGGTGCAACGTGCAATTCTAAGACAAGGAAGCACAGCTATAACCAAAAGGGGCTCAATTAGAAGCGGTAGGAAGTTCAGGTGGGTTAAATTAGAAGATTCAGCAGACACTAAGCTACTAGGATACCCACAAGCATTGACTAAGTTCTGCTTCTTCGTGATGGATGCGCTTAGAGAGAAAGGAGCTCAAATGAAGCCGCTGTTGTGTGCTTGTTTAGCACAAGAGCAGGATAAAGTGTTGATTGTTGGTGTGACAGCGAAGCCGAGACTTGGAGCAGAAAAAGGAAATGCATTTGGGATGGCTTTTAAGAATGCTGCTCAAGAAATTCAGGCCGAGTTCTTTCACGAACTCTTTGAATCTTCATGGATAATCTTGGATAAAGGTGCTGTCAATTCTTTCATGGTGAGGTTAACAGAAAGGCTATTAGCTTCCAAGTCTTGGACTTAGACCTCACAAAACTCACCCAGCACAAACCAGAAAAGAACGGATCAAAACTGATCTGAACTTGAATTGACGAGAACCTGTAAGACACGACCACAGCTTTAATCGAATGACTCCTCTGTCAGGTCTACTATTTGATTTACTGTACTTCGATTACCAAATGTATTCTAGAGCTGCAGTAAACATTCATTGACATCGCTCATAAACTCAAGGACATGTCTTTTTATCTGCCAATACCGGCTAGTTTAAATTCTGTAACTGTACTCTGTAAAGTGGCTCAGGGTGTAAGCTTCACTGTTTGTGTCAATTGTGTGTTCAGCAAACCTCAGTATTTACTGTTTTTTGTTTTCAATTCTATGTTAGTACGCCACATTGTTGTTAAACATTGTCGAATGTCAGTACTTGAGATCAAATGTTGTTGTGCTTGGTACCAAATTTTTATTACATGTAGCCATGTACTGGCATTGATAGTTTGGTTCGACAACTGAAGATAAATTAAGACGGCATGAAAGAAAAACATGTTAAATGAATGCAGGTTTCATTCATCTTCCTGCCAGTGCCAGTACAGCAAAACAGATATAATCAATTTTCTGTGATTCATTTATACTTTGCAATTTCATTTTTAGGTCGATTCTTTAATATATCTCGTTACCTTTTAAATTCAATTGGAGTACTATATTATCCTTCTTACATTCACCGGTTCAATACCTTTTACATTTTGAATCATCTACTCTTTCGAACTCATTTTTTTCACTGTTTCGGTAAAATCATGTCATTATTCAATCAAAAGATGGCAATGAATCTGAGCAAGTATAGCCATAATTTCCAGATAAGAATTATAAAAATATTTCAAACAAAAGGTCCACATAATACATTACAAAAAGGAATTCTGAAGTTTCTCTATAAAAATAGCTACAGTATCTTGCATCAACCTTTAATAATATGAGTCGTGTAGATTTTCAAGCAAACAATAATGTGTGAATGCCAAAGAATAAACTGAAATTAAAACAAAATTACAATCATTTTCACAAAATACAAATGACCCGAGTGGTCGAAAAGTAGAAAAAAAACATTCTGGTTTAACATCTGGTTTCCTGCTCTCGAATGCACAGATAGTTCTTTTGTAGGCCATAGATCACACATAGTATGGCTTTCATAATATGGAGCAGCAACTCTGAAAAATAAACAAAAGAAAAATAGATAAACGCGATTACTGATCAGAACATTAGGCAAACAATAAAACAAAAAAGTTCACTCAGTATCACAGTAACTCGGCTGTGATTGAGTATTTGAGTGTCGTCACTGCCTGGATTTACCATGTATATCATAGCATACAAAATACAATACATACCGCTTGTTTCGGGTTATTGTACTGAGGTGGCTGTTGGTAGGATGGAGGAGCATTACTGTGGAGCGGTGTTTTCCTCTCTTCTCTAGCCCTAGCAAAGGCAACAGTGTAGCCTTCAGCTTGTGAAGGGTCAGTATTCCAAACACCATACTGTGGAATGGTTGCCTGAAAAGAAAAAAATCAAATGGAGTTGTTACGATAAGGTACACAATTACCATAATCGCGAATATTTGTTTTGAATTTGATCGTGCAGTCAATTATAGTACCATTAATGTTGACAGTGGCAGAGCCAAGGTTTTACATTTCAAGGGCCGAAAACATAGATTGAAATTTTGAGGAACTATCAACTTAATAGGATTAAAATCAAGTTTTGATTTCCTTGATTGAAATTTCCGCATAGGAAAAAGAGTACTTACGCCTTGATTTCCTCGTCCACCACTAGTTCGAGTCTGAGGAGTCACTTTAGGATGGACTGGTGTTTTAGGCCCAGAATTTTGTTTTCCAAGACTTTCAGAAGATGTCGATCCCCGGCCAGAATTTCTTGAAACATCTTCCTTAGGCTCGACCCTCGTTTTTGTTGCAGGTGGGTCCCGTTCTCGACCTTTGTCACTCACATCGCGGTTTATCACAGGTTCAACACCACCCTCGTTTTTAGTTTTCCGGGCAGTATCAAAGTAAGCGGTGTACTGTGCGCCTTCTCCCCCATTCCAAGCACCAAACTGAGGCACCTTAGCCCGACCCACCTGAGGTTTGGGACCTGGACGAGCCTGAGCCTGAGCCTGAGCCTGAGGCTTGTTCTCAGCCACTGAGGGCCCACCTTGATTAGTTCTCCTTTGTCCATCAGCTCGGGTTTGAGATGGACCATTCTGAGTCTGAGCCGGGGTGTTCTCAGCCACTGAGGACCCAGCATGCTTAGTTTTCCTTTGTTCATCAGCTCTGGTTTGAGATGTACCATCCTGAGCCTGAGCCTGGGCCGAGCCTCCAAACAAATCAGGGTTTTCTTCAGGGTCATTTGGATTTATTTTCATCCCGTTGTGCTTCGTTTTACGTGCAGTGTCGAAGTAAACTGTGAAGTTTTCATTTCCTCCTTCCCATGCACCAAACTTAGGGACTTTGGACTGCAGGCATTACAAACCCAAAATTATCATCAATAATAATTGAATTACAGCATAATTGCAGATCATACGAACCAGTAACGCAATGACCATTATTTAACAGCCCATATAACACAATGACCATTGTTTATTCAACCAAGGAGGGGAGTATCCTTAATATTACGTTCTAACTGAGTCGAGCTGCGTTAGTTCTTATGGGACCGGAAGGAAATCAAGGAAGCACTACTAACTTGGTTAATCAAGTGGATCGACACACACAGCAACGACACCATTACATAGTCTGTCAAAAGTTATTGCCTAAATACCTTCAGCGGGTTAAAGGGATCAAATGTTCACATGACCCTCAAATGCAAAGAAACCGATTTTAAATGATCCATCTCAAAACTGCATTAGTCGATTACTACTCCCTTTGTCTCAATCATTTGGTTGCCTTTTATATTCTTTTGTGAGGAGTATTTTAATCAAAGCCAAACAAATGATTGGGACGAAGGGAGTATAAACTATAAAGGGCATAGACAATTTAGTGAGCAATCTTATGAAATTCTCAAATGGATTATAATTCACTAATAAGATTCACATACAAGCTTGTTCAAACTTCAAAGCTTCCTCCCAAAATGAAACTTTTACAGAGCTATCTTAAGATATAAAATCATTGAGCGAGCTGAGCTTCAACCATCATCTTAAACTCTTAAACGCGATGTTCATCCTCTAATATGCTATCAGTACTATCAGAGTGCGGAATCATCCCAACCAAAAGTTTAAGTAGACGGTTAAATCCTGATCAATGATTTTATACCTCATTGAGGGCATGACATAATGAAATGATCACAAACTAATTGATTAAAAGTGTGATGATGGGTCAAAGAACCAAGAAGATTAACAATCATAATGTTCAACCATGATGTAAATGATCAATAATACAGATAGTTGACTTCCTTAACAACAAATCATAAACAATCAACATAGCAATATTCAATATAATGGATAAATAAAAAACTATAATAATAATAATAATAATAAAAACTCTTGATCCTTTATTATCAAACAAAAAGCAACTTTGATAATTCCAATAAATGATGTACAAAAAACCCACAAAAAAAACATATACAAAAAAAATGAAATTTTTTGAGAAACTTACAGCCATAAGAAGAGCAAGTTATATTTTTCGAAAAACCCGAAAAATGGAGGAAAGAAAACTTAAGATAATTAATAATGAAATTAGAGAAAACTAAGCATATGGGGTTTAAGAAGGAGAAGAAGAGCCAAAATTATTAAGTAACATGTATAGGGACAAAGAAGGAGGAGGGGGTTGCAAATGGGGTGTTAAGTTGATATATAAAATGAAATTTAAAATAAAATAATAAAAATTATTAGCTACTATGCAAAGCATTGACTTGGTTTATAATTAGCCAAGCTGTGTTGTTGTACACATTTGACAATTCTTCTCTAACATTTTCTCTTTCCATGGAATTCAGTTACACTCTTCTCTTGTTCTTGCTTTGACTATGACTCTTTCTTCTGTCTGTCTTACAGCGCTTCTTTTCCAACATTTATCATTTGATTTTGCACAAATTCTTGTTTCAGACCGACACTTTTGGTTTTATTTGTCAGACGGATAAAATGTTGCCATTTTTTAAGAAAATGTAACCAATTAATTCACAAAATGTTATGACTAGAGGTGTCATTTTTTACCCTAAAAATGATGTGAACAATAATGGTAACATGTTATCAAAAAATAACATTTTATTGTAAAATGATGACATGTTACCCGTCTTATTTCAAACTAAAAGCAATGGTCTTAAGAAAAATGGACGGTTGATTTTGATATTCCCTTAGCCGAGTCACGGTTTTCTCGGATCAAAGAGTCTTGCTTGTGACGGTCTCTTCAAATAGACCTCTCACAAGTCACAACCCCTCCCCACTTGCCCCTTTGTCTCACGTCTCTTCAAAGTGACATTTGATATCCGCTTTGCTAATGATAATGTTCCGAGTTTAAGGTCGATCCGTTTTATATTTTGCTTCAGGATCCGTACTGCGCTGCACCTAACGGCAGTACTATTAAAATGAAACCATTTGTAGGGTCAAATTCAGGTCTAGTTGACAAAATACGCTTTAGCGAAAAAACTAAAATGCAAAACGCCGTCTGTGGGAATCGAACCCACGACCACGTGGTTAAAAGCCACGCGCTCTACCAGCTGAGCTAAGACGGCTACTGTTCTTTATTTCTCTCATACCTTATTTATAGTAGTAGTCTAAATAATAGTAGCAGAAGTTCAACATACAGTTCTCGAGGGAAAGAAGACATCAACAATAATGAGTAAAACTACATGATGCTGCAAAACTCGAATACTCAATGATCAGGAAGCCACTCCACGGGTCCGTATATTAGCAATTATTAAACTCGCGTTTTAATTTTTCTAAACGTCAAACGGAATGAAACTAAGCAAGAGACGCAACTTGAATATTGATATTGTGAAAGTAAAGTATTTGTGTTTTAATTTTTGCTCACATATGGTTGCAATGTTGCATGAACTCGGAGTCAATACAAACTTCTCCAATTGTATTGAATGATTACTGCAGAAGGTAGCAGCTAAAATCAGGCCTGAACAAGTCAGTGCGTCGCGATTTAAAAGCTGCTGAAATTGATTCGTTCTCAAAATAGTTAGCCACCCATGAATAGTACTGTGAAATTTTGTATAACTACATAAAAAGCTTTCGTAGCTTTACCATATTAGGATTTTAACACCGCCTCAATCATCACTGTTATACATAACTAATTTAACTTTAACAATGTTACACATTTGGAAAAATAAAATTATAGAAATCCAGAACTTCATATCGTTCCAATCATGATCATCAAATCGGCCATTGCACCCAATCTCAATGGTTTCATCCTAAATACAATCTTACCAACCTTCATCTTTCAGAGGGCATGGACCTTAATCTTGAGAACTTCAGATTTCATATGTTCTTTATTGCCTGTAATTAAAACCGTTTTCACCTGATCACAAAGGACGCAATGTTCAACCACAAAAATTGGTCCTTCACAAAAACAACCTTACAATTCAAAAATTATACTATAAATATATAATTTGGAGCTGTACAAAAACAAAAACAACATGTTGGTCAAAATATCTATCACATGAGGGCTTGCAGAAGAAGACGCTCGGAATTTAACTCAAAACAAAAAGTAGGATTGGAAGTGATTACAGTGTCATAAATCCATCAAGTTTTAACATAAGACAACCTTTAAGATCAATCAAAACCTAGCTTTCTGCACCTCTTTTTCAACAAATATTGAAAATCCCTATTGCAACCGGTCATCCCCTTGAATTCAATGCTAGTATTATCTTCTTCCTTGGACCCTGAAAAAGTAAAAAATTAATTAGGACTTAAAAGTGCGGAAAACTATTAATGGGTAAATTAGTAAAAGGAGCAAGGAGATACAAAGCCGTGAACAAAGCAAAAAGCCATTTGAAGTTGGTAAGAAAAATCACTATGGGAAACAAAGATCAAAAAGAGGAAAAAAGATAAAGAAAGAGTGGAAGTGTGAAAGCCTCAGAAAATAAAATTAAGGAAATTTTACATGGAACGGAAACTTTACATGGAACCTCTATGTTTTTAGAGTTTATAAGTTGTGCCCCTCCTTTTGAAAAAAAAATAGTTTTGAGTGGCTAGAAGTCTAACTCTGTCACAAGCTCTGAAAGGAACGGTTTTTTTTTTTTTTTCTTTTTCAAATTGATCGTCTTTACGAGATCTTCAATTTCAAAAAAATAAAACAAAATAATATTTGTCACTTTCTAAACTCATGGTAACTGGTAAGTGTTATGGTAAGTCAAACTTTTGTAACCAAATAACGTTCACTGACCATATCTGTTGGCTGCAAAGTTCAGTAAGTGACGATTTTTTCCCAACTTGATCGTCTTTATGAGCTTCGGTTTGAAAAAAACTCGTAGCAAAGAGATATAACCAATCAAATTTTTTGTTCAAAAAGAGAGGTATAACTTAAGAAACGTGAAATCACAGGGATACCATGTAAGATTTTCCCAAAAAAACTATAATAACACAAGCTCTTAAATTCTATCCTTGCCTCCACTCAACTCTCACAAAGCCAAATGCTCAATTTCAAATAACCTCATGCCACTATCCAAATCATCTTTAGTCCCACCTCTACGTCTCACAATCTCTATTATCCCTCCTTCCAGCCTCCCAAGTCCAAAGAAGTCCTAAGTCCTAACCCTCCTACCCAGTGCATGAATTAGTTTTCTGCTTGAATTAGTTTTGAAACATTCCCTTCTATGGCAACCACAGTACTTCTCTGGTATCTCATCACACACATTTTCCAAGTCAATCAAAACCATGTAAAAATCCTTCTTCCTATCCTAATGCTCTATTAAAGTCACAGAAGATGAATTCCCTACACAGTCTCACAAGTCACAATATAAGTAATACAAAATATGCATTATTAGAAACATTGCTCTAGGAAGCCTCAGCAAAGAAATCTTTCTAAGAATCTAAATTTTGAGTGGTGAACCGAAGGTAAAAAAATCCTGTAATTTATCCAAATTTCTCCAAATTTCTGGGTATGCAAATACACTTATTTATGTTAGTAACAGCATACATGACAGAGAATTTCTAAAAAGGTAAACTTCATCTGAAAAACAAGCCACACAAATTGAAGACAAAGAAAGTGTTTTGAAGTTACGAAACTGATTGAATATGTAACACAAACAATCCTGGTGCCCTCAAGTAAAATGCACTAAACAATTCTAGTGGAAGGACATAGTTTCATATACGAGATCAATTTTTTATTGACCTGGGCACTAGAAACGCTATTCGCACTGTAATAGGTTGAAAGCAACTAGATTAGATAGCAAAGTCCAGCAACTGGCCCACTACAGCTAAATAAAAGATGTTAAACACCATACCATTGGGATTCCCATTGCTTTAAGGTCCTCATCAGTCATGTGTTCGAGTGCTGTCATATCAACCTGGAGAAACATACCCCTATTAAATAGAAGCTTCCAAAATCAAAAACACGGGTTCTACTAGTCACATGTAGGATATTTACCTCCTCCGCCTGAAATGTTATTTGATACTTTTCAAGTCCCAAGGACTGAAGAAATCCATCAACTGAAGCATCAGCCTACAGTAACCGAACGAAAAGTAAATAATTTAAATACAAGAATGAACTGAAAAGCAGCAACACCAGAGCAACACATATCTACGCCGTCTCAAGTAGCAACAACTTTTGAAACCTCATGATTATTACCTCAAAAATACTAGAACTAAATTGAAATGCTGTTGCAACTATTTCTCTAAGCAACTTGCATACAACTAAAACTTAAAACTGATGAAACACATTCACAAATTGTTGTAATTCATGAACAAAATGAAGGTCATAAAATCACATGTCTACCTTTTGCAGAGGCTTCTTATTTACAGGAGCACTGGAAACCTTCTTCACATCTGCAACAGGGGATTCAGCAACGACATTTCTTCTGGTAGGTTTCGGAGCGTCAAGTGTAGGTTTAGGCTTTGGTACATCCTTCTTAACTTGCTGCAAGTGCATTGAGCCAGACAACAAATCACGCAGATCCCGCACACCTCCACCTCGAGTATCTTGCTGATTGTTCTTCCTTTGAAGCTTCAACCGAAGATCTCCTCCACCGAGCTTGCGCTCTTCAAGGGCAATCGACAGTGTCAAACCCAATGTTGTCTATAAAACAAAGAAAGCAGAAAACTTAGAATATGTAAATGTCAGCTGATCCATACGTATGTGTGGTCGATTGTCATCAAAGAGATCATGCTCCCATTTGTCATCTTGTCTCTGCCTGCATGCATACATCCCATGTCAGAGGGGTAAAAACGATATTACCAAGGAACACATCAAGAAAATAACCTCATTCAGACATTTACCATGTAAAATAAAGCAATAATCAAATAGGTGCAAGCATAATACATATACAAAACTAGAAGGCATGGTTCAAACAAGAGTCTGATACACAAGCCATAAAGAAAGCACATCAACCATTTAAGAAGTCTTATTGCAAATCATTTCATTATGCCCAATTCAGATAAGCAAGTATCATCTGATCATCAGCCTCCTTGTAGCTATAACATCCTCATCTACCCATCACTACACACGCCTCAACATAATTAAATGGGCAATATCCTACAATCCCAACTGCCTCACCGACTTCTCAATGCTTGGAAATACTATAAATATGGTGAAAGGTAGCCAAAGAAAATATAAGAAGTTTTGAACACTAAGACTACTGGCAAAGAGCTCTTGATACAACAACATTACCCTAGTGCTTCAATGGCTCCCGCAAATTGCGGGGTAAGGGGGGGTCGGATGTACGCAGCCTTACCCTTGTGTTAGCAACACAAAGAGGCTGTTTCCGAATGACCCAAGATGGAAATTGCGTTGAGAACTGCATCGAAGGACCGCTACTTCACAAAAGAAAGAAGCGCAGCCACTTTAGTGAGCCATTTTGATTTATTCCATTATAATCCATAACCAAAGAGTAATGAGTCTTTGGCAAAGAGCTCTTGATATGGTTATGAAATATCTCATCTCACCTTGTTCTAAGTTCCAACCAACAAACATGGGATCTAAAAGATGGAGCTAACTATCATCACGGAAGAGGAAGGGATGTATCATAAATTTTGGATGGACTTCATCAAGACCAAATTTAAAGGACAAATAAATATGGAGAGTGCTACGGAGATGCGCTGTTTTGTGACTTTTTGCGGATTTATGTGCGTTTGATTTGTGTAATACTTCCATTACAGTATTACAGTAAACTCGGGGGGTCTTTATCTGTCATTTGCATAGCATCTCTACAAAAGCAGCTACTGCTTACAAGGGGGTTTCAAAATCCTTGCCCCAAAGAAGCTGAAGGTTTGTAATGCTGTAACAAGTAGAACCATCTAAATATTCCTATGAGGCATAAAAAACAACAAAACCCTAATGTCAACATCAATCAATTCCAAGGGCAGCAAGATAGATTGATAGATGAGCAACCTGTTTTGAATATATCAGCCTGGCAAGAAACCCGAAAAATTACAAGCTAATCAACTTAGGTCTGCTTTTTCTTCCTAAGTCTAAAAGACAACTTACCATCCTCTCTACGCATCAAATAATAGGATCTGTTATCACAATATTGAACCTTTATTTAAAAAACATGACTGCTCAAATGATCACTAGTCAAAACAAACCAACTGCCCCAATTACTATGTTGGTGTTCCACAACCAACTGTCCCAATCCATCCCAAATCTCAACCTCTATTATCCGCACTCGCAGAAAATGCACAAAGCGTACAGCGAACTCAGACGCACCAAGGTACTTAAACCGCATCTTCGTGTCCGTAAAGTAGTTAGTGTATCTCTTAGCACTAGTATCACACATTTGACCAAACACTATAAAAATAAATACACAATACATTCTCTACAACTAGCAATTTCAAAACATTGTGCAAATCAATCAATCAATCAATCAATGTAAAATAACAAATTATAATCCAACATAACAAACTGTAGCAAATCTCACCGCGAAAAGAGAAAATTAACTAAAAATGCAAGCTTAAAATCAATCCTTCGACCTAAATAAACAAAAAGAAAAAGAAAAATGAATTGAAAGTAGCAAAACCTTTTGCCAGTAACGCTACGACGGGTGAGAGAATTGCTAGAAGAGTTGCCATTAAGTCTATCTCTAATTGTCGATTTGGAATCGCCTTCAATCCGATCAGCGTACATCTTTATGACGAATAATTGAAGGTAGAAGAGTTCGATTGGTGTTTGAGAGAGGTTTACAGAAACCCTAACCCTAGATTTTGGGGAAAACTTTGATTTAGTACGTAGTGGAGAAAAGAAAGGAGGGAGGGACAAAAGAGGGATTTAAACAAATGCGAACTGAGAAGTGTAGTTATTTCTTCCAAAGACGATTTAATTGGGGATGAATGACTAATTTTTTTTTTTTTTTTACCGCGCATCTAATCTCATTACAATACAAGAAAGAAAGATTTGAACTTAAGACCTATACCACAATATCTCCATCTTAACCACTATGCTAAGACATTTTCGGTGGAGCCAATGACTTGTGAGATACAACTAAGTTGCATAAGGAATTATTAAATTAATCACTTTGTTTGAAAATGAATAAACAAGTGGTATAGCGTTTAAGACGATTTCAATCAAAAATTAAAAACTCATGAGTTTTATGGTGGTATTAGTTGAGTGAAATTTTGTCATCGTCTTGCCTTCTAGGCAAAAGTAGACCTGGTCATCGTGGCGGTGAGTTTGGCTTGACTACCACACCAATTTTCGCTAGTCCGAGTAGCCCGCGTGCTAGCTCGGGACAACTCGCCTTTAGCCCAGGCCCATTAAAAAAGCAAAAAAAGAATCATTTGGCTTTGGTCACGGGCCATGCATAAGTGGACTTCGGGTCGGGTCAGGTCATTTCGGGTTCTGGTCATTTTCGAGTCAACTATTATCAAGTTATTTGTGGATAATAATCATTTTGCAACAATAAAAATTTGGGTCGAGTCAATTTGGATTCGGGCCAAGTTCGAGTCTTGAGTGCAAGTGTCGGGTTCGGGTCAGGTCATTTTGCCAGGTTTAGGCATAAGAGAGCCTAGCCCAGTCCACCCCTTCCTTATGGCCAGGGTCGAGCCACTCTATGGCTTGACCCAGTTTGATCTCCACCTCTTCTAGATAAAAGTGTGTTAATTCTTTAGAAGGATGTCTTTCAGATAGAAAAAAAGGTGAGGCTTGTCTTCTAAAACAAAAAACTTGTAAATAGCAAAAACAAGAACGACTTTATTACGGAGTAGAATTTGTCTTCTCATTGAAGATGTACATTATCCGTCACAAGCTGAAGATAAATACTGTTCCTCTCATAATATGCAAGTGGCAAATCAAGTGGAAATAAAATGGAGCACCTCAATTGCCCTTCCACTTGTGATATTGTGAGAGGGCCACTATCCGTCTTCAGCTCGTGACGGATAGTGTCCGTCTTCAATGAAACAAGCCGTTTATTTATACTCCACTCTAGTCATGTCTAAGCATCTAAGGGCTAAGACTAAGGCTCTGTTTTGCAAAACTACCTGAAAATGTAGCTGAAACCTGAAAAGCTAGCTGAAACCTAAAAAGGTAACTGATAAGGTAGCTGAAAATTAGGAGTTGATAAGGTAACTCATTATATAAAAATGTGTTTGGCAAACTAGCTGAAAAGGTAGCTGATTTTGGTAAAATGACGTAAAAGGATATGAAAATTATTTAATATTATAGAATAAAGGGATACAAAATGGAAAATAAGTCATTTCAGGTACCTGATTTCTCAAATACTACCTGAGGTAGCATTTCATTTCAGGTACCTTATTTGACAAAATAAGCTACTTGTCAAACACTTGGAAAAAAAATCAGGTAGCTGAAATTTTGGTCAAATAAGCTACTTTGGTCAAATAAGCTACCTGAAGTGTCGTGTCGAACGGAGCCTAAGGCTCTGTTTGGTAAAACTGACTGAAAAGATACCTGAAACCTGAAAAGCTAGCTGAAAACTGAAAACTGATAAGGTAGCTGATTAATTGTAAAATGTTTGGTAAAACTAACTGAAAAAGTAACTGATTTATTTTAAAATGACATAAAAGAACATTAATAATTATAATAAATTAATTTAAATAAAGGGTAATTATGTAAAGTAGAACATTTCAGCTACCTGAAACTTTAAAAAGCTACCTGGAGTAGCTTTTCATTTCAGGTACCTGAAAAGTCATTTTAGGTACCTGAAATTAGGGGTGTTCATTCGCGGTTCGGTTCACCGAACCTCCAATTTAATTCGGTTTGCACACGGTTCGGTTCGGCGAAACTCCGAACCTACACCGAACCGTTTCTAACGGTCATAAACGGTTCGGTTAACCACTTTAAAAGGTTATTAGCGGTTCAGTTACCGGTTAACCTATAAACGTTCTATATATACTTTTTTTCTCAGTTTTCGTCAATTTTTTTCTAATAGTTTGATTAAATTTTCATTATATATTATACCCAATAATAAAGTTGATTAGCTAAACTTTAACATTAATCAAAATTTAAAAAATTTTAAATTTGGATACACTAAGAAAATTAAACGAAAGAACAGTTTTCTATATAATATTTTATTTTTTTGCTTAATTTTTTGTGAAACGGTTCGGTTAACCGGTTTTCTAAAAATGCGAACCTTAACCGAACCTTTTCCATAATAAAGTTAACGGTTCGGTTCATAGAACCGCCTTGTCGAAACGTTTCGGTTAACCGAACCTTAAAAATGCACGGTTTTTCGGTTTTTCGGTTCGGTTATTGCGGTTCGGTTTATTCTGAACACCCCTACCTGAAATGACTTTACCAAACAACAGTAGGTAAAACAACTACCTGAAATATAGTCAAATCAGGTTGCTTAGTCAAATCAGGTACCTGAAATGCTTTGCCAAACATAGCCTAAGACTATTCTCGTACCCAATATGAGTCTTGCAATAATAATAGTACTATCTTTAATAATGAGGAGTGTTTGTCTTTGATTCAGAAAAATTGGAAGTCTGTGTTTGTAGGTACTCCTCTGTTTCGGTTGGTAAGGAAATTAGCCTTTATCCAAAATATGTTGCGAAAATGGTCTATTGAGAAACGAAAGGCTTGGAGTAAGGAGTGAGATTGTTTTGATGAACGAATTGTGGAAGCTATGAATTACACTATTATTACTGGAAATTCTGATTTAGCAATCCAAGTTAACAATGAGGTCACGGAATTTGCTAGAGCTGCGGCTTTGTATTGGAAGCAGCGTGCGAAGATGAATTGGGCAGTTGAGGGGGATACTTGCACTAAGTTCTTTTTCAATTGGGTCAAGGGTCGCGCGGGTAGCAATTTTATTCTAGGTATCAAAGATTCGATGGGGAATTGGAGTTATGACCCAATTTGTATTGGGAATCTCTTTTTTCACGTACTTTTATGATATTTATAACCCGGACTCCGTTGATACTGCCGTGGCTTCGTCGTCTTCACTTGATTTTTCCAGGCTAGCTGATTTTGAAGTGCTCTTTCAACAGGTTATTAGGTCTAAAGTTAAGGAGGATGATTTAGATTTTTTGTCCAAGCCTTTTACTTCTAAAGATGTGAGACGTGCGGTTTTCCAACTCGGAGCTTTGAAATCTCCGGGTCCAGATGGCTTCCCTGCTTCGTTCATCCAGAAATTTTGGCATTTTGTGAAGCATGATGTTATTTCAGCGGTTTTGAATATTCTTAATAGTGGTGTGGCTCTTAAAGAGCTTAACAGGATTTTTATTGCACTTATTCCGAAATGTGATAGCCCTGAAAGGGTCGAGGATTTTAGACCTATTAGTCTTTGTAATGTTATCATGAAGGTGGTCACACGTTGCATTACTAATAGGATATCTAGATTCTAGAGTTATGAGTTATTTGGTTGAAGATTACCAAAATGCTTTTGTTGCTGGCAGACATATTGGGGATAGCGTTCTCCTTGCTCATGAAGTGATTAAGAATATTAATAAGCATTCTTCTGGGGCTTGTGGGAAATTTGCTTTTAAGGCGGATATGAGTAAGGCTTATGATCGTATTCGTTGGGATTTTCTCCAACGTACTCTTCTTTGTTTCGGGTTTCCTAATGGTTTGATTAATCTTATTATGAGTATTGTTACAACGGTTTCGTATGAAGTGTTGGTTAATGGTGCTCCTTTAAAGCAATTTCAGCCTAGGTGCGGATTACGTCAAGGAGACCCGCTATCGCCGTATCTGTTTATTCTATGTATGGAAATTCTGTCTCAAAATGTTCTAGCAGCTCAAGCTAATGGGTCTATCTATGGTGTTAAATTGTCGAGGAATGCTCCCCCTCTTTCACATTTATTATTCGCGGATGATTCAGTCTTCTTTCTTCTTGATAAGGAGGAGGCTTATGGTAAACTTAAAAAGATTTTGGATAATTTCTGTAGTGCGTCGGGTCAGCTTATGAATGAGTCTAAGTCCGGTATTCTGTTCAGTCCAAGCACCACGTTGCGTTCGGTTCAAGAGGGTCTGAGTGTCTTGCGCATATCGGACAATAAGGGTATTGGTCGATACTTGGGTATTGATACTGATTTTGGGTCGTCTAAAAAGGATATTTTTAATGCGCTCATTGAAAAGGTAAGACGGCGTATTTCGTCTTGGAATGCTATCTTTCTCTCACCTGCGGGTCGGTTGACTTTGATCTCTTCTGTTTTGTCTGCCTTATCGAATTATGTCCTATCGGTATTTAAGATACCGGTAAGTGTGGCTAATAAGATAAACTCCTTATTGTCATATTTTTGTGGGCTGGAACGAGATCGAGGCCTACTATTCATTGGTGTAGTAAGAATTTTATTAGTCTTCCTAGGTCGGAAAGTGGTCTCGTTATTCGGAACATTCAGTGTATGAATCAGGCTCTTCTGGGTAAATTAGCTTGGAAAATTCTGTTTGTGAAAGACTCTTTGGTTAGTCGTGTTTTCTATGAAAAGCTCATTTGCATCAAAGATCTAGTGATGCCTGGGTCTTTGAAATCTTGTTCTTACCAGTCTTGGGGTTGCAAGAGTTTATCTCATGGTATGGAGTTGATTTTGTCACATTTGGGTTGGAAACCTGATGTCCATTCAACTCTTAATGTTTGGAATACTGGCTGGGTTGGTGGATATGTTCCGCCTCAAATTACTAGCTTGGGATTTCCTCCGCCAGGTTCTATGGTGAATTTCACAGTTAAAGATCTTCTGACTCCTTCGTTGTGTTGGAATCATGGTCTTATATTTGAATTGTTTGAGCCTGAGTGGGCTCGTCGGATCTGTGCCATGCCGATTTGTGAAACTGTTGTTGATGATTGTATTTTCTGGAAGCTTACATCTTCGGGGATCTACTCGGTCAAAAGTGGGTACGCGGTTTGCCTTGCTTCTTATCTTTGTGCTCATAGTTCGTTAAAAGATGGTAGTAGAATCGATCATTCTATAAAGGCTTTTTGTAAAAAACGACTATGGCACTTACCAGGTCTGCCAGTTTGGAAGATTCTTGTTTGGCGAATTTTGACTGATTCACTTTCAGTGGGAGCTGAATTTGTTAAACGGAATCTTACCATAGGGTCGTTGTGTCCTTGGTGTGGGGGAGGATGGTTTGGTGGAGACCTTGGAGCATCTCTTTCGGGATTGTTTTCTGGTGAAGCGTCTTTGGGCGTGTTCCTCGATTGGTATTTCTACTGAGTTTGCATCGTCCGTTCGGTTGCGTGATTGGATTATAAATTGGATTAATTATTTCTTCACTAAGGATGATTCATCTAATATTATTATCCGTTTTCTTTCCGTCCTATGGAGCTTATGGCGCGTTCAGAATGAAATTATTTTCTCAGGAAAGTCGTTTTCGCCTGATCACTTCTTTACGTTTCATACTAACACTACTAAAATGGCCATGGAAGCGGAGTCACGACTTTCTTCTAAAGCCTCTGTTTTGGGGGCATGACCGTCATGATCCGTTGGACTCTTTGAGGAGTGATATTCGTAATCATTTTCCGTTCTATTTGCTGGGAGACAAAGGAACTTGTGCTCCTTTCCGTGTCAAAGTTGATGCGAGTTGGGTTGGTTCTTTTCACGCTTCTGCAGGTTGGATTGTCTATGCGCCTAATGGGGTATGTTATGGAACTTTTGCTAAAAGGTTTAATGCTGAATCTGCTTTACAAGCTGAAGCGTTTGGCATTAGGGAAGTTTTGCGTTGGGCTGTCGGAAGTAACATTCTTCATTTGGATTTGTCCTCTGATTGTCTTCCATTCCTTCTTCAACTTGCTAGTGTGGAGACGCCGCATCATTTGGTCAGGGGGCTCTTGCATGATATTGAGCCCGATCTTTTATTGTTTCATTGTGTTTGCTTTAATTTTTTACCACGTCGTCTTAATAAGGTTGCCCATAACCTAGCTGCCAAAAAAAAAAAAAAAAAAAAAAAAAAAAAAAAAAAAAAAAAAAAAAAAAAGATTCCATTCAGACGATCCACTTTTATATTCACAAAACCATATTCATTCGACTCAAAAAGAGTCTTGAGATCCACGAACATGTTAAGACTTTTGAATAAAGAATGACACATTATAACAAGTCCTACCAAAATTTTTGAGCAAAAGTCTGAACTTGAAACTTGCAAAGTTGCAATAATGTTGGTCTACAAAAATACGGAGTAATCGGTTTGCGTGCTGGGTTATAGATTACAGAAATTTTAATTGTAAAAAAGTTGGACTCCCGAAAAAAATGAAATCATCACCACCCTCCGTCCAGGATCATGGGTGAGAGCTCTAGTTGCAACTTGCAAGCACAATGTGAAACTTCTTGTTCAACATTATCTAGTTTCAAGCACAATGTGCCTCCATTGCAACAGCCGCTCAGAATAAATGCGCGAGATGCTCCAAACAAACAGCAAAAGAGTAAGGGACTAATGGATCATCTTCCTGACATATAGCCGTGTAAGAGCAAAATTATGTCTTCTGATAAATCCAAAGGACATTGAGCTCCGACGAAGTAATGGCTAGCATAATTACATCAACCATTCTTGCACCCAAGTTCATAGGCCTTAACGAGTGGCAAAGGAGGGCCAATATAATGATGATGGCATGATGCAGTACAAACTATTTCACTCCACTGTTTCAGTTATACTTTACAGCTACCGCTTGAAAATGCGACAGAGCACAAGATGAGAAGATACAACAAGTACATTCAAAGTGAGGGTTAGCCAAAAGCGATTTAAATTAGAAACCTTCCCTATTCTATTTTATCTACTAAGAAAGCACAAAAAATTACAGTAAAAGGGAAAAAAAAACACTTTCTTCCAAAAAGGCTAAGAGAAGTGTTAAACAAAAGAGCAAAGATAAAGGAAGTGGTTAACTAGTAACCATGGGTGAACCCTAGCTATGTGAAGTAATACTGATAAACTATAGCCGATAAAGCAATAACTGAAACCTTGAAAATTAGCTTAGCCCTGCTTGATGATGAAGAGGTCGAGGGGCTTTCATCCTCCTCCACTGGATTTCCGCGTAATCTCGAAAGCAACTTTCGCAAAAGCAGATGAATCCTACTGCCCTTCAATTTGGCTGAAATCACAATCAGTGAAAACAAAGGAGATTGTGTTAGTAGTAGTAGTACAAGAAAAGCAAGTGGAGTAAAACTCTGAGAACATGAATCATCGACAGAAAATCTCAATGAATGTCACCCGGAGAAATTGTTCATGCAAAAAAACGCAATCTACTTCATCTTCCAACTTGTATAATGGCATCGTATGGGGCTGAGTTTATACTTTACTAAAACTCAATGACAGCCATGGTATTAAATTTGGCTTGCGAGACCATATTGTGACTGAGTTATAAAGGTTTCAAAATTTACCATGGTCGCATTTTGGGACTGTACTGCCCTCATAAAAGACAGAAAGGGCCGAGATCAAGTCGCGACAACCGAATCCAAGAAAAAATCTGAAACCGAGACTTGATATCATGGTCATAGGCTCGTAGCTACCTAGGGAGTTACTAAAGTGACATGGAATTTTGATGGGCAAAAAGCACAAAGAATTCACAGAAAGTTAATCCTTCACAAAATAAAGTCAATCCTACCACTCCCTATCAAATCATCAGAAGAATCACACGTAAAATGTTCAACATTGTAGATTCAAACGAAGATTTTTTAAGTTCCCTTTTCATAGTTCCCTTGATATCTAATGTAATACTCCGTATCATTTTATGAGCAACATAAAATGTAAATGTATGTCGTAAATTATCTGTCAGCTTGCTAGATAAAATTGGACTTCAACACTGCATAATTATTGTGCCCTACAAGCTAAAAAAGAATGCCCACTGACAAATTGGCGACACTTGCATCAAAGTCCATTAGTTGTGTATTAAAGGATATGCACTAACATTATTTTTTGGCATACCATTCACTCTAGTACCTCTATGACGGCCAAAAACGTTTGGCCCAAACTGAAAGGACCAAGGAAAACCTAACACCCAGTAAGTAAAATGTTATTCCGTATCTTCCAGGACTCGAAAACAAGAAATGCCTAACAGGCAGTATATTACCTTTTTGTTTCAACAATCTTTCTTCCTCAGCAGCACGATGTCTCAGTACATTCAGCACCGATCCAAAATATAGAGCAAATACTGTACATGTTATTGTTAGGACATTGTAGGGCATGCTGAAATCAGGGGTAGTTAATGGCACGAGCAGTACTTCCGTATAAGCAACTGCTGGAATTAATGTCTGAAATCAAACGAAACCATTAAATAGTGGAAAAAGATACTATATTTCATTAAATGAAAATGTGAAGTGAAAGAAGAGTTGGAAAAGAAAGAAGATGGTAGCAAAATGACTAACCCGCATTTTTGACAATAAAGGAGGCAACTCCGAATCAGCAGCAACACTTAAACTCGAATGGAAATTAGGAAAGCTGATTACAGCTGAAGGAATGTCGAATCCTTGATTAGCATCTGGTGGATATTCATCTATGTGAAGAAATCCCTGAAATCAAATAATAACATTTTGAATACTCGGAAATCAAATCCACGGCATAAAATCAGAAGATTAGATAACATGCTACATCTAGGGCTGACAGACAAACGACAGTTGCTGACATGCTATTCAGTGCTTTAGCTTCTGGCTCACTGAACTCCTTATAGAAAATCTAAAATTGCTTGATATCAACAAACAGAGATTACGGTTTCTGTGACTGAAAATTTTCCTGTCCCTTAGTAAGATTAGTCATTAGTGTAAGGTTATCCAACGGCTTGATAGCTGAGAACGACAAAAGTATGTATTTGAAAGATATGTCATATGTTCACTATGAAGCAATGTCCAGACACAAAAAACTATAGTGGTTGAAGTACCTTTCAAACAAGGAAAAAAAAACTAGAACTTGCCAAAATTTATAGAGATAATTATGCAGTTCATATGAATGGGCAATACATATATCTGACTGATTTCAGGCCAACATATGCAGACAAGGCCACTAGGAGAGAGGAAGGAGAGATGAAAACACTTTCCTAAAGAAGTGGAACTTGTGCCCTCAACAAGTTCGCCACTAGGGCAAGCATTGTTTTGCTTTTGTAAGTGCTATCATCTTTTGAAAAGACTTCTTAGAAAAACAGAGCACCTTTGAATCTGAGATGAATGGGGGGAAGAAGAACAAATATCACCTATAAATATCTTGCCGTACTTTTCCTAACCAATTAGAGTATTAGACGAAGCCAACATATATTCCAGATATTTCCAATCATAAACATATTAGAATAGTTACGTGCTTTAAAGTTCAAAGGCTGTAGCTCCTCTATCGAGCAAAGCACACAACACAAAATGTTCAAGATCTTAGTACTCCATATTTTTTTTGAATCACTCAGATTCTTTTCTGAAAAGTGAGAAGTCACCGACCTTTGTCTAAAAGCAACCTTTGCTCATATGAAAATATATTGTTTTTCATCCGCCAGAAAAGAAAACTCTTTGCACAGAAAGCATAACTCCAGCACAATGTTACTTGAAAAAAATGGCTATGTTCCTTACTTGCTCAAGATCAAGACTAGGGGCCCCTTAAAACAAACCCCATTTTTCGACAACATAAACAGTTTCTTAAACTGCAATCTTGCAATGAGGAAATTGACAAGTGGTTGTAGCTTAGCACTTGATAAGACGGGTTTTGTATATTATAAGATGGTTGATTAAGTGATTTTGGAGGAGCTAAATGTGTTATTTTATGCGGCATAGTGTGTGTTCAAGTTTAGCACTTGTTTCGTGCATATTATGTGTAATTGTACCGAGTTATCCAAGTATGGATGATCAAGGTAGGAACCGAGTTTGGAGCTTGGAAGTTTGATGAAGTCGGAGACCCGAGTTGAAAGCTAGAGGCTTGTTTTGACAAGAAGAAGAAGATACAAGCGGTGAAAGAGACTAGCCTAGCAAGCCAAGCAAGCGTCACAGACTCACAGGTGGGTAGCCAGGCAACCCAGGCGAGCAGCCATAGGAGGTCAGAATGTGATTAAGAAGCAGCACAGTAGCCAGGCTAGTGGCCGCCTGGCGGGGGTCGCCTGTCAGGGGTGGCGGGTCGCCATGTGCTGAAGACGTGATTTACCTAATTTCGTTGCTTTGTTTTAGGAAATTATTATACATAAGACTTATTATTATTATTGTTTTCTAGGATTATCATTACTATCATTAGACAATACTCAAGAACCCTAATTCATCTTTTGCTTAGAAAATTATGAGGAACCAATCCTCCCTTTCTTGGATCAACAATTGAAGCTATCAATTAATTAAATTATGAGATTGTTCTTTCTTTCTTTATTTCTCCAGTATTGTTTATGTCTCTTGCTCATATCTTAAGATTATTGTTTCTTTTTGCTAATCTGATCAATTAGTAATTGTTTACTTTAATCTATTGCAAGTTTAGATATTGAATCCGTAATTGTTCAATTAATCTAGACTAAAGTAGCAAACTTTACCCTAATAATTTGTATGCGTTTCATCGTTATTAGGACGAAGTAGAGACTAAACATATAATTCGAATCGTTAACCGCGTGTGTTAAAGATCGTTATCTTTATTGCTTCCTTTGATTGTTAAAGCTGTTGTTGATTAAATCTAGACGCGTGGATTGGATTGTTCAATAATTAGGGTTTTCTAATATCGCGTTTCGAGTTAGTTGACTAAACTTAAGAGGGAGAAGGAAACTTGTATTTCCACAATAAAGTACTTGAGAGTAATTGAATTAAAGACAATCGAAGACCAATTAGATTGTTGATAGTGGATGTTTGTTGACCCAAGACCTTTAATCATCTGAATTCATCTTATTTACTTATTGCTTTGTCTTATTAGTTCATTAGTTATAATCACTCAACCAACCCCCCCCCCCCCTTCTTAGAGTTGGCATTTCGTGCCCAGGCACGGTGGGCGGCACGGCCAGGCACGAGCCCAGGCACGCACGGCACGGCACGGGTGCGATTGTCGAGGTGGCCTGAGCACGCACGGCACGGCACGAGTCCGGCTCCGACGCGAAATGAAGAATTTCCGTGCCTTGCACGCTCACGGCCCCGCACGGGCCAGGCACGGCACGCACCAGGCACGCGTGCCTGGCACGGCACGGCCCGGGTTGTGGCACGAAAGTGGCTGTTTATAGCCGTTGTCCGTTGATGATGGGCTGATCATGCTTTCTCTGTTTTGTTATCCTTCCTCTGTTTTGTTTAGACTTTTGTTGCCGTTGTAATTGCAACGGTTGTTTTGATTTATTTTTTTTTTTTTTTTTTTTTTATATAATTCCTAACTCTATAAATACAACCTCAATTCAATTCATTTCTTCACAATTCAATCCATCTCTTATTCTCTTCTACTTATCTTTATTCTTATATACTTCTTATAATTTTACAATATAACTTATAAATATATAAAAATCTTATATAAAATAATTAGTAATATAAAATAATTAGTTATATAAAGTAATTAGTTAATCGGGTTTGTTGAATCGGAAGTTCAAGCAAGGGTTCAATTGGGTTTTATAACATCGGGTTTGTTGAATCGGGTATTCGGTTCAAGCAAGGGTTCAATTCTTCATTTCGATTTTCCGAATTCCGATAGCTTTGTTTGCATTTTCTAACTCTACTTTTTATTATATTGTTTTAATTTTTGTTTGTTGAGTTAAATTTAGTTAATTAATTCTCTTTAAATATTAGTTTGTCTTTTAAAAATTTAATTATAATTATGGACTCACAAAACTCGTCTAAGAGGTCACGTCATATTAGTGAGTCGGATTCACCAAACCCCGAACCACCATTAAACATGAACCAAAATATGAATTTTCATCCGTCACTACTTGATAACATGCATTTTGAAAATACTATTTTCGAAAATCAAGCTTTTGAAGGACCTAGTACAATGCCTTATTTACCACCTTTTGTGACGGGGGGGATAAGACCACCGTCCGAACATGGGTCATCTACCGAGACATCACTACCCCAAACACAACCCAAACAACCCGTAGTAGATGTATGGTGTACCGAACAAGAAATGAACGAAATGCATAAAAAGGGTAATTCTAGTGAAGCATGGAGTCATTTTTTAAAGAGTAAAACTAGACCGGTTTGCAAATGTAGATATTGTGATCGCATATTTAGTTGTGCTACTACGGGTGGTACCGGTCATCTAAATCGACATTGGAAAAGTTGTACTAAACGAATCCAAAGTGACCAACCTACAATGGACCAATTCGTGACTCACCCCGATAACCAATCGTCCAATTATAATTATGATGAATGTTCCACCCAATTGGCTAGAATGATTATTCAAACGGAAAAACCGTTTACACTAGTTGAACATCGTGCTTTTAACGAATATGTTAAAAAAAATCAACCCCGCCACAAAGAAACAAGTAGACGGGCCGTTAGAAATAAAGGCATGGTATTATTTTTGACGGCACGACAAAACCTTATTTCTGAGTTTGAAAAGACTAAATGTAAATTTAGTATAACTGCCGATGGGTGGGATTCGGGCGTCGAGTATTCGTATATATGCATTACCGCTCATTGGTTGGATGACACTTGGACTATGCAAAAACGAATCATTGACTTTGCTAAATTAGAATACCCTCATAATGCCGAAAATACACATGCAATTATCATGAACGGTATTAATGATTACGGACTTGCATCTAAAATTTTAACTTGTACTTTTGATAATGCATCTACCATGAATTCTGTTGCTAACAAGTTAAAAGCTAGTTTAAATGATGTTATTTTAGATGGTGATTTGTTGCATGTTAGATGTGCATGTCATGTTTTAAACTTATGTGTTAAAGATGGTCTTGAAGGCATTAAAACTTATCATGCGAAATTTAAAAATATTGTTATGCATTTTAACTCGGCAAAGTGGAGATTTAAACAATGGAAAGATTTTTGCGAGGCCGAAGGATATAAATGCATTAAATTTCCCGACGAAAATAACACTAGGTGGAATTCTATGTACATTATGTTGAGTGCTATGATTCCCTATAAAGAACCTCTTACTACTTTTTGGAACCGATCCTTTCCCGATAACTTGTTATTAGAGGAGGATTGGACGAAAATTTCATTGTATATTGATTTATTAGGTGCTTTTAACTTTGCAACTCTCTCTTTTTCACATGTTTATAAACCTACCGCTCCTAATTTCGTTGGTAATGTTATTCCTATTGCGCAACTTTTTAACAATTATCGTAATAATGATATGTTTAGCAGGTTTCTTCCAAAAATGGAGCAAAAGTGGCTCAAGTATTGGTCATATATTCCCATTGTTTACGTTTTTTGTATGATTTTAGACCCTAGGTGGAAATTAGAGGAAACTATACAATTAGTTGGTGTTTATAGGTGTCTATTATGTTTACCTTTTGACGAAGCTCAATATAGAGAAAGAATTAGTTCGCAATTTTTTACTTTGTATATAACCATTACGAGTCTCATTATTAACAACTTCACTCGTGTTTCTTCTCATACTACTTCTAGTCTTTGGTACAAGTGGTGGTGCTATTCAAGGAGCGAGCTTGACCGCTCTTAAAGGTTTGATGAGTCGAGTAAGGCCGAGTCGACAACAATCTACTCCAACATCCAACTTGGCCGAGTATCAAATGTACACTACCTACGATTATATGCGAGGTATGACCGAAGAAGAGTCCAACAACCTTGACCTTTTGCAATGGTGGCGAAATCAAAGGAGGTCGCTTCCGGTGATGTCGGCAATAGCAAGGGACTTCTTAAGCATTCAAGTGTCTTCCGTTGCATCCGAAAGTTGCTTTAGTGGAGCAAAAAGGGTATTGGATGAAAAACGAACTCGTCTAAGATCCGATACACTTAAAATGTTAGTGTGCTATAAGGATTGGATGGATGCCGAAAATCGTCAACAAGACTTTGTCGATCATGAGCACGAGCTTGATTCCGACGAAACAAGCACCTCGTCAGATTCATAGTTGCATATCATATTAAATAAACTTGTATTTTGTATTTTTTTCTTATTATTATATTAGATTAATATCGTTTCTTAATCGTTTCATCGTTTTTTTTTAATTGAATAAACTTGTAGACGTGTAGTTATATCGTTTCATGCTTTTTTAATAAAAGATTGAGGTATTTTTTTTAACATTGTTTCTTAATCGTTTAATAAAAAACTCTTTTTTTTCATCGTTTCTTAATTATTTGATTAAATCGAATATATTAAAAATACAAGTAATCAATTACATTAATATTTAATAAAATATATATTTTAGTTGAATTATTATATTAATAAACAAAAGGTACTAAAATCATACAACTATTATAAAAAGTTCTTTGTTTTTTTTTAAAAAAAAAAAAAAAAAAAAAAAAAAAAAATAGCACGATGGGCCGGCCCATGAACAAGGCACGACCAGCCCATGGGCCAGGCACGGCCCAGCACGAAAATAACCGTGCCATAGGCGGGCCGCGGCTGTGATATTCAAGTATGGGCCAAGCACGGCACGGCACGGTGGGCCTAATTAGCGTGCCTGGGCCGGGCCATTTTTTGGGGGTGGCACGATGGGCCGGCACGCGGGCCGGCCCAGCACGGCCCACTGCCATCTCTACCCCTTCTCTTGATATTTGTACTCTATATTATTACACATTTAATTACATCGCCTTCTCTGTGGATCGATCCTTATTACCATATACTATATTTAGTTTAAGGTCATAAGTGTTATAAATATTATCTTCGGGAGCATACGACTTCGGCTCACCAGCACTCCATGTGACACGAGAAACATGAAGTAAATAAGGAATATAACCTGCTAAAAGTAATCAGTAAAAGCTATTAATTTGACATTTAACATTGGATGCATGGCCTACTGTCAAGACACTACTTCGGAGCTCCGACACAATATGACACTTTGACATTTTATCTTAGACCCAAAACATGAATATTTTCTCAAACAGTAGTATCTGACACTCCAAATCACAGTAAATGTGAGAATGATTGGCAACAATTACCTATTTATCTTTAAGAAAACTTGCCAAAGCAATACGATTTGACGATCCCATTAGAAGACAAATAAGTTAATAGCAGTTCCTCTCCCTAAACTTGTTTTATTATCAGTATTAACTCATATCTCAAGGTTAGAAATTAGAATAGAGGCGCGGGGAAAAGCTGATGACACCCTCACAGAATTATGTGCCAGGAACTTGGTCCACGTTGACTTTGATATTCGCTTTAGCTTCTTTAAAGCCATTGATAGGAAATTATGCAAGTTTTATTTCACCATCTAAGTTAACATAATATAGAAGGAAATTTGAGGCATACCTTATCAAAATCCAAAGAAAGTGTAGCTGACTTCATCTGGCACGGGAATTTCAATGCCAACTCCAGTGACCCAGGGGAAACCTTGTCTTCCGAAGGCGAAACCCGCAACTTCTCAATGACAACAGCAGCAGGTTGGATTTCTCCGTCAACAAACACCCGTAATGTATGATAGTAAACCTTAACATACCAAGGAACTACTTGGAAGACGTTGACACGCAAGATACAATTATCTTCTGACATATCAGTACCCTGCGCACTTTGGATGTTACCAACTGACTTTAGAGTGATGACAATTGCACCTCTTTCATTCCCACTTCCCATCAAGAATCTATTAGCAAGTAATGGTGCTTGAGAACACGACCAAACCACAGGAAGCTTCCAAGTTAGAGCAAAGTCAAATGGCTTATCATCAACATGATTTTCAATGAAGAATAGATATAAAATAGATGGCTCCTCTGTTGGTAAGTCGCCGACTTCTGTAATTATCTTATCAGGGGAAGAAGACAACTCAAACACAGGATTTGTGACAATACTTGCAGATCCTGCATCATCATGATGTATGCCCTTATCTTTCAGTACGTAGACTAGATCTCTGTCAAGTTGCAGGTACATATTGCTGGATTTAGCAAGTACGCATCTTTTATTGACCGTCCTCCCGAATATAGAGCTAAAGGACCAATCTGGTTGTTTAGCAAAACTCTTGACCCCTTGACTTTGGGGTTTGAGAACGACAGTGAGGGTTTGATCAAGTTGAATTTCGGAACTAAAATCATCTGAACTGAAACCACTTGATACCAAGTGCAATCTCTGAGAATGATAAAATCCACGATAAATAGACGGCCTATCCATCAGTTCAGAAAGACCAGCTTTATCACGGCACGGCAGTAACTTTAGCCATGGGGTCAGGTTCTCTGTGCAAACAGCTTCACGGGGCAATGTACCATATCTTAAGTAGCCCGAAGATGCCCGAAAACCCCATTCAGGAGCAGAATAAGAAGTTGAAGACTCTAGAAAGTTAATAGAAGCACAAAATAGACCAGAAAGAGTGTGAGTCAAATTTTTCCACAGAACATCAACCTGAGATGGTGAAGCATCAAAAATCGCCCACAATTCAACCCCAGGAGGCTTTGCATTCTTACTCGAAATGGGATCAAATCCACCCCAGCGTTCATAGTTCCATCTACCTTGAGTGAAAGACAGCTCCAATTCCTTGATACGAAATTTGTGGACCTAGTTGAGCACCACACTTACATTACTCCGAAGATAAAATACAATCACCGCCAGTCAGAAATACAAGCTAGGCCTCAGACTTTTTTACTTACGTAGAATTTTAAACAAAAGAACATAACAAGAAGCAAAGAAAGTTACACCTTATACAACTTCAAAAATCTATGAGATCAGCCAAAGGAAGGGTGAAGTAATCTCTTGCACCTTTACAGCTCTTGCGATTAAAATTTAAAAGCCTGAAGTTGAGCAGCGTTTAAAATTAATCATCATGCATTGTATTTCCAGACTAAAGAGGTATATTAGTTTACTATAAACTTTACTCAAAGAAAATCTGCCCGAGAATCACAGAGTTTATTGCGAAATGTAAGGAGTGTACTTTTATGGTACTACAACATGTATCATATTGAGCATATGTCTTGAGAATAGCATATCAAGGGCATGAGTATCATCACAATGCCAAACGAGAATATAACATCATATGGAAATGAAACAAGCAAAGCCGAATTTTAACAATTTTGGGACACTAGAACACCTTATGGCGCTCAACTATTCTAAATTTCTACTTCAACTTAATTAAAAGGGAGCCCTCTAACATACTCATCATTCCCCAAATCCCAGCTGAATAAATATTTTAAAAAGGTTAGGAAATTAATCATTTACACATCATTAGAGTCATTTACTTGCACCGCTAAGGCACCAACCAGCCACTCATTGTAATACTTCAATGGATCAGGAAGTTCCAAGAAGAATCAAACACAGAAATTCATGATATTTAATAGGTATTCAAAGCATGCAACACATCCGGAGCACTTAGTAACTCTTCCCTATTAACTAACAACTAACATTAATAGTGATGAAACCAAGGTTTTACGGATGGTAGTATAATCGACAATTTTAGTAGATACACAGACTACAGTGAACAACCAATGAAACTATCTCTTTAGGATTTCCAGCCTATTCTTACACATTCAAAGAAATAGAACTTAGCCTATCCTAAAACGGAAATTTGACACAAATAGGTTGGACAATGACCTTCTTAATCCTGATATTTTGCCATTTGATTAACATAAACATCCCCGAAAAAAGCAAGTTACTCCCTCCGTTCCGGTCATTTGTTGTCCTTTTCCATATTGGGGTATCTCAGTGAGTTGTTGTCCTTCTATTTTAAGAATGAACTTGATGAACAATTTGATCATTCACACTCAATTTGTTCCAATTGTCATTTAGTAATTGGCCCCTTCTCTTTCCTTGGTCTTTGTGCCAAAACCAAAGGACAACAATTGACCGGGACGGAGGGAGTATTTAGTAACTTCATTGCTAGCACTAAAATGCTCATTCAAATTTATACGAAACCACTTAACTACAATTAGACAAATGACCTGGAACTACTATTGATCGATCCTCGAAAACAATAGCTCCACTCCACACAATCAGCAAGTGCATAACTACTACTAAAATGTTCAAACAAACTAAAAAACAACCACTTCATTACAATCAATAATATTGCGGGGATACTAATATCAACTGACTAATTCTTGTGAATAGCTCTCCGTCTTCATCAATTGCATTGTTACAACTAAAACGCTCGCACAAATTCATAAATAACCACATAGGTACAGTTTATTGATTGAACAATTAAGCTAAAGGTCCACAAATTTCCGAATTGCCTACTCCGCGGAAAAAAAAAATCATTTCAATACGGTCCAGCGATTCAGCTAAAATCACAATTGATCAACAGATCATCGAAAACGACTTAAGATACTCAACAATTGAATTCATTCCATCACTAGAACCATCAAACACTAATTAACACAAAACAACCTATCAATTGAGCTCAATCTACACTTGAATCGATCAATTACCAAAAAATTGGACAAAACAACGAATCAATAATACAATTACATAACATAAATCGAATAGGGCGAAGAATAGTGTAACTTACAAGCTGGAAGATAGACTTAGGAAAGAGATGGAGATGAGAAGCGCCATTAAAGGAAGAAGAAATATTGACAGTTGATTCGAAGTTGAAATGCGCTAATACTTTTCGATCTGGTAAGGGTTTTAATAGCAGTTCTTCGTTGAAATCTTCTCTCTGCTCATGTTGTTGTTGTTCGTTGTTAGCGGATAATATGGCGGGAAAGATGAAGAACAAGAAGAAGAGAAGGAAGTATATGAATAGGAGAGAGAAAATGGAGTTTCTGTCCGCCATTGATGAATGCTTCGGAGATGTCACGAATTTCAAGCCATGAGTAGTTTTGTGTGATTTTGTGTGTTAAGTCAAAGAGGAAGAAAAACGAAGGCTGGGAATGAAGGGTAAAAATGACTCCTCTCCGAATTTTAAACTTGTCAATAAATTAGCAGAATTAATTTGAGTGTTTGATAATTGGCAGATTACGATTAGTAGATTGTTATTTTTTTTTTTTAAAATGGAGAAAAATTTCCTATTTTACAATAGGCTAACCAATATGTTGGGGTAAGCAGCATATTGTAAAACAACATATTGACCCCAAATATGTTGTTTCAATATGTTGTTTACCAAACACTAAAATTAATATATTGATTGATCAAACATGCTAAAACCCTTGAATATGCTAAAAATTGGTCAATATGCTATTCACCAAACAACGCCTTTGTTCCAAGCCATGGCATAATAAAAAAATAGATTAATTCCACAAAAAATTCTAAAAAAATTGATTCTTCTTCCACTAATAAGTTTGGTTTACTTGATACTAATAGTGGTGTAGATTTCTCGCTATCACCACTTGAGTTGGATGAATTAAATGATATCTTAGAGGAGGACGATGAAGAGATCATTGAGGGAGGTTTGGCATGAGGTTTCCTGGAAGGGGAAGTCGCAGATGGATCAAGAGGCTCCTCAATCTTCTTTTGGTAAGCATGTGCTTAAACTAACCTCAGCTGATGTAAATGGTAAAATCGCAGTGTCTAATCGATAATTAGTGAAACGTGTCTTCGCAAAACTCGAAAATTGATTTTAAAATAAAATATTTTCTCAAAACATTTTCAAAATACCTAGAATGTCTTCTTCACGTCGGAAGTGTCGAAATAACATTAATTAGAGTCAAAACCGACTACGGACCCAAAACCGACTCAAAATTCGAAACCCAAGTCAAAAATTCAAAACACCCGCCCAAAAACGTCAACATCAAACACCCAACACGAAATGTCGAAAGACAAATCACAAAAAAACAAAGACAAAACAAATGAAAACAAAAGATTGGAAAAAAAAACGTGAAGAAAAATCCTAAGTAAAAAGGACAGGACACTGATCTTGCATAGGAGCCCTCACGCCTCAATAGGCCCTTATCCTTAACCTCCGAGCATTTTCAACTACCAAAAACAACCCCAGATACTTTGCGAACACACTTGCGCCGCAATTACACCTCGCTGCGACCCTCGCGCCTCAATCAGCCCCCCACTAAAAAAACACAAAAAGAACCGACCTACACCCAAGCACTTCTCTACAAATACCCAAACTTGTGCTCCATTTTAGGGCACATGAGAGTCCCTCCCCTCTTTTCCCCCTTAAACTTCTATACTCGACTTCTTAAATAAAAAACTGACACTTGTTTGGACCTACCGATCCAAAACTCGAGCCTTACAGATTATTTAGTACCGTCGACCTGCATTAAACAACTTGTCCGGCCGACTTGATCAACTACACTTCACACTCAATCTAAAACCAACACTCACTACAACAAATAAGGTAATTGGCGACCATATAAGGCGACTGAGAACAGTCGCCATTAAGAATAAAGCGACTAAGGCCCGTCGCCCGCACTTCGTAGCTAGGTTTAGTCGCTTTTGGCGACAGGACTTCGTCGCCAATTTTGGCGACGGAATTTTTTAAAGCGGGCGACAGAAACTAGTCGCCAAAATTGGCGACTGTTTTTAGTCGCCACATTAGCGACTGTCTGAGGTCGCCATAGTTCAAGCCACGTCACCTCCCAAAACTGAAGATTGGCGACGGGTTTTGGTCGCCAATTTGGCGATCGTTTTTTGGTCGCCATTTTGGCGATCGTTTTTGGTCGCCATTGACTCTAAAATTAATTCATGATCGAAGGTTAGCGACGGTTTGCCGTCGCCAAATGCCCAAAGATCCGTCGCCAATTTTACATTTTTTTAGCCTAAAAATCGTTTTTGACCTAGCCAAATACGTAAAAACCGCAAATAAACCAACACTTCCAATGAGAGAACACATGGGAAGCCAACACAACCAAACTTGATAAAGAAAATCATGTTCCATACACACAACTACGAGTTTTGGTCATCTAACATTATCCGGGAATAACATGTTCTCTAAAAAACTACATAACAGGGAAACTTGCCCCCGCTCCACTACCACCTCCATAATTAGGATCTCTAGGATCCTTTGGTTGCGGGCGCCACCCAGTGTTGCAATTGGCGAAGAAGGAGTTCATCCGGTCCATTTCCTCCTTCATCCTCCGAATTTCTTCATCTCTCTTGGCATCCCGCCTCTCCCTCTCGGCATCCTGCCTCTCCTTGGCGGCTAATTGAGCTTGGAGCACACTTACGACACTTGGGGTATAAGGTTGTTGTTGGGAGGAAATTGACCCTCTTCTTCTTGTAGGAGGGTAGAAAATCTCCTTTGCCGACCCGGCTCCATACACATCTCCTCTTTGGAACCCCTCAACAAGATCAAACCATAGCTCATTGTCATCAATTTCCGGGTTGTTCTTCCTACGGACAAGGAATTGTTCCTAAAAAATTGATAAAACATTAATTGTTAGAGGTTACTTATCTAAAAATTGATAAAACATATACTTTAACACATTAATAAATTTTATTTTTTGACACTTACATATAACTGTTGATCTTTTTCCTTCGCGAAGATCAACTTGCCCTTGCTTGTCTGCTTTGCGTGAGTGTCAACAAAGAGATCAACAATCGTGGGTACCTTGCCCTTATTATTCTTGGTCTTCCGGAAAAAAAAAAACAAGGAAATTGTTACTCAAACATGATAATTAATGAGACTAAATTAGAAGACTATTAAATTAAAAGCTAAGACAAATAACTTACATCTAACACCACACGATCATGAAAAGATTGAGACCCTCCATAATGAGTAGGCTCAACTTCCGCGTCCTTATCTCCTCCTTTCCCGTTGATCTTGTTCCGGCCGATGCTTCCTTGAACTCGGGACTGTTCCTAAATTTTGTATATTCCTCATATGACGCACCTATAATCAATAAAATATCAATTATTAATTAATATAGTTTCAAAATATGTAATAAATTTTAACTAATTACGGGTATTAAAAGAAACTAAATACCTTTCATGAAAGATGGCGCCTTCTTCCTCTTAGACACCTTATACATGTTGTCCCTTAGCCTCTTCTTGCCAATGTCATTATACCTTTGCTAAACTAGGCGCTCAAGGTCGGTTGGCCAATAGAACACACGCTACAAAAAGTAAACACATGGATGAGAAACAAATTAATAATAAGGTAATTAGAATAAATAAATTATATTTAATAATATATATTTTATAAATAGATACCCCTAAGTTGTTGAACCACATCTCCTTATCTTCATCGGTGGCGTTACTCCAACAAGTAACGTCGTGTGTCATGTTCTCTTGGGTGCTAGTAGTCACACCACGAACAACTGTTTGACTTCTAAACCTGAAATCAAACATGTTAAAAACATAATTATATAGGAAAAAAAAAAATAATGTATAATTAACATATGTCTAAAAAAAGTCATTTATTACTAAATAAAAAAATTACAAACTAGAATGAATAAAAAATTACCAAAGACCATTCGGATCAAGGATCATCCTGCCGTCAGTATGTCGGGGTATAGCAACCTCCTCCTCCTCCTCCTCCTCCTCCTCACTCACCTCCGTAGTAGAACGGTCAACGTCCTCCTCCTGCTCTCGGGAGCTACTACCTCCCTCACTATAGCCTCCCCGCTGTCTACCTCCTCCACGAGCCATGTGTACTACAATTGAATAAAAAGTGTTAGCAAATATTACAGGATAATTATTATAAGATGTAAAAAAATAAAACCTAATAAACAGATATAAAAGAAAAAATAAAACGCTAATAATTGTTTCCAAATTTTGATATGTATACTTTCAATACCTTCTCTTACTCATCATCATCATCATCATCATCATCATCATCATCTTCTTCTTCTTCTTCTTCTTCTTCTTCTTCTTCTTCTTCTTCTTCTTCTTCTTCTCCTTCTTCTTCTCCCCCCTCTTCTATCCCATCCCTCTCCTTATCATTCTCTTCTTCTTCCTCTTCTAACTCCTCCTCCGCTTCTATCTCATTTGCATAAATAATTTCATCATGATCAACTGGGACAAAATCTGCTTTTACGATACAACCTCTTCTTGGAAAAAAGATGTATCAACTTCTGATCGTGCCTTTGTTTTAAAAACGGCCCACCATTGCTTTTGTTGTCTATCATTACTTTTGCTCGGAAGAGATGCAAAATAAACTTGATGAGCTTGTTGTGCAAGTATAAATGGGTCATATTTAGAGTAGGTTCGAGTATGATTCACTTCCACGAGTTTGTAACGATCATAGACTCTCGTTCCAGCTACGGAATTATCCCTCCATTGAATCTTGAATAAGACGGTTTTATAACTCCGATCCCGGCCATTGTAGCACAACTCAAAGATATCCTCTAATATGCCATAATATTCATTGCCATCAAGAGAAGAAATAGTAACGCCGTAGTTGCATTTAGCCTTACTTTTGCCATAGTCAAATGTTTGAAACTTAAACCCATTAACTGAATATCGATTCTACGTCACAACCTTTCGAGAAGGACCCAAAGTCAAGCTTCTTATCGCATCATCTTGAATATTTAGCTTACATACATGCTTCCGAAACCAGGCTGGAAATTGATCCTCATGCTTATGCCAAACATCCTCTCTGTTCACATTTGGGTGTTCTTTAATGAAATCTGTCACAAATTGAGCTTCATATGGCTCCAAAACCTCACAATTAGATAGCACATAAAGGCGGGCACGGTTATACTCCTTGTCATCCAGAAATCTTGTTCCCCCAGCTGATGAACACCCTATTTCATCCTGCATTTGGAAACACTTGGGTATACTTGTGTCTAGTTCATCCGCTTCATCAATATTCAAGTATTTTGCTTTGGTCTCAATATGTTTTTCAAAATAAAGAGAGCAAAAATTGGCAATCTCTTCCGTTAGGTAGGCATTGCATATAGAACCTTCCACACGAGCTTTATTACCAATTTTTTTCTTCACATGATTAAGAAACCTTTCGAAAGGATACATCCACCTATATTGGACGGGTCCACCAACTTTAGCTTCATATGGCAAATGGATAGGTAGATGCTCCATCGAATTGAAAAAAGAAGGCGGAAATATCATCTCAAGTTTACACAAAATTTCTGGTATTTGGTCTTCTAAACGACTCATGTCCTCAACTGATATCGTGGAGGAACATAAATCTCTAAAAAATTGACTTATTTACTCAGAATCGCATTCCAAACTGTAGTCGGGAGTAAATTTTTAAAAGCCACGGGTAATAAGCGCTCCATGAAAACATGACTGTTCCGGGTGTAATTCCGGAGCAGGATTATGACCACGTAAGCTTGTTTGAATGATGTCGTTGCTTGTCTCTTCCTTTCACTCTCTCCTGTAAAGATGAACAAACTGAGGGCTCGGCTTGGTACCGAGCGTACTCACTCCGACGCTCAAGTCAGTAAACTTAAAGAGATAAGTTGTGTGTTAACTTGGCAAAGTATATTGTAGAGAGATAAGTGAGTTTTATACCAGATTAAGAGATATTCAGATAGTTTTCGGATCCTTTTCTCAATGAGAGAAGTGGAGTATTTATAGACTTTCACCTTTTGTCACGTAGTGGCCAAGTGGCCAAGTGGCTAGCAGGTGGAAAGACTATCTTACCCTCGGCCGAGGGACCCATGCCGGGCCGGCAGGCCTGGTTGACTCCATGCCGAGGGGACTGGATATGAGTACGCGGATATGCCTCTCGGCCGGCTAGTTGCCGAGACCGAGACCCAAGTGACAGGCCGACAGGCTGCGTCGGTTAGGCTGTTTTTCCTTTGACTTGTTGTCTTTTGGCTTTGACCAAGGTCAATGTGTTGACTCGGTCAGCGGGTGCAGAATATGCCCCATCAATTTGCCCCCAGCGTAGTCTATGCCGTGGTATGGACCTTCGATGAGTGTTGAGCGTATTCTGCGCAAGTTGAACTTCTTCCTCGGCTTGGTTCTGTTCAGGCCGTACCATATCCCCCCTCCACAAGGATGTGTAATGGACATCGAATGTGGAAAAGAAAATGGCGCTGGCCGAGACCAAGGTTGAGTGCCGTGTGCCTTTGATTGCCCCCGGCCGACGCTGCCAAGCTTGGTTGATCAGCTGGCCGTTAGCAAGTAGATACCAAGGAGCGTGTCGAAGAAGATTTGTTACTGTATGTCGATTGACATTCCGTGGCTGCATGCTTGACACGTGGCTTGGTGCTGATTGGTGGACGCTTCATGGGCTTCGCTCTGATTGGTCCACTGAATGGGCTTTGCTCTATAAATAGAGCAGTATGCCCCTCATTTTGACCATCAAACTTCATTTTCTCAAAAAAATTTCCTCTCTCTAGTTTTTTTCGAGAAAACTTCTCTCTAGTTTTCGAAGCGTTACTCGGCGTAACACTTTCTTCCAAGGTAAACAAACATATTTTTTCCAAATTTTTATTTTTTAAGTATTTATTGTCACCATGTCTTGTGCTGATGCTCAACCCAGTACCTCTGCGCCGGGGGGCGAACCGTCGCATCCTGATGAACAGGAGCCACTGGTTGTCACCCCGATAGGGTTTGGGGGCCGCAAGTCGCCTTCTCCTGAAATTGATGAGCAATTTTTGGAGGGTTTTGATGATGACGATGATGAGGCGACCCAATCTGATTTGGAGAGACCGCAGTTCTTGTGGCACGGTGAAGCCTGTTCGATAAAACCCGATCGTGTTTGGACGAACAAGTTCGCTAGTTGTTCCGGTCCTGAACTTTTTGAAGACCATTACTCCTTCGGCAGGGGGTATAGAATCATTGTCCCTGAGGGTGATCAGGCAGTCTGTTGCCCTCCCGAAGGCTGTATCGGCGTGTACATCAGACATCTGGAGTATGGGCTCCGATTTCCTCTTAATGAACACGTCGCGGCTATAATCAAAGCCATGAACGTCGCCGTGGCACAACTGCATCCGTTGGCCATCAGGACGATTATTGGCTTTGTATGGCTTTGTCTCTTTAAGGGGGAGGCCCCAACGGTTAACCTGTTCCGCCTGCTTCATCATCTTCGGCAGACTACCCTAGGTGGCACGGGGTGGTACAGCGTGCAGACAGAGCCGGGTTACGTGACCGTCTCTAAGCTGACGTCTTGCAAGGACTGGAAGGGGCGGTGGGTATACATCGAGGTTCCGGAGGACTATCCACTGCCCCGGTCCTTCCAGAGCCGCGTCAATTTGCGGTGTGAGAGTCAGGGGGAGCATGATAGATATGTCTCCCGTAGTAAGATTAAGATGGACGTCAAGAAGGTCTATCTTAAGGAGGACGAAACGCGGGCAATGAGGCTGTTCGCGGCTGAGAAGGATGGCACGCCGAAGGGATGGATGCCCCCAACGCAGATCGTTCTTCAAGACGAGCCGCTTTGCCACGTCGGCCTCATACCGGCCCTCGGCCAGGGTGAGTGGGGTCGGTATGAGGCCCACCTTTGCTTTTTTATGCTTCTGTATTTGAGCCTTGGTTCATTTCTTTTGCTTAACTCCTGCTTTGTTTCTTGCAGATCGATTTGGCCGGGATCTGTCTGTCTCCATCCTCAACAAGTTGGGACTTGACCAGGACGGGAGAGTTGTTGAGCTGCATCCTAAGGCCGCGCCACGTGATCGCAGACCGGCCCCTCACGAACTCATGGAGCAGGCGATGAAGGCAATGGATGTGGCGGCGACTCAAGCGGAGATTGGCGGTTTCGTGCCGCGCCGGAGACCAAAGACAACGTCTACGGCGGCTACGGCGCCAACTCCAACTCAATCTTCAATCCCCGTAGTCCAAAAGGAGCAGGTGGTCGTCGATGTTGAAGAGGAGGTCACCGTTGTGAAGGGTCCTCCTCCTTCAAATAAGAGAAAAGAGGCAACGCCTTTCTTCTGTTTATTCGAGGGCGGGGAAAGAAAAGGGGTCGGTAGGCCCTCTCTGTCCAAGAAGGCCAAGACGGTGCACGGATCTAACCCATGGCTCGGATTTAGCGGTTCTTTAGGCATTCCCGATGACAGGCTCTCGACATGTCAATGAATGTTGACATGGATGCTTTGTCCAGGTTTTTGTAAATCGGTAATCGCATTGTCGTTCTCACCGAACGGCAGGTTGGAGACGCGACCTATGCGAGACGGGCGATAAAAATGTCACCGCCGACTCCTCATCCCGAAGGTTTCCCCGCTCGACTTAGGGCGGAAGGCATAAGGTTGTCCAAGAGGTCGGTGAAGTGGGTGAACTAGCCAGGTGCTCATATTATCGAGCAAGAAAAGCTCATGGCTCAAGCGGCTCCTGCTAGAACGGCTTAGGCTTGAGCTTGCCGCTTCCAAGAAGGAGGCCGAGAGGACGAAGAAGGACTTCCAGGCCGCCATGAAGGACTTCCTCGCCGAGCGAAAGCTTAAGGAGGAAGCCGAGAAGTGGTCCCGCCGAGAGGGCCAAGGTTGAGGCTGCGTTGGGCCGACGCCGCTAAGGCTGCGGGAGGAGAGAGACAAACTTCGGGCGGTTATAATACCATGGTTGAGCGGAGGGAAAGATGGAAGTCCCCGCATCGGCCGAGGCGAAGGAGCATAAGAACACAAAGGCTATCCTTGCTCAGAGGGAGAAGGACATTGAGACGCTGAAAACCGTCATCATCCCTGACATGTGTGCCCGGTACCGGTACCAAGCTGAAGATGCTACCAGGGATGCAATTAAAGAGCTCCTTCCTGAAGGCTCCTTCCCGTGGCAAGATTTTGGCAGACTTCTTGATGAGAAGACGGCTGCTGCGGAGGCCAAGGCCGCGGATGAGGCGAAGGCGGCGAAGGCCGCCCAGGAGGCTGCAGAGAAGGCGGCCCGGGATGCTAAGGTGAAGGAGGCCAGAGAGGAGGCTGAGAGGGCAAAGGCAAGTAAAGCTGCCAAGCCATCCTCTGGGCCGCCCACCGTTGGTGATCTTTGCTACTCTCGCGGTGGCGAGCGAACAAGCATAGGGAGACGGGCGGTCGTTACCAGATTCACCCGGTCCTTCGGACAGCTTCAGCTGTTCGGGGGCCAACTATTGAGCCTTTCCTCCCTGCCATCCTTTTGGCGCTTCAAATCTTAATGTTTGTAACCTTTTGTTGTTCTTCTTTTTTTGTTAAACTTTGGTAGGTTGTGTTTAGGCTATCCCTATGGGGACGGTCGTCGACTTCGTTTTGCCTTGTAAACATTTTTCAATAAAGTTTGTTTATTTGCCTTCGGCTTGGCCGAGGCTTTTGTTCTCATCCTCCATTAAGTTGTCTTCTTACGTTTTTAAACATATTGAGCGCTTTTTTCGTTTTTACCTTCGGCTTGACCGAGGCAGCTAGATTGCGTATCTCAACTGTACTTAAACGTTTTTAAACATGTTGGCATGTCGGTCGCTTCCTCCTCCACTCCCGGTCTTAGCCGAGGCGGTCAGATTTGCGCTTTCCAACCGCTGTTGTGAACATGTTAGCGTATCGGTCGATTTTCCCCGTCACTCCCGGCTTTGGCCGAGGCAATCGAAGTTACGGCTCGACAGCGTTCGTATCTATAGATATATTGATCGCTTCCTCTGCCACTCCCGGATGGGCCGGGGCAGTCAGATTTGCGTTCTCAACTGTACTTATACGTTCTTAAGCATGTTGGTCGCTTTCGCGAGTATCAACTGCATTGGTAGTGACTGCCCGGTTGGCGTCTACTAAGCATGTTGGTCGCTTTCGCGAGTATCAACTGCCATTGTAGTGACTGCCCGGCTTTGGCCGTGGCGTCTACTTTGGTACGACTACGGAGGGGACAAGCATTTCGATGGAAAACTTGGATCACTCTTCATAAGATATAATCACGCGTTGGGGTGCCCACACCGATCTCGGACACCTCCGCCGCTATACGAAATACTTCCTAAGGTTGTCGATGTTCCAGTGGCTCATTAGAGGCACACCCTCCATGTCTGTCAGCCGGTATGTCCCCGGCCTCATTTCTTCAACCACCTTGTAGGGTCCTTCCCAGTTGGCCGTCATTTTACCATGGATGTTTCCTTTGTTTGTTGCGGCCGACTTTCTTAGGACTAGATCTCCTACTCTTAAGTCCCTTTTGTGGACCCTACGGTTGTATGCTCTTCTCATTCGGTTTTGATAAACTGCCAAGTTGAGCCGTGCCGTATCTCGACTTTCTTCGACCAGGTCTAGGGAGGCTCTCAGGCCTTCCTCATTTTCGACTGGGTCAAAAGTTTGCGTTCTGAATGTCGGCACCGCTACTTCAATTGGCAGCACGGCCTCAGACCCATAGACTAGGTGAAATGGACTGTACCCCGTTGCTTCTTTCTCCGTGGTTCGAAGGGACCACAGGACGCCGAGTAGTTCATCAGCCCATCTTCCCTTTAGATCTTCAACCTTCTTTTTCAACCCGTTCAGTATTGTTTTATTGGCTGCTTCCGCCTGCCCGTTGCTCTGAGGGTGGCAGACGGAGGAGTATGCAAATTTGATACCGAGCTCTTCCAACCAACTCATCACCATGTCGCTCCAAAACTCTCGGCCGTGGTCAAATACAGTGACTTGGGGTAACCCAAAACGTGTTATGACGTTCTCCCAAATCACCTTTCTTACGGCCGCCGTGGTCTTGGCAGGTACCGCGACCGCTTCGACCCATTTGGTGAAGTAGTCAACGGCGACAATCAGGTACTTCCTTCCTCCGGAGGCCGTCGGAAAGTGTCCTAATAAATCCATCCCCCACTGTGCAAATGGTAGAGGACTAAGCACTGGTTGCAGGTCTCGGGAAGGTGCATGTATCACCGGAGCATGCATCTGACAATTCTTGCACTTCTTGGTTTTTGCCCTGGAATCTTCAAGCATGGTAGGCCAGAAGTAGCCGGCTCGGAGAGCTTTGTGGGCTAGCGTTCTATGAAGCATCTACCTATCCATTTGCCATATGAAGCTAAAGTTGGTGGACCCGTCCAATATAGGTGGATGTATCCTTTCGAAAGGTTTCTTAATCATATAGGTAGGCATTGCATATAGAACCTTCCACACGAGCTTTATTACCAATTTTTTTCTTCACATGATTAAGAAACCTTTCGAAAGGATACATCCACCTATATTGGACGGGTCCACCAACTTTAGCTTCATATGGCAAATGGATAGGTAGATGCTCCATCGAATTGAAAAAAGAAGGCGGAAATATCATCTCAAGTTTACACAAAATTTCTGGTATTTGGTCTTCTAAACGACTCATGTCCTCAACTGATATCGTGGAGGAACATAAATCTCTAAAAAATTGACTTATTTCTGTAACTGCATTCCAAACTGTAGTCGGGAGTAAATTTTTAAAAGCCACGGGTAATAAGCGCTCCATGAAAACATGACTGTTCCGGGTGTAATTCCGGAGCAGGATTATGACCACGTAAGCTTGTTTGAATGATGTCGTTGCTTGTCTCTTCCTTTCACTCTCTCCTGTAAAGATGAACAAACTGAGGGCTCGGCTTGGTACCGAGCGTACTCACTCCGACGCTCAAGTCAGTAAACTTAAAGAGATAAGTTGTGTGTTAACTTGGCAAAGTATATTGTAGAGAGATAAGTGAGTTTTATACCAGATTAAGAGATATTCAGATAGTTTTCGGATCCTTTTCTCAATGAGAGAAGTGGAGTATTTATAGACTTTCACCTTTTGTCACGTAGTGGCCAAGTGGCCAAGTGGCTAGCAGGTGGAAAGACTATCTTACCCTCGGCCGAGGGACCCATGCCGGGCCGGCAGGCCTGGTTGACTCCATGCCGAGGGGACTGGATATGAGTACGCGGATATGCCTCTCGGTCGGCTAGTTGTCGAGACCGAGACCCAAGTGACAGGCCAACAGGCTGCGTCGGTTAGGCTGTTTTTCCTTTGACTAGTTGTCTTTTGGCTTTGACCAAGGTCAATGTGTTGACTCGGTCAGCGGGTGCAGAATATGCCCCATCAATGACAATCATGAGTTTTCAACCCTTTCAACTTCAGTTCCTTCAAATCAACACAACTGCTCAAATCGGATGCATATCCATCGGGAAACTTCAAGTTTCCTGTCCAATCGCACAATACCTTTCTTTGAGCTTTGTCAAGAGTAAATATGGCTTTTGGTTTAGCCCCATCCTTACGAATATGAAGTTTAGGACGATCACAAAATTTCTTCAATTCTATTCTTGAATTAATATCATCACGTGTCTTTCATTTTACATCCATAATCGTATGAATAAGTAACTCAAAGAAGTTCTTCTCTATGTGCATCACATCCAAATTGTGTCCGATCAACATTGTTTTCCAAAGAGGAAGCTCCCAAAAATACTTCTTTTAAACCAACCATTTTTTTTTCTTTTTCAACTCTTTAAACTCTTCTTGATCCCATCGACGATTGATGGCAAATCACGTCTGACCTCCCATATCTCATCCCCTTAGAGTCGAACCGGAGCATTGTCACGCACCTCCTTACCTTTTAAGAAAGATTTCTTGTTCTCTCTATGAATATGTCCATCCGGTAAGAAACATCCATGACAATCAAACCAACTAATTTTTTTGGAATTAGGAAGATAAAATGCTTTACTCCTATCCATGCAATAAGGACATGCCTTTCGCCCAGCGGTTGCCCATCCTGATAGCATACCATATGCGGGAAAATCATTTATAGTCCATAACAATGAAGCTCTTAGTTGGAAATTTTGCTTCTTCGACACATCAAATGTTTCTACACCAACTTCCCACAAATACTTCAGTTCTTCCCCAACGGTTGTAAATAAACATCCAGATGGTTTTTGGGTTATCAGGACCGGGAATAAGTAAAGAGAGGAAAATAAATTGTCTTTTCAGACAAAGCCAAGGAGGTAAGTTGTACGGCGTGGTCATTACGGGCCAACACGAGTACTTTCTACCAAACTGACCAAAAGGGTCAAACCCATCCGTACACAAGCCAAGTCTCACATTGCGAGGTTCCTCGGCAAAATCGGGATATAACCTATCAAAACGCTTCCACTCCTCCCCGTCACTCGGATGACACATCTTTCCTGGTGTACGAGGATTTTCTTTGTGTCATCTCATTTGGTTGGCAAGATTTTTCGTGGCATACATTCTTTGAAGTCTAGGAGCTAATGGAAAATAAATTAATGTGTTTTCTGATATTGATTTCTTTCTCTTTCCACTCCTTTTATTACCCTTCTTCCCCTTAAAAACAATATTTCCTTCACTTGTCTCATATCTATCCCTTTGACATTTCTTACATTTGTCAAGCAAAGCATCATCTTTCCAAAAAGCATACATCCTTTAGGACATGCATCAATCTTTTCATGTGGAAGTCAAGACCTTTGACCACTTTCTTGGTATTATAGAAATTTCTGGTCATAACATTATTATCGGGTATAACATCCTCAACCAACGTAGCAATACTATCAACGGCTTTAAATGGCATATTATACTCACATTTTAAAGAAACTATCCTGGATGTAACTTGTAACAATGTCATTCTACTCCCCTCATATAAGGTTTTTTCGTAAGCACTTAGCATGTCAAAAAAGGCTTTTGCTCTTGGGTTTGGTTGTTCTTCATCAATCATTGGTACACGGTCGTCATTAATGAAATCATTAGACTGAAAGGCATCAAGTACCATTTCTCTATATGGGTTCTCATTTTGTTGGATTTGAGGCTCTTCGGGATAATATTTTTCTCCATGGAGATCCAATTGTAGTAGTTTGGAAAAAAACCATTTGTAACAAGATGCTCTTCTACTTCAATGTCAAATAAATATTTTAAGTTTTTACATTTAGTACAAGGACACCTAAGTTTATGTTGTTCCAAATCATATGAATCTTGACATCTAGCAAATTCAATAAATCCACGAACTCCTTTACAAATCTAGCGATAGGACGTTTCTTCTTATCTACTCTTTCTTCGTACATCCAAATACGTTCGTATCTCTTCATTTTAATCTATAAGCAATATATAGCAAACTAACCATTTTAAATAATAATATTTAATTTCAACAAAAAAACAATGGTTATCTCATCCTCCATTTTATGCTAATTTCAAGATTTCAATTGGGTCCTTATCACTCCAACCTAAACCCATCAATGTACGTTTCAAGTCACTAGCAAACACGCATTTGTGATTTATTAATGAGAAAAAAAATCGGCAGCAATTCCCCTTAGTTCTCCAAATACACAATGTGGAATAGATACATATTCCACATATGTATTCGGAGAACATTGGAGAAAATTGCAACCAAATTCTTTTCTCATTAATAAAATCACAACTATGTGTTTACTACCTAAGTGACTTGAAACGTACAAAGACAGTCCCAAAATGGGGACTATTCAAGAATTGCTCCTAATGAGTAATTCTTGAACGGGTACTAGGTCATTATATATTAAACAAGTTGTCAAAATTATAAGGCAAATTTATACAATCCCCTAATCAAATGACATTACTAATTTAACAAATTTATACATCATGCTCATTCTAACTTAATTTCGTTAATTATAAGGCAAATTTATACAATCCTAACATTATACTACCTTCATAAAACTATACTACCTTCAACAATACTACTTCAATATTACTAAAACTAAGTTACTACCTTCAATAATACTAATATTATCAAGATAACCTTCAATTACATCCCCTAATCAAATCACATTACTAATTTAACAAAAACCCCAATTTCTAACCCTAACTCAAATTAATTAACAAAAATGCTAATTAAATTACAACTACATACATTAATAAGCATCACTAATGTATAAATTACAACTAGATACTAAATAAGCATCACAACTTAAACAAAATATGAAGGATTGAAGTAATTAAATCAATTTGAGTCGAAAACAAACCTTTATTCAAAAGAAAAACAAAGGGTCGGTAGTGATGTGGTGATGTGGTGTGCGGATGGCGGCGGTGAGTGGTGGCGTCCGGTGGTCGTGGTAGTTGGTGGTGGCATCGGGTCGTCGGGTTCTTGTAGCTTTTTTTTTGGTTGTTGATAGAATGAATGAGGATGACGGGTGAAAAATTGGCAAAAACAAAATATCAGGCGATTTAGCGACTGTTTCTGGTCGCCAAATTGGCGACGGGTTTTGGTCGCTAAATTTGGCGACTGTTTTCGGTCGCCAAATTGGATAACTTTCGGTCGCCCGTGGATTTCATACAGATTTTTGGATAAAAAGTTACAGTCGCTAAATTGGCGACTGTTATCCGTCGCCCGAGTTTTTTTTTCTGTCGCCAAATTGGCGACTGTAGCTTCTCTGTCGCCTTTGTCTTGTTTTCTTGTAGTGACTCTTTTTCTTACGAAAGTTTGATTTTTAAAATCGAGTTTTTCCGACTTGCAAGAACACTCTTTGTCGATTTCTCATTAGCATTAAACATGTAACTTTGAGGGTGTAATTATCCCACTTTTCTTTAGTACTTACATTATTCCTTACATAAACAATGTGAATGAAGCATAACTAGTTTTTGAACTCGTGCACTGCACGGGTAGTAACGGAAAATATTATTAAAAGTAAAAAAAATATGTATTTTTTTATTTAGTAAATAACTAAATTTTAGAAAAATTTACTTTGCCTACTTAATTATACAGTTTTGATAAGTTTATGTTGCTTAATTTTATTTGAATTACTTTGCTTTTTTTTTTCTCGGTTTTTGTAACTTATAAGAGGTGATATATGAAAAGTGAATGTAAAATTATTGTAGATTTTTAAGCTGTTTATTTACGCAATATAAATTTAATTTTTCTCATTGCTGTACGTTTTTTTAATCATATTACCCCCTTGTTTGTTCTCCTTTCATTTCTCTACATTATTCTCTCTCATTTTGCACTCTCACCCACTATCGCCTGGACGTCTAGAAGTAACATTCGACGTCACTAACTGACTACCTCAAGATTCACCAGTAGACCCTCCACCGTAGTGTGTGGTGATCTGATGTGCGCTTATTTTGTACCGTTTTCCCCTTTTTCCCTATGCATTTTGTCCCTAATCTAGACGATTTTGACCTCTTTAGCTTGCATTTTATACACTTAGTCCCGTTCTACGAGTCTTATGTCTCTCCTTGCAGGTTTTGAGCCCGAGAGGACTAAAGGAGCTAGCAAAGAATCTCACAAAGCGAGCATGGGGAAGAAGGTTGAATGAAATTAAAGAAGGACTCCCGGCCGGTCCACCGGCTGAGAGTTCCCCCCCCCCAGGCAGCCGGTCAGCCGGCCCAGCATAGCTGCTATTCTAGAAATCACGAGAAAATGCAGGTAGCCGGTCCAGGGCCGGCGGCCACTCAGCCGGCCCAGACTCCTTTTTCCGCATTTCCAACTTGTAATTTTTGACCTAAACCATTGTAAACTATAAATACCCCTTCCCTCATTTCATTCGAGACATTACCCTAGATCTAGAATTCTCTCTAAATTTATGCAACTTCCTTAAGCAAAGTCTTAATATTTCCTTAATCAAACCTTAATTATCTACTTAATTAGCATAAATCTACTTAGTCTCATTAGTTTACTCTTGAGTATTTGGGTTGTAGTTGAAGAAGATTGAAAGATTTCTTCCGTTATTAATACAAGACTCAACCTTTCTTCATTGTTGTTATAATTATTTCTCTTGTTAAGTTTATTTATCAATTGTTTACATTTCTAATTACATCGATCTTTATTGTTGTTTCAAGTATTATCATGTTTACCATCATATTTATTTGCTTCCTTTCAATTGTTTACATTTGCTCTTCGAGTATGTGTGAGTAGTGACCCGACCCCCTAGGGTTTAGGGGAAACCTAAGTAAGGATTAAGGGATGAATATGGTGTGTTAATGTTGGTAATTGGGTAAATTATTTGGCTTTTGTTAACATGCATAGAAGGTGTTTGTAGGAATGTGTGAATGAAAGTTCATGTTTTTCTCCATTTTATGCTTAGTGTCTCGTAGAACGAAAGTTTACATAGATGATTGATAGTGTGTTTACATCAAATTTGGATGCTTTGTAAGAGCTTTGTATCCATATTTTGGAAAGTGTAAGAAATTAGCTTTCTTGACCAATAATTACCCATTACCCTTCAATACTGATTCTTACCTTAGCTTGCTTAGGGGAACCCGACAACCCTAGTTTTTAATCAATAGTTTACATCTTAGAATCTTACCTTGCTTGTTTTAATTGCTTAGTTCTAACTCAATCGATTTCATCTCTCTCTCTTTTTATTAGACCAAACTTAGACTCGAACAAACCTTGTGTAAGCTCACACCATTCTCGTGGATTTCGATCCCTTTTATACTTGTAACACCCCTAATTTCCGTAATATAATTCTTTAATTTTATTTTCCCATATTTCATATTTTATTTTCCGGGAAAATATCCGTCTCTTGTCTTTTGGGCTCGTTGGGCTCGAAAACGGTGAAGACCGCTTTTTTTTTCCTTGGGTATCACGTGTTTCTTGGTGTAGGTGGGTAAGTTTTGGTCCTAAGCTTGAAATAAACCCATTAGCTTCTCTATAAATAAGAAGGGAAACCAAACCCTTGCTTTTCTTTTCTCATAATTCTCAAAACCCTAAACCTAATTTCTCTCCTCTCTTCCTCCCTTGTGCCGCACGTCCCTCGCCTAGGGTTTCGTGCTGTTCTTCCTTTCTTCTTCGTTCTTCATCATCTTTCGTGCTTAAATCGATCCTACTTCTTGGATTTATCTATCTTCTTCGTAAGTTTTTAGTTTTCGCGTAGTTTTTGTAGTTTTTATAGTTTATATATATAGTTAGTATATTTATTAGATTCGTTATCTTTGGCACGTGGATGATTTTATAAAGGCGTGGAAGTTGCTCCTAGAGAGGACGTTTATATCGTTTAAGACGATCTTTAGGATTATTTGCTTAATAAGGTAACTAGGTGTTTCTCTTTTAATTGTGTTTATGCCAATTGATGTAATTAATATGATTTAATGATTGTTTTGCATGATTGGTACATGTTTGGTTATTTGTTATCATGATTAAATATGTTTCGCATATTTGTGTAAGTTTTTATGCATTAATTATATATCATATGTTGCTTATGCATTAAATTATGGGTGTCATGAGCGCAATTAGGGTTTACGAATAAACCCTATTGGCGGCATGATAGGCGGCCAAGAGTGCTCTCCAAAGTTATAGCTTAAGTTAGTATAACCTTGATGATGATTCGAGTGTTATAGCTGAAGTTAGTACAACTTTGGGTTGTTACTCAAATTATGGCTGTTTGAGGTATAACCTTGGAAATATGATTCAAGGTTATAGCCGAAGCTACTATAAAATTGAAGTACGAATTAAGGTTATAGCTAGTGTTCCGGGTGTAATTCCGGAGCAGGATTGTGACCACTTGAGCTTGTAGAATGATGTCGTTGCTCGTCTCTTCCTTTCACTCTTTCCTGTAAAGATGAACAAACTGAGGGCTCGGCTTGGGGCCTAGCGTACTCACTCCGACGCTCAAGTCAGTAAACTTAGAGAGATAAGTTGTATGTTTAACTTGGCAAAGTATATTGTAGAGAGATAAGGGAGTTTTATACCAGATGTTCCAGTTGATTTCTCAATGAGAGATGTGGAGTATTTATAGACTTTCACCTTTTGTCACGTAGTGGCCAAGTGGCGTAGCAGGTGGAAAGACTGTCTTACCCTCGGCCGAGGGACCCGTGACAGGCCGCCAGGCCTGGTTGACTCCATGCTGAGGGGACTGGATGCGAGTATACGGATATGCCTCTCGGCCGGCTAGTTGCCGAGCCGAGACCCAAGTGACAGGCCGACAGGCTTTGTTGGTTAGGCTGTTTTTCTTTTGACTTGTTGTCTTTTAGCTTTGACCTTGGTCAATATGTTGACTTGGTCAGCGGGTGCAGAATATGCCCCATCAATTTGCCCCCAGCGTAGTCTATGCCGTGGTATGGATCTTCGATGCGTGTTGAGCGTATTCTGCGCATGTCGAACTTCTTCCTTGGCTTGGTCCTGTTCAGGCCGTACCATATCCCCCCTCCACATTGTTGTGTAATGGACATCGAATGTGGAAAAGAAAATGGCGCTGGCTGAGACCAAGGTTTGGAGTGCCGTGTGCTTTTGATTGCCCCGCCGGTCTTTGTAGCTTGGTTGATCTGGCGCCGTTGGCAAGTAGATACCAAGGAGCGTGTCGAAGAAGATGGATTACTGTATGTCGATTGACATTCTGTGGCTGCATGCTTGACACGTGGCCTGGTGTTGATTGGTGGACGCTTCATGGGCTTTGCTCTGATTGGTCCACTGAATGGGCTTTGCTCTATAAATAGAGCAGTATGCCCCTCATTTTGCTGTGCAAATTTCTTTTCAAGAAAAATTTTCTCTCTCTAGTTTTCGAAGAGTTTTCTCTCTCTAATATCCGAAGCGTTACTCGGCGTAACACTTTCTTTCAAGGTAAAAACAAATTCTTCCCCAACTTTTATTTGTTAAGTATTCGTTGCCACCATGTCTGCTGCTGACGCTCCGCCTAGTACCTCAACCCCGGGGGACGAACCGCCGCATCCCGCTGAACAGGAGCCACTGGTTGTCACCCCGGTAGGGTTCTGGGGTCGCAAGTCGTCTTCTCCTGAAATCGACGAGAAATATCTCGAGGATTTTGATGATGATGAGGAGGAAAAGACCCAATTTGATTCAGAGAGGCCGCATTACTTGTGGCACGGTGAAGCCTGCTCGATTAAACCTGATCTCGTTTGGTCGAACAAGTTCGCTCGTGCCTCCGGGCCTGAACTTTTCGAAGACCACTACAACTTCGGCAGGGGGTATAGAATTATCGTCCCTGTGGGTGATCAGGCAGTCTGTTGCCCTCCCGAAGGTTGTATAGGCGTGTATATTAGACATCTAGAGTATGGGCTCCATTTTCCTCTTAATGAACATGTCTCGGCCATAATCAAAGCCATGAATGTCGCCGTGGCACAACTGCACCGCTTGGCCATTAGGACGATTATTGGCTTCGTATGGTTTTGTCTCTTTAAGGGGGAGGCCCCAACGGTGAACCTTTTCCGCCGGCTCCACCATCTTCGGCTGTCTACCCAAGGCGTCATGGGGTGGTACAGCGTGCAGACCGAGTCGGGTTACGTGACCGTCTCCAAGCTGACATCCTGTAAAGACTGGAAGGGGCGGTGGGTATATGTCGAGGTTCCGGAGGACTATCCACTGCCGCGGTCCTTCCAGCCCGCGTCAATTTGCTTATTTGTGAGAGTCAGGGGGAGCATGAAAGATATGTCTCCCGTAATAAGATTAAGATGGACGCCAAGAAGGTTTATCTTAAAGACGACGAAGTGCGGGCAATGAGCATGTTCGAGGCTGAGAAGGATGGCACGCCGAAGGGATGGATGCCTCCGACACAGATCGTCCTTCAAGACGAGCCGCTTTGTCACATCGGCCTCATACCGGCCCTCAGCCAGGGTGAGGGGGGTCGGTATGAGGCCCCTCTTTTCTTTTATGCTTCGATATTTGAGCCTCGGTTTACTTCTTTCGCTTAACTCCTGCTTTGTTTCTTGCAGATCGATTTGGCCGGGATCTCTCTGTCTCCATCCTAAGCAAGTTGGGACTTGACCGGGACGGAGAGTTGTTGAATCGCACCCTAAGGCCGCGCCGCGTGATCGCAAGCGAGGCCCCCGCACGAACTCATGGAGCGGCGTTGAAATCAATGGACGTGGGGCGACTCAGCGAGAGATTGGCGGTAACGTGCCGCGCCGAAAACCAAAAGCAACGTCTTCGGCGGCTACGACGTCAACTCCAACTCGATCTCCAATCCCCATAGTCCAAAAAGATAAGGAGGTCGTCAATGTTGACGAGGACCTCACCGTCCTAGAGGGTCCTCCTTCTTCACATAAGAGGAAAGAAACAACGCCTCACACTTTGCCTGTTATTCAGAGGCAGGGGAAGAGAAGGGGTCAGCCGGCCCTCAATCCAAGAAGGCTAGGACTGGTACGGATCTAACCCATGGCTCGGTTTAGCGGGTTCCTTATGCATTCCCGATGACAAAGCTTTCGATATGTCGATGAATGTTGACATGGACGCTTTGTCTGGGTTTTTTCTAGATCAGCCATCGCCAGCTGTTGTTTTCACCGAACGGCAATTGGAGAAGCAGCCTGTGCAGATGGGCGACAAAAATGTCACCGCCGACTCCTCGTCCGAGAAGGCTTCCTTCATTCAGCTCAGGGCGGATGACATTAGGTTGGCCAAAAGGCTGGTGAAGTGGGCTGAAGTTGCCGGCACTCATCTTATCGAGCAAGAAAAGCTCGTGGCTCAAACTGCCCCTACGCTCAAACGGCTTAGGCTTGAGCTTGTCGCTTCTAGGGAGGAGGCCGTGAAGGCGAAGCAGGACTTCCTCGCTGAGCGAAAGCTTAAGGAGGACGCTGAGAAGGTGGTCTTGGCCGAGAGAGCTAAGGTTGAGTCCGCGTTGGCTGATGCCGCTAAGTTGCGGGAGGAGAGAAACAAACTTGAGGGCGGTTATAAGGCCATGGTTGAGCAGAGGGAAAGATGGAAGACCCTGCATTTGGCCGAGGCGAAGGAACATAAGGGCACAAAGGCTATCCTTGCTAAGAGGGAGAAGGATATTGAGCTGCTGAAAACCGTCATCATCCTTGAAATGTGTGCCCGGTACCGGGACCAAGCTGAAGATGCTACAAGAGATGCGATCAAGGAGCTCCTTCCTGAAGGCACTTTTCCGTGGCAAGATTTTGACAGACTTCTGGATGAGAAGGCGGCTGCTGAGGAGGCAAGGCCGCGGCCGAGGCGAAGGCTGCTCAGGAAGCTGCGGCCAAGGCAGCCCATGATGCTAAGGTGAAGGAGGCTAGAGAGGAGGCTGAGAAGGCAAAGGCACGTGACGCTGCCAAGTCGTCCTCTGGGCCGTCCACCGACGGTGATGTCTTGCATTCTTTGCCGGTGGCGGCAACAAGCATAGGGAGACGGCGGTCGTCACCGATTCTCCTGGCCCTTCGGACAAATGCCTTCACTGCTCGGGGCCAACTTTTGAGCCTTTCCTCCCTGCCATCCTTTTGGCGCTTCATGTCTTAATGTTGTAACTTTTTGTTGTTCCTTCTTTTTTTGTTAAACTTTGGTAGGTTGAGCTTAGGCTATCCCTATGGGGACGGCCGTCGACTTTATTTTGTCTACTTGTAAACATTTTCAATGAAGTTTGTTTATTTGCCTTCGGCTTGGCCGAGGCTTTGATCTCATCCTCCATTCAGTTGTCTTCTTACGTTTTTAAACATATTTAGCGCTTTTTTTTCGTTTTACCTTCGGCTTGGCCGAGGCAATTAGATTGCGTATCTCAACTGTACTTAAACGTTTTTAGCATATTGGTCGTGCCCTCTGCACTGAACAGCCGAGGTAGCAAGATTCACGTTTCCCAATTTGCTCAGCAACATGTTGGCATGTCGGTCACTTCCTCCTCCGCTCTCGGTCCCGGCCGAGGTGGTCGGGATTGCGCTTCCCAACCGCTGTTGTAAACATGTTAGCATATCGGTCGTTTCCCCGTCACTCCCGGTTTTGGCCGAGGCAATCGAGGTTACGACTCGACCGCATTCGTATCTATAGACATATTGATCGCTTCCTCTGCCACTCCGGATTGGCCGAGGCGATCATTGCGTTTCTCAACTTGTACTTATACGTTCTTAAGTATGTTGGTCGCTTTTCGAGTATCAATCGCATTCGTAGTGATCGCCGGCTTTGGCCGTGGCGTCTACTTTGGTACGACTACGGAGGGGACAAGCATTTCGATGGAAAACTTGGATCACTCTTCATAAGATATAATCACGCGTTGGGGTGCCCACAACAGTCTCGGACACCTTCGCCGCTATACGAAATATTTCCTAAGGTTGTCTGTGTTCCAATGGCTCATTAGAGGCACACCCTCCATGCCCATCGTCGGTAGGTATGTCCCCCGGCCTCATTTCTTCAACCACCCTGTAGGTCCCTCCCGATTGGCCGTCATCTTACCATGGATGTTTCCTTTGTTGGTTGCGGCCGACTTTCTCAAGACTAGATCTCCTACTCTCAAGTCCCTTTTGTGGACCCTACGGTTGTAGGCTCTTCTCATTCGGTTTTGATATACTTCCAAGTTGAGCCGTGCCGTATCTCGACTTTCTTCGACCGGTCTAGGGAGGCTCTCGTGGCCTTCTTCATTTTCGATCGGGTTAAAGGTTTGCGTTCAATGTCGCACCGCCGCTTCAATTGGGCGGGATGGCCTCGGACCCATAGACTAGGTGGAATGGACTGTACCCTGTTGCTTCTTTCTCCGTGGTTCGAAGGGACCACAGGACGCCGGGTAGTTCATCAGACCATCTTCCCTTTAGATCTTCAACCTTCTTCTTCAACCCGTTCAGTATTGTTTTATTAGCTGCCTCCGCCTGCCCGTTGCTCTGAGGGTGGCAGACGGAGGAGTATGCAAATTTGATATCGAGCTCTTCCAACCAATTCATCACCATGTCGCTCCAAAAATCCCGGCCGTGGTCAAATACAATGACTTAGGGTAACCCAAAACGAGTTATGATGTTCTCCCAAATCACCTTTCTTACGGCTGCCGTGGTCTTCGCAGGTACCGCGACAGCCTCGACCCATTTGGTGAAGTAGTCAACGGCGACAATCAGGTACTTCCTTCCTCCCGGAGGCCGTCGAAATGGTCCTAATAAATCCATCCCCCACTGTGCAAATGGTAGGGGATTAAGTCTTGTTGCGAGTCTCGGGAAGGTGCATGTACCGGAGCATGCATCGACAATTCTTGCACTTCTTGCTTTTTGCCCGGAATCTTTCAAAGATGGTAGGCCGTAGTAGACGGCTCGGAGAGCTTTGTGGGCTAGCGTTCTCGCCCCCATGTGATGTCCGCAGATGCCTTCGTGAATCTCCGTCAGTATAAGCTCCGCGTCGGCTGGGCCGACACATTTCAAGAGTGGTCTTATTACGGACCTTCTGTACAATTCTCCTTCGAACACTAAGTACCTTGTAGCGATCCTTCTTATCTTCTGAGACAGACTGCGGTCCTTCGGCAACTCTTTTGTCAGCTTGTATTTCATTATCGGAGTCATCCACGTCGTCTCGGCTTCGATGTCGCCCACCATGCCGACGGTCTAAGTGATGCTTTTAGCATTCCTGATATCCACCAGCACGGTTCGACTGACATTCTTGATGCTTGAACTGGCAAGTCTTGAGAGAGCGTCGGCTCGGTTGTTCTCAGACCTGGGGATGCACTGTATTTGGAAAGATTTCAATTTTGAGGTGTCAGCTTTTACCCTCTCTAGGTACCTTATCATCCCATCGTCTCGAGCCTCATACTCTCCTCGGATTTGATTGGTCACTAAGAGCAAGTCTGTTTTCAACACAATATGCTCCGCCCCGGCAGCTCTAGCTAACTCGACTCCTGTTATCACCGCCTCATATTCGGATTCGTTATTTGAGGCCGAGAAGGTAAACTTCAAGGCGTACTCAAACTCGTCCCCGTTAGGGGCCGATGATAAGGATGCTTGGCTCTGAGCATTCGCCGTGGAGGACCCGTCGGTATATACTTCCCACACGCCGGGATGTGATTCTTCTTGATATGTGCACTCGGCCAGAAGTCAAAAGCGCTTGCCCCTTTATCGAAGGCCTCGGCTTGTATCAATGCCGAAAACTGCGGAGAACTCCACCGCCCATTTGATAAGTCTGCCGGATTTTTCGAATTTTTCCAATGCTTTCTCCAATGGCTGGTCGGTTAAGCCCGTCACGGGATGTGCGTCGAAGTAGGGTTTTAACTTCCTTGCGGCAACGACGACGGCGAGGGCAGCTTTTTCGATTAGTGGGTAATTTCTTTCGGCGGCCAGCAGTGTATGGCTGATAAAGTAGATTGGGTGCTGCTGCTTATTTTCTTCCCCGACGATTACGGCAAGACCGACCGTGGCCGAGGTAATCGCTAAGTATAGATATAGCGTCTCCCCAGCGTCGGCCTGGACAGGCGGTCGATGTCGAAGGTGGGCTTTCAGTTGCCTGAAAGCCGTGCTCTGTTCCTCCCCCCAGCTAAAGTTTTTATTCCCCTTCAGCACTTTAAAGAACGGAGTGCTCTTGTCGGCCGACCGAGAGATGAAGCGGGCGAGAGCCGCCATCCTTCCGGTCAGCGTCATAACCTCTTTTCGATTCCTCGACTCCGGTAGGTCTAGTATTGCTTGGACTTTCTCCGGATTGGCATCAATTCCCCTGGCGCTGACAAGCACGCCGAGGAACTTATCGGCCCGGACACCGAAGTTACATTTCTTTGGGTTAAGCTTCATTTCATATTTCCTTAGTGAACAAAATGTCTCGCCTAAATCGGCTAAGTGCTCGCTGTCAGACTTGCTTTTTACAATAACATCGTCGACGTAAGCCTCGATGTTTCGCCCTTTTTTATTTTGGAACACTTTGTCCACCAACCTAGTGTAAGTTGCGCCAGCGTTCTTCAAACTGAACGGCATCATTTTATACATGAATGTGGCATGACTGGTGATGAATGCGCATTTAGGCATATCTTCCTCGGCCATAAATACCTGATGATACCCTGAGAAGGCGTCTAGCAGGCTTAGCATAGTGTAGCCTGCCGTGGCGTCAGTTAAACCATCTATTCGAGGCAAGGGATAGCAATCTTTAGGGCACGCTTTATTAAGATTGGTAAAATCAACACACATCCTCCACGCCCCTGATGATTTCCTCACCATTACAACATTTGCTAGCCACTCAGGGTAAGTACAAAACATGATAAAGTCCGCCGCTAATAATTTGTCTATTTCGGCTTTGATGGCCTCATCCTTCTCGGCCGAGGAGTTCCTCATCTTCTGCTTGACCGGCCGAGCGGTGGAGAGTACGTTCAGCTTGTGAACGATCACCTCCCGGCTCACGCCTGGCATCTTGGCAGCTGAGTATACGAAGACATCTCTGTTCTTCCTCAGTAGGTCTAGGAGATCAACTCTGAATTTTGGCTCCAGGTCGACACCGACAGTTACGGTGCACCCTGGGTCAATTTCCACTTCCTCAGTCTCGGCTCCTTCAACCATGCCGACATCAGTATTCATCGGTTCGCCCTCCTGCTGCAAGGATGGGCTCTTCCCTTTCTCCGATTTCTTCGCCACTTTGAGGGATTGCATGTTGCACCCCCTGCCAGACACTTGGATATTGACTATTTCATCTTTCTCGTCCTTTGAGATGAGCTTTTGTGCTTCCCCCCGGTCCGAGACGTACATCAATGTCAGGGCCCGGATGGACATCACTGCATCGGCCTCGCTCAAAGTGACCCGGCCTATGAGAACATTGTAGCCAGACGAACCATCGATAACCACGAACTCAGATAAAACATTTTTAGCCGCATCCGCTTGGCGAACATCACCGCAGATCCCAGATTGACCCCGGGGTACCAGTAGCCCCCGGAGAAGTCAGTATAGCGGGTTAATGCGAGGGCTCGGTCTCAATCTTGACCGAGATTAAGAAAGCACTCCCTGAACATGATGTTCGTGTAGGCGCCTGTGTCAATCAGACACCTTTTGACCAAATGGTTGGCTATATCTAGGTGGACTACAAGCGGGTCGCTGTGCGGGGCGACGACTCCCTCGTAGTCCTTCTTTCCAATGGTTATATCGGGGATGGTGGAAGCGGGGATCGCTGTTTTAGGCACAAAGTTGATGGCTTGGTATAACTCATTTAGGTGCCGTTTGTGCCCATTAGCTGACCCACCGTTCTCGTTTCGCCCGATGACAACCTGGATTACTCCCATCCGTTGGAAAACGATTTTCTATTCGCCCGTCGGCGCTTGTTTCGGCCTCCGGCTACATACTTGCCGAGGCCCCCTTTCGCATTAGCTCTTCGATGACGTTCCTTAGATGTCGACGGTTGTCGATTTATGGCCGGTGTGGCCGTGGTACTCGCAAAAAGCGGCTTGTGTCACCGTCCCTCCTCGCCTTTGGGGGCCTTGCCCACTTCTCGTCCATCATTCTTGCTTAGGGTAAAGACCTCGGTGGAGAGGCGACCGGGGGGTGAGACTCACTTGGTACCGCTTCTCGTAGTATGGTCCCGAACTCCCCCGCCCGCCGAGTGTCTTTGTTTCCTATTAGATCTCTCGGCCGTGACCTATTCCCGTCCACGACGACCTTCATCTATGTTGTCCCGTGGCTTTTCCTCTCTCTGGGTGCCCAGCTTCACCGTGGCCTACCCAGGTTTTGTGATAGTCTTCCACCTTTACGGCTCGGTCGGCCATCTTTCCGCGGAGTCTAAGTTGAGGTCTTCGCACTTGATCGCTCGTTTTTTGAACTCGCCTTTCGGGAGGCCTTTCATCGCCGCAAGGTCGCCGGTTTGTGTTCGGCTCACGGATCTGCTGAACCTTAGCGTCGAATCTTTTTACGTAGCTTCGGAGGGACTCGTCCTCCCCCTGTCGGATAGTTAGGAGATCCGATGTTTCCACGACCCTTCTCTTGTTGCAAGCATCTTTGGGCTATGAAATTGTCTCTCAGGTCGGCATAACAGTATACCGAGCCATTAGGTAGCCCCTTGTACCAACTCTGAGCCATCCCATGCAGGGTCGTTGGGAAGACTTGGCACCACACCTCATCAGTCGCTTGCCTATACCGACATGTACGACTCGAAAGCCTCGGCATGGTCGGTCGGGTCGCTATCCCCTTTGTATGATATGGGCGGGCTTGACTTAGTCGGCACGGGGATCTCGAGGACATAGGTACTGAAGGGCTGTCTGACCACGTGTCGAATGACACGCGGCGATCGGCTCCTCGCAACCTTAGTCCGGCTTCTCTCCCTCTGGCGGGAAGGGCTTCTTGTCCGACTTTGGTGAGTCGGACTTCTTTCATTCCTTCGGCCGTGGCCTCGTTGTTGCCGCGCGACGCTGTCCTCCCGCGAGTGGGAGAAGGACTCAGTGCCTTGCCATCGGCACCACGGGCTCTCTTTGGCGTTCTAGCATGCCCACTTCTTGTATTGCTCCGGACAAGTTGTTCGAGTCACTCTATGGGCCCTGGTCACCGTGGATGCGCCCGTCCCCGTCGCCGTGGATCGGGGTAACCGGCGTACAACCCATCAGGTCCAGGAATAGCTTTAATTTGGCCGCATCGACCACATGTCCCATGACAGTGACTTGGTCGGTAGGCAGCGGTGTTTCTGGCTCTTTCGGCATCCCGAGCTCTTTCGGCATCCCGATCTCAGAATTATAGAACGTGTCATCCTGGAAGAATGCAGTTCCTTCACTCACAGTTTCTTGTTGCTTTGACATCTTCTTAGCTCTTTGAATGGTTTTTTTTTTTTTTTTGGTAATGTAGGTGACTAGCTTTTAGTACGTTCTTCCCACAGACGGCGCCAATTGTTCCGGGTGTAATTCCGGAGTAGGATTGTGACCACTTGAGCTTGTAGAATGATGTCGTTGCTCGTCTCTTCCTTTTACTCTTTCCTGTAAAGATGAACAAACTGAGGGTTCGGCTTGGGGCCGAGCGTACTCACTCCGACGCTCAAGTCAGTAAACTTAGAGAGATAAGTTGTATGTTTAACTTGGCAAAGTATATTGTAGAGAGATAAGGGAGTTTTATACCAGATGTTCCAGTTGATTTCTCAATGAGAGATGTGGAGTATTTATAGACTTTCACCTTTTGTCACGTAGTGGCCAAGTGGCGTAGCAAGTGGAAAGACTGTCTTACCCTCGACCGAGGGACCCGTGACAGGCCGGCAGGCCTGGTTGACTCCATGCCGAGGGGACTGGATGCGAGTATACGGATATGCCTCTCGGTCGGCTAGTTGCCGAGCCGAGACCCAAGTGACAGGCCGACAGGCTTTGTCGGTTAGGCTGTTTTTCTTTTGACTTGTTGTCTTTTAGCTTTGACCTTGGTCAATATGTTGACTTGGTCAGTGGGTGCAGAATATGCCCCATCAGCTAGAACTAACTTACCCTGATATTTATGGCTCAAGGTTATGGTTAGAACTAGTATAACTTTGAGTTTCGTGTCAAGATTATAGTGGAGGTAAGTATAACTTCAAGCCGTATATGTTGAAGTTATAGTCGAGGTTACTATAACCTCGCATCCAGAGTTCATGTTATGGTTAGGGTTACTATAACATTGAATGGTTAATGTTAAAAGTTATAGCTAGAGTTCTATAACATTGAATGGTTGATACTTGTTTCACATGTTATGTAGTGTTCAGTTTCATAACGCGATGTTTGCATATATCGTTTATTACTCTTGTTCATATAATTGAAGGATAGTCAGTTATATTATCTTATGATTTGATAGTTATTTTATTCACATATATGTATGGTCAGTTATACTGTGCATTGTTTGTTGGCTGGTTGTATAGATGACGTGAGGTATCAGTTATATACCGAACAGAATGAACTAATGCAACCCTTCGAGTCAGTGTATGGTTTATGGTCGGGGGTAATGGAGGCAGTTGTTATACGCTCTATTCCCCGAGTGTCGTTCGGTGTACAATTATTGCACCGAGAGTCCGCCAGTCTTAGACATATAGGCGGTGGTTATACGCTATACATAGTACCTTGATGCGATTGTTATATGGTCCACACCGATGGAGGCGATTGTTATACGCTCCGTCGATTCGAGGCGATTGGTATACGCTCCGACGATTAGAAAGCGATTGTTATACGCTCTAACGGCGTTCATTTTATACACTGTGCTTGTAACTAGAGGCAGTTGTTATACGCTCTATTAGGTTGTTGGTTTGGTCGCATGATACTTGGTCACGGTGGTTCTATGATGTGTATGATGTTATAATGTGGTTTGTGTTATGCGTCGTCATATGCTGTTTTACTTAGAGTCAATATTTCGAATAATTATCTTCTTATGCCATTGTTTAGTAGTGAGTTGTTGCCAAGTTTTCATGAGTGTAGATGGTCTCACATGTTTACTAGTTTTGCATTTCAATTGTTAATAATGTTGGTTGTATTCAATTGTTGTAAACATGACTGGGAGAGCATCTAGTTACTCCCAACTGATTGTCGACCCCCCCTTCTCAGGTTGTTTAGGTTGAACGCTTGTTGCTGACTGGTTGATGCTTGCTTGGGGAATGTGCGAAGCGAGCTTAATAATAAAATAGAAGTTTGGTTTTAAGTTTTAAGAACCCTTTGAATAATGTATTAGTTTGTTTATTTTTAGTAGCGAATCGGAATGGTCAGGTGTTTCCGCCACCTTGACCCTTTTATCAGTATCGTACTCTGATATTTACTTTATATAAGTTTTTCCTTTGTTTTATAATCCGGATTGTTATAGTTGGTATCAGAGCGAACACGCTCCCAACTCTCGCTTTGTTGATGACTAAAATAAATGACCTAGTTAAATGAGTGAGAGTAAATGGGGTAGAAACCAATAGGATTTGTTGGTTTTCTTATGTTTGTTGAGTGTATGAGTAGTTGTTTGGAGTGGTACTTAGGTTCTACCACTTATAACGATATTTCGTTCTTGCAGATGGCGCGCAACGGAAATTGTCAGTTTGATGCAGATCGCATTAGGAGACTTGAGGCCGCTTTGGCATCTATGGCCGAAGGTTTCACTAATCACCTCAACAACAACAACAATAACAACAACAACCATCCGCAGCAGACTGTGATTGATCGCTTTGCTCGTCACCGTCCTCCGACTTATGATGGTGCGAACGATCCTACCGCTTTGGAGGCTTGGATTCGAGAGATCGAGAAGCTGTTCCTTGCTACTGGTTGTCCTGAGGATCAGAAGGTGGATATCGCCACTTATTATCTGAAGGATGAGGCCGACAACTGGTGGGCTCTTGCTAGAGCTGGTCTGGAAGTTCAGCCAGGATATGGTTGAACATTTTTCTCGAGGCGCCAAGAAGAGGTTTTGTCCTGAGGAGATGCGCTGGCAGAAGGAGCAGAAGTTCCTTCGTCTACAGAAAGTTTCCATGACTGTTGAGGATTACACCAACAAGTTTGTGAAGCTGTCGCGATTCGTTACTTCTGTTGCTATGGACGAGGTGTCTAGGACTCGTCGTTATGAGAAGAATCTAGATCCTAAAGTCCGGACTGCTATGTCTGGTATTCCTTCAACTTCTTTCCAGCAGGCTTATGATCGTGCTCTTAGCATCTATGATTCAGTTCTTGCTACCGAGGCTGAGGAGGGTACGAAGAGTAAGTTCGTGAAGAGGCCTTATGTTACTCCCAGTGCTCCCCAAAAGAAGCAGAAGTTCGAGGCTCGTTCGTCTTCTACGCGTGTTCAGGGTCAAGCTAAGAGGGATTGGTCTTGCTTCAGGTGTGGAAATGCTTACCATCCAGGTAAGGACTGCGACGATAATGTTCTTACATGTTATCTCTGCAAGTCACCGGGTCACAAAGCTGTTGACTGTCCTCAAAAACCGAAGACTGATGCCCCGAAGGCTGATGCTCCAAAGACTGGGCGAGTGTTCGTTATGAGTCGTGCTGAAGTAGATGCTAATCTAGATGTGGTTACGGGTACCTTTCTCGTTCACTCTTTATCTGCTTTTGTTCTTTTTGATACGGGTGCATCGATGTCTTTCGTATCCGAATCCTTTTTCGTCCGTGCTGGACTTTCTTCTTCTTCATCCGTTCATAGCTCTATATCCCTTCCTACGGGTGAGATTGTTTCTTGCTCCGTTCTTTTCAAGGACGTACCCTGTCAGTATTGCAGGGGCGATCCTTCCTGTCGATCTCGTTCAATTCAAACTCGGAGAGTTTGATGTGATTTTGGGTATGGATTGGTTATCTCGCTATGACGCTAGGTTCCTGTGTCGTGATCATAAGATCGTGCTTAAGAGTCCTACAGGTTCGAGGGTTTCTTATCAGGGCGTTAGGGTTACACATACGGTCAAGTTGGTTTCTGCTATGAAGATGGTTAACATGGGTAGAAAGGGTCATCAGATCTATCTGTGCAGTGTTCAGGGTGTTTCAGTTGAGCCTAAGTTAGAGGATATCCCTGTGGTTAAGGAGTTTCCCAATGTCTTTCCTGAGGATCTACTTGGTATTCCTCCTGAGCGAGACGTAGAGTTCTCGATTGAGTTGCTACCTGGAACTGGTCTCATTTCGAAAGCTCCTTATCGTATGGCACCAGCTGGGTTACAGGAACTCAAGAAGCAACTTGAGGAGATGATCGATAAGGGTTTTATCCGACCGAGTGCTTCGCCATGGGGTGCTCCTGTTTTGTTTGTCAAGAAGAAGGATGGTAGTATGCGGTTGTGCATTGACTACCGTGAGCTGAACAAGGTTACTATCAAGAATAAGTATCCTTTGCCGAGGATCGAGGATTTGTTTGATCAGCTCCGTGGTGCAAGTGTGTTCTCGAAAATCGACATGAGGTCAGGTTACCATCAGATTCCAGTTAGGAATGAGGATATTCCTAAGACTGCTTTTCGTTCGAGGTATGGCTACTATGAGTTCGTGGTGATGCCGTTTGGGTTGACGAATGCACCTGCTGTTTTCATGGATCAGATGAACTGCACTTTCAGCGAGTATTTGGATAAGTGTGGCGTGGTGTTCATAGACGACATACTAATTTACTCGAAAGACGAGGCTGAGCACGATCGTCATCTTCATGTTATATTGGAGATTCTGCGTAAACAGAAGTGGTATGCTAAGTTCTCGAAGTGCGAGTTTTGGTTAAAGGAAGTTACCTTCTTGGGTCATGTGATATCTGGCGATGGAGTTATGGTTGACCCGTCGAAGATTCGAGCTGTGGTCGAGTGGGAGAGTCCGAGGAATGTGAACGAGGTTTGGAGTTTCTTTGGTCTAGCTGGGTATTATCGTCAGTTTGTACATGATTTCTCTAAGATCCCGAGACCGATGATTCAGTTAATGAAGAAGGAATCCAAGTTCATTTGGACTGAGGCTTGTGAATCTGCCTTCCAGGAGTTGAAGAAGAGGTTGACTACCGCTCTTGTGTTGACTCTACCAGAAGAGGGCGTTGAGTTCGATGTCTTTTGTGATGCGTCGAAGTTTGGGTTGGGTTGTGTCTTGATGCAGAAGGGTAAGGTTGTGGCTTATGCTTCCTGTCAGTTGAAAGTTCACGAGATGAACTATCCGACTCACGATCTTGAGTTAGCAGCAGTGGTGTTTGCACTTAAGCTTTGGCGACACTACTTGTATGAAGTCTCTTGCAACATTTATACGGATCATAAGAGCTTGAAGTATATCTTCACTCAGAGAGATCTTAACATGAGGCAGAGACGTTGGTTGGAACTGTTTAACAACTATAAGGTTGAGCTGCAATATCACGAGGGTAAGGCAAACGTGGTTGCTGATGCTTTGAGCCGCAAGGTGTGTCATGCCATGAGATCTGTGTTGGTGTTACCTGATGACTTGAGTCGAGAGTTCCAGAAGATGCTTTGAGTCGTAGCTTGGTTTGTCAGAAGGTTAAGTTCGAACATCAGAGACTTGGTGGTCTACTACAACCCTTGGAGATTCCCACATGAAAATGGGATTCGATTTCGATGGACTTCGTCATGGGTTTACCGAGGTCGCTGAGAGGAATGAATGCGATTTGGGTCGGGATTGATCGTTTGACTAAGGTCGCGCATTTCATTCTGATGAAAGAGACTTTGAGTCTCGAGGAACTAGCGAATGCTTATCAGCGAGAGATCATTCGTCTTCATGGTGTTCCTAAGTATATCATCTATGACCGTGATCCGAGGTTTTGTTCTTAGTTTTGGAAGAAGCTTCAGTTGGCTTTGGGTAGTGAGCTTAAGATGAGTATGGCTTTTCATGCTGCAACTGATGGTCAGACTGAGCGTACGATTCAGACGCTCGAGGATATGTTGCGAGCTTGTGCTTTGGAGTTCCAAGTTAGTTGGGAGAAGAGTTTACCGTTGGTGGAGTTCTCCTACAACAACAGTTACCAAGCTATTATTCAGATGGCTCCGTTTGAGGCACTTTATGGAAGGAAGTGTCGTAGTCCTTTGTGTTGGGACGATTCTAGTGAGGCTGTCGTTCTTGGCCCGGAGTTGGTTCAAGAATCGATTGAGCAGGTGAGGTTGATCCGCGAGAAGCTTAAGGCAGCCCATGATCGACAGAAGACGTATGCAGACTTGCGGCGTAGGCCGATTGAGTTTGAGGTTGGCGATAAGGTTTTTCTTAAGGTTTCAACGATGAAAGGTGTTAAGAGATTTGGGGTTAAGGGCAAGCTTAGTCCTAAGTACATTGGACCGTATGAGGTGCTCGAGAGAGTTGGCGAGGTAGCCTTTAGGTTGGCTTTACCTCCGAATCTATCAAAGGTTCACGATGTGTTCCATGTGTCGCAGTTGCGTCGTTATCGCAGTGACCCTTCTCATGTTATAAAGGCTGATGTTATCGAGGTTCAGCCTAACCTGACTTATGAGGAACGAACCGCTCGTATTTTGGAACGTCAGGATAAGAGGTTAAGGAATAAGGTTGTACCTTTGGTTCGGGTTCTATGGAGGAGTCAGAAGTTTGAGCAAGAGACTTGGGAAACTGAAGCGTCTATGCGAGAGAAGCATCCACATCTTTTCGAGTGACGTAGTTCTCTTATCAAGTTTCGAGGACGAAACTTCTTTTTAGGGGGTTGGATTGTAACACCCCTAATTTCCGTAATATAATTCTTTAATTTTATTTTCCCATATTTCATATTTTATTTTCTGGGAAAATATCCGTCTCTTGTCTTTTGGGCTCGAAAACGGTAAAGACCCGCTTTTTTTTCTTTGGGTCTCACATGTTTCTTGGTGTAGATGGGTAAGTTTTGGGCCTAAGCTTGAAATAAACCCATTAGCTTCTCTATAAATAAGAAGGGAAACCAAACCCTTGCTTTTCTTTTCTCATAATTCTCAAAACCCTAAACCTAATTTCTCTCCTCTCTTCCTCCCTTGTGCCGCGCGTCCCTCGCCTAGGGTTTCGTGCCGTTCTTCCTTTCTTCTTCGTTCTTCATCATCTTCCGTGCTTAGATCGATCCTACTTCTTGGATTTATCTATCTTCTTCGTAAGTTTTTATGTTTTCACGTAGTTTTTGTAGTTTTTATAGTTTATATATATAGTTAGTATATTTATTAGATTCGTTATCTTTGGCACGTGGATGATTTTATGAAGGCGTGGAAGTTGCTCCTAGAGAGGACGTTTATATCGTTGAAGACGATCTTTAGGATTATTTGCTTAATAAGGTAACTAGGTGTTTCTCTTTTAATTGTGTTTATGCCAATTGATGTAATTAATATGATTTAATGATTGTTTTGCATGATTGGTACATGTTTGATTATTTGTTATCATGATTAAATATGTTTCGCATGTTTGTGTAAGTTTTTATGCATTAATTATATATCATATGTTGCTTATGCATTAATTTATGGGTGTCATGAGCGCAATTAGAGTTTACGAATAAACCCTAGTGGCGGCATGATAGGCGGCCAAGAGTGCTCTCCAAAGTTATAGCTTAAGCTAGTATAACCTTGATGATAATTCGAGTGTTATAGCTGAAGTTAGTACAACTTTGGGTTGTTACTCAAATTATGGTTATTTGAGGTATAACCTTGGAAATATGATTCAAGGTTATAGCCGAAGCTACTATAAAATTGAAGTACGAATTAAGGTTATAGCTGGAACTAACGTACCCTGAGATTTATGGCTCAAGGTTATGGTTGGAACTAGTATAACTTTGAGTTTCGTGTCAAGGTTATAGTGGAGGTAAGTATAACTTCAAGTCGTATATGTTGAAGTTATAGTCGAGGTTACTATAACCTCGCATCCAGAGTTCATGTTATAGTTAGGGTTACTATAACATTGAATGGTTAATGTTAAAAATTATAGCTAGAGTACTATAGCATTGAATGGTTGATACTTGTTTCACATGTTATGTAGTGTTCAGTTTCATAACGCTATGTTTGCATATATCGTTTATTACTCTTGTTCATATAATTATAGGATAGTCAGTTATATTATCTTATGATTTGATAGTGATTTTATTCACATGTATGTATGGTCAGTTATACTGTGCATTGTTTGTGGGCTGGTTGTATAGATGACATGAGGTATCAGTTATATAGGGTACAGAATGAACTAATGCAACCCTTCGGGGTCTGGTGTATGGTCTATGGTCGGGGGGTAATGGAGGCAGTTGTTATACGCTTTATTCCCCGTGTGTCGCTTCGTGTCTGATTATTGCACCGAGAGTCGACCAGTCTTAGACATATAGGCGAGTGGTTATACGCTATACATAGTACCTTGATGCAATTGTTATACGGTCCACACCGATGGAGGCGATTGTTATACGCTCGATCGATTCGAGGCGCGTTATTGTTATACGCTCACGACGATTAGAGGCGATTGTTATACGCTCTAACGACGTTCATTTTATACACTGTGCTTGTAACTAGAGGCAGTTGTTATACGCTCTATTAGGTTGTTGGTTTGGTCGCATGATACGTGGTCACGGTGGTTCTATGATGTATATGATGTCATAATGTGGTTTGTGTTATGCGTCGTCATATGCTGTTTTACTTAGAGTCAATATTTCGAATAATTATCTTCTTATGCCATTGTTTGGTAGTGAGTTGTTGCCAAGTTTTCATGAGTGTAGATGGTCTCACATGTTTACTAGTTTTGCATTTCAGTTGTTAATAATGTTGGTTGTATTCAATTGTTGTAAACATGACTGGGAGAGCATCTAGTTACTCCCAACTGATTGTCGACCCCCCTTCTCAGGTTGTTCAGGTTGAACGCTTGTTGCTGACTGGTTGATGCTTGCTTGGGGAACGTGCGAAGCGAGCTTAATAATAAAATAGGAGTTTGCTTTTAAGTTTTAAGAACCCTTTGAATAATGTATTAGTTTGTTTGGTTTTAGTAGCGAACCGGATTGGTCAGGTGTTTCCGCCACCTTGACCCTTTTATCAGTATTGTACTCTGATATTTACTTTATATAAATTTTTCCTTTGTTTTATAATCCGGGTTGTTACAATACTACTTAATTGGGCTATTTTTTTATCCGGAAACGACGAAAATTCCGCGTATCATGATCGCACCCAACACATTAGACCACGATGTCCCTCTCAACCCCTATCTCAATAGCCCTCACAACTAACCACCCATTGCAATCTATATCCTACATCCTCTAACTACCCTGCCCTATCTTGCTTCCACCATCCCCTACATCCCGCACCTCCAACATAACCACCATCCCGGACCCACCCCACGCGCGACCCCAAACCGTTCTCATAACCTTATGTACGACTCCTCACCCCATCATTACCCACCCATAGTGACCCCTCCACTATCACGACCTCCACCGTCAACACCGCTCATTCATTTCGCCTTTTAAGACATCAAATACGTTTTTTTTAATTGGTCCATGTTAACACTTGTCTCTCGACATTGTAAATCATTTTGTCCTACTAATTTAGAATGGGATATTGAACGATAAAAGTAAAATAGATAAAACATTTTTTGCTAATACCTTATTTACTCATTACCTTTCAATGTCATAATGTTATGCATTAGTTGTTAGATAAATTTTTAAAGTCACTTCAACTTATACAAATTGAAAATAATACCAAGTATCTAAATTAATTTTTTGATAATTCTATATCACCTATTTCCTTGTTTTCAACTTTGTTGTTAAAGAGTGACGTTAAGTACTCAGTACAACATTGTTTAGGTTAAATAATATTCCAATAATTCAAATGATAATTACATTTTATTGATTATCCTTGCAAATCTAACCTAATTTGCATTTAACTGTCTCACAAACATGAATGGCATTAGTTATTTCGGTGTGACATTATGTCTTTCCGATATAAAATACATATAATTGTTAATAAAAAAAATGTACCAACTGAAAGATTACAATTCTCATTTAAGACGGCATTTGCCGTTAAGTTTAAGGCATCATACATTCATACAACATGTGTGTATAAAACAAATATATTGCTTTTCCTTTTTATAAACTAAAGTGGTATGTACTTAACGTCTTACTCGTCTTAAGCTTAAGACGGATAGTATGGTCTTAACAGAGACTTACTATTGAAAAGATTAATAGCGATATACAATAAGAATTATATTCCCAATTATATCCCCAATTAGGCAATTTTTGCCATCTTCATTAACAAAAACACGATTACATCTGCCATCATCTATCTTATCTATTACAATCATCTTATTATGAAAAAAATATGTACTCATTTAACTGTATTCACATTATCAGATATCAGTTAACGTAGAGATCAATCAACCAAGGGTGTATTGTTAAATTACAAAAAAAGATGGAGTTTTATGTCATTTGAATATATTGAACAATTTAAGTTTTATGTCTCTTACCGTTCCAAGTGTTACGTTGAACATTTTGCATAAAACTATTATTGGCTGATTAGAGGATGATTCTAATCTTTGATGAAACCAAATTCATCTGTATAATGTCCCCCATACAGAGCATGACAGTGTAATTTTGCTACACAAAATAGAGAATTAATTAATGTATTAGAAATAATAAGCTCGTAATATTGAAATATACTTAATTATATGTAAATGGAGTGGTATTTACTCTTTACTTTATATGAGTTAGCCCAATTGTCATTAGCTTTCCAGTTTTCACCCTTATTGTTGGACAACGTGACCTTAGTATAACCCGGGAAGCTCTTTAATGACATCTAATAGCCCGAACATTCTTATTGGTCCTTTTTAGACGGTGGCTTGAATTAGTTGTTGATGGGTCATCGAAAAACATTGATATTGTGTAACAAATTAACAATAATACTCATAATATTTAATATTTAATTAATTACGGTTTTCTATCATGTGCCTAGTTTTTCTAATATGTGCAAAATCAAAATGGAAAGAGTTCAATGTTTAATTTTATTTTAAAAAATAGGAAAAGTAATTGCATATTCTAATTTCCTATAAAAATGTCATTTAATTCTTTCCATTTTCGTTTTCGCACATGTTAGAAAAATCGATTTAATATATATGGTTGAAAAGTACCTTTCGTCACATGCAAGCTGCTTCTTTTTGTTGTAGGATGCATCTTTTTCGTTGAAGACATTTTTTTCATTAAGAGATCAGGACGTTCCCACTTGCGCACAACCCTGTCTCGAACATTTATATATCAATCCTGAATATTAATGTCACTGAAGCGGGTAAAGATAATACTTTGAGACGTGTTATTTTGTGAGGTATTAAGCTTAACGGATAATATTTGTCAATATGATTTTTTGTAGTAAGGGTGGGAAAAGGCTACTCATACATGAGGTGTATGAAAATCTCATACACGACCAATTAAATTGCGCCATGTGGCTAACTAGAGTGAATCATATGTAGTTAATTTAGGGTTATATTAGTAATTACACATATGTAGTTAACTTGCTAACCACATGTAGTTAACTATATTTAGGGTAATTTTTAATTTCCTTTGTTTGACATATTTTGATTTATTATTATTATTATTATTAGTATTATTATTGTTTTTAACATTTTTTTGTATTATTATTATTATTATTATTATTTATTTTTGACCTCTTAATCAATCAATTTTGTTTTTCAAATCGTATTCGTAAGCAATAAAAATTCATAATAAAAATCAAATGAACCCTAATTTCATAACATTAATCATAACCTAATTCAATTCTTTTAAGTAATCAAAATCGTATCAAATTGATGAACTTAATTCTATGAATCGAATAGCCTTATTCTTAACCATTTAAAATCGATTTATGGGAAAAAGGGGGAAGTTTTTGATGAACCCTAATTCAGTTGAAGAACCCTAATTCATATGAAAATCAAATTTTATTAATGAAATGGTAATCCTTATCAATAAAAATCGAATTAACCCTAGCATTGGAGTAATTATTAATCATTTAAAATCGAATTGGGGAAGAAGGGGAAATTTTTTGATGAACCCTAATTCAGTTGAAGAACCCTAATTCATATGATCAAAATCAAATTTTATTAATCAAATGGTAATCCTTATCAATAAAAATCGAATTAACCCTAGCATTGGAGTAATTATTAATCATTTAAAATCGAATTGGGGAAGAAGGGGAAATTTTTTGATGAACCCTAATCCATTAATTGATTAACTCTAATTAAGGCATAAAAGGGCAAAAAAAAAAAAAAGTTGTTGTGAAGGATCGAACACGGGTTGGCATTAGTAGCAATTAGATTTTTGTAAAGAGACTAGTAACCAACTAGCTAGGGGTATCAGCACATACATTCACTGATTACAATTCATAATATTATGAATCTATTTCTTTAATTCATTAAACCTTAATGAACTCTAATTCGAATAATTGCCTTATTTAAAATTCCGTTTTTAAACTCTTAATACTTTCCTTATTTTTAAAATATTTGTAGCTTGATTTTAGGCAATAAATTTCTTAAATTATAAAATTGCCTTATTTAAACAATTTCGGTTTCATTTGATAAAATATCTTTATTTTTTAAATATTCTTAAGCTTGATTTTAGGCAATAAATTTCTTAAATATATAAATTACCTTTTTTAAAGATTTTCGGTTTCATTTGATATTTTATCTTTTCTTTTTAAAATATTCTTAGCTTGATTTTAGGCAATGAATTTCCTAAATTTAAAAATTGCCTTAATTATAAAATTTCGTTAAATATTGTTAACTTGATCTTAGGAATATTATTTTTTTTTTTGAGAGATTTTGGGATTATTTATTTTTTAGGATTAGATTTAGGCTAAGTCAAGAAAACTCGTGTTCGAATCCGTATAGCCACAACTTTGTTTTTTTTTTCTTAATCCCCTAATTATTTCGATTAACTGCTAAAATACCTCAACTAGGGTTCGAATTCGCAGGCTAGTTTTTCTTCAAATTTGGCTAATTGATTTTCTAATTGTAAATTATGAGTTACTCTAATTCAGAACTGGTCATTAGGGTTTGTAAACAAAAAAAACCAATAATGTAAAAGAATATAACTAAATAAGATATAATTTATTGGAATAAAATGAAACGATTACACGAAATGTAAATTGAAACTAAAAACCGTGGTAATCAGACTTGAAAATTATAAAACAAAATGCTAAAAATTAACTAAGCACTAGAATTGTAGGCGCCTTATGCTGTTTCCAACCAAACCATATCTTCCTCTCGACCTCCATTGAGGACTCGTTGGAGGGGGAGTAGTAGGGGCATCAAAATTATCGTCCCCTCCTTCAACCCGAACGAGTACATCATCGGGAACCGGCATTGGTAGGTACTCACGTTGCCCCACTTGGCGCCATTTCAGGTGTTCATCGGGTAGGAACGCCGAATATTTGGCATTGAACTCTTCTTCATATATGTATTCTATGGTTTTACACCGAGCACGGGCTATATCATCCTCAATTTTACTTTTGTCTTTGACAACGTCTAACATTTCCCTTACAAACATCCTTGTCTCCAACAAATCCCTAGCATGAGCCTTCCTTTCCATCGCAATCTCTCTATTTAACATTGCATATTGAATTTGATTAGCCATGACAGTAGTTTAAAAAGTTTTGATTTAATGGAACGAGTTTTATGTTTCTTATGAATTTGATTTGGGAATGGAGGTAACATCTAGCAATTAGGGTTATTTATATAGGGTCCAATTGAAATGTTTCCCTCCAAAATGTTTCCCTCCTTTTTTTTCCCGCCATTATTTCCCACCAAATCACGTTGATCCTATTATTTAGGATATTAAAATTGAATATTATTAAAAAAATATTAAAAGTAGATATGATAGAAATAATTAGAATTTAATAATTATATATAAGATAATATAATTGTTCCGGGTGTAATTCCGGAGCAGATATTCGTTACCACCCTTGGCTTGTAGAATAATGTCTTTGGTTGGATTCTTCTTGTGTTTATCGTTCCTCTCGGCCTCTCCTGCAACAATGAACGAACTGAGGGCTTGGCTTTGTGCCAAGCGTACTCACTCCGACGCTCAAGTCAGTAAACTTAAAGGATTAAGTTGTATGTTATTTAGAGCAATGTATTGTAGAGAGATGAGGAAGTTAATACCAGTTTATGTGTGATATTAGGTTAAGTTCTGGGATCCTTTCCTCAATGAAGGTTGAGGAGTATTTATAGGCTTTCACCTTTTGTCACGTAGTGGCCAAGTGGCTAGCAGGTGGAAAGACTGATCTACCCCTCGGCCGAGGGACCTATGGCAGGCCGGCGGCCCTGTTGACTCACCGCCGAGGGGTCTTGGATATGAGTACGCGGGTATGTGTCCCGGCTGGCAGGTTGCCATGCCGACACCTAGGCTGACAGGCCGATGGACTGCATCGGCTAGGCTGTCTAAGCCGTTGACTTGCTGTAGGTATCTTTGACCTTGCTCAGTATGTTGACTTGGTCAGCGGTGCAGAATATGCCCCATCAATTTGCCCCCAGCGTAGTCTATGCCGTGGTATGGGCTCCGATGTTCGTTTGAGCGTATATTCTGCGCGTTATTTTGTAAAAAATTTCCTGCATCGGCTTCTTATGCATCGGCTTCTACTGTGGCGGCCTCGATTACCTCGGCTTGGTTTTACTTAGGCCGTACCATATCCCCCCTCCGCATGGATGTGTAAAGGGCATCCGATGTGGAAAAGAAAGTGACGCTGGCCGAGACCAGGGTTGAGAGTGCCGGTTGTTTTTGATTGCCCCCGGCCGGCGCTACGTAGCTTGGTTGATCGAGTGGCCGGCGGAGAACAGATGCTTGGGAATTTTGCTGAGGAAGGTGAATAGGCGGAGAGATATGAATGGGCGTGTTGAAGACGCTTGGTCACTGTTGCATTGATTGACGTCTAACTGTTGCAACGATTGACATCCCATGGCTGCATGTCCGACACGTGTCTGCACGCTGATTGGTTGACGCTTCATGGGCTGCTCGCTGATTGGTCCTTCTTTATGGGCTTTTCCCTATAAATAGGGCAGTTATTCCGTGAAATTGGCCACCAATTTCATTCTCCAAAATTTTTCCTCTCTTAAACTTTCAAGGGTTTCTGTCTTCTAATCTTCAGTTGTTATTCCGGCGAGTGTTTTTCTTCAAGGTAAACCAACTTCCCAATTTCTTAACTTTGTAAGTTTTTATTGTAAACATGTCTTCTGCTGATGCCGGGCCTAGTAAGCGGCGCAGGGTTCCCGTCGGGTCTTGATAGGGAGGAGGAGTTGGACGGCCTCCTGATAAGGCCTGGGGGCCCTAGGTCTCCTTCTCCTGAAGTCGATCCTCGAATTTTGGAGGAATGGGAGGATGATGATGATGTCGATGATGACGCAGACGATTTTAGTGATGATGCTGAAGAGGCTCGTCCCAAAGAGAGGAGGCAGTACGTTATGGATCACGGTGACGTCTGTAAGGCAAGCGTTGATCGATCTTGGGCCCATAAGTTGGCCAGTTGTTCTGGTGAGAGGTTTTTCGAGGGTCATTTCTTCTTTGGCAGGGGATATAAGATTGTTATCCCTGAGGAGGGCCAGGCCGTCTGTTGCCCTCCACCGGGCCATATCGGTGTATACATGCGGCACTTGGAGTACGGGCTCCGATTTCCGCTGAACGAGTACGTTATGGCCATCATTAGGGCTATGAATGTTGCCGTTGCCCAACTGCACCCGCTGGCTATGAGGACTATAGTCGGCTTCGTCTGGCTTTGTCTCTTCAAGGGGGAGGCCCCGACGGTGAATTTATTCCGCCGGCTCCATTATCTCCAGCCGTCGATCTCTGGCCGCGTCGGATGTTACAGTGTGCACATGGAGAAGGGTTATGTCTCTGTTGACAAACTTACTTCTTGCAAGGACTGGAGAGATCAGTGGGTGTACGTTAAGGTGCCGGATGACTATCCGCTGCCCCGCTCCTTTCAGCACCAGGTTAATTTGCGGTGTGAGACTAAGGCGGAGCACGACAGATGGATCTCCCGGAAGAAGCTTAAAATGGATGCCAGCAAGGTCTTTCTTAAGGAGGACGAGAAACTGGCGATGAGGCTTTTTGAGGTGGACAAGAGTGGGCTGCCGAAAAGATGGATCCCCCCAACGCAGATCATTCTTCAGGATGAGCCGCTTTGTCATGTCGGCCTCATACCGGCCTTAGCACAGGGTGAGTGGGGTCGGTATGAGGCCCATCACCGCTGTCAATGCTCCTGTTCTTCGAACTTTGATTTAATTTCTATTTAATTCTTGCTTTGTTTCCTTCGCACCACTTTGGGCCGGATTTGTCTGAGGATTTCCTCCGGAGAATGGGGCTGCACAGAGACAAAACCGTTGCTGACTTGCATCCCAAGGCTCTGATTCATGACCGCCGGACGTCGCCGAATGATCTCATGGATCAGCGGTTGAAAAGCTTGAATGTGGTGGAGGCCCAGGCGAAGGTTGTTAGTAACATGCCGCGCCATACGCGAAAAACCAAGCCTTCGGCGGTGATGGCGTCGACATCGGCTTCGCCTTCCATCCCCACTGTTCAGAAGGAGACGGTGGAGATCGTCTATATCTCCAATGGGGATGACTCCGATGAGGGCGAGGGGTCGCCCCTTGTCCGTAAAAGAAAGCAGACAGCCTTTACCGCCGCCGTTGATTCTGCTGCTGACGAGGAAATGCGCCATTCGGCCAAGAAGGCCAAGCACGGTATTGATCTATCCTGTGGCTCAGATTTAGCCGGTTCATTAGGCGCTGCCGGTGACAGGCTCTCCGGCCTGTCTATGCGTGTTGATACTGATGCTTACTTTTAATTTTGTAGATCATCCGCAGTCGGCCGCCGCTCTTGTTGAGCAGCAGGTGGAGGAGAACCCCGCGCAGGCTGGTGATCATAACGTCGCTACTGATTCTTCATCCCAGAAGGTTTCCCTTTCCCGTCCGCAGGCTGGTGATCATAACGTCGCCACTGGCTCTTCATTCCAGAAGGCTTCCGTCTCCCAGCTTATAGAGGAAGGCATGAAGCTGATCAAGGAGCTGGCGAGGTGGAACGGTCTTACCGGTGCTCGTATCATGGAGCAGGAGAAGGTCGTGGCTCAATCTGCTTTTGAGCTTAACGCCACTAAGAAGGTGGCCGTGAAGGCGAAGCTGGATCTGCTCGATGAGCAGAGGCTTAGGGGGGAGGCCGAGAAGGCGCTCTTGGCTGAGAGAAAGCTCAGGGAGGACGCTGAAAAGGAGGTCCTTGCTGAGAGAGCCAAGGCCGAGGCTTCGGCAGCCGAAGCTGCGAAGCTGCTGGAGAAATGTAAACTTGTTCAGCGGCATGCCGACCTCTATCTCCAGCAGAGGAACGAATCCAGGGACCTGTTTAAAGCCCAGGCGGAGGTGATTCGGAGCAAAGAGGCCATCATCAGGCAAAAGGAGAAGGACATCGAGATGCTCCAAACCGTCATGCTCCCTAACATGTGTGCTGAATTCCGGGATTTGGCCGAAGGAGCTGCTAGGGAAGTGATTGGGGAGCTCTTCCCTCTTGATGGTGCCTTTCCGTGGGGCAAATATGACGAGCTGCTTGATGACAAGCTTGAAACCAAGGAGAAAGCCGTGGCGGAGAAGGCCAAAGAGGCGGTGAGGGCGAAGCTGGAGAAAGAGGCGGCCGCGGAGAAGGCAGCTCTTGCTGAGAAGGCTAAAGCGGCCAAGGAGGAAGCCGAAAAAATGAGGGCGGCTGATGTCGCCGAGGCTAAGGCCGAGGCTGCCAGGAAAGCTGCTGGGCTGCCCATCGAAGAAGATGCGGCTACCACTGCTGATGGAAAGCAGCAACAGGCGTAGGTAGACGGGCGGTCGTCACCAGGCTCACCCGGCGTCTCAGATAGCTTCAGCTCCCCACACCATACCATGGGCTGCTTGATGAGAACAAGTTTACAGCAGATCTGCTCTAGCTGTTCGGGAGCTAATTCTTGGGAAGTTGGTTTTTTTTTTGTTTTGGGAATGAATGTGACTAGCTTCTAGTGTCTCTCCCCCACAGACGGCGCCAATTGTTCCGGGTGTAATTCCGGAGCAGATATTCGTTACCACCCTTGGCTTGTAGAATAATGTCTTTGGTTGGATTCTTCTTGTGTTTATCGTTCCTCTCGGCCTCTCCTGCAACAATGAACGAACTGAGGGCTTGGCTTTGTGCCAAGCGTACTCACTCCGACGCTCAAGTCAGTAAACTTAAAGGATTAAGTTGTATGTTATTTAGAGCAATGTATTGTAGAGAGATGAGGAAGTTAATACCAGTTTATGTGTGATATTAGGTTAAGTTCTGGGATCCTTTCCTCAATGAAGGTTGAGGAGTATTTATAGGCTTTCACCTTTTGTCACGTAGTGGCCAAGTGGCCAAGTGGCTAGCAGGTGGAAAGACTGATCTACCCCTCGGCCGAGGGACCTATGGCAGGCCGGCGGCCCTGTTGACTCACCGCCGAGGGGTCTTGGATATGAGTACGCGGGTATGTGTCCCGGCCGGCAGGTTGGCCATGCCGACACCTAGGCTGACAGGCCGATGGACTGCATCGGCTAGGCTGTCTAAGCCGTTGACTTGCTGTAGGTATCTTTGACCTTGCTCAGTATGTTGACTTGGTCAGCGGTGCAGAATATGCCCCATCAATAATATTGCATGAATCAAGTTAAAAGGGAGATAGAATATTGCGTGAATGAAATTAAAAAGGAAAATATATGTTACTATTTCAATAACCTTAAATTCGTTTTAGTATATATTGAAAATTAATTGTTTAGTAATCGTGCTGATACCCCTTGCTCAACTGGTTTCTAATAGTCATGCATTCATAGGTCACCCGTGTTCGATTCCCCATAAAAGCAATTTTTTTTTCATCAAAATTTAATTTAATTGGTGCAAAATGAATAATTGAAATTTAAACTAAGTTAGAAATTTTGAATTATTTCGGGTAATTGGCGCAAAACTGAATATAGGGTTTAAAGTTTTAGAATATAGGGTTTAGGGTTTAGAATATAGGGTTTAGGGTTTAGAATATAGTGTTTAGGGTTTCTAAGTTTGATATTATGTAATTAGGTACTTACTAGTTCCGATTATAGCTTCCAACTTTAATTTTATGTAATTATACCTAGTTCCGATTATAGCTTCCAACTTTAATTTTATGTAATTAGGTACTAACTAGTTCCGATTATAGCGTAATATCGACATTTTACGTAAATACTTATTTACTAGTTTCAATTATAGCTTAATATCGACATTTTATGTAAATACTTACTTACTAGTTCCGATTATAGGTTACTATCGACATATTACGTAAATTTGGTATTTACTAGTTCCGATTATCGCTTAATATCGACATTTTACGTAAATTCTTAGTTACTAGTTCCGATTATAGGTTACTATCGACATATTACGTAAATTTGGTATTTACTAGTTCCGATGATCGCTTAATATCGACATTTTACGTAAATTCTTAGTTACTAGTTCCAATTATAGCTTAATATCGACATTTTATGTAAATACTTACTTACTAGTTCCGATTATAGGTTACTATCGACATATTACGTAAATTTGGTATTTACTAGTTCCGATTATCGCTTAATATCGACATTTTACGTAAATTCTTAGTTACTACTTCCGATTATAGGTTACTATCGACATATTACGTAAATTTGGTATTTACTAGTTCCGATGATCGCTTAATATCGACATTTTACGTAAATTCTTAGTTACTAGTTCCAATTATAGCTTAATATCGACATTTTATGTAAATACTTACTTACTAGTTCCGATTATAGGTTACTATCGACATATTATGTAAATTCTTAGTTACTAGTTCCAATTATAGGTTACTATCGACATTTTATGTAAATTCTTAGTTACTAGTTCCGATTATCGCTTAATATCAACATTTTACGTAAATTCTTAGTTACTAGTTCCGATTATAGGTTACTATCGACATATTACGTAAATTTGGTATTTACTAGTTCCGATTATCGCTTAATATCGACATTTTATGTAATTAGTTTAATATCGACATATTACGTAAATATTAAACTAGTTATTATGTATTACAATATAAAAAATAAAACCAAAATCTTCTATTTATACTTTAAAAAAGGAAAACTTATAATATCTTCCTAAAACCAACTTGTTTACAACTTTAACTTAAAAAAAAAAAAAAAAAAAGTCCTTATAAACCCGGAAACTGCCGACCCTCCATCTTCCTCCCATTCATCTTCTTCTTTCCTTCTTCCTCTTCAAGGCTTAAACCGCCATTTTACTTAATAAAAAAAAAACACACACACATCATCTCTAACCCTAAATACTTAATCACAAAAAAATATGGTTCAAATTGAAGACGGAGGGCTTGATTGGTCCATTTTTGCTCAACCCAAAAATGATTTCCCAATCCCTCATGCAATAACAAAAATTGAGAAACCGCCAGAAATAGAAGGAACTGACGAAACTTCATCCGCGTTTTTGATGGCTGCATGCAATGACATTATGTCTTTCTACATAATACCTAGATGTGGATCCTGACAGAAAATTGCAATAACTCGTTGTTGCAAGGCATGGGCTTATGGATGGGCTGAATGCAAGAAGACGGTGGATAAGAAGGCTGAAGAAGGTGGCGGTAAATATTGTCCCTGAATATTGTTTTAATATCGTATTTTGGTTGGTTGTATACGGTCTATGTTTAGTTTGCAAATCGTAATTATGGTTGAGTATTGAGATGAACTAAAGGTTGAGTATTGAGATGAAGTAAATGATTATGTCTCACATGCAAAAAAAAATTTCATGCAATTTGTGTCAAATCAAGTAAAATGTAAACAATTGAACTACATAAACTGAGAAAATTGTTCCTGCAATTCGTTCCAGTTCCAATTTCTGCCAAATCAGTTTCGGAAATTCAGTCCCAACTTCGTGCAATTCGTTTCAATTTCTAAAATAAAATGTCTAATCAAGGCAAATGGCAGTATCAAAATGTAAAAACTAAAACACATAATTGTCTAAAACAAACAGTAATAAAATTGTATCCAAATGTAGCCAAACAAAAAAAAACGAGCTCAATTCTACTGCGTGTTACGAGGTGTGGTCGTACTGACCCTTCTTCGCCGCGGCGTTGGTTGCGACGATGGACCTGCTTCGTCGAAGTTTACAACCCTCCTTACTTTCTTTTGCCTAGGCCTAGACCCTCTTCCTGCACTTCTTTTATCAATGGGGTCTCTCAAGGCGCCTTCCGTAGGAGGAGGTGCGTTCCGTACCATGTGGCGTAGGGTGTTCTCCTTCGGTTGTAATCTTTTACGGCCCCACACCTTTGTTACATCGGAGCCTGCTCCCATTTCGTTGAGTACCTCAATGCCGACATGCGCCTCTAATGCCTTAATCACCTTGGCTGATTCGGCCTCATATAAGGCATACATCTCATCATCATGTAATGCCAGCCTATATATGTAGTCGTTCTTCATCGTGACAGCAAGAGATCGCTTGAGTCGTTCAGACTCACCAGGATTGTAGTACCCAACAGGAAGGTGCTCATAACCCCGAACCAAGTCCTTTCGCCATCGATTCAAAATGTACTTGTCGGGAATAAACTGCACTTTCTTCAGCTGTAGTACACGAATAATATGCCTGCATAATATACCTTTAAACTCGAAAAGTTTACAAGTACAATTAAACTCACCGAAGTCCAAGTTGGCCGTAACATTGTACTTTTTCTCTCGACGCTTCAAAAATGGTGTTGTCACCTCATCCGTTACATTAAACGAAGAGAAATTCTCAATGTTCAAATGAGACTCAGCGTTGGTGTGTATAAGACCGTTTACCTCATCCTTCACCAAACTAAAAATGTTAGATGTGTAAGCCCTTTGGAAGACTTCCTCAGCTATGATTGTCTTATTATAAGGAGACGGTCTTTCGTGACAAGCAAAGTTCAACATTAATTCTTCCTCGACCTTGGATCTTAGTGCATTTTGATAACTATCAAAGAATTTGAACAGAGTAGTTTCAACATTGACATAATTCTTGAAAAATCGGTTCGTCTGTTCACTTCTTTGCGTAGATGACATACCTACACAAAAGATGTCCCTCCAATACAATGGCACCCACGAATGTCGGTTTTGAAAAGAGTCTATGATCCAACCATTTTCGTGAATACCATACTTAGCTACAAAATGATGCCATGCCTCCTCAAAGTCATCGCTATCTGCACTATCGTCAATAATTTTCCAAAGGTCAACAATAATTTTTTGATACCTGACAAAACTTCCCAAGTTCTTTGTTGCGTTAACCATTATGTGCCACAGACACAAACGGTGATGAGTATTAGTAAATACGTCCTTCACAGCCTTACCAATTCCCTTGCATTGATCCGTGAGTATAACCGATGGAGCTCTACCCATACAATCTAACCATCTCCTAAACACCCAAGTGAAGCTTTCCGCATCTTCATGTGAAATCAAAGCGGCAGCAAGCACAACAAGATCTTCTTGTGATGATTTACGCCAACAAATGGAGTAAAGGGCATTTTGTACCTATAATTAAAACATAAGATAAGTATAATAAAAATAAATTCTGTTTCGGAAATGCCTTAATTATTTCGAGAATGCCGTCAATGTTTTGCACAAATTGTTTCGAAAAATGCCCTACTTATTTCTAATTATTTAAGCTACTGATTTCGAAAATTGCCTTAATTATTTCCAATTACTAAAATGCCCTAATTATTCAAAAGCACAACAATAATTTCTAAAGAAGCAAACCCTAACTAATTGATTAATTTCTAAAGCTATTTATTTCAAAATAGAATGAATTGCCCAATTTCTAAACCCTACTGATTTCGAAAATTAACAAAACTACTGATTTCGAAAATTAGTAAAGCTATTGATTTCGAATTAGTTAAGCTAATTATTTTGAATTACTAAAATTATTTCGAAAATAAATAAAATATTTTCTTAAATCAAATTATTTAAGCTACTGATTTCGAAAATTACCTTAATTATTTCGAATTACTAAAATGCCCTAATTATTCAAAAGCACAACAATAATTGCTAAAGAAGCAAACCCTAACTAATTGATTAATTTCTAAAGCTATTGATTTCAAAATAGAGTGAATTGCCCAATTTCTAAACCCTAGCTAACTTAGTTTTTAATCGACATTAATTAAAAAATAATAAGGTCTTAAGTAAATTACGTAAATTTGGTCACCTGTTAACACAAAATGTAGCATCGTAAGAAAATACATCACCAAATGCCTTTGCCATTCCTCTACAACGTCCGTCAGCCCAAAACACATTTAGTAGCTTGCCTTCAAAATCCGTCTGAATGGCGTAGTAAAAATCCGGATCCACTTCCTTAAGTTTAATAAATATAGCCTCCAAAGCCGCTGCATCCCCGTTAATTCTACTACGTCTTCGTTCTTGATTAAGAAAATTCCATATGTCGCGCTTGTTGATTTTTTAAATTTTCATGCCCACCCGCTTCTCTAACGAGAATTTGGAAGTTATTGGCAATAGAAATACCGGCAAAAATTCAATAAGGCCCGTCTTTTGAAATATTCACAAACATCCGGTAACTTACCATGTGACGAGTATTTTCACGTTTTAAAACGTGATTGTGTTCCAACGAACACGCACCGATGACAATAAAACCGTTTTGTAACGATGCTTCTATTGCAAATTTGCATTTCTCAAAATTTGCAATGTCTTTAAACCCGTTTTGTTTGTTCGGATTGGCCCCCATTGTGCAACATAATCTTATTCGCTTCATCATATAGAAACGAGGTTGCTTCTTCCCCATACCATTGCGCTTGATACCTCTTTCCTGGTACATCTTCACTAGTTCAGTACACCTACAAAAAAGTTGAAAGGCGTTTTTATACGCATATAGGTACGCAAACGCAGCAAACTCGTCACCATTCACGAAAGACATTCCTCTGGTTGGAGTATTAACTTCTAAAGAATCGTCATTACCGCCCGTGTTTAACATATTTCCGACCTTTTCAACCCATCCTCCTTCAACAATTGCAGGACCATCGTCAATATCGTCTGCGTTGGCAACATCGTTACTAACATCATCATCGATAATAACGACATCACTACTTGATTCATTGTTTTGTTCTTCCCAAGGAACATTCAAATCAAAATCCATTTTAGTGTAAGTTTTTTTTTTCGATCAAATTATAGCAATTTGATCATCAAAACGTGAAATTTCTTATAAACTGATTGATTTTTTTTTTAATATTCTCACATATCGCTACCACAAAAAAATATTGAAGATCTTTTCTAAAATTTCTCAACAATAAGATAAAATATTGAAAGATCTTTTCTAAAATCTCTCAACAATAAGATAAAATATTTAAATAAATATTCCACAAATCAATCAAAAATCTTTTCTAATAAGGAAATGTGAAATTCAAAATTTAAAATAAGGCAATTTGTAAATGAGGTAGTTTTTTAAATAAGGAAGTTTTAAAAATCGTGGAAACAATTATCTTGATTAAACGGTTAAAAACCGAATTAGGGTTTACTTTTAACAATATAATGAATTGAAATGGGTACTTTGACGTGCTGATACCCCTAGGTTAGATGGTTACTACACTCTTTGCAAACAATAGCCCTCTACTAACAACAACTCGTGTCAATCAAACCCAAAAATTTTTTGCTTTTTTTTTTTCGGTTTCTCAAGTTAGGGTTACTTCATTTCGATTTTGACTTTTTTTTTTCTTTTTTTTCGATTAATCATTTCATAAACATTTTCATTTTGATTTTGATTAAGGCAAAATATTTATCTACAATTTCATTACGGAATCGATTAATCAATTTGGGTTTATTACATTAGGGTTCATCAATTATATGAATTGGAAATTTTCAATTAAAGTTGATTAATTGAATTTTGACGATTACAATTAGGGTTCATCAATTATATGAAATCGAAATTTACAATTAGGGTTTTCATCAATTTGATAAATGAAATCGAAAATTGGAATTCGATTTGATTATTGAAATCGAAATTGGGAATTAGAGTATTCATCAATTTGATTAATAAATTAAATTAGGGTTTGATTAATTGAATTCAATTTGGGTTTATTGCATTAGGGTTCATCAATTATATGAATTGGAAATTTTCAATTAAAGTTGATTAATTGAATTTTGACGATTACAATTAGGGTTCATCAATTATATGAAATCAAAATTTACAATTAGGGTTTTCATCAATTTGATAAATGAAATCGAAAATTTGAATTCGATTTGATTATTGAATATGAAATTGGGAATTAGGGTATTCATCAATTTGATTAATAAATTAAATTAGGTTTGATTAATTGAATTCAATTTTTATCTATTTTATTTTATTGTTTTTAAAAAACCGATTTTCCTAATTATAAAAGCTAAATAACAAAAAAAATATAAATAATAACATAAATTTAAGTAATTAAAAGAAATTAAAGAAAGTCAAAACAAATTAAAAAACTTCCATAAAAACGGTTAACTACTATAGTTAACTTATTAACCCAATATGTTAAATTACTAATCTAACCTTACTCTAACCTCTACAAGTTAACTCTAGTTTGCCAATGTGGCGCATTTTCATTGGTCGTGTATGAAAAAACTCATACACCTTGTGTATGAGTATCATCTTTCGTAAGGGTGCCCAATATTTAGTGAGAGATTCAGGGGATCCTATAATCAAGTTGTTTTGAGCAAGATTCCGGGGATCCTATAATCAAGTTCCCACTTGCGCACAACCCGGATTTCAAGGAGTTGTCTAAGATTTCGTTTTGTAATTTTAGGCCAGTAATTACATATTCTATAATAGAAAGAATAATTAATTCTATAATAGAAAGAATAATTAATGATTTTAACTACAGTGCTATATTGGATGTCTTATAAATTAATTATTTGGTATGAAATAAGTCTTCAAAAGGGAAAGAATATTTATACATATGGCTGATAAAAATTTGTTGTTTATCACGGTTTGGAGTCCAAAATATGTGGCTAACTTGGAGCAAATTTAAATAGTTGACTTTATTGAGAACTTTGTAAAATGGGCAATCAACCAATCACTAATCATGTATTAAAAATACAGGATTTTTTGAATCATATTTAAAAGTTGACTTAATTGGGAACTTTGATTGATTGAATATATTAAAATTCTCAAGGCTTTGACAAGTGGCAGAAGCCATGTGGCGATGACACGTGCCAGATGAGTTCTGCTTTAATATAATATATGATATATGATATATGATACAATCCTAAACATGTTAGAAACGAGTCAAATTTCGATTTTGTCAGGTCCAAAGGCTCTCTTACCTCGCTATAGGCTTAGCGCCTCAATAGCCTCTCTGCCATAATTCTAATCGTGTTTGTATTCGTTCCTCTTTTATTATGTTCACTCCTTTTCTTTTCTTTTCTTTCCTTTTTATTCTTTTCCTCTTTTTTTTTTTATCAAGAATCTCTTTTAGTTATATTAAAACTTATCCTTGATTTGATATATATCATGTCGGTTAAATTCGAATTCAGTCAAATAAACTGACTAATTACAAGTAAACAAATTTAGTATTTAATTCAAATTCATTTATTTTATTTTCTTCTATATTTATTCCTTTTTATGATTATCACAAATCTCCCTTTGTAGCCATAATAAAGTTTCACCATTGCGTTAACATGATACCATGTCGATTAAATTCGAGTGCGGTGACATATTGGCTAAGCATAAACAATTCATCACAACATTTCATTTTATTAATTCTTTCTTTTTCTTTTTTTTTATTTTAAACAATTCATGTCAAGCTTGCAAATAAATTAATAATCAAATCCAAATCCAAATCGGGTATTACTTGTTGGGTAGTAATCATCCCTGAGTTATGCGAGCAAGATCCAAATTTGTTCGTTTCAAACACTTTTTTTTTGTTCTTTCACGACTTTTGTAACGGCCAGAAGCCATCTTATACTCCCTCCGTACCACACTAAAGGTAACACTTACTATAAACGGACGTACCACACCAAAGGTAACATTCCTTATTTGGCCCACAACATTACCAAATTATCCTTATAACCATTGGATATTTACAAAAAATGTCATTACATACCCCACCTACCAACCCACAATTAAACACCCAATTACATACCCCACCTATTTATTCCCTCTTTACCCTTACTTTTTCCACTTTTTCTTAAATACTCCAATTTTCCCTACGTTACCTTTGGTGTGGTACGGAGGGAGTAGCTCGCAATGTGGCTCGCATCCCAAAGGGTTGCCTTCCTCGCCCTTTTTCAAATCTGACCAGGGTCAGTATTGGCGCAATGTGGCTCGCGCCTCATTAGGCTGCCCGACTCCACTTTTAAACACTTCTTTTCTCATTTTCCACTTTTACTTAATTTCTTTTTTTTTACTCATTCTTTTCTTGTTTTAAAACAAAAGGATCATATTAAGCTTCATAATTCAGGATCATATTAAGCTTTATAATTCAAAACTTGTAAATGGATGTTTAATTTTCCTTTTCACATGTAAATCAACCTAAAGCCTACTTTGACATCAATTCATGTACATGCATAAATCAACCGACTTAGTCAAATTTCACATGTTAGGTTAAACTAATGGATGCACATTCATGCATTTAACCCATTTCATCAACTTTTGCACTTAACAACCACGATTGATTAGTAAAGCCGCTTGAGCGGGAAAGATTGAGTGTTCAATTAAAGAGATTCCCAATACATAACCTCACCCCTCACTCGGATTTCTGGATAGTGGATGCCTATATCCATGGCAAATGAGAATAATCATTCTACACATAGAGTGTTAAGGGGAACGAGTCTTTATCTTTAGTGCCTATGTCAATATTGCTTTGTGCTTTGTTTGACCAATGTACAAAGTTGATTCGAACGGTTATCAAGCACCCCATAATTGCTTAGTGGTGACTCCATTCAATCACAAACTAGTCATTTTGAGACCTTCATCGAGATGAAACCGACTGAGCTAAAACGATCCGGTCAAAGCATCTTACTGTGACACCCCCATACTCCAAGTGCCTTACCAGGACCACTTAAGGTATGGAAACGTCACCATCTCGGTTACCCGAGGCAATGATAATCATAAGATAATAAAGAAACATACTTTAAAAGTAAATACGATTTAAGTGATTACATGTCCAAACCAAAACTGTTAAACTGAAATACAAAGTACTCAAAAAATGTCTACTAGCCAAAACTGTCACAACTATAAGACATCGTCTGACACAACGGAAGACTCTTCTAACAGCCACGTGATTACTCATCCCAGCTATCCCATGTGCGTCATATCATACCTGCTCAATAACTGCTCACCACCCCCGAATGGATCACCACAGTTTTTAAAACATTTAAACGGGGTCAGTACTAATTACATAAAACGAAGCCACAATGAAACAAGCATACAAACAGCTCAGACAATCCCCAGTCTCCATCTCCAGTCTCCACATAACTGACTACACACTAAAGTGTGTAGCTCTGCCAGAGTACCCATCGCAACAGGTACTCCTCGCCGCCAGTGGGGGACCGCAGCCGTTCCCACCTAAGCCCCGCTCATCTCCATCGAGCGATAAACCTATGTTCATTAATGTGCACATCCCTCCTGTGGCGGGTTCCACAGGAGGCGAATCAAGGGCGTGAAGCCACTCCCACAAGTGACTCCACTCAGCCAGGGACGCACCCCGAAGATCACATACAGATAAACAGTAATCACAACACAAAATTAAATCAACAACCGTCTGAATCAATCAATATTACGAAATCACAACCGTCTGAATCAACCAACAATCACTAACTACAGCATAATCATCACACATTATGTAATTAATACCGAGTAGGGAAACCCTACCTGAAATGCAACACCATAGACGGTCTTAGCAGCTAATCAGCATCTTTCCTCTACGAAACCTCCTCCTATCACATACATACATACCATCACAACCATATTCACATAAATCACCCAAAACCCCGAAATCACCCAATTAGGGTTTAACCAATATTAACAAAACAATATAAAAGTTATATGTAAAGCTTACCCTCGACGCAAGGATCACAAAGGTATAAAGAATGACGAAATCCGACACTTCTAGCTCCGGGATTTGCTAATAATGCGGCGAGGATGATTCAACGTAACTCCAAATCTTCTCTTGAAGGTTTTTAGATTGTAAAAGTGTTTTGAGAAAAGTGACGAAAGCCTTATATATCATTCCCGCATTATTAACAAAACCCGTCAAATATCACTCGTAAATCCAGTTACTCAATCGAGTAAGGCACTTACTCGGTCGAGTGCCACTTACTCGATCGAGTGCCAATCTTACTCGATCGAGTAGCCTACAGGCAGACTACTGCTTCGCATAAAACTATACTTACTCTACAGAGTAAGCCCCACTCGATAGAGTACCCAAAGACTCGTAAAACCATAGTATTACAGTCTTCCCTCCTTAAAAAGAACTTCGTCCCTGAAGTTCAACCCATACGCAAAACAAACATACAAACTCAACCAAGACACAACAACGCAACTAAGAACTCAAAACGAAACCCCAACCTATAAAACACAAACTCTTAACACTAACTCCACCAACTATGTATACCTCCACAACATGACTCACGATATCGTATCCACCATATTATAGCATCTCTCGACACTAACTCCGCACACTACCAACTACCATCCACAAACGCCGCTAGCTCCATTTCACTAACATATTTTCCACTAGAAAATCCAATATCAAGACACTCATAAGCATCAAACGGAATGTTACATTCTACCACCCTTAAAAGGAACTTCGTCCTCGAAATTTACTCACACTCATAACATCAACATCCAACTATCAATGCTATCGAACTCATAAACATCATCATCCAACTGTCAACACTATCGAAGTATTCCCACACTCCTAAACATCACACTACTACAAGCACGGCCATGCCCTTTAATAAAATCAATCACAACAAATATCCATCCTTTATGCTACACCAACACTCTACTTCCAATTATACTACAACATGCAAAACCATGAAACTCTCTTTTATCGCATCCTACTCCTCTTAAGACAAATGTTACATCCTCGTAACTCACTAATACTAAATCCTTAGCTATATCTTCTCATTATCCTCATCACCACCACATGTCAAAGATAACCGCCTATAACCTCATACCTATAACCATTCCTATTTCCAAGGGTCTCTTACTTAAACAGTTCTCATACCTCAACGCATTCTGCACTTCATCCAACCAATACCACAAAATCCTTCGCATAACTAACACTCCAACTCTTCCACATCACCACAACACGACATACCTCTCTAGATGAAACACCTATCGCCAAAAACATAACTCACGGTCCTCACTTGCTACGCACACTCACACTAGATCCTCAATTCCTTTTTCTTTTATTACCACAAAACTCATACATAACTTAACATTACACTAATTCCCAACACCCTACGCTCACTGTCTCAACAAAAGATAATAAACCACTTGCAGCTCTTAGATCAGTACAACACATGTTCCACTATTCACTTGCCATTACTGTGTCTACCAATGCCTCATCTTAAAACAAGATCAAAATTACTGTAACAACCTCTCACAACTGTGTCCCATCAACAAAATATCGTTATACCATGCCGGCAAAATGAAAACATACACAACTCCCTTCCATATCATACTCTACCCTCACACCTAAGTCGAAATCGGTAAGAAACATCAATAAACAAAATAACCGTCTATCTGTCCAAACTGAAACTCACAGGAAACAGCAATAGATAAAACAACAACTATGTATAACTGGTATGCACTTTCGAAACTCGAATTGTAATCATCCCACCTACTTCACCACAACCGATGACGGCATCGCAACACCGCTACCAACAGCCGCACCGCAGTGCGAAAACACCCGCATCACAACACGAAGTACCGTGCCCGGATTACCACCCGAGGCACAACAACCACATCGATAGACATCGCAACTTACACAATCCCATAAACACTGACTCATAAATAACTTCTCGGACAAGAACACTTGCTCAAATCCACTTTACTAAATCACAACGCAACATATTATATGAATTAAACAGATAAGAACCTCATGAATATCATCCCCCCTACCATATCACGGAATAAAATATATCATGAATACATACAAGCATAACTAGTCATGCCAAATCACTCAAATTATTACCTTTTTAAACATCATTCCATTAGGTTACCGTATCCAACATATATTACAGAACATTCAGATAACAACTTTATGTCTATCACACCATACCACTTATCGTGAGGTCAGAACCTCACACAAACGTTTATACACATCATAGACCCATAATCACATCCAACTAGTCAATCTTGATCACGTAAGTTACCACTCGATAAAGGTTACCTGTCGCCCGAGCTTAACTCATATGCCCCTCATAACATATTTCCCCATTCGCATAACCATCACCTCATGCCAAATATAACCATACCATTACGATTCAACTATTAGCACCCGCCCCATCTAACCACATCTTATACTTCCTTACAACCACACATTGCAATCCGGCGTCTACAAAATCAACCTCTTTAGAATTTCTATCTTTCTTATCTATCATCACCCTTAACCACTAGTGACAACCCCTCAACACTACCATCATTCGGACATCAAGCCTTTTACACTCATCTTTAAACATCACGGTTTCTTTCCTATCTTCGGTTAATTTCCCAAATAACGAACATCAACCTATCAACAAAAATTTACCTCAACATTCTTCCCAATACTATCCTTAACTGTATCGTCATCTAACTCTCCACCAAAATCTCATATCGTGCAGATACTCTATCAACATCTTACTACCTTAATTCCTCAAAACTCATGACTAATCATGTTGTCCTGAAACTCCTATATAATCATTAACTAACATATTCATGATAACATCACGCATCTCGACGACTCCTTACCTCTATATCACATAACTCCGGTCAACATTTTCTCAGCTTACTTTTATCCTTCTTTTCTCTTTAAACTCAACAATACCAATTAATAATTCGACTCCTTATTACTTCTATCTAACTCTTTAGTGCTCCGGTTACTTTCTCATTGCTCCAAAACTCAAATCCCATTATTTCTTATCGATATTATCTCACTCTTTATTACCATGGATCTTCTCTTATCATGCTATCACTCACACTTATCACCAATCAATCTACACGGTCAGTCCACTACACCTCGTTTTTTTTTTTTTTTTTTTTTGGTTTTTGAATCCCAAAACTCATTTCATACTGTTAAATGCCCAAGTAAATCACACATTAGTTCCACCTCTTGATAAACCAAATTCCCCAAACTGAATCTCAATCTACAAATCTACATCGCTGCATAACTCATTCTAAGCTCTTAATACATCATTCTTTTCCATCTATCTACAACGATCTTTCCATTACATATATTCTTAACCAACCCGGTTATAACTCTCTCCCTTCATAATCCTTAACATCTCAAGTTGCTACTATCCACATCCTTCCTTCCAATCTTTTCATTCTCACGTTCCTTAGACTCACATCATCCTTTGCCTACATTCACTTACTTTTACGTTACTCAACACACAATCATATCACTCACCTCATCTCACAAAACATGCTCCATACCTCAATAAGCCATACCGATCTTCCTTTTCTTTTTCCACTATCTATCACAACCACATACAACTCATGTCCTCCCCATCGAACTCATAATCACCATAGGTGTCACTCTTTACATTATAAGATTGAGTAACTTACGCATTAGGACCGACACATACGTAAAACAATGCATAAAGAAGCAAAAGGAGACCTTTGAATTAAACATAATAGGCAACAAAGTCAAAAGATAAGCATATGACCCAAAACATGAGTCACTAGATCGAGTACAGGTCGCTCGATCGAGTAAGTGACTTACTCGATCGAGTAGGTGAAGGTCAGAAGCACGTAAAACAAATTACCAGGGTTACTCGATCGAGTAAGGGCTACTCGATCGAGTAACAAGAGGTGCACTCGATCGAGTGAGGGCCACTCGATCGAGTGCCCTACGCATTTCTCAGCACTGTCCAATTTTGGTAAAACGGTCATATCTCACTCATTTCTTGTTCGTTTTGGGCGTGTGACCTATCGTTAGAATCGTAAAAGAACAAGCTATCACCTCCAATTGAAATCACATTAAAATTATTTATATATCTCAAGTTATAACAGTTTAAAGACAACCTCTTTATAATCGAAAAACACAACTACTTGATTTTTACTTCCAAACAACTTAAACAACAACAAGGTAAACAAAAACAACTCAATACTCATAAAACCAGTATTCCTAATCACATGTTACTATCTTCAAAAGCTAACCAACAATATTCATCATGCACATAGATTATTTAACTTGTCAATCATGATTTACCCACATGCTTTTATTCTATAACTTTACGTACAACAAAACATACTCATACATTACAAATCCTATTTCCATGTTACTAATGCAACAATATTACAAATCCACTTCGTCACCGAAACATATTCATAATCACAAAATTCATATTCTCATGCAATTGACATCCCATCTTTTCCAATCTATTCTTCCCATTTCAACCACATTCTTCATCTAACAAGTGCATATGACACAACAGTAGACAAACATATGAACTTATTATTTAAGTCTACGCAAACAAAACTGTGTATAATCATATCACATCCCCTAATCACAAGTTACTAGTATAGACACATTATAAATCATTCATCCTGCATGCAACATCATTATTCATCACATATTATCACATATGAACTACTTCCTTTTTCCACCACATCATTCATCATTCTCACATACTTTTCCAACTATTCCAACCAACATAGTAAACCAACTATCATTCAACATGCTTTCAACCAACAACATACAAAATCACACCGATTCATGCCACACATCACTATATTGGTACACAATTCACAAAATAAACACATAACGATCCCGACTCATATCCCATGGTGACCGGTTCAAAATTATAGGGCGAGTTCACGACTTTAGGACGTCTCCCAAGTCTTTGCATTAGCTCCTACAACTCCTACCCGGGTTCATTTTAATTTGACTCCCTATATTCATTAGGTTCATTGGTTACAGGTTTCAAAATCGTCGCTCTGATACCACTTTGTGACACCCCCATACTCCAAGTGCCTTACGAGGACCACTTAAGGTATGGAAACGTCACCATCTCGGTTACCCGAGGCAATGATAATCATAAGACAATAAAGAAACATACTTTAAAAGTAAATACGATTTAAGTGATTACATGTCCAAACCAAAATCGTTAAATCGAAATACAAAGTACTCAAAAATGTCTACTAGCCAAAATCTCACAACTATAAGACCTCATCGACACAAATGGAAGACTCTTCTAACGACCACGTGATGACTCATCCCGGCTATCCCATGTGCGTCATATCATACCTGCTTCAATAACTCGCTCACCACCTCCGAATGGATCACCACGATTTTAAAACATTTAAACGGGGTTAGTACTAATTACATAAAACGAAGCCACAATGAAACAAGCATACAAACAGCTCAGACAATCCCCAGTCTCCATCTCCAGTCTCCACATAACTGACTACACACTAATTAAAGTGTGTAGCCCTGCCAGAGTACCCATCGCAACAGGTACTCCTCGCCGCCAGTGGGGGACCGCAACCGTTCCCACCTAAGCCCCGCTCATCTCCATCGAGCGATAAACCCATGTTCATTAATGTGCACATCCCTCCTGTGGCGGGTTCCACAGGAGGCGAATCAAGGGCGTGAAGCCACTCCCGCAAGTGACTCTACTCAGCCAGGGACGCACCCCGAAGATCACATACGGATATAACAAATAATCACAACACAAAATCAACAACCGTCTGAATCAATCAATATTACGAAATCACAACCGTCTGAATCAACCAACAATCAATAACTACAGCACAATCACCACACATTATGTAATTAATACCGAGTAGGGAAACCCTACCTGAAATGAAACACCACAGACGGTCTTAGCAGCTAATCAGAATCTTTCCTCTACGAAACCTCATCTTATCACATACATACATACCATCACAACCATATTCACATAAATCACCCAAAACCTCCAAATCACCCAATTAGGGTTTAACCAATATTAACAAAACAATATAAAAGTTATATGTAAAGCTTACCCACGACGCAAAGATCACAAAGGTATAAAGAATGACGAAATTCGACACTTCTAGCTCCGGTATTTGCTAATAATGCGGCGAGGATGATTCAACGTAACTCCAAATCTTCTCTTGAAGGTTTTTAGATTGTAAAAGTGTTTTGAGAAAAGTGACGAAAGCCTTATATATCATTCCCGTATTATTAACAAAACCCGTCAAATATCACCCATAAATCCACTTACTCGATCGAGTAAGGCACTTACTCGATCGAGTGCCACTTACTCGATCGAGTGCCAATCTTACTCGATCGAGTAGCCTACAAGCAGACTACTGCTTCGCATGAAACTATACTTACTCTACAGAGTAAGCCCCACTCGATAGAGTACCCAAAGACTCGTAAAACCATAGTTTTATACTTACGTCCTCACACGTGGCTTTCAGACCGCCGTGTGCGGGTCTGCGCACGGGTGGCACGTCCACAGATTTGCATAATAGAAGTCCTAATTTCTTCAAGCATGTAAATCAGATGTTTGGATCTTGGAGTGATTATGTAGGCATTAAATGTCTCAAATATGTGTACTGACTATGACATTATTTTGGGTGCGACTTTGGAATAATGCTCTACAGAACAAGGGTGGGTCACATGCAATGAAAGCTTCAACAACTTTATGATCAACTTCTTTTAGGGTTTCTAATGCATCGGTGAAGTCAGCCTAGCTCATTATAGGCCTTAGCACAAGCAGAAAACACAAGCTTTTTTTCTTCTTCCTTGTAAGTCTCGTGCTAGTTAACAAAAATATACCTTGACACAATGTCTATGCTCAGTTGGGAATTCTTTAGCTACCATAACTACTATACTCTACAAGACAAGAAAAAAGAATGTAAAGTCAACTATTGTTCATCACATATAATACTATACATATTATAAGAAAAATAGAAACACTAGGGACACAAACCATCCATATGCTTCTCATAAGCTTATCTTCAGTTGTTTGAAAAATCACTCATATAACTTTCACTATTCTCACCTTTAACTACTGCCCAAGCCAAATAGGACATTTGCTCATTACTGTCCCTACAGACAGCTGCTATTAACCGCCCCCCTAGGAATGTCTTGGGGAAACATGCATCAACAGATAATATCTTTCTACATCCAAGCACCCAACCTTGCTTCAGAATATCAAAGAACACATAACCTCTGAAATACGTTTGATGTCACATTTGGGTTGGTAAACAAAGTGAAGAAACTACTTGGATTTGCCTTTTCAAGAGCTGCCATGTAACTACCCAATATGTTGTAATGTTCCTTCATTGGCCCATGTAGCAACCTATGAGCATAATACTTGACTTTGTATGCAAATCCTTTCTTTATTAACACTTTATAACCTCTTTTAAATGTTTATATGATATCAGCAGCTGGCCAATGTTGATTTGCTTTAAACACATCAAGAAATTGCTTTGTCACTAATATCAAAGGCCAAATCTCTACCTTGGGCAATGACATATCTGACTATACAGTCTTTAAATGTGTGTCTGTTTGGAAAACTATTTCCTACGCACAATTTCACTTTTGAGAAATCAGTTCTCTTATTTATAACAGGAACACTTACCTTTTTCTCTTGCTAGGTATAGACTCTTCATCACTCTCGCCTGGGGTATCATGTTCATCCCCACTCTCATTATAATCACTCACACATGCATCAGTAATACTATAATAGTTGCACACTAAACTGTGGTTTCTTGTCCAATCGATTTTTCAGAAGCTGCTTCTAACTGGAGTTGAGCTACAATTTTAAGGGAATGTGCATCCCACTCCTCCACTTTGGTCCTTACCTCTTTTAACTCATCATCATCCACCATCATGATCATCATCATCATCATCATCATCATCCAAGTCTCCCTCAACTGGGCTCGAATACAGATTGTGCCACTTATATAGTATATATACTAGCACTAATCCCCTACTTTAATTTATAGCTTTCTCTTATCAGTGAGGGATCAATTGAATCCCATGAAACCTCACTGAAAACGCCCCTGACAAATAGGCGTCAATACGTTTGAAGAAGCCGATAGGCTAACATGGAGATTTTAACACGCGAGTACGCGACCTCCTACTCATAACCATTAGTTTTATCCACTATGCCACACATAATTTTATAATTCTTGTATCGCGTGTAGTATATATAGTATATATTTGTGTTTGAGTTATTTAAAAAAAAAAACAAGAACCTTAGTATACGCACACATAAGACGTTGTGTGTGTACCCCGTTATCAACCACTTCTATATCAGCCACAGATAACACTCGTATAAAACGATTTAGCAAAACATATTGTAAAAATTAAACTATAACGAGACATTGAGCCTTGAGAGCGCAATAAATATTTACGGAATACTAAGCCGATAAACGCCCCTAGATTAAAAGCGTCTTCATCTTCTGCTAAAATGAAACAGTTTGATCTTAGGTTTTCCACCGATGTCTCTTTAGTCAATTTTTTCCTTTATGATCAACCACCCCCACTGGATGCTTCCTTTGCTTTCCCTCGTAGATTCACATCTCTCAAACGTAAATTTTCTTTTTTTACCTCATCTAATCACATATTATTTCCATCGCAGAAAAGACCTAGAATGGATGTTTATTTCTCTCAAGGTTTCTTACTACCTTTTTTAATGCCTTCTTCTTTATCTTGTTACAGTCCTAGACTCTCGTCTTCATCATGTGGCCAGGTGGCGGGCCTTAACACGCCACCGGGGGCACAATGAGGACTTTTTGCTGGAATTGCAGGGGACTTGGTGATGCGGACAGCCCTGCGATTCCTTATCTTAGGTGGTGTGTCCGCAAATATGGCGTTTCCATTTTGTTTTTACAGGAAACGATGTGCTCTTTTGAAACTGCTGTCACAAAAACAAACTTTCTGGATTTCCCGAATTTTTGTGGCGTTGACGCCGTTGGTCTTAGTGGGGGTTTGTTGCTTAGATGGAGTAATGACGTATCGCTTGTACCTATTGAACTAGATCGTCATTTTATCCTTTGTAAATTATCTATAGTGTATCCTGCTAATGAATGTTATATAATCTTTCTTTATGGTGAAACAAATGTCGCTTTACGCAACTCCTTATGGGAAAGGCTGTCAAATATTTGTCGTACCTTTTCTCCGATGGTCCTAGTTGGTGACTTCAATCAAGTTGACTTCCATTCCGATAAGCTTGGTGGTTCGAATAACATTCGAGGGCAATTTTATTTTATTAACTGGAAATTGGACAATGACTTATTGGATATACCCTTCTTTGGTCCACCTTTCACTTGGATGAACTGCAGACATGATAACTCGTTGCTGTATGAACGGCTGGACAAGGCATATGCATCATCACAGTGGTTACTCTTGTTTCCTTCAACCTATGTCTTACATTTACCGATTCTAGTTTCAGACCATGCACCAATTATTTTACATTTTCATGACAAATCGAAGCCATCTCGAAGACCTTACCGGCTGAATAATTGGTGCTCATCTCACCCAGAAATTGAACAAATTGTTACTCACTTCTGAAAAATGAGATTCAACGGCTCTTTTATGTTCGATCTATCAAGGAAACTAGCTCTTATTCGGTACAACATAATGAAATGGGTTATCAAACACCGGACTATTCATGGAATAAATTGGTCTGAGATTAATTCGGATCTTTTGAAGGAAAGGACCGATTTGTCGGATTTAGATAAAGCCAACGATTATGCGACTCTCATAAATACACATCTAGAGGTGCTCCGAAACAGTCATGAATATTGGATTCAACGTGCCAAAATACGTTCTCAAGTTCTGGAAGGCCTTCCTACAAAATACCTCTTTCAAAAAACTCGCACTCGCACATCAAAACAGCAAATCCTCGCCCTCCGTAGAGATGATGATACGTAGATTCAATCTTCAGAAGATATTTTTCTTGAGATTGTCACTTATTTTAGGAATATTTTTAGCTCTACTCGACACCCAGCTAAGGAGGCTCGGTCGTTTCTTGAATCACTGGATTTACCTCACCTCTCTGAAAGTGAATGCAACATTCTTACTGCCTCCTTTATGGACAAGGATGTTGTTTTGGCACTTCGACATATGGATGGTGCAAAATCCCCTGGTCCGGATGGTATCACTCCAAAAATTTTCCAGCATTTCTGGTCGCAAATTGGAACACAAGTTTCTGCTGCTCTTCTCCAATTTCTGAACTCGGGGGTCATGCTTAAGGAATAGAACAAAACGCATATAGTACTAATTCCAAAGACTGAAAAGCCTGAGTCTGTTTCTCAATATCGCCCAATCAGTCTGTGCAATGTTATCTATCGGATCGCAGCAAAATGCCTAGCAAATAGATTGAAAGGAGTCATATCCACCTTAATCTCTGACTCACAGCAAGCATTTGTACCTGGTCGTTTACTCTCGGATGGTTGCTTAATCGCACATGAAATCCTTCACTATATTAATAAAACAAGGTATGGAACAAATTGCTATGCTGCTTTGAAGTTGGACATGCACAAAGCTTTCGACCGCGTCTCGTGGCCGTTTTTAATGCAGGTTCTACAGCATTTTGGGTTCTCGTTGTCTTGGCATAACATCATCTGGGAGTGCATCTCCACTGTACAGCATAATGTCTTAATTAATGGTGAACCATCAAGCAGCATTCAACCTACCTGCGGAATTCGTCAAGGTGACCCGCTCTCTCCATACTTATTTATTTTATGTATGGAAGTATTTTCTCGAATGCTGAAAAAATCAGAGCAACTACATCAAATACAAGGACTCAAAATCTCCAGATATGCACCTTCTATTACTCACCTATTTTATGCGGACGATTCTTTTGTTTGCTGTTAAGCTACTTCTGACTCCTTTGCTGCTCTTAAGACTATTTTCCATGATTTTGAAAGAATATCCGGCCAAATGATTTGTAACACCCCCATACTCCAAGTGCCTTACCAGGACCACTCAGGTATGAAGACATTACCATCTCGGTCGCCCGAGGTATGATAATCAAATAGACAAAACAGAAACAACGTTTAATATAAATAGTTTAATGAATAAATACAATCCTCAAACCAAACCAAAGTACGATACATTATTCCAAACTATCTGTTATCAACTGAAATGTAAATAAATGCTAAACTACAGCGGAAGACTCTATCGTCATGTCGTGGCCATCCCAAACTATCCCGGTACTCATCGCTATACCTGCTCAATATCTGCTCACCATCCCCGAATGGATCACCGCAGGTTTACAAAACAACACCGGGGTCAGTACTAATCACACAATCAATATAGGCAACAATAATAAGACAAACAGACAGCTGAAGTGTCACACACACACACACACACACACACACACACACACCACCAACTCCCATCATCTCAATACTGACTGTCCACTGGACCAGCCCTGCCAATGGGGGACCGCAGCCGTTCCCACCTAAGCCCCGCTCATCGTACGAGCGATAACCCTGTCCCATTAATGTGCACATCCCCTCCCGTGGCGGGTTCCACGAAGGGCGAAACTAGGGCGTGAAGTCACTCCCGCAAGTGACCCCACTCAGCCGAGAACGCATCTCGAGAGCCATAGATAACCAATCACAATCACAATCATCATATCAAACAACTAACTACAGCACATCACCAATATCCCATTATGGGACTAATACTGAGTAGGAAATCCTACCCGAAAGCACAACACGCAGACGGTATCTACACAACAGTATCAAAACGGCTCCTCTACGAATTCTCCTCCTATCATACATAACACATAAAGACTACACATCACAAACTACACACCAAAACCCCCAATTCCTAAATTAGGGTTTAACCAATCTTAACAAAACATTATAAAAACTATGTTAAAAGCTTACCCTCGACGCAAGGAATCCAACGACACGAAAAACAACAAGAACCGACCGTCTGAACTCCGGGAATTGCTAAGAATGCGATTAGGAAGATGAACTGGTCGCTTTCTCTCTTAAACAGGGTTTTAGGTTTTGTAAAAGTGAATTAAAACAATGACGAATATGTTTAAATACCTTAATCGCATAATTAACAAAACCCGAGAAAACTCCCCGTAAAACCGGACACTCGATCGAGTACCCAAGGTACTCGATCGAGTACCCCCCCCCTACTCGATCGAGTACCCCACTACTCGATCGAGTACCCAACAGTCGAAACTATTTTATTTCGCAACTTGCCCATACTCGACAGAGTAAGGGCTACTCGATAGAGTACCCCAAGACATATAAATACGGAGTATTACAGTCTTCCCTCCTTAAAAGGAACTTCGTCCCCGAAGTTCAAACCACTACTAAACAAAGGTACTCCCATAAGCCTCCCGACTCGAAGGTCAAACAAAACACACCGTAAAGCATGATACTAACCCAACTTATCCCGACAAACATACCGACACAACATATAAAAGGTGTATAAAACTCTTAAAAAAAACTCTCGCGATCATCTCCTACCCCCCTAAAAGAAACAAGGTTACGTCCCCGTAACCATACATACCTGATCAAAAAGGAAAGGGTAACGCTCTTTCATGATATCCTCCGCCTCCCATGTAGCTTCCTCAGTCTCGTGGTTAGACCAAAGGATCTTAAGCAAAACTGTCTCACCACTCCTAGTCTTTCTAACATTTTGGTCTAGAATCTGCTTAGGCACCTCAAGGTATGATAAAGACTCATTTAGCTCTAAGCTCTCTGCCTCCAACACATGTGACGGGTCACTCACATACTTCATACTTGCGATACATGAAACACATTATGCACTCTCTCCAACGCAGCTGGTAAAGCCAAACGATAAGCAACTTCCCCAACTCGCTCTAAGATCTCATAAGGCCCTATAAACTTCTGACTTAGCTTGCCTTTCTTCCCAAATCTCATAACTCCACGCATCGGAGATACTTTCAGAAGAACCTTGTCCCCAACTCGAAACTCTATGTCCCGACGATGTAGATCTGCATAACTCTTACGTCGATCTGGGTTTGCTCTCATCCGTTCACTCGATCATCTTAATCTTTTCCACCATCTCATGCACCATCTCTGGTCCTAAAACCACTGCCTCGGCACTATCGTCCCAACAGATTGGACTCCTACACCTCCTCCCATACAAAGCCTCAAACGGTGCCATACCTATCTTTGGTGTGATAGTCACATGTTGTAAGAAAATTCTATCAAGTCCAACCTCTGCTCCCAGCTACCACCAAAATCCATCATACAAGCTCGCAACATATCCTCAAGGGTCTTGATTGTTCTCTCGGTCTGCCCATCATCACAGGATGAAATGTCAGTACTCATCTTCAAAGCTCGTTCCCAACGATTCCCGCAACTCCTTCCAAAACCTCGATATAAACCTCGCATCTCTGTCAGACACTATGTCCTTAGGGACCCCATGTAACTTAAGCACGTTCTTTCGATAGGCCATAGCCAATTGTGCCTTAGTCCATGTATCTTTCATTGGAACAAAGTGAGTGACTTAGTCGACGATCCACTATCACCCAGATCATGTTGTTACCTTGTTGACTCTTCGGCAAACCCACAATGAAATCCATGGAAATGGATTCCCACTTCCACTCGGGCACCTCTAAAGACTGAATCTTACCTTGTGGTCTTCTCTGTTCCCCTTTAACTCTTTGGCATGTCAAACAACGGACACAAACTCAAATTTGTCTCTTTCTTCATCCCAGGCCACCAAAACGTTTTCTTCAAATCCTTGTATAACTTGTCTCCACCTGGATGAACCGAATATGGTGTGCAATGCGCCTCTGTCATGATTGTCTTTTTCAACTCCTCGTCATTCGGAACACACCACCTACCATCAAACCTCAAACTACCATCCGTATGAATAGAAAAGCGGGACACTGTCCCTTTCTCTACTCGAGCTCTCCACTCCACTATCTTAGGATCCAAAGCCCGCTTATCCCGAATATCATCATAAAACTCCGGATGTCTTTGTCATATCACCCATGGCATCTTCTTTCTGCATCATATGTATCCCAAAGCTCGCTACCTCATCCCTCGGCCTCATCAAAGATAGAAGCCGTACACAAGAATGTACACTCTTTCTACTCAAAGCATCCGCAACAACATTGGCCTTCCCTTCATGGTAGATAATTTCCATGTCATAATCACCAATCAGCTCCATCCACCTCCTTTGTCTCATGTTCAACTCCTTCTGCGTGAAGATGTACTTAAGACTCTTGTGATCGGAAAATACCTTAAAGATTGCTCCATAAAGGTAATGTCTCCAAATCTTGAGAGTAAACACCACCGCACCCAACTCCGGATCATGAGTAGGGTAGTTCTCCTCATAAGGCTTCAAGTGCCTAGAAGCATAGGCAATCACTTTACCATTCTGCATCAACACACATCCCAACCCATTCTTCGAGGCATCTGTATAAACCTCGAAATTCTAGCTCCCTTCGAGGCAATGCTAGGACAGGGAGGCGTGGTCAAACGCTCCTTTAATGTTTGGAACGCCGTCTCACAACCCTCATCCCAACGAAACCTGTTCTCTTTCCTCATCAAAGCTGTCATCGGTCTAGCTATCTTGGAGAAATCTTTCACGAACCGTCCAGTAGTATCCAGCTAAACCCAAGAAACTTCTAACCTCGAACATTCTTTGGTGCTTCCCACTTTGTCCTTTGCCTCAATCTTCGCCGGATCTACACTACCCCATCTTTAGAGATTACATGCCCCAGAAAAGCAACTTTCTCTAACTTAAACTCACACTTGGAAAACTTAGCATACAACTCATGATCCCTCAAAGTCTGCAACACGATCCTCAGATGCTCCCCATGCTCCTCCTTAGTCTTAGAGTAGACCAAGATATCATCGATAAACACTACTACAAACTGGGTCCAAGAAGCGTCTCAAGATTCTATTCATCAAATCCATAAACACTGCCGGTGCATTAGACAACCCAAACGGCATCACCACGTACTCATAATGACCATACCTTGACGTGAAAGTCGTCTTTGGTATGTCCACCTCTCTAATCTTCACCGATGGTACCCGACCTCAAATCAATCTTAGAAAAGATCATTGCACCACTCAACTCGATCAAACAGTCATCTATCCTTGGCAAAGGATACTTGTTCTTTATCGTCACACCTGCACGTTCGGCTCCACTGTAATCTATGCACACCTCAAGCTCCCATCTTTCTTCTTCACGAATGAATCGGTGCTCCCCAAGACGATACACTTGGTCTAATGTATCCCTTCTCTATCAAATCATCCAACTGCTTCCTAAGTTCCTCCATCTCCTTAGGACCCATACGGTGCGGTGCCTTAGAGATTGGCCCCGTCCCTGGCTTCAACTCCACGGTGAAATCTATCTCCCTCTTCGGTGGCAACCCGGAATCTCATCCGGAAAACATCTGCAAACTCTCCCACCACTCGGTATCTCATCAATCTGGACTTTCTATCCGGTCATCTCTCACATGACACAAGATCAACGGACATCCCTTCCTCGATACGACTTCAAGGTAATAAATGCAATCAACTTAACTTTGGGTTTGACTAGAAACCCACGATAAGACACACTAACACCCTTAGGACCTCTTAGGGACACTTTCTTTTGATGACAGTCTATCTTAGCCTTATACTTTCCTAACCAATCCATCCCAACTATCATCTCAAAACCATTAAAGGAAACTCTAGCAAGTCCACGGGAAATCGACTTGCCCAACTATCAAAGATACATCTCTAAACAACCTCCCACACGATACGGACTCACCCGAAGGTATGAAAACTTGCTCCCTAACGGACTCATATACTCTCAAACCCAACTGTTTTACATGACTCGAAGACACAAACGACCGAGAAGCCCCAAATCAAACAAAACAAACGTAGGAATACCATTAACAAGGAATGTACCGGTGATAACGTGCGCATCTTCCTCACCCTTCTTGTCCATCATGAACCACTTGCCATCGGTCTTCGCCCACCTCCCCGGGCACAAGATCTTGGCGATGCGGTCGGCTTAGCACCCGACCCTTGATTGTTGTTGTTGTTGTTCATCGGTGTCTTCCGATAAGAATTACCGCCGTTGCGGTTGCCTCCACTCTGGTAGCTCGACCTCCCGGTTTGGCCATGATCCAGCCCGGTCTATTGCTCGCAAAGCTCGTGCGGTCTCGAGCAGATCCGGTGCACTCGTGCACTCATGTCTCTTGTGGCCTACGCCACCACAACCAAAGCAGTCACTCCCCAACTATTGCTCACACTCCCACGCCACGCCCAAAGGAAGCCCCAAGACTAAACCCGGACCCGGAAAACCCCTTAGATTGATTGTGGTTGCCTTTCTTGTAATTAGATTGGCCACCACCCTCGCTCTCGACTTCCTCTTCTCTCCACCGGACCTCTCCGAGCCATCTCCACCAACCTCTCAGCTCTTCCAGCCCTCTCATAAGCTTCCTTAACATCGGTAAGGATTCCCACGGGTAACTTATCCATAATCTTGGTAGTCAACCCACTCTCAAACCTCAACGCCAGGTTCTCCTCACTCAAACCCATATCCTCAGCATACCTGGACTTCTCATTGAACTGTATGCTCGTAGTACTCGGCTCCGACATCTCGTGGTCATCTTAAACTTATCAAACTCCTCCCTCAACCTACTCCTCACATGCTCCGTCGAACTCCTTCCTCACGCCCCCTACGAAACTCCCCCCAAGGTATAGCAGGTAAGCCTTGGTTGGTGTATATCTCCTTAGCACTCACTTTTACTGAATCCCACCACTTGCCTGCTGCCTCCCTCAGATAGAACGCAGCCTGTTCCACTCTCATCTCATCAGGGCAATGAACCAAGTCTAAGATGTTCTCCATCTCTCTCAGCCAACTATCAAGCAGATTAGGCTCCCCAACCCCCTTGTATTCCTTCGGGTTAAACCTCGCAATATAGAGGCTGATTTTAGAATGATCAACCTCCTTCTCCTTACTCTTATCCTTGTCCTCATTCACTCTCTTCAGGGTCTCAGTAAGAGCATCCTGGTGCTCTAACATCTTAACGATGTCATCCGTGGTCATAAGCTCAGCTCTCGCGTACAAAGCAGTTCTCTTGGGCGGCATCTTGAAGCTATATAAGAAAGGGTAAACATAAACACACGTACTAAACCTCAAAACACGAAAACACGCTGCCCAGAACCCACTTGATCGAGTTCCCAAACACACTCGATCGAGTAACGGGCTACTCGATCGAGTGCCCCACGTACTCGATCGAGTACCCAAACTCCAGAACCAAACAGACTTCCTGATCTCTTACCTACTCGATCGAGTATCTAGGCTACTCGATCGAGTGACCCCCTACTCGATCGAGTACCCCTAGTTACTCGATCGAGTGCCCCAAAACTCGATTCTGGACTCAAAATCGCCAAAAACCCACCCGATCGAGTCAGTCCCACTCGATCGAGTATCACTAACTCGTAAGAGCTACCCGCATGTTACTTCGTACACTAACATGCTAAACTTTATAAAACCACATGATAACATAATAAATATGCTACGCATCTATTCTACTATCAACAAGATCAATTCATCATGCTATTAAAGCCACATTGTAAACATCCAACATGTTACTCCAACATCATGTCTACACATATATTACTTTTCTTTCACATTCTCAACTTCTCCTTCAACATCCAACAATCACACACTTCATCACATTGTTAACAAGTTAACCAAGCACACATATAACTCGACAAACACTTTCCCATGTGACCGGTTCAAAGTTGTAGGGCGACCCCCGCGACTTTAGGACGTCTCCCAAGCCTTTGCACTAGCTCCTACAACTTTTACCCCGGGTTCATTTTAATTGACTCCCTATGTTCATTAAGTTCATTGGTTACAGGTTTCAGGATCGTCGCTCTGATACCATTTGTAACACCCCCATACTCCAAGTGCCTTACCAGGACCACTCAGGTATGAAGACATTACCATCTCGGTCGCCCGAGGTATGATAATCAAATAGACAAAACAGAAACAACGTTTAATATAAATAGTTTAATGAATAAATACAATCCTCAAACCAAACCAAAGTACGATACATTATTCCAAACTATCTCATTATCAATCGAAATGTAAATAAATGCTAAACTACAGCGGAAGACTCTATCGTCATGTCGTGGCCATCCCAGCTATCCCAGTACTCATCGCTATACCTGCTCAATATCTGCTCACCATCCCCGAATGGATCACCGCAGGTTTACAAAACAACACCGGGGTCAGTACTAATCACACAATCAATATAGGCAACAATAATAAGACAAACAGACAGCTGAACTGTCACACACACACACACACACACACACCACCAACTCCCATCATCTCAATCTTGATCGTCCACGGGACCACCCGCCGGTGGGGGACCGCAGCCGTTCCCACCTAAGCCCCGCTCATCGTACGAGCGATAACCCTGTCCCATTAATGTGCACATCCCCTCCCGTGGCGGGTTCCACGAAGGGCGAAACTAGGGCGTGAAGTCACTCCCGCAAGTGACCCCACTCAGCCGAGAACGCATCTCGAGAGCCATAGATAACCAATCACAATCACAATCACAATCACAATCATCATATCAAACAACTAACTACAGCACATCACCAATATCCCATTATGGGACTAATACGAGTAGAAATCCTACCCGGAAAGCACAACACGCAGACGGTATCTACAAAAATGTATCAAAACGGCTCCTCTACGAATTCTCCTCCTATCATACAGCACATAAAGACTACACATCACAAACTACACACCAAAACCCCCAATTCCTAAATTAGGGTTTAACCAATCTTAACAAAACATTATAAAAACTATGTTAAAAGCTTACCCTCGACGCAAGGAATCCAACGACACGAAAAACAACAAGAACCGACCGTCTGAACTCCGGGAATTGCTAAGAATGCGATTAGGAAGATGAAGTGGCTGCTTTCTCTCTTAAACAGGGTTTTAGGTTTTGTAAAAGTGAATTAAAACAATGACGAATATGTTTAAATACCTTAATCGCATAATTAACAAAACCCGAGAAAACTCCCCGTAAAACCGGACACTCGATCGAGTACCCAAGGTACTCGATCGAGTACCCCCCCCCTACTCGATCGAGTACCCCAGCTACTCGATCGAGTACCCAACAGGTCAGAAACTATTTTATTTCGCAACTTGCCCATACTCGACAGAGTAAGGGCTACTCGATAGAGTACCCCAAGACATATAAATACGGAGTATTACATGATTAGCCTCCACAAATCAATTGTGAAGTTTAGTCCCAACACTCCTTCGGACTACAAGGATCACCTTTCGTCAATCCTCAACATGGCATCTTCCGACAAACTTGGTTTTTATCTTGGAATCCCGGTTGACTTACCAAAGAAAAGAACTACTGCCTTTCAATTTCTCATTGATCGAGTCGCTTCCAAAATTACATCTTGGAGTACTTTGCATCTCAGCCAACCGAACAAGCTCATCCTTATCAATGCGGTTTTAATGGCTTCTATCAATAATGTCCTGGCTGTTCTCCCTCTACCAGCTAGTGTGTGCTCAAAAATTGAATCACTGATCCTTGCCTTCTGGTGGCGGCGAAACATGAAAAATAAATCCATACACTGTCTTCCAAAAGACACTATGCAAGCTCCAAAAGAAAAAGGCGGCATGTCCTTTAGGAACATTACTATACTCAACCAGGCTTCCCTATGTAAACAATACTGGCGGATTCAAGGCAACCCTCATTCTTCTGTCCTGTCTTTTCAACGCCAAATACAAGAGAGATTTTGTTATTCCCACAAGAAAGTCTAAGACAACTGCACCATCTCCTTTCTGGACTCACATATGTCGTATTGTTAGTTCCTGTGCTGAAGGATTTGCGTGGAAAATTGGCAACGGGAAGCTCGTAAATTTGTTATCGGATAACTGGGTTAATGGGCGTCCTCCTAAGATTCGCCCTTTCTACCTTAACCAGCCTATCCATTTAGATAATTTATTATCCGTTGATGATAAATGGAACCCGACTGCTATCTATAAATTTTTTTATGCCAACACGGCAAATCAGATTCTGCAAATGGAGCACCCGCATTTACCCTCAGACGACTTCATTTACTGGAAGTACACTGAAGACGGGAAATATACCACTCGTTCTGGTTATGATTTTCTTCTTCAAAAAAGTCGACCTTTGGCCACTGCTGCAACCAAAACTTTTCCATGGAATAATTTATGGAGCTCGAAGTTTCCAGCCAAACTCTCCATTTTTTTATGGAAAATATGGCATGATATTTTACCAACACAGATGAACTTATCAAGACGTGGTGTTCAAAAGCTTTCTCCTTGTGTTCTATGTTCCGACGCTGCAGAGTCTTTGGATCACTTTTTCCGCTCTTGTCCAGTAACACAACATATTTGGAAGGCCAGTGATCTAGGGATTAATGTCGAACCAAACCTGACTGTTCCGTTTGGAAAATGGGTCGCCGATTTATTCACCTTACTGACACGATCAAAATACCCTTCTAATTATGTTGTGCTCTATTTTGTCTGTATTTTCAGGGCTATTTGGATCTTCCGCAACAACATCCTCTTTAATGGTACAGAGCCAAACCCCTCCGACATCTTCCATATTCTCCGTAAGCTGATGAACATCTATCAAACACCTGTTCTCTTTCAGACTACTGGAAAGCCACTAACTCAGGTCAACGATGAGTCCACTATTGGACCTGAACTTGGAATCCAACGGCCTTCTACAACTTGTATCACGACTGTCCTCAAAACGAAACACAAGCACTTCTTTGAAGTACAATGGATCAACAATTTTTTGAATGTTTCGAGGAAATCCTATATCCGAGCTTCTTCCTTCTTCGGGGCTTCGGCTTATAGCCTCCTCCTGGCAATGCACGAGGCTCAAACACAGGACATAATTGCGGTCCGGTTCATCACTCCTTCAAAAAAATTATCATCCGTTCTGGCACCCTCTATGCCAGTACCAATTGCAGCATATCACACAATCAGTGAAATTCGTAGATTACTTTCTTCTCACTTGTACTGGTCTGTAAGTCTTGCAACTGGTTAGTTTATTTTACTTCTGTACAAAGTCCTACAAACCCTTTTCGTTGTTTATGAAAGTTCATTGTTGTCAAAAAAAAAAAAAGCCGATAAACTCAACAACATGACATCACACTGTCACAGACTCCACAATCACACATGCATATTGCATTTCTCCAACTTAACCAAGGCAGTTATGCGTTAACCAAGTAACCACCTAAGTGACTTAACCATGGTTAAGTAGTTCACCCTTCGCGGCTTTTCTATAAAACGCCAACTTCCATATTTCTCCGCTCAAATTTTCATTTGTTTACTCCCGTTTCAATTTCAAAATATCTCTTACACACAACACTCACACTCTCTCTCATCTACCTTGCTCTACAAGTTCCAGCTCATTACAGACGACGTCGTTCATATTCAACCTACGAAAATGGTTAATTTCGCTTCGTCGATCATAAAACTTCTCATTACATTTACTTTTCATGAATCTCACTGCCTTAATTAATTAAGCATGTTCGATTATTGCTGAATTATTCTTTTGTGAATTTTTCAGGTAGTAGCGCAAAAAGTGAAGGAAGCGGAAATCACCGAGCAAGATTCGCTGCTTCTGGTATACAACAACTCATTACATTACGAAACTATTTTATTTTTGTTTTGTTGTGTATTAGTTTTGGATTACACGTTGTTGATGAGTTTTATGCTCGGAAATTGTTCTAGTTTCAATAAAATCACATTTCTACAGCTTATACTTCGAAAATTCGATTATAAAATTGTCGCTTATTGTGGTTTGATCGTCGGAATCAATGTTTTGTCGTTATTAAGTTTAAGTTATCGCGATTGTGTTTTGTTCGGCGTAATTGACGTTTCGTTGTTAATTAAGCTGGATTTTGGCGATTTGTTGCTAAATCTGTTTATATATCGAGTTTAGACATCGCAGATTTAGCTAATTCGGTGTGTTTTCAGCTATTAAACATTTACATATGCTTATTAACGTTCGGTTTTGGAGGCTTGTGATTTAAACTTATCATTATATTTCGGAACTCTTTTGATTTACTATTTTCCGTTGATTTGTTTTGAATTACTCGTTGTTAATGAGTTTTATGCGCAGAAATCATTGGAAATTTTAATTAGATCACATTTTTACAGTTTACGCATCGGAAATTCGGTTAAGTTATCGCGATTGTGTTTTGTTCGTAGATTGACGTTTCATAGACTCATCGTTGATTAAGCTGGATTTTCTCGATTTTTTATGGAAACTGTTTACATTGAGTTTATACATCTCATATTTAGCTAGTTTTAGTTATTAAACATGTTTATATGCTTATGTTCGTTCCGTTTTGGAGGTGTACAGCGTACGAACTTAAAATCTCATAATAGTTGAAATTTTAGTTTACACCGACTGTTCATAATTTGTATCCGCAGTAAACATTGGTTATGGAACGATCTTAGTTTGCGGTTATTTTGTAAACATTTGTTTCAGTATTTGGCGTGATGGGTAGATCTGTAGATGTATCTCCGCTAAGCTTATAAGAGACATTTTGATCGTGTGTCTTGAAAATTTCACTTGATATATCTGCACTAAGCATCCGTTCTTTATGTGCTAGCTGGATGTCTTCTTGAATTTTACGTCTGTTACTTGCGCAGTATGTTCAACTAGTTTCCAGAATCAGCGACATTTTGATTATGTGTTGATCTCATTTGCTAGTCAATGCTGTTAACTTCTATCTAAACAAGTGAAGAATTTGGTTATTGTTAGTTCTTGGATGATGTATGTACAACGATTTTCTGAAAACATATCAGTGTATCTTCCGAGTTAGTTTATCAGTCATCAGTGATATATGTTTTTTGGGCTTCACTTTACTTAAATTACACATTTGTTGCTCAGTAACTTGCAGTTTCGGAGATTGCAGTATACTTATTCTTTCATAGTTTCATACATTTGGCTTATCATATTTGTTGGTAGCTTCATATATACTTTACCTCGACTACCTCTTTGTATTTTTCTGGATTTCTGCAGTTTTGATCTTCTTTTCCGAAGCTATTTTAGTTGTTATATGCGATTAGAAGTAACAAGTAAATTATAAAGAACTTGTAGCTCTTTCAAAATTTGAAAAGCAAAAGTGAAGCAGACTTGTTTTCGCCAATCTGGATTTGATCACTCCTCTGTGTCTGTACTGTATGAATTGCAGACGAGGAACTTGCTGCGAATTGCTATCTACAACATCAGTTACATTAGAGGTCTATTTCCTGAGAAATACTTCAATGACAAGTCTGTTCCTGCTTTAGGTACATTTTCATTAGACTTCGCTTATATTGGTGGCTTAAATAAACAATCCTATCAAGTGGATTTTTTTTTATGGCTGAAAGCCAATGTGATATATATAAACACTGTACAGAGATGAAGATAAAGAAGCTCTTGCCACTAGACGCTGAGTCTCGTAGACTGATTGATTGGATGGAGAAAGGCGAGAGCTCATTCAACTTAAGCTTTCATGTTAAGAAGTTTGTCTATGTAGCGAATTCGCCTAGTGATATTAAGCTGTATGCTGTTATTTTCCAGGTGTCTATGATGCACTGCAGAAGAAGTATTTAAAAACACTATTGTTCAGCATCTGTGAGGCGGTCAATGGTCCAACTATGGAGGAATACACTTGTGAGTTTTCTGCTATAAATTTCAAACTCATTACTTGTTCCATGAATCACTGATGGTGTTTAATATGTTATAGTTGCTCTTCGTCTTGTACTCTTGTATTCGTTATTGTATAATTATTTGACGTAATTTGGATGTATGAACTACAAAATGAATTGTAGTGGGCCATAAATTATGACTGAGTTTCAACTTTCAACGAATCAGTCATTTGACTGAGTTGTTATGCTGTCATTATGCAGACTTGTATTGATTTGGTGAGAATCGTTAGGAGTTGTCAGCTCTTGTCGTCAATCCTAGATTTCTCCCTTGTTAAATTCATTGTTTGTTGCGATCTTAATTTAAGCAGGTAAATATCCGAGCATTTGACCAGCAATCCTTATTGTTTGTAACACTTCCTGCAGTTTCCTTTAGCTACCCAAATCCAAACAGTGAGGAAGTCTCTATGAATATCAGTCGCGCAGGATCTAAGAAACAAGGAGGAACATTCAATTCTACCAATGAAGTTACTCCGAATCAAATGAAGTATTATTATGAGCTTTCTTGATGTCCCTAGTTGTTTGCTCCTCTGCTCCCAAGGTTAATTTCCTCTATTACAATCGATGTTCTGAGTTTGAGGTATAATTTTGCAGGAGCTCTGCATGCAAAATGATACGCACTTTGGTTCAGCTCATGAGGACACTTGACAAAATGCCAGAAGAGGTAATAACAAGATTAAGAAAGTTAAGAACATTAATATTGTCTCGAAGTCTCGTACATATTCTATACATGATCATGGTTGTTTGCATTTCAGCGCACTATATTGATGAAGCTGCTATACTATGAGGATGTTACGGTATGTCATTTTGAATGTTTATTGTCTTAGTGCTAGCTTGCTTGTAAGTCTGTTATTCATATGTAATTTTGATCAATTCTATGCTGACAAAACTCATAGTACATTGTATGTTTAAAATCAAGGTGATGTTTGATATGATATAAGCTTATACAGTTGTTAGCTAGTTTGCAGTTAATGATACCCGTGGGACATCATAACTGTGTTGAAAGGCATCTCCTATTGACTTTTAGTACTGGAAAAGTGTGTATTTGTACAAGATTAACATGTTAGCTTGAGAGTGTCACTGATACCTAAATATCCGTTTTCCTGGCTCTAATATCTGCTTCTTTTGTTACACATTGTTAAGAATTTTTCTATAAGAATTCATCCTTGAGATATCAGCCGACCCCAATGTTTTTGGGATTAAGGCTCTGGTGGTGTTGTTGTTGTTGTTGTTGTTGTAATTCATCCTTGAGACTAATACAAAACCGAGTTTTGCAGCCTGCAGATTATGAACCACCATTCTTCAGAGGGTGCACAGACGAGGAAGCCCGTAATCAGTGGACAAAGAACCCTTTGAAAATGGAGGTCGGGAATGTGAACAGCAAGCATTTTGTACTGGCGCTTAAGGTGAGTTTGTGAAGCGCTTATGTTGTTGAATGAGCAGTAGGTTACAATTTATTGCTACTTTCTAAGACAAAACTTCCAACATTTTCAGGTCAAGAGTGTCCTCGATCCTTGTGAAGATGACGATGGAGAGAACCAGGATGAGAGTGTGAGTTTGGGAGCTGATTCTACTAGAAAAGACGATGACTCTGAGACTGGCAATGAGGTCTGTCTACTGTTTGCTGCTTGATTGTAAATTTGTAATAGATTGTGTATGAGGAACAATTCTAACATTTTCATTTATTATCTCAGGTGAGCACATCAGAAGAGGATCAGTACATTGTCGCACCAGTGGGTAAACATCTATTCTTTTCTCCTTAAAAGGAGTACTCGCATCTCATTACCACTTAAAAGATGATTATATGAATTTGTGATCATGGGTGTTTATTTATTTTTCATTGCTTGTTTTGTTACATCAGACAAAGACCAACCATGTCAACAAGATACCATTGTTTCAGAAGGTAATGACGGAGTTATTTCTCCATGGTCAGACTTATCAAATCTAGGGTAGAGGATTGTGCTAATTATTCAAAATTACTTGCTTGTCAGATGAAACCCAGGATTCAGCTGAAGATGAACATCAATTAAGTCGGGTTAAGGACTGGATTAGCTCAGCTCAGTTCGACACTTTGGAAATCACTGATGTGCTTGCAAATTTTTCAGATATTTCTGTGGTATGTATTGTTTTTTTGAGCTCCGGAAATTTGGAACTTGTTATCTTGTTTCTGTTTATGAGATTTTATTAATGATTTCAGGTGTTGATAGAAGGTAATGCTTCGTTTATCCGCTGTAAAACTCGGCACTGGCAAAAGGGAGTATGACACAGTCTTGAACATCTTATTATTGTAGACATGAATTTATAGTTTGAATTGATGACAGAGATCATGGAGAAGCTTGTCGGAGAAGGTTTTATTTCTAAAGTTGGAAAAGACATATATGCTGTTGTCAAACCAAAGGTTGTTTCAAATTTCTGTTACCTCCAAGATGCTTTTTTGTTACACCCTAACCCTTTCTCTGAGTTCCAGCTTCCAACCGCCCCTTTGAAAAATTGCAGGTAAATGAGTATGAATTCAACGTGAAAGAAGAAGTTGACAACGGGGTATCACAGAATGGAGATAAGAGTGTTCCGGGCTCTGGAGAAGATTACATGTATATGCAGGTTGGTTCGATTCCCCCACTTTCTCGATTGAGTTTCACTACTAAATATGGTGTTTGGCACAATTAGCAGCTTTACTGATTCAACTTCTAGAGTCTACACCTAAGAAATACGGAGTACTTAGCTTTCTCCTTACGGTATATAAAACTTTTCACTATATTCTGACGATCTTACAAAAGTAGCAGAACCTGTCAAGGACATTATCTAACAATGATAGATAAAAACAACCAGATCTCTTCATAGTTGGGCAAGTGCTCGGCCATCTTGGCCTTTTTAGTTTATACATAGATAAATGGTTGGGTGGTGAATAAATCATACAAAAGGCCAATGGTTTTACGGAAAGTCTCTCGACAGAGAAGTACAATCTGCTCCACAGCTTGGCAGATCGCTTAGCCCCGTTCATCATCGGTCAAACTTTGACCCCCTGACTTTTTCTCAAATATTCCCACAGGCCAAACAACAAATTTCTCAATAATCTGGTCAAGTTGATGATCAATCTTGTGCAGATTGCAGTATTATTCACTAGTATTAATGAATGCAGGCTTTATACCATGCTCTTCCAATGGAATACGTGACAATCGCCAAACTTCAGACCAAGCTTGAGGGGAAGGCCAACCTAAATACAGTGAGAAAACTCATTGACAAAATGACCCGAGAAGGATTTCTTGAAGCAACAAGCAACCGCAAGCTTGGTATGTGGAATTTTGTACCCTTTGTTTTTTATAACTGCATACAAGAAATCTTTATTTGTCCTGTTTTTTTGTCACAGGGAAGCGTGTAATTCACTCAGAGGTGACAGAGAAAAAGCTAAGTGAAGTTAGGAAGGTGCTAGACTATGATGCTATGGTAACGTTCTAATCATCGCACAGCAGTATTAACTTGAAGGTTACTTTCGCTCTGGAATTAAGGATTTTTCTAATAACAAATCCTCTCTGAACAGGATGAGGATGTTCCCGAACCACAAAGTAACTTGAACCAAATTGAATTTGGAAAAAATGGTAAAAATTCACTAGTATTTCCGATCTTTTACAAACCATTAGAAGGTATCATGTTGGCTAATAACTTGACTGATCCACAGGTAACAAGAAGGCTGATGTTTCGACTTGTGGGGCTCTGCACTCAGTTGGATCAGACATCACACGTATGCGTGTACGACCTGAATCTGAGTTGAATCAAAATGCTTCTCTTAATACTCCCACAAGCAAAGCCGGGGTAAGGACTTCTATAGTACATCTACCTCGGTTCACTATTGTAACTTTGAAATTGTATTTCTGTAGGAGTAAGTCTTATTTGAGACACTGCTATTTAAATTTATTATGACACTGATACTATGATAACTAAAATGGTCACTTGCTAGTGTCAAATATTCATTAATGATGTAAAAGGTTGCGAAATAAAAGACTTGTTGTTGATGCTGAAACAGCCAGTTGCGTCAAGGGAAAGCGTTGTACCTGGAAATGGTAAATCCAAACTGGGTGGATTCAGTAAGAACACCAAAGAGGGTGATGATATAATTTGCAGCAGGCTTTCTCAAGACAAGCGTTCAAGGAAGGCGAGCACGGTAAGCTTTCATTGTCTTAGTAATAAAGCAATGCAAAAGTTTGAAGGGTATGAGTTAAAATTCCGACTTGTGATCTGTCTTTTCGGTTCAACTTAGGTCAAAGAGCCGATTATTCAATACCTCAAACGCCAGAAATCTCAACATGCTTAGGAAGGATCGAACTTGCTGCATTCGAGAGGAAAACCTCTTTGCTCTCTAGCTGTTTTGATGGTATTGTTTCCTTAGGAGTTCAGTCACACCCTTTCGGAGTAGGACCACCTATGAATTTCATCTTACAAATATCACTGTTGTAGTGTTGCTTTAGTAGTTACTCCGTATGAAAAATTTGCAGTAGACATTGTTGTTTTCGAGGAAAATGTTGTTTAAGAGTAGCTTTTTGATGTGGTTTCACTGCCCGGTTGATTATTTAGCAGTTACGATCAACATTCTTTTGTGACTGAAGGTTGTAGTCTGTTTTTAATTCTATTCGCGAAAACTAAAATGACGGAATGAATTTTTTTCATCTTAATTACAGATATTAGAATTAACTTTCCTCTCTCAGAGTTGTGTTGGCATGTTTACTAGTCCGTACATGATTTACAGTACTCCGTTTATTGTTTTAATCAAAGTTCCGATGAGCTGCGAGAATGACACAAGTCACATAACCTAGATTTTTGGTATCTTTCTCACTTTATGAAATCTAGACACATGAGTTGCGGTCAGAGGTAACATGAGATAGACATATAGTCCATCACCTCATATCCCAAGGCGTGCAACATTTGGACCCCCACACTTCAACTTGATATATACACCTCAATAATTTGCACTTACTCTTGCTCCATTATTACTACACAACTTCCCACTTCTTCTTCCTCCATCAATCATGGAGTTCAACCATAGTCAACAACCACCACGAATACCGGCCTGCCACGTGGTAGCAGTCCCCTATCCAGGAAGAGGCCACATTAACCCAATGCTAAACCTCTGCAAACTATTACTACTAACAAAACCCAGCGACCTCATCATCACTTTTGTCGTAACAGAGGAATGGCTCGGCTTCCTCACCGCAGACTCCGAGCCTCCACCGCCGCCTAATCTCCGCTACTCCGCCGTTCCTCAAGTTATCCCTTCTGAGCTTGGCCGAGCAGCCGACTTCCCTGGTTTCCTTGAAGCCGTTCTTACCAAGTTGGAGGACCCCTTTGAACGGCTTCTGGACCAGCTCCAGCCCCCAGCTTCGATTATTATCTACGACTCGTATCTTACTTGGGCTGTCAGTGTGGGTAACCGGAGGAATATTCCGGTAGCAGCTTTTTTTACAATGTCAGCTTCGTTTGCTACTGTTTTTGTTCACTTTGATTTGTTGGTTAAGCATGGTCACTTCTCTCTTGATGTCTCAGGTAACATTATTGATAGATGAACCATCTCAACCAAAACCTTAAGGTGATGGTTGAGGCCAAACTATTATAAATATTCCTATTAATTATTGTACCCATTGTTTTTTTACTGTTCCTTTTTTTTTTTGACTTCTTTTGTCGTTGCACGGCCTTAATTATTACTGAGTTACCTTGTTCGCTACCTTCTTCAAACCCCGTACATTGTAAGAATGTAGTAAATTGAAGTCGATTGAGATTAACAAGGAAAGTCGGAAAGTATGTCAATTAGTTTTCTAAAATATAAATTGATAAACATATGTTCAGTCAATAGTTTTATTACTAATAGTTGATACTTACTGTTTTAGAAAGAGCAAATGAAGTGGTGGACTACATTCCAGGACTTCCTCCAACCACTATAGCAGATATGCCGACAATTTACCATGGAAATGGTAAAAAGGTTTACCACAGAGTCCTCGAATCGATATCAGCTCTTAAAAACGCACAATATGTTGTGTTCTCTTCAATATATGAATTTGAAGGACCTGTGTTAGATTGTCTTAAAGCTAAACTTGGAATCCCGGTATACCACATTGGCCCAATGATACCGTATTTCAACCTCAACCTCAAACAAGACACCATGATCGACAACAATAGTTACTTCCAATGGTTAGATTCTCAACCGAAACACTCTGTCTTGTACATCTCACAAGGAAGTTTCCTTTCTGTTTCAAGTGATCAAACAAAGGAGTTTGTTGAGGGTGTCAAAGAAAGTGGTGTACGATTCTTATGGGTAACCCGGGGTGATAATTCTCAATTCAAAGACGGTGTTGGTAAGACAGGGTTGTTGGTGCCCTGGTGTGATCAATTGAAGGTATTGTGTCATCCTTCAATAGGCGGGTTTTGGACACATTGTGGATGGAATTCTACCAGTGAAGGCATTTACGCGGGTGTACCAATGCTGACTTGTCCAATATTCTGGGACCAAATCCCTAATAGTAAGCTGATAGTGAACGATTTGAAGATTGGTTGGAGGGTCTTGAAGAATGGTGTTGTGCCGGAAAAGGTGCTTACTAGGCAAGAAGTAGCTACCCTTGTTAGGAAATTCATGGACTCGGAAAGTGATGAGCGCAAAGAGATGGTTGTACGAGCTAAAAATGCGAGTAATACTTTCAGAAAGGCAGTTGATGATGGAGGTTCAGCTGCTTCTGATTTTGCATCTTTCGTCAACAGCATTTGACAACACCGCCGTCTGTCATACAACAACATTATTCTTGTTAAATGTTAGAGAGTAATTGAAGGACTAGTTTTTTAGAAGGTGGAATCACTTCCCTTTTTCTTGTCTGAATGTTAGTAATAAATGTGCTGTAGTTAAATTTTAGGGTTATTCTCATTGGTACCCCTTAGTTATCAACTTTTCTCAATGATACCCCTCCCTTTTTATAATCCCCAATTATACCCCTAAACTTTCTTTTTGACTTCCAACAGTTACCATTACTCTTTTCCGTCAAATTACTTCCGTTAGATTATGGCTCAAGGATTTTGGGAGAGAGGAGGTATATGGAGAATATGGTACACTCAGCTATATATAATCTAAACTTTAATGAAAAACCTTCCCATTTTCCATCCCTATTGTTATCAAATCCCAACAAACACAAAAAAGTTGATGGAAGATGTATAAGAATTAGGATGCCAGCAGTTTGTGCAGCTAAAATTTTCCAATTAACTAAAGAATGAGGTCAAAAATCTGATGGTGAAACTTTCAATGGCTTTTACAACAATTAGAAAATGCCATTATTGCTACCACTGGTACTAATACCATCCCCACTTCTTTCTTATCCGCTTCCGACTCCTCCGTTTCTGAACATGGTATCTCTGTTTCTGCAACAATATCCGAGACTTGGAACTTGATTGGTAGCAATCATTTGCCTCCGGGTTCGTGGGGATACAGGTTCAATTTGGGTCAAGAAACCGGGTTTTCAAAGACGAGTATGGAAGTGTCAAATTTGAACATGGGTTTGGTGGGTTTTGGAGAGTATAATCTGAGTTGGGTTTATCACAGGTTATTTTGAATTATGGTGTTATTATCAATTTTATGAACAAATTAGGAATAATAGCAGATCAAATTTTGGCATTAACAATGATTATCATCAGCAAAAACAAGCTCCTGATCATGCGGCAGCATGAGTGAATTTTGGGAGAGAGAAGGTATATGGTACACTAAGCAGCTAAGCCATAATCTAACGGAAGTACTCGTAATTTGACGGAAAAGAGCTATGGTAACTGTTGAAAGTAAAAAAGAAAGTTTAGGGGCATAATTGGGGATTATAAAAAGGGAGGGGTATCAATTAGAAAAGTTGATAAGTCAGGGGTACCAATGAGAATAACCCTAAATTTTATTGTGAAACCGTCTCATTTGAGAATTTGCGGCATTACAAAGATAGTAACACTGTTGGTTGCTAGGAAAATGGTACAATTAAACCAGTCCGGATCACCTGTCCCAACAATTTGTCCCACTCCCTGTCCCATCCACCAAAAACTGACATGTGGCAAAAAAACCAAAACAATAACCAAAAGTGTCACGTGCATCTCTTAGCTCATCTCCTCCGTATCACTCCATCTTCTCCCCCTTTCTCTCTCATCAAAATATTTCCAGATCTCAACCACCAGAATTGGTCTCGAGGGCGGCTGCCTGAGATGGGTGCGAATTAGTCTAGAGTTTCGGTGCCGAGTTCATAATTGATGATTAAAATGGTGGTTGTTCGGTGACGGAGGAGCACTAAGGTGATGCTGATATGAGAAGCAAAGGCGGTTGTCGGAAGCAAGTGATAGGCGCAGGGGAGGCGCAAACTGCTGGTGGTTGAACGGAGTTGCATCTGGGCGATTGTGCTATTGTCGAGTTGGAGTCAGAGGAGCATCACTTGTGGTGCTTGGGCCGAACTTGGTTGCGACGGAGCTGCTTCGAATGTTAGCGAGTAGCGGTGCCGCTGCTATGGTGGTCGAACCACCAAGAACACAAGGAGCACAATTTATTCTGGTCGTGAGTGATGAATGAAGGAGTAGCTGTCGGTGGTGGGTGTTATGAAGGAGTGACGAAAGAGAAGGAGCAGCTGCCAACAGGTTGTCGGATTTGGAATTGATGCCGTCGCCGCTTCCGGTTTGTGCGTGGTAGAGGAAGCTCGGTGGTTTGGTGAGTGAAGAGATGCACGTGACCTTTTAATTTTTGTTTTAATTTTTGCCACATGTCAATTTTTGGTGGATGGGACAGGGAGTGGGACAAATTGTTGGGACAGGTGATCCGGACTGCAATTAAACCTGCTTCAATGGTTCCTCGTGAGTCGTGATGCATGAATATAGGACGGATAGAGCTAACACGAAGGAGACCTAACTTCCCAAGTCTCAATCAATTTGGACATTTTAGACTGAGCTATCTTTGTAAATTAGATCAACCATTTTTGAGTTGATTCCGAGCTCGACCACAAAACTTGAGCTAATCTTAATTTAAAAGTTGAAACTGTTTGAGTACTTAGAGAATGTGGCATGTGGCAATATCAAAACTCATAAATAACAGATTTACTAACTTTGTAATTCTACTCGCCTCGAATCCGTACTAAACCAAATAGGATTACTCCTAAAAAAAATCATCGAAATTTTGACTGAAGCCGAAGTCATAAATTTGATTACGTGAGATGAATGACAAAACAACACAAGTTTGAAGAATAAATCAAATGAAGGCGCGCCAAAATTAAACTTAATACTAGTGGAAAAGTTGCAGCTTATAATATTATCCAAAAAATAATATAAAACTACCTACTGCTATTCGAATAATTTGAATTAAGAAAATAGGGAAGGAGCCAACTCCCTCGAATTTATTTTTTTAATCAAATTTCCGTTGACAAATTCATTTTATAATCCAATTACCTTAAACCAACCCAATTTTCTTCATCATCATCTTTTATATCTCCAAATTTTTCATTTTAATTTTATCCCTGATTTTGCCTTGATTTTTTTGAGATCAAGTTAAGTAAACATTAATTAACCCTCTTTTGATCAAAAGCAATTAAGGGTTTCAAGATTGTTGCAGCTTTACAGCCTACAGGTTAAATTAATTGAAATTTAGCACAATATTAATTTAATTAGCTTTATGTTGGTTCTTTAATTTGGGAAAAAGTTGTTAACTTTATTCTGATTATTGAATTTTGAAGTTATCTGGGCAAATGGGTTCAAATTGTTACTTTTTCCATCTCAGTTATTTGTTTACTTGTTTTAATCTTCGTGAAATGTATTTTAATCAAAGGTAAACATATGATTGAGACACGAAACTATATTTTTATTGTTTCGCCTGATTTTAGTTATTTGATGTTTTCAGAAAGATAGGAAATGGAGTTTGATGTAACTAATCTCTATCCCTTGACAAGTCTTCAAATTGGGTAAGTTTTAATTTTCAATTTGATAGATCATTCTATGTATTTTCAGAAATTCAAATATTTTCCTTGTAAATTTGATCATTATTTGTAAGTTCCTTGCAAATTGGCAAGTGTTGTTAGTTTTAGTTATGATTAAACTCATCCATCTAATTCAATTGGATTTTGATTCATTAAAAGCAACTAGTTTTTGTATTTGTGTTGTTTCATATAAATTGTCAATCTTAAGGTAGACAGTCTAGACACCCCAATTAAATTGCATCATCCAACTTAGTAATAACTTTTTCAATACCATTCATTTTGGTCTTTCGAAAATCATCTCTTTGGCGCTTGCCTGTAAGAATCAGTGGCGGAGCCAGGATTTTTCGTTAGGGGGTGAAGTACTAATGGAATAAGGTATACTAGAAAAAAATCGAAAATTTTCTATTGTTTGGGGTTGGGGAGCAACTATCCCTGCTAGTCCACTAGCTCTACCACTGCAAGTGGCCGATTCCATAATAATTGATAGGATTAGGGACTATGGTGTGTCGATTGCTGTTAATATTCTAAATTTGTTTGGCAGGGATGTACAATCTTATCTGTCACAAGCTTACCTCTTTTTTTCTCAAAGTAGTCATAAGTTCCTCATCCTGATTGATAACCATTCTTGGCGGATGAACAATAACCACTCGAGATCCACCCACTTGAAGGAGCTCTTTGCCACTAAGGTCATTATTATCTTAAGAAAAGATTTCAAAGAGTGTTTATTGAAGTTTTATGTTAATCATCTTGTTTTTTTTTCTTTTTCTTTTTCTTTTTTTTTTTTTTTTTGCATTAGTGCAGTACAGAACATCGCCCTTCAAAAACACTAAGGCTTTGGAGAGGCGTTTGAGTGCACGATTTAGAGATAACTCGATATCCTCCAACGATGAGAGGAAGAAATTGTATAGGTGGGTGTCTCTTGTCAATTCTCAAAGGTGGAGAGCAACGGCTTTTTTCTCTTTGGTTGATTTACATTTAGCTTTACATGGCTTCATAGTGTTTGAGGTTTACTGGAAGGAAGTCCGTGGCATCAATTACTACAATGAGCTTCAGGTACTCTTCAACTCCTTCAACATTTTGCTGTCATGTTACAAACTAGTACAGTAATTTCTATACTTTGCGTGTGGTAGTATCCAATAAGGAAATGGAGGCATCATGGGAACATTTATAGGATACAGCTTATAAGGATGTATTTATCAGTTTTTAGAAAGAAAAAATAGTATTTGAAATTGGAAGTTCTAAAAATGACAATGTGCATTTGTCAGTTTGTTGCGGTCTTGTGGGGCGGAGACTTATAATAGTGATCTATCTATGTATTAGATTATTTGCCCCTCCTTTAAGGCTAATTGATCGTTGTTGTGATATAAATGTGTTCCGAAATGCATAAACTTCAGGATTTCATTTGAGGTGCCCATATATGAACTTCCCACTTGGTATCTTTCCTTTTCTGTAGCTGTGCGGCCAATTTGGTTTTTGAACTCACAAGTCACATCTTCCATCAACTTGCATTTTCATACATGCTCGTATCCTACTTCATTTCTTCATTATGCGAAACAAATCAGGAAGTTTATTGATGGATTGAAAGAGTAACTTTTTGAGTTTTTGTTCTACAACTGTGTGTTGTCTCCTAATTATGGACTTACAACTACATGTTGGTGAACTGATTAATCTAATCATGTTTGGTGTCAGAGTGATACTTCAATGGCATTTGAAGTAAAATCTATGAGAAAGTGGGATTTCCATAGCATTGACCAAGCCACTCATTCCATCCAATCATGGTTCTCCGGAAACCCATCAGAGGTCAAGTCATTGTGGGAATGTCTAATGTTCCTCGACGATAAAGTTCCATCACATTCTCCACGAAAAATAAGAAAGCCTTTCAAAGAGCTTCTCTTTGATGACAGAAAACAAAACAGGGTTTTACCGAATGATGAATTTCTTGATGTCAAAGAATGCATCCATGATGGCAATGACACACACTGTAAGAATCTGCTTCCAGAAGACCCGAATGATCACAAGACACCTAAACAGCAAAATACAGATATTGAATCTTTTCAATACAAGGATACTCTACTCAAATTCTACTTTGACAATCGAGATCTCCCATTTACGTTCAAAAACATAATCACATCTGAAGCAAGGCTATTAACTTTGCTCGAGTCGGGCCTACCTTCTTGGGTTATTTTCCTTCAATCATACCCTTTATTCTGCAGAGTTTACCGTCCTTGGATGCGACCTCTAGTCCGAACCCTATATGTTTTAATCTCTCTTATCACCTGCATGATTGGGTTTTATGATCTCTATAAGAATGTTCCACTATTGAAGGCCACCGCTTCTCATATTTGTGGGCCCCTTATCAACTGGATTGACACCTGGGATATGGTTTCAAGAGTTAGATATCTGGGCACAATGTTATTTCTTCAGAACTTTGAGAAAGCAATGAGGTGGTCTCTCAAAATTGGCCGGGTCATAAAGTTGGTGCTACTGATACTGACGAAACCATTGATGGAACCACTTCAGGACCTAGCCGAGCTTACTTCACCTGTGTGGCTTCTTTTCTGTGAAGCGGGGTTAGACATCTACAATGCAGTGTCATTTGCGTTGATCTATGTATACTCCCTGGTTGTTGACCTATTTGAGCTGATATTCTCTCCATTTCAGCTTCTGTACTCCTACATAGCATCAATAGGTATGATGCCTTGCATCAAAATTATGTGTTGTTTTATCAAATCTTCTTTATAGAACTATAGCTATCTGCCTATCTTTAGTTTTCGAGAAAAAATCACTTTGGCAACATGAGGTCTCGCATATTTCACTTTACTGACTTGAGCTTTTTGTTATTTGACACTTTGGTGACCTAAAGAGTAGTTTAACCAGTATTTCATCCAAATCAGAAATACTTGTGAAGTATAATTAAATAGTTTCTGATAAAAGTATGTGCAAATTCACATTAATATTTATGTAAAATAGTTTTTGCACTTCATTATGGTCTTCATTAATTTAGATAAATTTTGACTATTTTATATGGAAAACAAACAAAATCTTGGGTCACAGAATTGGAAAATTTCTCAAATCTTAGGTCCCAAACTTGGTGAAATTCGGTGGACAAGCACCAAAGTGAAAATTTTCCTATAGTTTTCATCCAAGGCATCCCACTTATTCTATTCTCCTCATTTTGGATTTCTTTTGTGATACAGTTGGATTCTTTAGCCCTGTTTTTGCTTCCCTGTGGGCGCTCTGTCGCATTCCGCTACGAGTCTGTTCTGGACTGGCAGATCATGCAGTTTCAATCTCTAGTGAAGTATACGAGGTCCTTCAAGGAGTAGTGATGGTCATTGTAAATAGAGTATCAGAAGTTAGTCAATTAGCTTCCCGCGTATCTAAAGCTAAAGCCAACACAACAGAAGTCTCCATGTGGAACTCTCTATGGAAGGATTTGTTTTCAAAGGTAGCTTATCAGTTGCCAATAAATATGTTTTGCTGGCTATAATTTTATTTGATTTTGTAGATCTAACTATCTAAGAGTCATCCTTGCAGGTGTTTCGTTCTCTCAAGAGTATTTTGTATGGATTAATTGCATTCTTAAATACATGCAACCGGCATAGACTCAGGTTTGTTCTTTCTCGTCATTGATATGCTTGATACACCTTCCTCGGTCAAATGACTTCATTGTCCCTAGTTGCTTGGGCTTTTTATTTTAGTGGTCTTTTGTCCGACATATGCGAACACGAGAAATTTTGGTTGCTTGGTTGACCCAACTTTTGATATGTTGGCTGTGGTTGGAATTTTGTGGGAAGTCCCTCATCCCGGGAATAGAGGAACTTACTTACCTAGCTCCCACTCTATATATAGGAATTCCGTCGTCTTGTATGTAACTAAACAACTTTGACAACTTCCCAAATAGCCTTTTTGGTGTTTCCATTATTACGGCGCCATTTACACTAACAACATTACGGTAAGGGACAGTAGTGTTGTTTTCTTATGACTCATAATACAAATTGCTCCGACAGTTCCTAATTTTCATTCACAAAAAACATAGTATATGAGATGATCCTATTTTCATGCGCCTGATTGTCTGATTCACTATCAGAAGCACAAATCGTTTCACTGTTCTTACAACGGAACAAATTAAATAATTAAGCAATTACTCCCTCTGTCCCGGTCATTTGTTGTCCTTTTCCATTTTTGGGTGTCTCAGTCATTTGTTGTCCTTTCTATTTTAAGAATGAATTTGATGAGTAATTTGATCATTCACACTCAATTTATTCCACTTGTCATTTACTAATTGGCCCTCTTTTCTTGGTCTTTGTGCCAAAACCAAATGACAACAAATGACCGGGACGGAGGGAATACAATTCATCACTGAGTTAATAACAGTGTTACTGTCACTCGCTTGTAATGCAGCATATCGAATCACCTCAGAGAGTACATCAGACGCCTGTTCCGTCTCTCATTGCCAAGGTTAGCTAGTTCTCAGGGAGAAGTTGCAGAAGATTTCTGTAAGAAGGTAAATTCTCCGTACAGAATTCCAACTTAATGTAAAATCATGATTTTACATGTTCAACTACATGTTTAGTCATACAACTTCTTATGTCTCAGAACAGTAAAAACTAGGAGAGCCTTAAAAGTCAGCTCTTATGCATAACAGCATAACTGCAGGAGTACTACTCCCCTGCAGGGCGACTTCAAAAACCAACATATTTTTCATGTTTCAGTTTACTAAATTTATACTGCTTAAATGGATAATTGGGAATTTTCTCAAATAACATTATTTTTTTTCTTTCCCTGCAGCAAAGTTCTGAAGATCACGTACATGTTGACTGAATGCAAAATTCAATCGAAGCGCAAGCAATCAGCTATACGGCTAGGTATTTTTTTTCAACTGTATATATGGTGTACATATATGGCTAAAGGTTTGGGTATATTTTCCGTTTTTCATTTTTTCCTCTGTAAATCTGGTTTCGTGAAGAGCCGTTGCATGTATAGAATTGAAGGAAGAAATATGGCTCTCTCAACGATTATATATGCCAACACCAAAAATTTTGTAAATAGAATATTTTTTGTTACTAAACGAAAATCTAGTAGGTCATGTGGAAACTATAAAGCAAAATAGATTCAGTGGAGCTAGGGGTGGTCACTCCCATTAGAGGATGAAAATTTCAAAGTTTTTAGTTAAAATTTTCGAACTTTCTTCGAGTCTCCCTTATTTCATTACCCGTTCGTCCCTGCCGAGTTTAAATCATGGTTCCGCCTATGATTCGTGGGATTTACTACAGAACAGCAAGTGGTAGTGTTGTCCTAGAGACGCAACGTTGGGGACGGAACTTTTTTTTTTTTTTTTTTTTTTATTTATAAATTGTGACCTTGAATGGATTTAATATGCAATAACTCAAGTAACATGTTGAGTAAAAGATTACAGAGTAAAAATCAATTACAAAGTACCAGATTTCCAATGATTTTATTATAGCTGCATCAACCATTTAAAATTGAAGTAAATTGGAGGGAAAAGGCCTGGCCAATATCACACAAATCAGAAGGAAACTCTAAAAATAAGAGAAGTGTGACTATGTGAAGGTAAATGAGTTAAGTTAGGTATTTGAAAATGATATTTAATTTTTGAATATAATTTAATTTTGTTAGAAATATATATGTGAGCCATTTTCAAAGTGTTTAATGCACGTATGAATACTTAATGAAACCAATCAAACATATGTTAAAGATAATAAAATGTTTTTTTTTTTGGTAGCTGTAAAAAAAGATTTTTATATAGTTGACATTTGACTCATATGGCCAAATGCACTTATTTTAGTAATAACATAAACAACTACGAGTCTACAACTAAGCAATTGCATCGGCTAAGCACAATGTGTTGATGGTGAACGTCTGGCTGCACCCAGAAATCTACTTCAACATCCACATCAGTCTTGTAGGGACGATTAGAGCCGGCCAAAAGAACGAGCATATCTCTTCTCATCTTAATTGATGAAGCTTCGAAGAAATACCTGCAACAAGACACAAAAATGTGTCTCGGAGATTCATCCCCTTGGCTATGGTAAACAACATCAAGAGACCAACGAGGCCCTTGAACCATCGAGAAAACGCAAAGTGCACTTACGCCACTAGGACGTAGAAAGAAAAGGCGGAAAGTAGACCAAAATCTACCTCCAGAGGAGAGAAGACTCCTACACTTTGGAAAACAATCCCTACGGACAAGAAACTCATAGCCTAGAAAAGCGAGTAAGAAAATATCTAACGATGTAGAAATCAACTTGCACAGACCCATAACCAAAACCATCTCATCAAGCCGGAAGGAGATGGAAACAACACAAACCGGATGCAATATTACCTTCGTCATTATTAACCCCTTAATAACCCGACGACCAATCGCCCCAATGATTAAAGGACATGACACCCTTAGCCAAAATGAGATAATTATGTGACGAACAACCACCCCAATGTATAAGGGACAGGACACCCTTAGCCGATAGGAGGTTAAAATTATTTGGAATACTGAAAGACAAAAAAAACAAAGATTAAACAACATAAGAAGATTGAAGTGGAGACCACCGCATCCAAACCAACCAACACCACTATCGAACCCGAACTCGAACCTGCCACGTCACTTCTTAAACTGAAAAAACCCCCACCGTCCAAGAGATCATTCCAGATGAACAGAATGACGACTCCGTCAGCCACATCAAGACAAACGAAAAGGCCCGGGAGACACACAAAAACGAACCAAAGCCAACCACAAATCCAAAAGAAGTCCTCTGAGGCCCGGAACTTACATGCAACAAGACCAACAATGTCCCAACACAGAAACCTGGCCCGACAGACGCACAGATAAGGCCGATAGGTGGGGGGAAGGGGCGAGGGGAGAGGGACACCAAATCGGCCAGACCCAAAACCATAAAACAACCCCACAAAACAAGCAAGATGAGTTATACCCATCGACATAGAACAGGGACAAAGAGCCTTACCAGGGGTGGGGGAAGGGGCGAGGGGAAGGGGAACACACCCTGGCCAGGATTGCATGCAAGTCCGGCGCAGACAGGACGGAGAAACGAGGCACGTGACGGCTTGTGGATCAAAGAAGTAAGCAACCGTCTTAGCCAAACGGACAGTCGAGATGAGCCGAGCCGCGCCAGATGAAGCAAAAGAAAAGGGATGAAATCAGATCAGCAAGGCGAGAAAAAGGGAGGCGAAGTGACTAATCGTCGGAGATAGGCCAAGGGATGAACCCATCTCCGGCGAAATGGTAGGGAGAGAAAAGGGAGGTAGTGACTAGGAAGAGGAGGTGGCGGATCAAGATTTAATTTAGGGTTTTTTGTTTTTTAGAGATCAGAGAAGGAGGAGAAAAAGTTAGAGAGAGATTTTTTATTTCCTCCGTCTCTTGGAACTTGGAATTGATTTATCTTGATCAAACCGATCTTAAAATTAGGCTTAGTTCAAAACTTAGATTATAAAATGTTGAACCATATATGTTGATGATGACAAGTCCTTAATCATTTCTTTCCCTTTTGACAAATGCGTGTTGGTTAGACATGAAATTTGATAGGTTTGCAATGACGGAAATTATTTATTGAAGAAGCTTAAGCATTGTTCGAGTCTTAGTCCTTAAAGTCTAGCATGTAAAGGTGGAGAATCTGAGCTTAACTCAATGTATCTGTTCTGAACAGTTTATAAGACTGTTCAGTTCAGATCGTTTCATGAAAACACGGCTTGGATATTTTTCTAAACTTCCAATGAGATTTTCGAATAAAATATTTTTGGCAAAAAGAATAATTCAAAGATATTGTTTTTGAATATTTACTTGCCTTATTTTTAGGAGATATTGCTAACAACTCTTCTGTGGGAAATAATCTGTATACTTCCCTTTAACATGAAGGATTATAACGATTTAATAAAGATGATCTAAGGTCATAAAATAAAATACATAAACAAAAGTAAAAGGATTTAGAATTAACCTTAGGTCCTAGCAAAATTGGCCTAAGAACAATATCAAAATTGATATTCGCCTATTAGTTGCACCCAAGACGATCTGAGATATACCCTTTGATTATGCTAGAAATCAATCTAAAATTTTCTGTAAAATTTTATTGTCTTTGTGTTTTTGTGATGAGAAAGAGGAGGCAAGGTCAGAAAAAGTATTAGGTTAGAAATAATTCTCTACCTTTCTTTTTATATAGACCGAAATCCGAAATCAATTAGGAAAGAAAATTACTTCCCTAATTTTTACGCCATCGACCAATTATGGAGCAAAATTCTCCTTATTTTGGTCTTTCCAAAAATATATAATATGTGTTGAATTGTCATCTAGTGAGGATTGAACCCATGACCTCTTGGTATGTGTACCCTCACTATTACCACTATGACACATTCAACTTGTTGATATTAAATACAACTGATTATATTTAACTACGAATTAACAGATTAATTCGTCCAAACTAACCTTATATATATTTAATTAAATATAACTTATTATATTTAATTTACGAATTGACAGTTAATTCGTCTCAACTTAATATTATTTAATTTTCATTAAATAATTATCTCATCAACACATTGACTAACTTTTTAGTCATTTTGGGCATCAATGTAATTATATTTCTATAACCACATTTCTCAAATACGTCCTATAAGTGTGACCTTTAGGGACCAGTTGATCACCGCCATCTGTATGATAATAACGTCAAACTTTCTAGCAAGCCAACCGTTATTAGGTAAACGTTAATCAACTGATTAAATATACGAAGTATACCCTTGTGAACCTGTAAGAGATTTACAAATGTTATCACACTAATTTGTGGAGGACACAAGCTCCAACAAACTCCCACTTGTCCTCACAAGTGTATGTGCGATAACCGATTCTCATATCCTTTAAAATTTCTCCCACTCAATGTAAAACAGTTTGCAAATCCGAATTCACAAAGGTCGTATTTTACAAGCGATCAGTATCAAGAGTGGTTTTCCCGACTAGAGAGTAACTTAACTGATAAACGAATCAACATTCGAGCATGGCCATGCATTTCAGTTACAACTCCTCGAGTGGCCCTGAGAAATAACTATACCTGATAAGGGATGGATATTTTCCTCAACTCGAATCCTGCAGACGTAAGCACGTATGAAATGACCCGTAAAAAATCTACTTAGCCCCGATTCACGGTGAGACCGTGAGAAAGAAACCAAAGTCACCCAAAGACTGCCTTAATCTCAAGAGACAATTGATAGTCAAAAGAATCGACTCTAGGTACACAATGGTTGTCCTATCCACGACCTGGCACCAAATGTTATAAAACATTTAGGACTCCATTACGTTGTCACAAATAAAAAAATTGTCCTACGAGGTATCGTCATAATCTCGTATCTGTGATCGATTAGTCAACCGTTTAACTTATGGCTCGTTGAACCCACCATCAATCGATCGCACAATATAATAGCCGAGTTATCACTCACATTGGCGATTACGGACCTAAACAAATATAATGTAATTCAGTTCACTTTGTGGCGTTCAATGTTGTCAGTACAATCCACATGAAAAACAAAATATTATATATAATACGATGAAGTTGTAAATAATATATGAAAAAGATAATGTATCAAATCCATAATCAAGTACTACAACTTAGGAACATGTTTAATTCCCATGGAATTAACATGCCCTTCATGCTTATCAAAATTCAACGGTTTAGTGAGAGAGTCCGCGATGTTATCATCCGTCGCAATCTTGTCAATCATTATCTCTTCTTGCTCCACGTAATCACGGATCAGGTGAGCTTTCCGATGTACATGTCTAGATTTGTTGCTAGACTTAGGCTCCTTAGCCTGGAAGATGGCACCTCTATTGTCACAATAGATGGTGATCGGGTCATTCGAACTAGGAACTATCGTAAGTCCTTGTAAGAATTGACGCATCCATATCGCTTCCTTAGCTGCTTCCGAAGCGGCATAGTACACGGATTCAGTAGTAGAATCAGTTACAACACTCTGTTTGGAACTCTTCCAGCTGACCGCAACACCATTAAGAGTGAAGACGAACCCGGACTGAGATTTTGAATCATCTCGATCCGTTTGGAAGCTAGCATCTGCGTAACCGATTGTGCATAGCTTAGTATCGCCTCCATAAGTCAATACCCCATCCTTAGTCCTCCGTAGATACTTGAGGATATTTTTAACAGCTATCCAGTGTGTTTCACCTGGATTCTTTTGGTACCGACTCGTCATACTCAATGCATATGCCACGTCTGGACGTGTGCATATCATGACATACATGATTGATCCTATTGCTGATGCATAAGGAACACGACTCATGCGCTCAATCCTTTCAGGCGTCGTGGGTGACTGAGACTTGCTCAACTTCATCTCAGACGTCATTGGAAGGTTCCCTTTCTTGGAGTTGGTCATGCTGAACTTCTCAAGAATCTTATCCAAATAAGACTCCTGACTAAGTGATAACGTCCGTCGTGATCTATCTCGGTAGATACGGATTCCCAAAATGCGCTGTGTCTCACCCAGATCTTTCATCTGGAAATGGTTTTTCAACCATTCTTTAACCGAAGATAGGAGAGGAATGTCATTCCCAATCAGGAGTATGTCATCGACATACAATATCAAGAATACAATCTTGCTCCCACTCGACTTGATATATAAGCATGGTTCTTCGACCGATCGAGTGAAACCATACTCTTTTATCACCTGGTCGAAACGATGATTCCAACTCCGAGAAGCTTGCTTAAGTCCATAAATGGAGCGCTTAAGCTTGCATACTTTCTTAGGATGTTCATGATCTATGAAACCTTCGGGTTGCACCATGTACAACTCTTCCTCCAAATAACCGTTTAAGAAGGCGGTTTTCACATCCATTTGCCAAATTTCATAATCATGAAAAGCGGCAATCGCTAAGATTATCCGAATGGAACGTAGCATGACTACAGGTGCAAAAATCTCATCATAATGCAATCCGTGCACTTGAGTGAAACCTTTTACCACTAGTCGTAACTTATAGGTATCTGGTTGCGCGTCTACAGAACGCTTTATTTTATAAAGCCATTTGCACTGTAGAGGTTTTACCTTATTAGGTAAATCAACAAGATCCCATACGTCATTCTCATACATAGAGTCCATCTTGGATTACATGGCTTCGAGCCATAGCTTTGAGTCGGAACAGGCCATAGCACTTTTATAGGTAGCGGGTTCATTACTCTCTAGGAATAAAACATTATTCTCCTCGACCATACCAATGTATCTGTCCGGAGGATGAGAGACTCTACCCGACCTCCTAGGTTCCTCAGGAATATTAACCGTATCATCAGTTGGAGGAACAACTTCCTCCATCCGTTCCTCGGTTGTTGGTTCCGAATCTCCGAAGCGACTCGAAGGTTCTATTACTCGTCTTGTTCTCGAGAAATTCTTTCTCTAAGAACGTCGCACTAGCCGCAACAAAAACTCGATGTTCGGTAGGCGAATAGAAGTAATGACCAAATGTTCCTTTTGGATAACCTATAAAGTATGTCTTGACCGATCGCGGGCCGAGCTTATCCTCGTGTCTCCACTTGACATAAGCCTCGTAGCCCCAAACCCGAATAAAGGACAAGTTAGGGACCGTTCCCTTCCACATTTCATATGGAGTCTTGTCGACAACTTTAGTCGGACTTCGGTTAAGTATAAGAGCAGCTGACAAAAGAGCAAAACCCCATAATGAATCAGGCACTACCGTGTGACTCATCATGGATCGAACCATATCAAGTAAGGTTCGATTTCTCCGTTCGGACACACCATTTAATTGAGGTGTTCCATGTGGAGTTAACTGTAGAACGATTCCACAGTCTTTAAGGTGTTGATCAAACTCATTTGAAAGATGTTCGCCACCCCGATCTGAACAGAGTGCTTTAACCTTTCTCCCAGTTGGTTCTCAACCCTGTTCTGGTATTCCTTGAATTTCTCAAAAGACTCACTTTTATGCTTCATTAAGTAGACATATCCGTATCTACTCAAATCGTTCGTCAAAGTGATAAAATATCTATAGCCATCTCTAGCGGTAATTGACATAGGTCCACAAACATCAGTATGTATGAGTTCTAATAGGTCACTAGCGCGCATTCCAACACCTTTGAAGGAAATTCGAGTCATTTTGCCAATGAGACATGATTCACACGTGCCATATGTAGAAAAATCGAATGTGGGAATAGTCTCATTATCGACGAGTTTCTTTATGCTTTTCTCATTTATGTGTCCCATTCGACAATGCCATGGATAGGTTTGATCTTTGTCACCAACCTTTAATTTCTTATTATTCATGTGTAATACTTCCGTGGTTTGATCTAAGATGTAAATTCCATTCATGGAAACTGCTTTGCCATATATCATTTCATTGAAAGAGAAAATACAACTATTATCCTTTATTGAAAATGCAAAACCGTCTTTAGCAAGTACGGAAACAGAAATAATGTTCTTAGACAAACTGGGTACATAGTAACAGTTATTTAAAAATAACTCAAAACCACTAGGGAGTTGGATTACATATGTTCCCTTCGAGACAGAAGAAACTTATGCTCCATTTCCGACTCGCATGCCCACATCACCTTTTTCGAGAGGTATGATGTTCTTTAGGCCCTGCAAATGATTACACAGATGAGAACCACAACCAGTATCTAGTACCCAAGTTCCGAAACTTGCATGGTTAATCTCAATCATATGAATATAAGATGACATACCAACAGGAGCGACGCGGCCTGCCTTGATGTCCTCACGGTAGACGGGACAGTTCCTCCTCCAATGTCCAGTCTTGTGACAATGGTGGCACTCTATGTCACCGCCCTTGCTCTTTGTATTGCCCTGTGAGCCACTAGTCTCACCAGGCGCACTCTTACCGTTTCCTGGCTTCTTAAACTTTGGCTTACCTACAGCTAGGTCGCCATGAGCCTTGCCCTTACCTTTACTCTTGTTGTGAATCGTGAGAACATCCTGCTTCATGCTCCCACTCAATTTCATATCCTTCTCGGTCTGTACGAGAAAGGAGTGTAGCTCATGAGGACTCTTTTTCAAGTCATTCATGTAGTAGTTCGCCCTGAAAAGGGCAAAACCATCGTGAAGAGAATGAAGCATTCGGTCAATGACAATGCTCTCACCGATTCTACAATTCGGTGACTTCGAGTTTCTCGACATTCTCAATCATGTGAAGAATGTGTGGGCTAACCGTTGGCCCTTCTGGAGTTTCGCATCAAAGAAGCGACAGGTATGCTCATATGTGATGTTTCTCGGTGCCTTTGAGAACTCATTAGTGAGCGTGGTGAAAATCTTGTTTGCACCTTGGGCAATGAAGCGTCTCTGCAAATTGGTTTTCATTGCAAAGATGAGTACGTTCTTTATCGCACCCGCTTCCATAACGAAATCACTATAAGCGAGTGACTCGTTGGCTCCTGCATTTGGGCCTGGTTGACCGGTATTGGCTCGATTAAATACCCGAGCTTACCGTCGCAATGGCGACATTCCGTAGTGCCGCCTCCCGGTCCAAAGTTGGACCCATCATTCTTCAGTCGCGTGGACTGATTCATTTGGTCCATGAATACTTTTAACCAGGATGAACGATCTAGTGTGGCACTAGGCATTGAGATTGCGTTATTTCCAGCCATTTGTTGTAACAGTATTATTGATAATAAGCGTGTTCTACACTGCGAAAGAAGAATAAAATAATAAGCATGCATCGTTTTTATTTTAAGTCTTAATGAACTAATGTCATAACGCGAAGACTCAAAAAAACATTTATACAATTGACCTTCCTCAAGAATTATAAAAATGACCCCAAGACTCAATTCTCTGTAAATTGATAAGCTAACCTGTTAGCTAATTCTACCGTTAGAATTCCTGGTCGATAAATTTCTGTAAATTCTATCTTTAGTCCATCATAATCACGAGACTCTCTTCGGACTATGATGTTGAGGTAAACTAAGTCAACACAACTACTTACCCAACGTAGAAGGGGTCATATTAGGCCTACCGACGAAGAAGGGACTCATAGATGTTTGCCCTTATAAAGACTAATCTCAATTTCCGTTTTAGAGGAAGATCCCATCAACTATTTTTAATTCATTTTAAGTGAACTATAATTTAGCATGCGAGAATGATTTAAACTAAAGTGATGGCTTATAGACAAAGGACATCGCATGTTCATGAAAACTAACATACAACTATATGAGTCAATTTTCATGCATTTTAGTAGTAGGTGGTTTGGTTTTAGGCGGAATATGATGCAATTACTAGCATATGAATGAAAAGCAATAAAATGAAAAAACGTAAAAAAAAACAGTAAAGGTCCTAGTGTGGCCTATCCTATCAAATTGAACAATAAATACAAGTTTGGAATCCATCCTTGGACCCGAGAAGCTCGTCTTGATGTTCCATCTTGATCCATGTAGCGGGAGTGAGCTTGAATCTTCATCTTTAGTCTTCTTTGAAATTACAATAATTAAAATTATATAATTGACCTATTAATTACATTCTAATTTCAAAACCCAAAACTAAAATAAAGGAGATTCGAGATCTCATAATTACATAAAAAATCATGTTTCCTTCATTACGAAAACATAATTTGACTAAGGCCACACTAAGTATTACAAATTACAACCAATTGCAAAAAAAAAAAAACGTAAATAAATTCATTCAACGATTCATTCAACAAAAATAAAATGCATCAACTAAAAATAAATTAAACATACATGACACAATTCCTTAATTATGTTGATTAATTTATCCAAACCACCTATTTAAATTAAATTAAGTGACAATTCCTCAATTAATCACATTAATTTCAATCTTAATTCATATTAAACTTGTAATATGAATTTAATCCATCAATATTTTAAACTACTTTAAAATAATTAGGTATCTTAAAATTGTGAACCGTTTCACAACAATTAATCATACATTGTAAATGTAATGTATAATTAATATTGGCCAAAAAAAACAAAAACAAAATCTTTTTTTTATATGTCTCGGCTAAAACAGAAAATAAATAAAAATTTATAATTCTTTCTCACGGCTGAAAAAAAAAAAATAACTAAACAGCCCCTATACTCGGTATTTCCTCAAAACCGAGAAAATAAACAGAATTTTTTTTTTTATTAAACTGTTCACGGTGAACAGTAACATAAAACAATTTTTTTTTTTACGGCTCATTTTAAATCAAGAACCCTAATGCCTCCTTTTTTTTTTGCGGCAAAAATGCCCTAAAACAAAATTCGATGAAGAAAATCGTTTATGGTTGCTATTTAGAACATGATTAGCATATGAA